>NC_140297.1:46000464-46609314 GCF_964211825.1 Aythya ferina | reverse complement strand
TGTGGGTAAACATTAATTTTGTTATCCTTTGAAATACTGAGACCTGGAGACCAGGCTAACTGCAATACAGGACTTGTTGTCTGTCCATCCTACACTGTACTGGACATCAGTGACTCAAGCAGCCATGGCCAAGAGCAAAGGTGTGTATCACATCCCCATCCCCATGCTGCCTTTCCACTAGGGCGGTGAATGGGACCCTAACTCTCATTTTTATTTTCAAATTATTATTAAATAGCGTAGTGCTTCACATCACCCGTTTTCACTCTTATTGCTTCCATCTGAGCCCATCTGCCGTGACTTCTGAGAGTTGTGCCACGTTTTGGACTGGTCCCTGCGTTACACCAAACCTTGCAGCTGCACCTCCCAAACTCCCCATCCAGCACCAGCCTCGCAGCAAAAACATCAACAAGGGCCGTGCGCTTCCTCCCATTCATCACCCTCCCCTTTCCCACGGGGCATTAACGCTCAGTTTTCCATGTCCTTCCTTGCCACGAAGGCGCACGGGGCAGCAAGTCCCAGCATTTTTCTGGCTGACCCCTGCTGCTGCAGCAGGGCCTCCCAGCTCCAGGCCAAAGGAGGTCACCTGCCCGTGCTGCTCTGCAGTAGGAGCCAGGGCACAGCTGCCCTGTCCCATAACACCTCGCCCCTATTAGCTGAGACCAGGCCTTTGGCACCCACAGCCCGCAGAGGCGAGCTGGCTCTCCCTTTTGGGCTCCCTCTCAAAAGGAGGATGTGCAACGAGCTACTGGCAGACTTGCTGCACTGCAGCTCCAGTCCAGTTGCAGCTCTCTGTTTTTTTTTTCTTCTTGCCTGCACAACCCAGGAAACATGCAGCTCTCGTAGGGAAAGCTTTAACTTGTCATTTTCTCTACAGCACCTTAAAGTTTCAGTTAAATACGATGTCCTGAGTACCACCATTCATACCTGGTTTGCTTCAGCCAGCTAAGCACAGGGCAGGGAAAATAAAAAGCGACAACAAGCTTCCATAACCCCGTCACATACTACATTACCCTCTGCCTTCTTTCACAAAGCAGAAAAGCCGTATCCCACAGTATCACCCCAAGGAAAAGGTCATGTTTACGCTGCAGAGAGACCAGAGCCAGCCATAAGCTCACTCAGTTCACATCTGCAGCAACTAGCTGAGCTACAGCCAAGCCGTTTTCAGACCGAATCAGCCTGGGTGCCCATCACCAACACTGTGGTCGCCTCTACAGGAGGCATGTCCCATTACCACAGAATCACAGAATCGCCCTCACAGCATGGCTGTGCAAGCACGTTTCCCCAAAATAAAGCAATGCATGGCTTTAAACTTCATCGCCCATGTGGCACCGCTAGCTCCTGTTCCATTTGGGAGATGCAGAAACCCCAAGAAAGCAAACTCACGCCAGGTAAGCAGCAGGGATTCACCAGAGCAGGGTTACCACTGCCTGGGCTACACGCACGCTGCTTTAGACTGTCAGCTGTCCCCTTGGAAGGGGTGCTCCCAAAAGACACGTAACTACCTGGGCACAGTGGGCATGCATCTGCTGAGGAACCAGGCGTTCATCTTCTTACAGCCTGCGGGGTTAAATCACGTTTTGTCACTTTTGTCTGCTACCAAAAACCGATTTCAGAGAGAAATGCATACCCTGTCTGCAACTACGCTTCTGAAAATGGTGACAGAAACACAACAACACCCCGTTTGTGTTGGGGGTGCAGAAGTACCCCCAGTTTTTAGGCAGACCTCACCTTTTCCCTGTCACAAACCCGTACCTGCACAGAGCCTCTGGGTCGCACCCCCTGAATCTCCAGGAGTCGGGCACAACTTACTCCCATTGGCATGACAAACACTCTTGCGTCAGAGCAGACAGCACCGTAGCCGTGGCGTTTGAAGGACGGGATCTTCACCGCACGTCGGGCTGCGATTTTTAGGGTCGGGGAACCCACGCGTGGCCCCACTTACCATGGCAATGTCTGCGGTGCTTTCACAGGGCGAGCCGAGCGCGGTGCACAGCGAAGCCTTGCCATCTCCCACAGCAGGCATCCGAGGCGCTCAGCCTTTTCCCTGCGGATCCTTCCCACCCTAAACACCCTGTGGGATCGGGGCAGGGTGCTTCCCCACCACCCCATACCCCAGCAATGGGGGCACCCCCCTTCCCCACCACCCCGCCTGGCCACAAGACGCAGCTCCCTCTCACCCCACCACCACCACCAGCACCTACCCGCAGGCCGCCGAGCCGCCGCCGGCCGCCAGCGGCCCCGTTTGCCGTCCCGGTGCCGGTCCCGGTGCGGGTCCCGGTGCGGGCGAGCCCCGCACACGCGGCGCCCCCCCCCCAGCCCCGTCCCCGTCCCCGTCCCCGTCCCCCTCCCGCGGCTGTCGGCGGGGCGGCGCCGGGAGCCACCAGGAAGCGAGCGGCAGCCCCAGCCCCGGCCCCGGTCCCTCCCCGCCCCGCCCCGGGGCACGGGCACAGGGCGGGCAGCGGCTCCGCCGGCGGCTGGGGGAGAAATGGGGTGGATTCAGGGGGTTTTGGGGAAAATTGGGGCTGTGGGGGCGGCGCGCTGCTGGGGGTGAGCGCGGGGAGAGCCGCTGCTGGCCGGGTGGGTGAGGAGGTGGGGAGGTGGGGCTGGCCGGCTAGGCTTCAGGCTGGGATGGTGGAAAAGGGGGAAAAAATATCATATTTATTTGAATTTAGGGCTTGTGGTGATGGCTGTGAGCCGCCCTGCTGTGCGCTCACTGGGAATCACAGTGTGCCTGCACTGAGGTCACATCAGGGCGGCATTTTGTGAGGAATTTTATGGGGATTTTCCCGTTTTTCCACTTTTTGGTGTTTCGCCTCACGCCGCTAAACAGATTTTGGAGGCGGCCACACGGCGCGGGCACCGAGGCGAGGCTGGGGAACGCGACCCTGCCACCAGCCGCCCCTCCACAGCAAGGCCGCCGCAAAGAGAACAAACGATGTAATTAACACTTTAATCACTTAATTTATTACTCTTTTCCGGGGGGGGGGGAGGCTCACACCTCCCCCTGAGGTAACACCCCTCCCTCTCCCCCCCCAACCGCCATCACCTCAGCGAGGGGCGGGGGGGGGTGAGGAGGGGCAGTTTCCCGCCCGCCGCGCGCGGCGCTGCGCATGCGCAGAGCCCTCCCGCTGTCACCCCCCCCCCCGGGAGGGAGTCGCTCCGTGCCGGGGGGCGGAAGCGGAAGCGGAAGTAGCGGAGGTTGAGGGGGGGAGGGAGGGGGGCAAGATGGCGGCGGTGTGCCTGAGCGAGGCGGAGAAGCTGTACATCGTGCACGGCGTGCAGGTAGCGGCCCGCCGCCGGGCACGGGGCCGTTAACCGGTCTGAGGGCCTGCTGTGAGGAGATGGCCGGCTGGGGGGGTGGGTGGGGGGTGGTCTGCCTTGGGTTCGGCAAGGCCTGTGGCGCTGTGTCCCGTAACGGCCGCGTAGCCAGGCTCAGGAAGGCCTAGGTGGATGGGCGGGGAGGTGGCGGAGCTCAGAGCTCAAGGGCAGGGGCCTGCATCTCTGGAGGCACCCCAAGTGCCACAGTTTGGGGGCTGACCTGCTGGAGGGCAGCTCTGCAGAGCGACCTGGGAGTCCTGGTGGGCAGCAGGCTGAGCACGAGTCTGTAATGTGCCTTGTGGCCAAGGAGGCCAGTGGGATCCTGGGCTGTGTTCAGAAGTGTTGCCAGCAGGTTGAGGGAGGTGATCCTGCCCCTCTACTCAGCCCTGGTGAGACCACACCTGGAGTGCTGTGTCCAGTTCTGGGCTCTCCAGTGCAGAATGGACATGGAGCTCCTGGAGCAAGTCCAGAGGATGGCTATGAAGATGATGAGAGGACTGCAGCACCTGTTGTATGAGGACAGCCTAAGGGAACTGGGCCTGTTTAGCCTGGAGAAGAGAAGACTGAGGGGAGACCTCATCAATGCGTATAGATATGTGAGGAGAGAGTGGTGAGAGGATGGAGCCGATCTCTTTTCTTTTGTGCCCGGAGACAGGATGAGAGGTGATAGGCACAAACTGAAACACAGGAGGTTCTGGCTGGGTATGAGGGGGCACTTCTGTACTGTGAGGGTGACAGAGCACTGACATGGGCTGACCAGAGAGGTTGTGGAGTCTCCTTCTCTGGAGATACCCAAAACCTGCCTGGGTGCCATCCTGCACAGCGTGCTCTAGGTGATCCTGCTCGGCAGGGGCGTTGGACTGGATGATCTCCAGGGGTCCCTTCCGATGTCGGCCATTCTGTGATTCTGTATTTCATGGTGAAGAAAACTGCTTTTATGGGGGTGAGCTGTGTAGCATCTGAGGAGTGCAAATCAACGTATGTTTGAATTGTAAACAGACAAAAACGTTTTGAAGGCTGGTGGGTATTTCTCTCTGCTGGGTCCTGATTACGTACCTAAAAGTAGAAAGCTCAGGCATCACAATGAAGACCTGTGTTGTGATAGAGAAAATACCTTTTAAAGCCAAGACCTTGACACTTTTGTAGTCTGCGGCTTTCTGTTGAAACCAGAGGGACTTTGTGCAGGGGTTGAGGTCTGCACGCAGAGCGCTTGTTGCAAGCTCTAGACAGATGAGAGGTGAACAGAGAAGTGCAGTTGGTTCTGTCACACTTGTGCGTGGAAGCTGGTGGTAAAACCAGGAGTCGTTGATTTTATATTCATCTTCACTGCTGTGGTTGGCGTGGGGAAAGAAAACTTTAAAATCACAAATTCTTGGTTGGTTGTCGTACTCAGGAGGACCTCCGTGTAGATGGCCGTGGCTGCGAAGATTACAGGTGTGCAGAAGTAGAAACAGATGTTGTGTCAAACACATCCGGATCTGCGAGAGTGAAGCTGGTAGGCGAATTTCTTGTATGCTGCTGATTAAACTCTGGCTTATTGGGCTTGTTTTAAGATTCGCCATTGCTGTCTGTAGATGTGTGTGTGTGTTTCACATGCACAACACTAAGTGCAGCGGTGGGTTAGGGAAATAATGACAGGATATATAAATCATTCAGGCCAGCTTAACCCACTGGAGCTAGATTTATTTTGGAGTACCTGGAAGGCCTTCAGTCTGAACTAGTCTGCTGTTTAATTTTGGAAAACCAGAAACACCGTTGTGGTCACAGGAAGGAAAAATAGTTCTGTGCCTTTACAGCGAAGCAAAGCTACTTCTGGCATCTGTTGTTGTAAAGAAAATAAATAGAGTTTTTGAAGTATTATACAGGTTCTGCAGCTGTAGCTGTTTCCAGAACCAGAATGATAACAAATCTGTGATATGTCTTCTAAACGTAGCTGCTATGTATGGTAATTATTTGAAAAAGTTCCCTATGCGTAAGGTTCTTCTTCTAAAGCCTCTCCTTTTTCAAAAATAAATGAATAAAAACTAACCTGATTTCAAGTTTGCTGTGATAGTCAATTATTGTTGCTAGTCATTCTAGGTGGAAATGTCAGCTTGTTGTAGGCATCTAAATTAACCGGTCTTGTGAACGTGGTTCTAGTTGTGTGATACGTTTCTGTTTTAACAGGGACACACTGATATCTTGGTGGGCGTAAAAGCTGAAATGGGGACGCCGAAGCTGGAGAAACCAGATGAAGGTTATCTGGAATTCTTCGTTGACTGGTTAGTATAATAGGAAAAAAAGGTAATTCGTCATTTATTCCAAATAACATTCTTCTGACATTTATAGCTTCATTGTACTAACCCGCTGCAAGGGTCTGAATAATTAAAACAATTTATTTCACTGTTTTAACAGTGGTGAATGTCCTCATAGGGAAATGAGATGTCTTCATACTGTGATGCTTTTCCAGGCTGCCACTGGGTGGTAGCAGCAGAGCAAAGTTTGATACGCCACCTTGTGTGGTGAAGTTCTTAGGTGTTCCACTTGGCTTTCGTGGTGGTTAAACTAATAAAATAAATGCAGCTCTAAGTGAAGAATATCCTCTCTGTAATGAGGTCTTTGTAGACCAGGAAAGAAGCTGTGAGCTTACTGTGGAAAATCCAGTTAATCTTTTGTCTTCAGTGCAATGGGAATCTGCCTCTGTATGCTAACTACATATTTTGTGTTAATCTGAACTGGGAGTTGAAAACCAATTTGATTTTAAGCCTGTCTTTGAGCAATTGTAAAGTGCAGAATGCACACGTTGTTACAGCCTCTATCTGGTTTGGCCTCAGAGATGGTCTTTTGTTTAATTGTTTTCTCTCTGCTACAATTACTCATGTTGTAGATGATAATTATTAAGGGATTAGCAACAAGTATTTATTTTCCATTGAACAAGGGAAGTATTTACTGTGAAAGAAACGATTTTGCTGGTAACAGCAAGGGATTTTGAAAGCAGGTATCTGTGGCAGAAGCATATTTGTGCTTTGAAAGGGTTCTTGATTGTTGTGTGATGTGACACTGAAATAGTTTTGAAAGACTTCAAAAACTGTGTTCTGTTTGGGAGTAGAAGTTCCCTTTGCTCACCCTGGCCACTACTAAGTTCTTTCTGTGTTTCATAAAACAAGCTGTTTGGCTTTTTCATTTATTTGTGTGCTAGGCAATCCTCTTTCACGTTTTACCCAGTGAAAATTACTGCAGCATTCTGTGAGCGTTGGGTGGCAGTGTTTACCAAATAGTTACTGTATTCGTACTCAGCCAACGTTTTTTCTTTATTTCACTTTGACTGTAAGGAACTAAAGTGTTAAAATAGTCTTGGAATTAAGATGCAGTCCACTCTGCAATTATTTTCCAGTTAGGTTCTATGTTCTTCTTACTCCCTGTCAAAGAAAGCGGCCATTCATATTTAAAAGCTACAGCATTTGATGGAATTTGGTGTTTGAAAATAATGAGGTATAGATTGAGGTTTATATAATATTTTTTTTCAATTTATCATAGGAAGCATAATGCTTGCATAACCGTACTTTTAACAGAGCAGTTTAAACAGAATGGACTAGTTAACCTGCAAAAAAAAAAAACAGATTCTGTGAATAAGTGCTCCTTCAGTACAGCCGAAGGGCCTGGCTTGGCTATATTCCCAGAATTAAGTTATACTTAGGTAGGGCCCTATCTTCTAAAATCAGTGTCTAATATTAATGCCACTGCAAATAAAAGTGTCACGCTTGCAGTGCTCGCTCGTGTGGTAAATGTGGTCTGGAAGCATAGGTCAGTGCTTGACTGGCAGTAAGGTTTACCTTTTCAGTGTGTATAGTGCTGTCTGTTTATAGAAATGGCAAATAACTCCTATAAAATCCAGTAACTGCGGGGCATTCTGGATTATCGTCAGTTCTGCCAAAGAACAAGTTGGGAGGATTACTGCATGGCAAGGATTTTCCTTATAGGCTCTGCGGTCTTGTTGACACAGCTCACTTGATGTTTGAAGTCATCAGTAGATAACGTGGGTCTTTAGTTTGTTTTTTTTTCAAGGTGAGGTGATTCTGTTCCAAGAGTGTATTTTCTGCTGTATGTTCACGTTCCTGTGGCATTGGTGTTAGAAGAAAGCTGAGGACTTTTCTCATCGTATCGATACAAAATGTACATGAGAAATTGGCACTGAGAGGTGCCCAGCCAGTAGGGTTCAAAGTTTTGCTTTTACAGATTTGGAAGATACCAAATTACTTCTATGGGATCCCCTCCTTTCCCACGTTCAGTAAAGAGAAATGAATTTGGGGGAGATCTGACTAGTGGCAGATCCTGTTTTTAAATAAATGTTTGCCACAGGTCTACTTCTTGAAAATGCTCCTGCCCTCTCTCTACAGTGGGGGGCTCGGTTCAGAATATTTGTTTATTTTTCTGTGTGCCTCCGGGCATTTCTGTTCTATTTCATTGTGACTTGGAGCTTCGTGGGGTTGTTGTTTTCCACTTGGCTGTGAACGAGGTCCCAGCACCCAAGCCCTTATTGCATGACCTCATAATCAAAGTTTCCTATGTTGGAATCGGGGAAATAAAGACCACAGGCGTTTTTGTCAGTTCCCTTTGGGAAAAAATGCTCTTTGGCTGTTCCTATCCAAAAGCAGCAGTTGCTGAAAATAATGAGCTGCTGTCTGTAAGTGCCTTGGTAGCAGAGAGTACACTCACCAAAAGAAATTACCAATTAAGGCCAGGCAGTCATGTCAATTCCGCATATTCTACTTGTCCCAGTGTCACATCTTTCTCTTCTTACCTTATTAATTACCTTCTTACTTAACTCTCTTACCTTATTAATTTCACATTCATTGCTAACAGGCTGCCTTGTTAGCCATTCTGAACTTAGTACAATTGTCTCTCGCTTCTTTTTCTTGAAAGGATTGAGGTGACAGAAGATGAGAATGCTAAAGAACTAGTCCCAGAGAGAATTCACCAGCTTTAATATTGTCTTAGGAACTGAAGATAGTAGTGGAATTTAATTAGTATCACTTAGCAACAAAATATAGGTATATTATCTGCATTAAAACATTTTCTTATGCAAAATGGGAATAATTTCTTCACAGATGATGCGCTTATTCTTGTACGAATAAATCCATAGGGATGTTTCTAGTGCTTCATGTTTAAGAAATGTTCTTTGGATATTGGCAGCTTCAGAAGTGAAAGCATTTTTTTTTCCCCCTTTCTTTATCTAGTTCTGCAAATGCTACTCCTGAATTTGAAGGCCGGGGAGGAGAAGAACTTGGCACAGAGATAGCAAATACACTCTACAGGGTATTTAGCAGCGAAGGGAGTGTAGACCTGAAATCTCTTTGTATTAATCCTAGAGAGCACTGCTGGGTTCTCTATGTTGATGTATTGGTAAGTAAAGAAACAAAAACTATTAAGAATTTGAGGAGGTTTTCCAGGCACGGGGTGACTGCGCATAGCCATGTGTATTTTCATATTAAAAATGCTTCTCCTAATGTGACATCATACTTCACAGCACGGATGGCCATTTCCTTGTGAATCTATCTGTAATAGTTAATCACTACTTCCTGCTTACTCTTTTTCTGCTCTTCTGGGTGGTGCTGCTCCGCTGCAGAGCTAACAAAGCACCGAATACTCCAAGTCTGGCTCCCATAAAAATCAGTAATCGTATACTCACAAGGAAATTGCTGCAAAAAAAGTTACATTTGGCCTAGGCAATATTTGATGGAAGCTGTATACATGTATTGAATATAGGAGAGAAACTGAATATTTGTGCCCGTTAAAAAATGGAAACTGAATTTTGTGTATGTAAATCTTGTGCATACAGCAACTCAGTTTCCAAACAATGCTGTATTTACAGTGCTCTGTCATGTGAATTTAATTGAAGTCTATAAGTTAGACTCTCCTGAGCTTTGTTTCCAACTCTTACTGGTCCAAAATTGAGTTTCCATTTGTCAAATGTGTAACTGAAAACATGTTGAGAGATATTACTCACTGGAATCAATGTCTGTGAAATGATTTATTAAATGTTAAGCTGCATTGCCAAAAGGAGAAGGAAAAAAAACACCAACACAACAACAAAACAAAAAAGCAACAAACAAACAGAGTTTCATTAAACAAAACAGGAATATGGAGACTGAGACTTGAATGTAAAAATTAGTCTGTTAAGTTTTTAAAGAGCAATACGTTAGCCTAATTACAATAGGCACGGTACTTAACGTGACAGTCTGCAGCATGATCAGATGTGTACTGCTGAGTGCTTTAGCAATCCTAGTCAGCAGCTTGTTGGAGCTTGGCATAGTTTAACAGAGGATGAAGTGCTAGTTCTGAGAAATCACACTGTGACCTTGAGTTGCTAGGTTATTACAAGCAGAGGTACAGAATATTAAACACAGTGCTTATTTAAGCAACATGCTGCTTCTACAGCATAAACAAAGACTTTTAATAAAGCTGACTGCTGCAGACGGAGTTCTGTGTAACTGTTGTGTGAAATACAACTGGTTGTTACCTGATTTGTCCTGGACAAATCTGCTGATTGTCCACAGCTACAGAGGAAAACAGCCTAGGTGTTCACGTGCTGTTCGTAATTCTGATACAACTAGTAGCAAGACCTATGGTATGTGTTTTATTTTATCTAGCTGCATTTACAGTATCAGCAAAGAATCTGTTGTAGGTTCGTAACTAGGACTCAAAAGTTGATGAGGCTTTCAATGTCACTTGCAGATTTTTTATGAGAGCAATTGAAGAGCTGCTGGGTTAGATAAAACAAGGTACTTTTAACATAACTCTTCTGTTCCTCCCTCTACCCCAGCATCTGTACTTTAATAGTTTTGTGAGGTATTTGTTCTAATTCCTTTTCCAAGTAGATGTATGTATCACATATGTGATAGTTTATACTTGATGTAGGTGCTTGATAGCTACAGGTTTTCATGAAGCTCTTCTTGCTGAGTGACTGCTCTAGAGCTCTATTTTGATGGTAGAAGTGTGACACTTGTGCTAATATAAAATATTTTGTCTTGTTATTTATCTTTGGAGGGAGGCAGGTTCTATATCTAATAACTGATCATTGAGAGTCCTTTGGAAAATGTTGTACTTCAGAATTCATGGAAGTGTTTGTGTTGCATAGTTAAGTAGGAGGCAAAATAAGTCATAAATCTGTCTTAAGTTTCAAAATACTGGTACCTTGTGGGCAGATGGAAAAAGTTCTTGTTTCCAAGTCTCTTATTCTGACAGACAAAACCCTCTGAGAAGAGTTATGAAGCTGGAGGTACTCTGTTGCTATGCGATTTAGCCGTGCACACATTGATCAAAGCATCTATATTGAGCTCCTGTGTGTAAATAAAATGTGACATATGCAAGCTCAAAAGAGAAAATAGTGATATTTCGCACAGTCGTGCAGCTTGTAGATTGAAAACATCTCTCATATTCGATTTTCTGGTGGTCAGTGTTGTTGAGAAGTGCTTTAATTGTGTGTAGTGAGACTGGGAAAAAAGGAAGCTTCAGCCAGACACTGTGAAGATGCAGACTGATTGCCTACCACCACCGTTCTGCACACACATGAATTAAAGGTCAACAAAATGTGCTTTGACCTTTCAAAATACATGCGTTCTTAATAACAGGGGATGTTTGCATTTGTGAGCTACTCTTTGGAAGTGTGAGTTATACCGTACTGCCAAGCTACAGCCTGTTCTCACCCTCTCTTTGTCTTTTTTTCTCCCCTTCTAAGTTACTGATATCTGAAATAAGCTTTTATGAGTATTTTAGGGGGTTGGTTTTGGTACTTGGATAGCCTCCTTCACATACTTTGCACCAGCAGCCTGCCATACTGAGCAAGGAGAGCTGAAGTTGTGCGATCTCTTTTCATTCCCTACCTCATCACGTGCTTGGGCGTTAGGGAGGGTACGTGTGGTTCTGTCGAAATTGCTGGTTCGCTGCTGAGCATCCTTCAGAGCATTTCTTCATCTTTTCTGTCCCCACCTTGCCTCAGCACTGTTTGGAGGAAAGAAAGCCAACAACTTAGAAATCTGTTCCAAAAACTCACAGTTGTGCAGACTTTCTTCAATCCTTTAAAAACAAACCATACATAAAAAAAAAAAAAAAAAAAAAAAAACGTAAAAAGTAAAAATGGAGTGGGTTGGGGGGGAATCTCTGCACAACACGCTTCAGCCTTCCTTTATATTTGGAGGAATTGTACCGTGCTTGAGACAGGCTTTGTTCCTAGCCTGTAGGTGCCACTGTAATATAGATAAGGCTTTAGAAAAGCAGCCTGAACATAACCCTGGCAACAGTACAGGCACATCCCATTATTGTGTTTTAATAAGAAAGGTATTGTGAGTTTATTGTGTTATCCAGTGAAATCCAATCATGACTGAAAGTGGCAAGTTAACCTCTCTGTATCCAGCAGCTGTTTGGAAAGAAATAATTTGATCACCTTTGTATTAGCTTTCTCTCCCAAATCTTGTCATTCCTTTTACACAATTCAGTTTGTCTTCATAAAAATAAGCTGTCTTTCTAGAATATCTGATTTATGATTTGTTCCCAGTGTGGGAGTTTATCTCCTCCTTAAATAAATTTTGAGGAGCAATCAATGCAATCAGTGTTGTAAAACTTGTTTTGCTCTCAGTGTCCAGCATAGATGGATGTAACGGAGAAGCATACACGTGTTCTTATCCTTGTAGTTTCCAGTGCTTGATGGGGACGTGTATGTTGATAGAACTGTGCTGGCTGAGGACAAGCTCAGAATGGAGCTTGTCAGAGAACTATTTGGCTGCCACCAAATACATCTCTGAGTGCTCTGTCGGCCTGTGAGTAGTAGTGGTTACGGGAGCCCTGCGTTTTTATACAGTGCTGGTCTTCTATTTGGTTGTTCTCCTGATCTCAGTGGGAAGAAACTAAGCTAGGTTCCCTCCACAGGCTTTGATTGAAGTGATAGAATTATCAACAAGTAGACTTTGAAATCGGGATTTCCTTAGATCTTTTTCAGCTTCAAGAGGAAGTTGAAGATGACTCCTTTTCCATAAAGAATGGAGAATAAACCAAGATGTGCCTTTGAAGCTATACTTTGTGTAATTAGCTTCCTTTATAACTTTATTATATAATTTCATACAATGTTCTGGGAGAGAATTGGCATTGCTTGTTTGAAAACTATTTTAAAAAAATTCCCCATTGAAATAAAGTATAGAAGATGGTTTGTCTTCTTTTAACATGAAAGAACAAATGTGCTGAGTATTACCAGAAATATTCTGGTCATAGCCTAGTGCAGAGACTTAACAGGAGAAGAGTAACCAGTGGTGATTTCAGCTTCTATTACTAGATGTTATCATTAATTTTATTATGAAGTGCTTTATCTCTTCTATTTTTCATGCATAATACAGTCAACTGAAATCTTAGTTTTGTATTCGGAGTTTATTTGTCATAGATAGGCTTTAAAGACAACTTTTTAACCTATTCTTGTTCTTAATTTTGTGCTTTTTTTTTTCAAGTAAGTTTAAGTAAAATAAAGACTTAAAGAAAAATCAGTTTAGTACCTTTTAAAGAGATTCTTCTTTTCCTCCCCAGTTATTGGAGTGTGGTGGGAACCTCTTTGATGCAATCTCTATTGCGGTGAAGGCAGCCCTCTTTAACACAAGGTAAAGCACAGCTCTCCTTTCATGTGAGTGGAAGTGGCACGGGAAAAGAAATACTTTCTGTGAGCTAGGCATCTTTATGCCTAATATATTTGAATAAGAAAAACGTAAGGCAACTTGCATAAAAGATGGTCTGCTTGCAGATACGTAACATGAGCTAATGTCTTCACATGTTTCTAATAATCCAGCGTTGTGTTGCATTATATGCACAACAGGACTCCCAATATAGCTCTTGTTCTGTAGCCAGATCCAGGAAAAAATTGTATTCACCCTATGGTTTTGTTGCAAGTAGTTGGAGGCCTTTGTGTTGATGCCGTGTGAGTTTAAAATACGAAGTATTTACTGACATCCAGATCTCTGGATGACATTCTTAATGAGTTGTTTAACCTTTAAACTAAACCTGAAATGCATTTAGGAGACGTAACAATAGGAATGTGCTGGTTTGAATATCCCAATGATGTTCAGGGTTTTGAAGACCTACGGTAACTAGAGAGCTATGTAACTAGCCTGGAGGAGAAGGGGACGGTGAAGAAGAAAGGGAGTGTGAAGAAGTGGGGAAAAGTATCCCCTCTTCCTCCCCCACCCCCAATTGGCTTCCTGAGGAAAAAAGATAAAAGGTGTAATTAGTAATAGTTTCCGAGATATAGTTTCTGAAGTATGGAAGTGACGGCAATTCTCCGTACAAATACCAAATTAGTCTCATTTTATCATATCATAAGCCAGTATTGCACAGTACAGCAAAATAATAACCTTAAACCAGCCCCCAGAAATGATAAACAGCACGGCAGGGAACACGTACAGTACAGTATGGAAAACAGGCACAGCAGACCTGAGATCAAAAAAATCAGCATTGTGATTAGCAGCATTGCGATTAAACTGATCTCATGCTTGTAACAATTTTGTTTTAACGCATTATGGTTGCATCTGTCATTATCACAACCCCTTCGAGCCCCACGTTGGGTGCCAAAAGGAATGCTGTGGCAGGCAGCTCAGCACCATGCAGCTGTTTGCTCACACACATGTAATGAGGAGAGAATTGGGGGGGGGGAAGTAAAAGCTTGTGGGGTGAGACAAAGACAGTTTAATAGGCTAGAAAAGGAAGAGAAATAATAATGGTAATCATAATAATACGCACAAAGTAGGTGATTTACAATGCGATTGCTCACCACATGCTGACTGATGCCCATCCCTGAGCAGCAGTCCCCCCACCCCAGCCAGCCACCCCATATTCATTGTTCAGGATGACACCACAAGGTATTTATTATCCCTTTGGCCAGTTTGGGCCAGCTGGCCTGATTCTGTCCCCTCTCAGCTTCTCGTGCACCCCCAGACTCCTCAGTGGCAGGGCAGCACAAGAAGCTGAAATGTCCTTGGCTTAGTGTAAGCACTGCTCTGCAACAGCTAAAACATAAGTTCGTTATCAACATTATTGTCATCCTAACTCCAAAACACGGCACCATACCAGCTACTAGGAGGAAAATCAACGCTATCCTCACTGAAACCAGGACGCACATGCATTTTAGTTCAGAAAATGGAAAAATAAAATCTAGTAGAATCATTGATACAAATGTTTTTGAACGCATTCAATAATATTCAATATTTTTTCTAATTTTTATCTTCTTTATCTATAGATGAAAGGGAATATAGAGTTTTGTATCACCCTGAAGAAAGAAACTAGTGAATGGCTTTGCTTAAAAAATCTTACATAGCAAAAGCAGCTGGCAGAGGTGCAAAAATTAGACTCTTACGGGCATAAATGTTTTAAAGTGGATCTCAAATGGTTTTCGCTGTAAATTAGAGATCTGCTGAAGTCAGTGGCATAGTTCTTGTTTATTCATCAGGGAACCAGTGCACAGCACTAGAGCTGGAAAAGTACTCACAAGAAGAAGAAATTAAGCTTTTGAAGACGCAGGCAATGTATCAGGTTATACACACTTTAAAGTTGGGAGGAGGGGAGAGCCCATCTGAGACTGCAACTTGTATACGTGGCTGAGAAATTTCTCAGCTTAATCAAGCCCTCAGCGGTACCTTTTAACTGTAGCTTGTTTGTGCAGCATTAAGAAATCCTGTCACAAATGTAATAGCTCACAAAGATTTGACAGTACACGAAAGGGAAGAAATGCCTGTGTCTCCATGTGGGGGCTGCCAGGATGAGAAAGTGTTATAGTTAAAACAGTTGCTCCCATGTGGGTCGTTTTGCAGATCCAAGACGCACACTTTATTTGCAGGATAACGGCCTTTTTTCAACTAGAGTTCTAGTTTTGAATAAAGAGAGAACATCGTATAAAAATAAGAATAAATAAATAAAAAGCAGATGGGTAGCGTGGAGGGTGTAATTGTTTTGATGATTCTGCTTTATTTTCATTGTTCTGGAAGCTGTATCCTTCCTGCAAGCTGTGGGCGATCATCCTCAGTCTGGTGGAAGTAGGATGGCCCACCAGACCGTGGCACAATATGACATAACACAAAGCATGCTGATTTTGACCTGTGAAAACCCTGTCTAGGGCAGGGAACACGAGTACATCTCATCTAATCAGAGCTCAGGAAGTCAGAGCTGGGATACAAAGTGAAAAGCTGTTGTCCTTATCTGCTATTCTTTCCTCTTTCCCTCCATATATACTAAATTTTACTTGGATTGATACAAAGGTTGTTTAGAGTAGCAGCCCACTCTCCTTAAATATTGATGTCTGAGTAAGACAAGGTGTCGATGTGAAGATCACTTCAGATTAAGTGTTTTGAACTTCGCTAGAGGTACGTGTCCCTCATTGAGCCTTGCCTTTCATAATCTGTTCACAGGCTTCTGTTGCAAGCGTTTTCAGATCTTTGTCTGCCTTTGACTTCAGCCAGAAAACCAGGAGCAGGAAGCTCAGGCTGCTGTTTTCTTCTTTGAAGCCACAAATTTTTTGTTCTGATGTTCAGACAGGCATTTGAAAAGCTCAGCCTCATCCTTAAAACCTTGCTCCTAACCATTTATTTTGTTTATCATAGCTATGGCACGCTTTTCTTTAGGGCTGAATAAATCCATAGTAGTAACACCAGGAATTTTGCGCGAGAATTACGGGATTTCAATCCTTTTTATGCCTGGCCTGACTCACTGTATCCCCTTCAGGCATGGAACAATGACAATACGACTGTCGTGGGGGAATATTTACTCCTTGGAGTTTTTGCATTGTTCATTGTGTTCTAAAAACTAAATCCAGATCATGTGTGAAAGATACCAGCTATCAAACTGTATTCTTAACTGTGTCTCCAAAGTGCTTAAGGCCAGATTTATCCGTGATTGAAGTAGACAGTGCAAAATGTGCAAGTAGCCACCGTGTCAGGAGTCAGCATTAAACCCAATCTTGTGGAATGTCCCTCACTGAGGCAACAAAAACTAGGCACAAGCCAAAAAACTAGAGTTTATAACACAGTGGCCTTGTCGATGTCCTGCTTCTTTAATTACTTTTTGCTGGGCAGGGTGGCAGGGGCAGAACTGATGCCTGCATACCAGGGTAGAAGAGGTTTTGCAGTTGTTAACTCTGGGTCTCCGGCACGCAGACAAGAGCATTGTTCATTATGTGACTAAGTCCTGCTGTACAGATTTCTGCGCTGATTACTTACAGGAATCAAAACAGAAGAATAAAAGTTACCAAGTAAACATGTACAGCTAGTTCTTAAGATAAATCTTCAGAAGCTGGGAGAGGAAATATCAAATTTTCTGGGAATTCTCTTTGTGCTACAAACACTCCCTGTGCCCCTTTGGATCCTCGGTTTTTGTGTGTATATACCCTTTTTTTTTCCTGCTACTGTGATGCTTGCATCTGATCAGTGCTCTCTTTGCCTTTGGAGTAGTTGTAATTCGTAAATCTGCCTTGTCTGTTCTTGGCCGACGCAGCCCCTTGAAGGGATTTTCAGGTATTAATTCCGTCGGCTTCTTCTTGCAGACCAAACATTGCTGTGGTTTCATAGCTCTTTTAGGAGGGAGTTAAAATTGCTTAATCAATCTTACATATATATATTTTTTTTAACTCACTTCTTTTTTAAACACTGTTTTGGCACATAAACTTCTTGTCTAGGCTGATGTCCAGCGTTGTCCATTGTCCTGTGAAGCTGGAAGAGTAGGCACCTTGGGATTTTATTCCATCAACTTGTAATGGAATATTTGCAGTTTGAAAATAGGCTTTGATGCATTTCCACTGGGTTGTTACATAACTGCAAAGCATTTTGAGTTGAATTTCCTGAAAAAGTACACATCGTAGTTGTCTGCTTACTGAAACTTTTAGTTTTAGCTTGGCTTGTTCTTGTAAGAAATCTTACAAAAGCAGAGTTAACTGCTATGAAGTACTTGGCTCTCAGGCTCCTAGCCACAAGTAACTAAAACATTTGTCTGGGGAACAACAAAAATCGCTTTGCTTTCCTGGAGAAAAAGCCAGTCTCTATCTCTTCCTTTAAAGAGATTTGGTACAGAACACATTAAAGAACGTAACCCCAGGAGTCTCACTCTGACAAACAGCTACTGTAAAAATACTAGCATAAAAACAGACTGCAGTGATGTTCCACACGGTTACTGAGGTTAGCTTTCCAGGCATAGCTTGAAGTACTTTGTGTTTTCACGTGCAAATATGTGAAAGTGGGAGCAGTTTCGCTGAGCTGTGTGGGGGTTTTGCTGGCCTGTAAAGCAAAGTCCGTCAGTCCGTGCTCCATTGAGTGGACACCTGGATAAATGAGGGTATGTAAGGTGCTGAAGTTATTGAGAATTTGGGGGGTTGGAACTTGATGATCTTTAAGGTTCCTTTCAACCCAAGCCCTCCTATACCACCTTCTAAGTTATTTTAAATGATTTTATTCATTGTGCTAAGAAAGCTGCGTTAAATTGTCCTCTGACACTCCCATCAAATGGCTATAATGGATATTTTATGTGTACCACTGATAAGGAGCCTGTCTAGCTCATTTGTGAGAAAGTGAGAAGAAAGCATTTCTTGGATTTCTACGTGAGGTTTTTATCCCTGGCCATTGCTTTTGTAGATTTGTCCTGAGAGCAGTAGAGTCTTCTGGCTTCTTGAAGAATGAGAAGAGCTCATCAGTCTTAACCTGCTAAAGAGAGAGGATTTTACTGCCACCCCTTTCCCCACCTCTCCTTAGCTGGTGTCATTCTTTCTTGAACTGCTTTACTGCTTATACTTGCTGCTGATGTCATGGCTTTCCCAGGCCGTGTGATGGCTGTAATTGTAACAACCTGAGGTTTGTCTGCGAGGTCGGGTGCCACAATATGAACGGGTTCAGTCTTGGCAGTTTCTCTCCTGCTTTGCCAGGCAGATGTGCAAAGAATTGTTCAGAATTCAAATGTGCAAATTCTGAAAGACAGCACTGAATCTCTCCTCATGTATTAGTGTAGTAATTAGATTAAATTCTAATAGTTGGAATGATGCACATAGTCTTATCCTGAATATCTTCTCACTAAAGATGTTTTTTTCAGTGAGTGAGTTGTTAATACTCTAATAACATTCTGGATTTTTTTTTTTTCTAAACACGTAGCCTCCTTTAGAGGAAAGGGCGCTTCTTGGAGTTGAGCCTGTATGACGCCTGTGCTCATTATCTGTTCTGACGATGATTTTGCACACGCTTTTGTTTCTGCAGAATACCCAAAGTGCGTGTTCTGGAGGATGAAGAAGGCTCTAAAGAAATTGAGCTCTCTGATGACCCTTATGATTGCATTCGACTAAATGTGGATGATGTGCCCTGCATTGTCACATTAAGCAAAGTAAGCCCAGCAAATTTGTGACCTTCTACTTAGAAACTTCAGTTTCTGTTAACTTCACCTGCTGTTTATTTTTCCCTAGAGATAGAACTTGTGCTGCAGAAGTGGTTACTCTATATACATTTGTTCATCCTTGGAATTATTCTGATTGAGGGGGAGCTTTTATTGAATAAGGCTTTTTTTTCCACCTCCAACTTTGAGATTTCCCCTCGATGCATTCTTGTAAACTATGATACGAGGAGAAATTTTTATTTTTCAGCTACTCATTGCTCAACACCCAGAGCAGTAGATACTCCAGTATGTGAAAACAAATGGGCATTGTTGCAAGGCTCAAAGATTGAGTGGTCTGCCTGGCATTTGTTGCTGGGGTCAGAATTCTGTTTTCAGGGGTGTGATACTGAACTTTCAAGTGGGTTTTCGCTTTCCTTTTCCATATGTAGTGTGCAGCTAACAGTTGTTTTGCTGGATGCTGCATTTTCCATTGCATCTGTTAGTGATTTGCTTGGTTACTGGGAAGCTTGTCTGACATAATTTTTAAGCAAGCAGCATAAATAGAAGAAAGCCAATCACCGAAGTGGGGCCTCACCTAAGCCCCAAGATGTGTTATTTTCACCGGGGCGGTAGGGGAGTCAGTCCTTGGAGGGGAGGTAAAAGGGAAATTCGGAGGTTCAGATAAGTGAAAGGATGGTCAGGGAGCTGACGTAGAGACGTGCTTATCTCACTTCTGTTATGTGTGTACATGAGGTTTGGGGTCAGAAGCTGTTGAAGTACTGTACTATCAACTCAGTCTCTAAACTCTGCCAAAGATGACATGAGATTAGGATGGGAGGCTGCAGACAAGTGACTGAGCTACCCGTACGGTTTAATTTTTTAATAAAGAACCTGGGCAACTGCAAACTAATACATTGCTTTGTCATTAACTCACAGATTGGATATAGGCATGTGGTGGATGCTACCCTTCAGGAAGAAGCCTGTTCTTTGGCCAGCCTTCTTATTGCTGTGACCAGCAAGGGTGCCCTCACTTGCATGAAGAAAATAGGGAAAGGCAGCCTGGATCCTGAGAGCATTTTTGAAATGATGGAGGTAAGGAGTTCTGAGCAGTTACTGTCTTGCATGGTAATGGATGAACTGGTACTTGAGTGTATGAGAAGCTAGAGTAAGGACATTAAAAGCAGAGACCTTGTTGCTTTTATTAGGTGAATAAGGGACCTACTGAAGGCCACAGACAGCTCCTTTAACACAGAATCTCACATGAGTGGAAGTCATCTAAAACTTTAATATCCCTGAAATGTGTTGTACTCACATTTGTTTCAGTCAAGTAACTCAGAGCTGTAAGATGTTTCCTATCTCATTATTTCCCCTAAAGACTGAAAGAGCAAAACCTCTAACGTGGTAATGTCTCCACAGAAGTAGAGGTAGTACTTTGAAGGGCTGGTACATGGTGTTCCCTTCTAGCACAACTCATTTGTTTTTTCATAAGCTTCTGTTCTTGCTTTACTGTTGTTTTTTCTTTGCTCCTTTATTGGGTTTTTGGTCTGCCCTTGCTCCATGAAAGTACTATTAGGATGTTTTTCACATCCACATGAGAATTCCTTTTTAAACTTTTCTTTAGGCTTTTCTTGAAACTGTCTTCCCATATAAATTCTCGTGCCTGGATTTGGCCTTGAGCATCAGGCAGAAATGAGTTCTGAACTTTTTGAGTCGGAATGAAAATTAAATACTTAAAGCTGGCTCCGTTTCCTAGAGATCCAGAACTAATTTTAGTATGGCTAACGTGGAAGTGAGGAATGCAGAAGCTGGTGCCAAGTTTGAAAGCAGTTGGTCTCAAGTGGAAATTACAGGCTGAATATTTATGGGAGTTCAGCGTATCGTGATGTCAGTCCAGAGTGCTGATCGTGGCGGTACCGGTGGTCTGCTAATTGCATCCAGGGGGGTCACTTAACCCCCTTGTTGTCCCGGTAATGTGCACAGGGTTCATCTTTGATCTGGCATCCTAAAGAAACCAAACTTTGCATGGACATCTGATGTGTCTTCCTGGATGGATTTTGAGTCCAGTTCTAACTAAGTGTCACAAGACTTGAAGCTTTGGGTCTAGGGCTGCTACAGAGGGATGGGTGTTTGACTCAGTTAAAGGCTCGTGGTAGAAGCCACCCCCCGTGCAAGTTTTCTGATGTCCAAATGCAGAAAACACTGATCACCACCTTAGCTCTACATCGAGCCCTAACTAGGAAATGAACTTTGGTGGTTCCATTGATAGTCTACTATCAGGCCATGCTTGAGACTAAACAGTGCTTGCTTAAACACTGATCAGATGTGTGTGGAAACCTTCCAGCTGTCTTATTCTACTTAAGAGCTTGTCCTTTCGTGTTGGTGAAAGGAGTTAAAGCTTCAGCTGAATGCCCAGCGAGCTGTGCTCTCACTTGCTCTGGAAGAAGTCTTCTCTCTTGGGTGGTGAGCAGCTGGAAGGAGTGAGGGAGAAAGCTGATGAGAAGAAACAAATATTTTTTCTGGGAGGTGAGAGGTCCTGTTTTGTTTGAGACTGCCTCAAACATAGCAGCCTGATTAGAGTACCAAGGGAAAGAAAAAAAAAAAAAGAGGAGGGGACTGGGAATGTCCAGTGGAAGAGTTGCATAATCCGTCCTTGACACTTCCTGTTCCTAGTGAGATTTAATAGCAGGTCAGAAGGTGTGTTCAGCTTTCCCTGCCTGGTAGAGAACAGATGTACCAAGGACGTGTCTCTTAGGAAGGCAGTTGCATGGGGAAGTTTTGGGGAGCTGCCAGTGTTACGCTTTTTGCTGAGTTTATGCTCCATAAGGGAGGCAAGCGGGCATAGGACGGCCACAGCATTGTGTGTTGTGTCAACACCAGAGCTCTGCAGAGTTCCCGTTCACTTTAACTGGGTGTGAGTGATGTTATCCTACATCTGAGGAGAACAGTGACCAAAGTACATCACCCCACAGGACTCCGGAGTGCTGCTGTGGTCTTTGTGCCAGTGCAGAGCAGTAGCAATTCCTGTGTGCTGTCTGTGATCTAGCATGACTCATATTGTTTAGGATTGGCAGCCACCTTGCTGCCTCACAGCTCATCCCAGATTTGCTTTGGTGTTACGGACCGTGTTCCGTCACCTGGTTCTTCAGCCATAATGCACCTTACTTGAAGGTCTGTGCACCCACAGTGGTGGGAATGGTCACACAGATGAAAGAACTTTGTGTTTTTTCAGCTGTATGGCAGGTAAAGGCTTCATTGCAAAGATCAGGAACTGATAAACTCTGTTTAATACAGCCTGGCTTTGGCTATCTGGGGACACGTGGGCTCTGTTCAGCTGTGTATGGAGTCGGGAACCCCAGGAGAATGCTAATGGTCACCTCTGCTTTAAGATCTTTATTTCAGCACTGCCCAGTGCTCCTCATTCCTGCAGCTTCTGCACTACACTTCTGCCTGTGGGAAGAGCGGGGGCTGGTATCAGAGCTAACCCTGGTGGTTTGCCACTGCTGGAGTTTATTTCTGCATAGAAAGCCTTCTGTTGACTCCTTCAGGGCCCTCGGGCAGTGCAGAATTGTGCAGCATAATGAAGAATCTGGCCCACAAATGGGTTTGGTGATGCAGCTCATGTGCATTTGGGGCTTTTAACACTGGGCCAACACCTCTGGCTACATGACAGTGTGTTATGCAGAAAGCATTCTGCTTCGTGTTGCATGTGCTGGCTAATCTGAACGTGTGCTTGTACCTGATGTGGATTTAATTTGTACCCTTGGGTGATCCAGCGTTGCACGGATCGGGTGCTGATGATCGTGGAATGCTTCTCTGATGAATTGGAGCACTGCCTTTATGCATAGTTTTTTCCAAAACTTAATCAAATTAAGATGAAACTTTCACCACCGTTATTTTTCTTAATTAAAAACATGTTTTTATTACACCAGCTGGTATATATTAATCATTAAAGGGAAAATATTTGTCAAAAGAAAGTGATCCATGAGAGTTGTCTTCCTGTTAATAAGCATATGTCTCAAACTTGTTTTGCTTTCTTTACTTTGCAGACAGGAAAGAGAGTAGGAAAGGCATTGCACATAGCCCTTCAGAAGATTCTGGATGAAGAAGAAAGTTTGGGGACCACACGGCAGAAAGTTGGATTTCTTGGATGAGTTTTTATTAAAAATCCAAAACTGTTTTCAACTGATTGTGCAATCTTGTCGGTTTGTGTATGGAAAAGGTATATTTCTTGTTGCAGTACATACACCCTTAAGCTTTTAAAATGTTACTAAGCTTGAAAAAAAACCTCTGGTTAAATGTGAATGAGCAAATTTGGGGCGTTTTCCATATGGGTAACCGTCTGCACCTAGGAGGCACACCAGCAGCAATTGATGGAATTGCCTGGGAAATGCTCAGGTCTGTTTTCAAGAGTGACAGGGGTGGGTTCCACTCAATTCTGTTTGCACATGTTCCACTTCTGCAGCCCAGCTGCTGTCCTTTAGAACATATATGGGGGAGCCCTCGGTACAGCACAAGCCAGATTTTGGGTCCCTAAGACATTTTTGTTCATCATCCAGTTAATTCTTCTTAATGGGAGAAGAAAGCAGCACTCACTGGAAGCCTTCCTTCAAATTATTTTACTTTGAATAAAATGCAGTTAAATTTTACTACAAGTACAACATGGTCCCAAGTTTCTAAATCATATTTTAAACCAAAATGTCTTTGTTTAATAGAGCTCTCTGTCCTTTTTGCCAACGAGTAGCCTAGCTGAAACCTCTTACAGTGGGTAAGGAGAATGGGCATGACTAGGGTAGAAGGGAGAATAAGTTAATTTTGCTGAGTTGGGTAGTTCAGCTGGAAGAGTAATGGCTGTCAGTAAAGGTCCTTTACATGCTGTGCTGCGCAGCAGTGCCACGGGACTAAAGCCTCGCTTCCACCATTGTCCTGCTAGGTCTTACTCTGTAATAACCAAAGAGACAGCTGAGAGAGTGCAGGTCTTGGCTTTGCTGGAGTGGAGCAGGAATGAGCATGGAGACAGTTGTAGAGGTTCAAACAAGAGGAGAACCCTTGTCCTTCTACTCTTCCACTGAGTTTGGAAATGGATTTCATCACAGCTGAAAAAGACAGGAGAAGATGCCAGATAAGATACGCAATCAAGCTGTATCACCAGGTCTTCAAAGCCGTGGATACCTACATCAGTTGGCTGGTGCAGCAAAGAGCAAGAGCTGTTTATCCTGCAGGACAGGAAGAAGCATCAGATTGGGGAAGCTGCAGGAAAAGCTACAATAATAATCCAGGAATCCTTTACCTCTTAATCAAACAGTGGTTGTTCAATATTCTGTTCTCATTTCCTGATGCCAGATAAATAACATCTCTTGACTGGTGTGTGTTTGGTGGGGAGGAGGGCAAGGGTTTTCCCAAAGGAGGGCTGTAGATATAGGAAAAAGCAATCATGCTCACATTAAAATACATGATGTACTTCAGGTACTAAAATTCCTTCAGGTCATAAAATACTTCTAAGAAGGCAGAAAGAAAGAAAACCGAAGGGAAAACTAACATTTACAGTACCTTAAACATATCACAGGTAGTTTTTGTTTAGTTGTGTATTGTTTAATGTTTCAGAAAATGGTTAATCTATATGAGGATTGCAAGTCTTAAACCACAGCTGTTCCCTCAATAACTGTTGCTTGGCTTATTATAGATTTCTGATTTGGTACCAGAAGGCTGCCTAGAGTTATTTCCAGGGTGAATTTTCTAACACGGTAGTAATAGTTTCTGCCTAGGTAGCCTTCCAGCTGGGGGAACTTCAACCTTTTTGCAAATTACTGATGATAGTGGGGCTCTCCTGGCGGTGGCAGGATGCTTCCTGCTCCCCTCTCCAGGTCTTTTTCACTTTAAAGGGATGGCTATGGGAGCTGGGGGAAAAAGAGACAAGAAACCTCACCTCACCATGTTTCAGGTGTGTTAACTGACCCACTTCTTAGCCCGTCTGAGATCTGGGCTTTGTGCACATGTACCTAAAAGCAAACTCCTGCTACCTGAGCATCCGTGTCTGCTTCCACCGCAGGGAGACCCGTGGAGCAGGCGTGTGTGCCAAAATGCCTGCCTCAGTCTTAAAATCCTTCCAAGCAGTTTCTGCGAGTGTCAGTGTAAACTAATGTGGTGCACGTGTCCTCCAGCCACATGTCCTCCTCCCTGTGGTTCTGTAGGTGTGTAAGCAGGCACAGAATTGGGGGCTTCAAAGGCTCCTCCTCCCTCCACAAGCTCCCTGCGTCCCACCTAATGATGACACCGAAAAGCAGCGGGGTGGAGAGTGACCCCAGTTCAGCCCGGGGTTGCTCCTACCCCTGGGATGTAAATAGGGAGCCCAGCCAGAAATACTGCACAGCTGCTGCTCCGTCTCAGCTGCCCCTGGAGGCTTGCTGCTACCAACTCCTGTCCCAGATGGATAAACAAAGCGCAGATAGGGGTAAAAGGGCCCGCAGCTCTCCCAGTTGGTGCAACATCTGCCAAGAAATCTCTGAGACTGCGGTTCTCAGGCATGCAAAGGCCTCTGCTGCCCGTTTCTATTTTCTTAGCTCTCTTTTTAACTCCTCCCTTCCACCCCAAACAAAAATAGCAGTCGGAGATTTTTCATAAAGGCTTCAGCCGAGCCTGCTCCTGTTCCCCTTCGGGCTGGTGGAAAGTTCCATGTGTTGCTGTGCAGATATTGCCACGTTTTCATTGACTTGCGTCCAGTCGGACTAAGAGGAAACATCTGTGGAGCAGGATAGCTCCGTGTTTGTCCCAGGAATTAATCGCTTCTGCTGGGAGGGTCGAGAAGCTGAAAGCTGCCTGCTGGAGAAGGTGACTCCCGCTAGGTTTCTGCTCGTGTTGCCCAAAAAGCACCCAGCTGCAGTTCACCTTTTCATTACCTTGGGTTTTTTGTGTCCCCTCCCACCTCCCCTGGGTATCCCAAAGGCCTGACAGGGACCTCTTCTGGAGGCAGAAGAGGGCTGGGCTGTCAGCAGCTGTGGCTGAGTTTGCTGCTCGTGTTCCTCTGATCCGTGCTTGCCGTCGGGGTGCCACCCAGCACAGCCTGGGGAACCCGAGCAGCCAGCATTTTGCAAGGACAGCAGTGGGTTTAGGTCCCAGCAGCCTGATTTCCCAGCCACCAGCAGCTCCCGTGCGTTTCGTGGAGCTGCAAATAGCACAAGGCCAGGCTAAAGGCCGGGCACTTGGGCACCTACCTCTGCAGGGAGGCCGCGGTCCCTCCGCTCTTTCTTTAATGAGCTGCCTTTCTCGCTGCCTGCTAACGTGTTTTTTGCTGTTCCTGCACAACAGCACTTGGCTCATGGGCGTGCTGCTGTTAATGACTCCCCAGTGATGGCTTCAGCCTGAATTTTATCCACCGGAACGCTTTAATAAGGCTGAGGTTATCCGACGAGCTCCATAAACATCTCCGTTGTCATCCTGCTCCCCAGATGCGAGTGGGATCAGCGATGCAGGCACCCAAGTTCTCGTCACAGCACTCGCAGATCAGCTCCAGCCTCCCTGATTTACACTCCAAAGATCACAGTTGCTGAGGCCGGTCAGATTTTGGGGCATGGATGATGGGCAGCAAATAAAAGCAGTGAAGACAAACAGGCCTGCCCCTAGCCCCGTGGGGTCTGCGTGCTCCAGGCAGAAGGCAGGGTAACTCCTTCAGTGAAGCTCCTGCTGGAAAGGAGGGCATTTTGAGCAGCTGCTGGCACTCAAGCTCTCCATCTTTGGTTTAAACACTTCAGTTTAAGGCCCAAGGATGCCTTTTTGCACAGATCCTTCTGCCCTGTGACCCTTGGCGAGCACAGGGTAGGGAAGCGAGCCATGCCTGCTGTGGCATGGGATGGGGAAGCGCCCTCCCCAGGCTCAGGGCCAGTTTCCTAGTGTTGGTGCTAGGGAGAACATTTTGGCAAAGTGCTGACTCCCTGATTTTCCCCATCATTGTCCTCGTGAAAACCACCCTTTCCTGAACCATTATCGCGTTCCTTCTCCATTGGTCTTACAAACAATGATCCATAGACTCAGCGCTTTCCATTTCAACCTGTTCTGATGTTGTTTGTGCCGGTGGAAAGCAGGAGCGATGCCAGCACAAGTTCACGAGGTGGCCACCACCGGAGACTTTCTCCTGTTATCCCTGTGTCCTCAGGGCGTTTTTTTACTGTCCACCGCTGCTTCTCTCCTGTTCCTTTGAGGCTGCTTTGAAATGATGTCTTAGCCTTGAAAATCCCAGGCTGGGAATTGCCCACCTTGAGGATAACCGTGTGAAACCTGCTCCCTTCCCCAGCCCACCCTCCCACCTCCCAGCCATTGTGTGGCGGTGCTCGCCCGCTTCTTGCCTTGGCAATCCCTGCTCCTTTCCTAGGAGCTGAATTAAAACCACCTCTGATCTCACTGCCCGTTTCCTTGCCCAGCCGGGCACGACATCACAGCTCTGCATTACTGCCAGGAGCATCCAGCTTCCTTCCATGGGCCTTTTCCAAGCACTGTTTTGCGAACTGAAATCCCTCCAAGCCCAGCATCCCAGCCTGCTCGCTGGGTTTCCCAGAGCCACGTCAACTTTTCTGACTGCTTCTCCTCACCTCCCCGCAGCCCTGGGACAGGTTCCCTCGGCGTGCTTTCTTTTACCCTCTTTTTTTCACCTCAGACCAGTTTCCTTACAGCTGACAGGAGCTGTTGTCTGTCTGACTGGGAGACCTGGCTTGAAATACGGGAGCAAAGTGCTTTTACTGGAAAATTCATAGCTTTACAGATTTTTATTTTTAATTGTGAACAAAAAAAAATTGGTTTCTTGGCATGTTGTCACCTCCCTCACTCTTTTGAGCCCTGCTATGAGTTACCTGCTCCTCTCTTTCCCCATGCCCCCGCTCCCTTCCCTCGGCTGGGCCTAATGAAGCTCCCAGCTGCTGCTCTTCACCTCTGGACTTTGCTGCTTCTCCTTCAGCCCCCCAGGGGAAAGGTTCCAGTGGCCAAAACCTCACCGATGTCTCCCGGTTATATTAGTTCATCCCATGAGAAGGATTACCTCTACTCACCTCCCACGCCTCGCTTACACAACTTGTGTGAGTCACCCAGATCCTAAAGCAGGACGTGTGGCTGAAGTGCCAGCACACAGAAGACCACTGATACCCGTGTCACCCAGCTGGACCATGGCCCCTGGCTTCAGCAGAAGCCCAGACAGGGTGGGAACGTGGTCGAGGCAGGGCCTCTCTGGCTTTTTACACATCCCTTCCCCAAAAGCATCCCCTGTTCTGGACCTGTTGCAGCAGCGCAGCAGCTCGGTCCTGTTGGGTGAGTTCCTGTGGGCTTAGGAGGTTTACAGGGCCAAGCATTTATTTTTTCAGTCTATATAAGCAGGCTACAGAGCTAGCCAATGCCTCCTTTTGGAAAACACAGCCACCCAAAACCCTGCTGTTAGGGTGCAGGTGCCCCCGCATCAGAGTTGTCTGTTTCAGAGGTAGCAGCACAGAGCGAGTCAGTTTTCCCCCATGTGGCAGGACATTAATCACAGAAATGACAAGCGAGCAAACCTGGAGCCAAGGAAAACCAGGAGGTGCTGAGCCGACCAAAAGTACTTTTGGATAGAGAGAGGCTGCTTGAGTGTCAAGGGAGGGGAACTTGCATGTGTGCGTAGGTGTCGGGCTCCATCCTGCTTCGGGGTAGTCCAGGAGCGAGGACGGCAAATCCCCCCAAATATTTGTTCTCCTGCTTAAGTCTGAGTAGGGCTGCATGTGTGTGGTGACAGGGAATGCAAACCAAACCCACTTCCTTGGCTTTGAAATTTGGACTGGGGCTGAGCTCTGCTCAGGTAGGATGTCAGGGCAGGGTTTCGCTTATTCAGCACAAGCGCTAGGCAGTGTAACACGGCTGTAGCCAAGCTAAATCCACAGCAGCTCTTTTTCCAGGCACACCCCTGTTTATCTCAGGCCTTCTGTGCTCAAGCAGCTCCAGCGGTTCGCAGCGTGCTGGGCAGCATCTTGCCTTCGCTCTTCGGAAAGGATTTAAGGGTAATGATGGATACAGAGCGCGCTTTGTTCTCCTCAGTGTCTGTGCTCCCTCTCATCTCCTCACACGAATTTCTTCCACTCGCTCAGAGAATCCTGTTCGTGCTTGTGCTGTAACTGCAGTACCCGAAAAATCAGGCAGGGATTTGGGTTTAGGTTGCTCTCAAGTCACCTGGGACCCTGCAAGGACAAAGCATCTTTCTGTGAGCCACGCTCCCACCACCCAAAGTCAAGCACAGCCCATCTGTCTGTTACAGCTCACAGTTGTTTGGAAGACTAAACATTCCCCAAACTGGGTGAATAGACAAATTTCAAAGCATATTCGGTCACCTACCATGAGGGTGGCTGCGGGGAAGACCCCCAGGTGCTCCTTTTGACCCCAGCACGGTGTGTGTGAAGCATCAGCTGGGGTTTCACAGCCCCTGAGCCTTACCAAGCATCTCGGGGCTTTTGCAGACCTGGCCAAGAGACACTTTGGGTGATCTACACTGGTTCATTCAATTCTTTTTAAGTGAAAAGAGAAGCTTTAAATTTTGATTCTGAACAGCGCGAGCATCGCCAGAGGGGGGAAAAAAGCAATAAAGGCAGTGACAGAGCCGGCAGCTCTCCCCATGGTGGCACACAGGGGTTAATACCGAGATTCAAAAGCCCAGAGCTCTGTCCCCAGCCACACGGGTACAAAGACCAGCGGTGCTGGAAACCAGGTCAGCCCCAGGCAGGTCCCCGAAGCCAGGCACCAAGCCACCAGCAAGGGCACAGCACAGAGCCAGCGCCTCCTTATCCTGCACCATCGCTGGCCTCTGCCGCCCAGCCTGGCGAGCAAGGGGAGCTGGCTTGGTTTTATTTGTTGTTAGCTGTGGGAAAAACACTTGTGTGGATTCCTTTGTTTAACCCCCAGGAGAAGAAGCATTGATGCTACAGCTGCTGAGGGAGATGAGGGGAGAAACATAGGGGCTGACATGCTCCAGACTGAACCACAGGAGCTGGGTAGGAGCAAAGGCACAGCCACGTGTACCAAAAGGGTGCTGGCACAGCATCCCCCTTTGGGACAGGGGCTCAAAAATAAAGTTACAGAAGCTACCGTGAGCTAGAAAAGCAAGCCCTACAGCCCCTGTTTGGTTGTGATCAGTTTGAGGGGTCCACAGCAGCCCTTCACAGGGTGGTAAGCCCAAAACTTCCCTGGGGGGGTTTGGGTGGCACCATGGCAGGAGCTGGGTGTTCAGGCACTTGCAGCACCCCTCAAGGGCAGCCCCACAGAGGGGCTGTGTTCCCTCTGCCACCCAAACCCCATTTTTTGTGCTTCACGTCGCCATCTCCATCACTGAAACGTGAGCTCAGCCACTGTGCAGAAACCCCTAGGAAACCGTCCCAGCCATATTCCCAGCCGTTCCCTTATGTTTAGCCGAGTCGCCTCTCAGCAGGCTCATGGTATTTCGCGTTCGGTTTATTTTGTTTTGTTTTATAACAAAAACAAGCGGCGGGCTGAGAAAGGAAAGCTGGCTGGGCCGTTCTCAGCATTGGCCGGAGCCGCCTGAACCCTCCCTGCGGCCGGGCGGCTGCTGGAAGCCTGGAGACTTCTTTCTTGGCCAGACAGTTTTGATTAAAGCCGGTGCTAAGCAGGCTGTCCAGGGGCAGAGCAGCCTCACTCCAGCTCCTCTCGGCTCCGGACGGCAGCGGCATGGTGCTGCGGGGAGCCTGCCTGCTCCTCTGCCTCGTCTCCCTCGCCCAGGTCTCCGGCCAGCAAAACGGCAAGGGGCGGCAGAAGCCAGGGGCGGCCAAGAAAGGTGAGCAGAGCCCCGGGGACCCTGCCCGGCTCAGGGGGGGGATGCAATCAGCCTGGCTGTTTAAGGGTGCTGCGATGAAGCTTTTAAAAAAAGCATTTAAAACCTAATCGTGTGTCTTTTTTGCTACCCTCCATAGAAGTGCTTGTGTAGCCCCTCTGTAAATGAGCAAGGATACTGAAATGGTTTGGGCACGTTGCTGCCCTGACTATATTCGTTTTGAGCATTGTAGGGCACCCTATTTCCCATGTCCTAAGGTTCTCCCCAGACTTTCCCCTTACTAACATCTCCATTTCTCCAACCCCTACCTCCACTCATTCATTTTTTGGGGGGAGACATTAAGCGCTGGATGCCAGACAGCTGCTGCAGACTTGCAGCCGGGAGCAGGCAGGCAAAAGCAACGCTGTATCACCCGTAAAACAGCAGCAGGGCTCTTTGTTTTAAAGCAGTTCGAGTCCTTCCTCCCCGTGGCACAGCGCAGAGGACAGTGCAGGTAAGCAGGAGGCTGATGCTGCAGCCTGTGGCGTGCGGTCCTGCCCGCTGCTGGGTCCGGCTGCAGTCGCCTGTGCTTGGCTTTGCCCTTTGGAGCGGACCCGAGAGCAAGGAGGAAGCATCCCAGGAATTTTGTTTGGCCGGGCTGCCCCGCACGCTCTCCCGGCGGCTATTTTTGTCGGGTCCTGTCCTTGAGAAACTTTTCCATTTTCTCCCAGCGGGTCTTTCTATGAAAGCGCTCCGTGTCTGCCGAGCCCACGGCGGTGCCTCGCGCCTGCCTTCTGCAGCACAAGTGCCCTCCTAGACTGATGCAGGGCATTAGTCTGCATTGCACTGCTGGGATGTGCCAGAAGAGAGGTTCATTTCTTAGGGAAATCTTATTTTTCTCTGAAAGAAGAAAACAAGTGATGGGAGAAAAATCACGTCTTGGACAGGAAAAACCATCTCCAATCTAAACCACTTTTGAGGGGCCACAATTTTTTTCCCCTGGAAATCAAGCCATATGAAACAGCTGGAGGCATTTTTTCCCCCTGATTTCTCACCAAAGGAGAGGTCAAGTTTTCTGTGGGGAAAAGAAGAATCCCCACCAGCCTGGCATTTTTTGGCCGGCCGCATCCAGCCCCGTGGTGGGTTAGGTGCCTTGCCTTTACTGGAAGCACTCGGCACTCCTGGGTTAATGAATTTCCAATTTTGACAAGCACCAGGGGGGTGCAGAAGGAGGGAAAAAAGCACTTGCAATCCCTGGAGGGACTCCTCTTGGCCCCCAGCCCCTCGCCCCCTCCAGGACAAGGGCAGGATGTCACCCTCCTGTCCCCAGCCCTGTCCCCAGCCCTTCACCAGGGTGGGTTGGGCAGGGGGAGGCCATCGCAGGGTCAGGCATTTTGTTGGGTTCGTGCTCTTTAATCTGCAGGGGCAAGCCACAAGTGTTAGAAAAGAAAACGATGCTTCGAGCCAAGCCTCTTCAGTTCTCTTTTTCTCTTTTCTTTCCTTGGGCTTCTTCTTTATTTTACATGATGTAATTATCGCTTGCATTTGGATCCACTTCAGAAAAAAAAAATGGTGCCATTTCAATGTGAAAAAGCCAAAACACAGCATTTCGAAAATGCTGAAATAACACGTTCGCTTTGCCTGTGTTTTCCCCCTCCCCTCAGATTGCTGCCCAGCAATTTTTCCAGCCACAGCAGTTCAGCAAACTCCCCCTGAGCCCTGCATGGGTCAATGCCTCTGGGGGTCCAGGCTGGGGACCCCTCATCACGGTCACAGCAGGGGCCATGAGGGCACAGGAAGAGCACCTCTGTGTGGCTCTCACATGTGTTTTAAAGGTATTTGGAGTCCAGATGCTTAAATCTGTGGGTAGAGGCTGATTTGGGCTCCTGAATCTGCCCCAAATCCTTGTATGATCCCATAGCTTCATAGTAAGGGAGGGACCTCAGAAAATGCCTGCAAATATTTCCAGCAACACAAGCCCTGTGTGGGGGTGCTCTGGCCTTGAGGAAATAGAAATGCACAGAAAAATACTGCTGGCAAAAATAATAATAAAATATATATCAGTATTTGCTGATATAGCCATGACACTTGCTTTTTGGCTGAAGTGCAAATCAACCAGCAGAAAGGAGTTGCCAGAAATATGAACTCTTTTTCACAAAAAAAAAATAAAAATAAAAATAAAAATAAATTGTTGCTGGATCCATTTTCTCCCCAGGTGAAGTTGCTGCTGCAGGAATGACTTGGAAGCCAATGACTTGGAAACCTGTTAGTGAGCAGGACAGGGTAGTTATCAAGGAGATGTGTCCACCTGGGGTGCCAGGGGCCCTCCAGCATGAGACTGGCACAGCAAACCCAGCTGGAGCCGCCCCACGGCTCACTAAGGGTGTCTCACCGTGGCCTTTGGATGTTACTTAAACCTGGGGGACATTTGTTGTGCTGCAAGAGAGACATGGGTGAAAAATACCATTAATTAATTAGCTGTTTCCCACAAAGTGTTTTCATCAAAGGCACCAAAAATAATAGCTCGTGCCTTAGGGTTAACCAGACCCATTAAAGTTAATTGAGCAAGGAGTAAAGCAGCTTAAAGCCCTCCTCCTGATCCTTCTGACTCCCAGCTGCTTACACCAGGTGAGATGAAGCAGCAGCACCTGAGGAGCAGCAGTGACAGTGCAATGATACAAATTCCCTGGTGTCTGACCTCCCACCTCCATGCCATAACTGGCCCTTCTGCTCCTACGCAGGAGAAATCAGGGTCTGATGACTAGTTGGTGCTAAGCCACAGGTAGCTGTTTAAGGCTAACAAAATCTTACCAAAGGCTTTTTCATCTCCTTCACATCTCTTGTCTTAGGAGACATCATGGTAGCTTGCAGTAGGGAAAGTGTGTGAGCCTGAGTAGCTTTACAGAGGAGGCTGCAAGGAAAGCAGGGTCCTCGTTGCAAAGAAGGTTTTGTCCTTTACATCCAAGAGGAAGTTGTCTTCAGAAGTCTCTATTATTTAAGAAAAAGAGGCATTTTCTTAAGAAAGTATCTCTGTGATCTCATTGTGCCCCTAGTAGCACTTGGTCTGCTGGGTAAGAGCATCTACAATGCCAGAGGCAACACAGATAGCAAGACACAGGCTTAGGTAGGAGGCCACAACCAACTCCTCAGCCAAGGAAGCATCTTCTCATAGCAGAAGACCAGCTCTGGCTCTTTTTTTGGTACCTGTCCCCAGCCAGGGCAAAGGCAGAGACAGAGGCAGCTGTGATGGTGTGCCTGCCAATGTAGGAATCTGGGCTGCTGGTGCAACCAGGCTAGCGAGCAAATATTCTCTCTGATGGGTGTGCTAGGGGACAGATATTGGCTTTGTGGATGCTTTTTGTTTGTCTTTCTCTGCAGGCAGGGAAATGGGGGGTTTTTGATTATAGGAACAGCTTCAGCTGCCTCCCTGGGGGACGCGGTGGATGTTTATGCTCCTCCCTTGATTTCTCCAACAGATGGTGTAAGCCTCAAAATGATTGAAGACCTGAAGGCCATGATTGACAACATCTCTCAGGAGGTTGCTCTACTGAAGGAAAAGCAAGCACTTCAGACAGGTAAAGGACTCCTTGAAGAAGGCACGGCTTTCACTTTGAGAGAGGAGCTGCTTGTAAAGCTGTTGCCATTGCTCCATGCATTTTGATAAGGGATGCCCAAGTACTCCATGACGAAGTGTCCATCACAGGGAGAGAGTTGGGGATCAAAGCAATGCATGGCCTTGTTGCAGTTCCTCCAGGCAGAGGAAGCTCCTCAGGCAGTTAATCACATGAGCTGTGCAGCATATGGCCCCCTTCTTTATGTGCTAGAGCTTCCCATTTCTAAAGCTATTGATATTTCCATGACACTAAGCCAGATGTTCATTTCCCTCCATGAATCAGCGGGATGGGTAATAGATTATTTTGCATTTCAGTCAAACGCAGTTTACTCTTTGTTTGCTGCAGTCTTGTGGCTGAAGCCCAGTGAGATGGTTACCTGATCCCTCGTACATCCCCAGGGAACCTTGCTGGGGGTCGGTCCCACCACGCCTCGTGTGACACACACACAGTATGGTCTCAAAATGTTCATTTTCCAGACCTGCTCCATGGTTATTCTCTGCAAACTCCATGACATCAGTAGGAGAGGGACTTGCAGAACATGCTACAGAAATGTGCTAAAAATGCAAGTTAGGGAGAATTTCCTCCCTAAAAGAAAGAAACACAAGCAAAATCAAGGCTTTAGATCCAGGCTCACATTCACTGAGATGTAATTGGTCTGGATATTAATGAATGGCTCTGATTAGCTATTGTTTGGATAGAGTACCCTGCGCTCTCAGGGTTTAAAGATTAAAAATTTTAAAAAAATCACTGCTCTTAACATTAAAATCAGATTAAAATCAGAGGCAAGTAGATATTTCCTCTGAAGACCTCAAGCTATGCAAGCACAACACTTCTGATCAAAACCCATTAAAAAAAAATATATATTTTTTTTTCATGCTTGCATAATCGAGATTGTTGAATTGGAATTGCAGGCTGTTTTTTCCAAAACACTCCAGCCCCCAGCAGAGACAAATGTTGCTTCCCAAGGCGAGAAAGCACAGCCCCATTTCGGGAAGAGAACAGGCGGGGAGAGGGGACGCTGAGGACAGAGACATGGGCACCCCCAGGTCCTTTTTGGGGGGCCGTTTCCAAATGTGGAGGCTGCATCCTTTTTACATGGGACATAAGTGTGAGGCGGCAGCACCACAGCTTGCCCAAGAGATGAGTGCCGAATTTAAAACCAATTCCCTTCTTCTCTCTCTGTCCCATCCATGCGGCCACCTCCTAGTCTGCCTGAAAGGCACCAAAATTCACCTAAAATGCTACCTGGCGTTCTCTGAGAGCAAGACGTACCACGAGGCCAGCGAGCACTGCATCTCGCAGGGCGGCACGCTCGGCACGCCGCAGAATGGGGAGGAGAACGACGCGCTCTACGACTACATGCGCAAGAGCATCGGGGCCGAGGCAGAGATCTGGATGGGCCTCAACGACATGGCATCCGAGGGCAAGTGGGTCGACATGACGGGCGGTCCCGTCCGCTACAAGAACTGGGAGACCGAGATCACCACCCAGCCCGACGGCGGCAAGCTGGAAAACTGCGCGGCCCTGTCGGGGGCGGCGGTGGGCAAGTGGTTTGACAAGAGGTGCAAGGAGCAGCTGCCGTACGTCTGCCAGTTCATGATCGTGTAGCGGGGCCGTGTAGAGCTATAGGGTGGCTACGTGCACACCCAAGCGTGCACGCACACATGCACGGGCCCACACGCACCTTCACGTAGCACCATAGCCTGGGCAGCCGCTGCAGCCCGGCGTAGGGTCGAAGCTGTGCTGCCTTTCACTCGGCTGCATCCAGCACCGTTCGCATCCTTCCCCCTAAGGCATGATCCATAGATATATTTTTGTACACAGGGAATTTACAAGGTGGTTTCGGCGAAGAACCAGTGTGACAGCCTGGATGTTTCAGCTACCCAGACTGTCACTCTGCAGTCTCCGTTCCCACCTCGCCGAACCTTGCTGGGACACCGGCAATGCCAGTCTGTGCCTTCTCCTCCGGCTTTGCTCCCCTGCAATCCCAATTTCGGGATCGGGTCCTGTCTCAGAGAGCAGAGGGTGTTAATTTTGCTGTTGGGCTTGTCGGCCCGGTACCATTCTGCTCAATGGGCTGATGTGCTGAGAAGGATGCCCTTCCCAAAAGCATCCCCCGGTTTTTGACCTTTTTCTCACCAGTCAGAAGAAAATGTTTCACTGACTTCCATGGGGGAGCTAGCCCCAGCATCTGACCTTTTGAAAAAAATCCCACCACAAGCTTTATTTAAGCTCCTATACAAAGGAGGAAGCAGTGATTAGTTGCAGCATACTCAGTCAAATGCATTATTGGAAGTAGAAGGTGAAAGTAATTAGGTAAATAACAAAAATGTAAAGCTACGAGGGAATATGCTGCCATATAAAAGACAACTGTCTATCAAAAATGAACCCTGAGAAGTCTGACTTTAGCCACTTTAGGAATCATATCACTTGTTTTAGTGATGGAAACACAGCTTGGCAAACACAAACCTGCTGAGTACAGTTTGTGCCCACAGAGTCACACCCAGCTGAAGATCTGGCCTTGGTAAATTTTTGCTGAGAAAAGGGTTAAAACAAATAAATAAAGAAATGGGAACAATGGGAAAGGATTGCAGAGCATCCTGACAGCTGAACACAGCCTTGTTGACATTGATTTGCTGACTGCTGGCTGAAATGCATCAGCGGCTCCTTGAAGTCCAGTGCTTGGTACTGGCCCTGCCCTTTGGGTTACACGTCCCTAGCATGGCCAGACAGAGGGCATCCCAATGGGACTCGTAGTGAGACAAATTTTGATTTGTTGTTTTGCTTAAAAACAGCACAGTGGTGGGTCTTCAGAACATCATGTGGGAGAGCCAAGCCGGAGGGGTCAAAAGCACACACACAGTGCATACTTCCCAGGCTGTCATTATTGCCAAACTTTCTGCTGTTCAAATGAATACGAAATAAATATATATATAGCTTGCTGAAGGAATGGAGCTGAGTCAATGTGGTCAGACTGCTTCCTTCTCCCACTCCTTGCATTTCTCTTCTAAGGTTTTAAAATGCAACTGTGTGGTCAGAGAAATAAACAGCGATCTTTTAGGGGAGGCCAGGAACTACAGGGGGGTGGTGTGAAAGTCTCAGGTCCTTGCGATGCTGAGCTCTGGGGAAGATGCAGGTGCCATAGCTGGACCAGCTCTCTGCGTGGAGCGCAAATCTGAAAAACAGCCGTGGAGATCGATGCTGAAGGATGTTCCCCATAAGAACATTAAGGAGTCGATCTGTCAAAATCTAGAGAACAACAAGTTGCTCTCAGCAGATTTCTCGCTCATATCTATCTTGCTCTCTATTTTCACACCACTCCTCTCCTGCCAGGCACCATTCTTCACAGACTGTTTGCTCTCCTGAAGCTGGGAGGAGCACAGGGAAAGGCAACTTTGCTCCCGACATCATTGTTGGACCCAGGATGCCATGCCTGAGCTTGCAGTTTCAGGCTTGTGTTTAACATTTCTCTTCATGTTTCTCTTTACTATACACAACATATGAGTTATGATTTCCTCCTGGAAGCCAAAGAAAAAGAAGCACTGTTCTTAGCAGAGGGAGGAGCTGAGGGTTTGCATCATTTTGCATCAGTCTCTGGAAGATTCCTCATCCTTGCTTATCACAGTACTCCTCTTTGTTTCTTTGGCCTTCTGAAGGCCAGAGTCCACATTTTCCCTCTGTCCTTGTTCCACGTCCTTCTTTCTCAGGTCTGGGGCAGTGCAGCCCATCTTTCTTCTAAAAGAAAATACAGCATGTTTAACAAAACCCACAGCACCTCCTGCTTTGCAGAAATAGCCCCAGGCCAGCAACAAGGATGCTTCTTATTTCTGTGACACTCATAGGCAGAGAATCACAGGGAACCCAAAACCAAGGTCTGTCACTCACTCACTCTTGTACCCTCTTTCTATGTTTCTCACCACTGGTGGGGCCACAGCTGGAGGGCCAGGGCCAGTTTGTGGCTCTTCAGTGCGGGTAAAGGACATGGACCTAATGGCACAGTGACGGGGCCACAAGGATGGTGGAGGGATTGGGGCATCTGTTGTGTGAAGGAGGTTCTCTTCTACAGGCAGAGGAGAGGAACAGGCATTTCGGGGTGAGACTGATGACTTTGGACACCTGAGGGACGAGACGTCATGTAAAAGTCCTCCTACTGCAAAAAGTCTTTAGAGCAAGACGGTCCAGGGGCAGCTTGAATTTCATCCAGATTCACCATTTCATCCATTGAATTGCATCCAGATTCACATACAGCCTGGATGCTGCCTCCATTGCTGGAAGGTTTGCATCCAAACCCACACCCTTTGAGCTCCAAAACCAACCCAACATGGGGGATGCGAGCCCCAGGCTACAGGAGATGTCCCAGGTCCCACCTGCCTAGGCACCAGTTGCTGCACCCATGGAAATTGGCTCTTGTACTTTAATATGTCAGAGCAGAAAGCCAAACCGCCAAGTGGGTAGGCCTTAAAACAGTCAGCTTTTAGGAAATGGTCCAGAAATAGCACTGGTTATAAACACAGTGAAACAATTGGCTCCATTGAAGAGCAAGGACTTGGAAGGAGCTTTGTGGGTGGGGTGCTGTGTACCTACAGTGAGTGACTGACAGTTTTCTACACAGCCTAGAAACTTGGAGAGCTTTCAGAAATGAAGCAGAACAACCACCAGTGCTTCTCACTCCTAAATTAAACTGTACACACCAAAAAGGGATGCAAACATAGCAAGCAATTGTAGCGTGCCACAGGAAAAAGGTAAGCAAACCTGAAAGCATGGTACCAAAGATAAAAAACCTTACATATAAAATGTGAAAAGCATGAAAGCAGGCAAAAATAATCATTATGTGATTTTTATTTTTTCCTGTAACAAACATTTACAGGAATTGTTTTGCCAGCCTCTATGAGTATTCTTTTTTCACACCTGCTGGAGCTGCAGATGTAGGTAGCACCCACAGGCAGATGTAAAACCACCTCGTGGCTTTTACCAAGTGATAAACACACCAGCAATGAGAGCACACAACTCCAGAGGCAAAACTGCAGTGAGCCCAGAAGGAAAGATGAGGTCTCCAATTCATGTGATAGTCAGGGGCCTGGATGACCCCCAAGATCCAAGGAAAGTCACGAGGGTGAGTCTCAGGAACTGGCTGCATCGAGGGCTGCCCTCCTCTTTGGGAGGAGGAGAGAGGTGTCATAAGCTGCCATGACCTCCCGGGACATCTTCCACTTTGGTTCTCCTTTACCAGATCTCACATGATGGAACAAGTTGGCCATTGCCAAAAAGCCTGGAGGATACAGGTGACCCCAAGGCACAGGATAAACAGCGTGTTCACATCCCAGAGATGCTGCTGCTGTTTTATTCATTTGTCAGCAAAGCTGCTCAGGCTGCACAAGCAGCACTTACATATTAGGAACACTGCGGTTATGGGATTGGACTCCTACACAATGAAACACACAAAGAGATATTAAGGTAATGTCCTCAAAAAAAAAAAAAATAATCAGGAAATGGAGAAGATTAAGTTTGCCTGAAAACCTTGATTCAATACTCTTCTTCCATTATATCATCTTGTCTTAACTGTACCAGCAGCTCCATGTCATGGTTACTGCGCTTACTGCAAGCTTAGCCGCAGCAGCAACAGCAGCAAATCCTATTACAGCAGTAGCTTTGTGGAAAAAAAATGAAATTTAAGCACAAGTGCTGCCTCCCTCTGTGCAGGCTTGCTCCTTCTCCCTCCCTGCCTGTTTCCTGAGCTGTGACCTAACCCTGACCAGCTGCTCAGGTGAGCCCACGGGGTGGGCTCCAGCTCTGAGCACACTAAAATCACAAAGCAGCCACCCAACCCTCCACCCCCAAAACCCAACTCCACTTAGCTGTAAATGAGACACTGAGCACAGAGGTGAGTGTGTCGTCCACCAGGTAATTGCTTGCCCATCAAAAACACTGGTGACAGGCACCCTTCTCCCCAGAGGAAGGGCTGGTGCTTTTTAGATCTGAAATTCACTCGTTCTCCTACACTGGTTAGGTGGCTTCATCCTGATGGGCACCTGATTGCCACCATCAGAAACACACGAAGGAGATGCACTACTACAAACAGCCTCTATGGAGGGAGAGGATTGAGGGGGTCAGGGGCACACTCACTCCCTCTACAGTGGGACCAGGTGGTGGTCCTCACCCCCCGACTGCAACAGAACCAGGACCAAAGCTTAGCCTTACATTGACCCTTCAGAAAACACACACATTTTAGAAGTATCCAGAAAAACATCCCCTGTCAGAATAAAGGATAAGTTTCACCTTAATGATTAGAAGTTTAATTTGGTGTCTGAGCCTCAAATCATAATATTTCAGAGGAGACGCGATACATTATTCTCACCTACTTTGACTTCAGGGTAGCAGGAAGGGCAACAGATCTGTTTTGTTCCTTGGTGACAGAGAGCCAAGAGTCATCCCCATTGCATCACCTAATGCAAACTGTGAACTGGTGGAGACGTTTTTGCTGTTGCAAACATTAGTGAGGCAATTAGATTTTGTAAAGTGTATCTTGCAAAGAGGTTACGGGTAAAGACGTGATTCACAGCACCATTTATGGGCCTGGCTAATTGTTCTACACATTTCCATCTAATTTGGTTTCTAATTGGGCATTAGTCATATAGGAGGTCATTCATGTTAAGAGAGTTTCCAGAATAATTTATTCTACCCCTAGCAATGTTTTTTTTTTTTTTCCAAATAATTCTGCAGCTACTTGGAGTTAAATGCAAACAATCATACCAAGTACTGTCACCTCAGTCAACTCTGAAGCAGCCTTGTGGCAGCAAAATCCGAGGACCTTGCTGCAGAAAACCTCACCCAGCACCCTCAGCGTAATCCCTCCAGCAGAGGGAAGGGAAGCCAAGGCAGCTAAAATTAAAAATATAACAGAATTGATCAGCCAAAAATCAAACATCGGAATGTGTGCACATATAGAGAGTAGGCCGCTTTCCTCCGATGTTTCACTAGCAAGAAGAGATACATCTAATATTTCAGAAGACAAAATTTAATATATATGAACTTGTGTGTTTTATTAGGTTGGTTTAAGATGTCTAGATGCTTGCTCTCCATCACCCCCAAAGAAGAGAAATTAGAGAGGAAAGTGTAATGGCTTGTTGCCTTTTTAAATTGCTCTCAGAGGCTAAGCTACAAGATGCTCACAGAGCAATCATACTAGAAGATTTCATTATGCTTTTGCTCACTTTTTAGAGTTTTCCACTTACTAAATAAAAACCGATCATGCTCTAATTAACTTAAGGAAACAAATGAAAGAAAAACACTCTGAACATTTTTAAGCTTTTGAATAAGTAAAGCATTAAGCTGTGAAAGTAATTACCAAGTATATAAACAGGTTTTGATTTGGCAGGAAGAAGAACAGTTTTAATTTACTTTGGAAATCTGAATAGATTCAAGCTTTTGGGTTTGCATCTTACTAAGATTTTTTTTTTTTTTAATACAAAAACATTCCAGCGTTTATCATCAAATCGCTCACTTTTGAAGAGATGAGGAGTTGTATTATGTTTTTAAGTAGCAGAACTTTACACGTTTCTACAGCATAAGGCGGCACCAGCAGATGTGCAGGTGTCCAAAATAAAAAGCCTCATGCAGTCATGCCCCAAAGTGCAAATGTGTAGTTCAGTACAGACAAAATTTGACTTAGCAGCTTAAGCTGTAAATAACCCTATTTACCTTATCACCAATGATTGTTTTGCTTCATAGTTAATTGTCCATTACAGAACATTCATTTTTAGGTCACTTTTTCCAGAATCCAGCAAGTGAATACAAGAAGCTGTTTGAGGGGAGAAACGTACCATTCCTTTGCTTCTCTTTTTATTAAAAAACAACAAAACGAACCTTTTAAATAAAAAGCCTTTGCAATGATGAATTTGAAGCAGATGGCAATTAGGCTTCAGAGTCTGCAGTGCGTACACCTGCGACCAAGCAGCACATCTCACTGAGGCCGGGTTCTTCCATACAGAAATCCAGGTTTATACCCATGTACTCAATAGATGTTATGCAGTAACTAAGCTCACATAGAGAGAAAGCTGTCTGCATGGCTTCTCTCTGTAGTTTTCCAGTCCTTAAAATAAAGATCAAAGGCAGAGGTACTTTTATTGCAAAGGCATGTGGCAGAGGTTCAGGATACCCTAAGACATCCTTCGGGCAAAAACTCACCCAGGGTTCCCAAGAAAAGGAACACCTGAACCTGCTCCTGCTCTGTTTGAGCATGCCTCAGGTAGAAATCTGCTTCAAAGTCAAGCAACAAGGTGCAAGTCAGCCAAACATAGCTTTATCTTTTTTTTTTTTTTTCTTCAATCCCCCTTTGGAAAGGCTGAGGCTGTGCAAGCATTGGGGTAAAAATTAATATTTAAACTTTACTGGGAAAAACACCAGGTAGATCAGGTGTTACAGGGACACTGATGGATCCTCAAAGCTCTTTTTGCCCCTTTCACAAGCTTGCGCCTCCCCTCCCCCCCCCTTTTTTTTTTCTTCTTCTTACAATTCAGAAAATATAAGCCTCGGAACAAAAAGCCTCCAGAAGGTATTAAGGAATTTTCCACCAGGAAATGCTTTTGCTTGCTAGGGCTCAGCTCCCCCTGAAATCCGTCACACATATCAAGCTTCATCCTTCTTGCACTCCCTTTCGTTGTTCCCAAGATGGGATACTTTCCAAAGTCAACTTCTTTGCAGTTAGGAAAAAAATAAAAATGTTTTGTTGCGAAGATTGCAGGACATCTTTCCTTCTCGTTTTCTTCATTCTCCTCATTTTTTTTCCCTCATCGCTTTCAGAAAGCTCTGCCATTTTTCTAGACTCTCAGGTCTAAAAGGGTGCTGTGTGCTGATGGAGCACTGCTCTGTTAAAGCATCTTTGACGGGATTCACTCCTTTTCTACAGCTAGGAATGACTGTAGCAGTTCTTGTACCAGGATAAGATAGCTATATGCATATATATGTGTGTATGTATATAAACATATGTATATATTTACAGATTTTATATATATACACACATAGCAAGAAACAAAGCTGTTCCTTCTTGGTTTTTAGGACTTATCTTACTCAGAAGTGCATGCAGCAGTGCGGCAATTCTTTAATACAAGAGATGGCGGCAGCCAAAACCACAAAGAAAAAAAAAAAAAATTTTATGTTAGGAGTGTTGCTAATTGAAACAATTCACCATGCTTCACTTCTGCAGATAGAACAAGATGGCAAAATCCCTGCAAAAGCAGTGTCCCTTCTTCCAGAAGCAATCTTTTCCCCACCATAACACCTCCATTTCAAAGAAAATCAGCTAACCCACACTTAATTATTGGGAAGCTATACTTGATCAAAAACAATCACTAGAAGTTGGACTTAAAAAGCCATTTATACTACAGGAATGATTCCTGTTTTAAGTTTTTAGCTTCAAAGTTTTGGGGGACACAGATTTGCTCCCACTTTGTGCACACCACAGCCCACGTTTAGAAGCAGGCTGGCAGAGATGTGTACGTGGATGAGTGGCTTTCATCATTTTGCTTCTTCCCTGCTCCCTCCCCTGACACTGTTCACATAGTTAAATTTATTTTCTGTCAGACTGAGGAGCTGAAGTCTTGATACTAGTCTGGTGTCAACAACAAAACCAATTTTTTCATTTCTTCTTAATGGTGGTCTCCAACTTTTACTCTGATCCAAACCACAGTAACCTGGCTCTTGATTTATCTGGAAGTTGCACTCGACTATTCACACACGTTTAAAATAAAGCAATTAGTGAGTATTTTGATACATCAGGATTTTCAGAACCACACAGAATCAAACCCAAGCAGCAAGCAGCGGTACCTTCATTTGCATTCACACCAAGTGGTGATTTTGGAGGGGGGCTAGGGACTGGCTAATCCTTGCTCAATCTGCCCTCCATGAGCAGGTCCAACTAATTCAGTCTAAAAGCCATGCCCAGAGATTACAAAAATCCTCAGAAATAGCGAGGATTTCAAACCTCATTTCCTATATGCATTGAATTTGCTTCAAAATAAACAAATGAAACAAGCAAGCAGCCAATATTTATGGATTCCTTGCATTTCGATTTAGAACAAAAAAGGGCTTTGCACCTTTTCATAAAGGTTGGTTGTCTGGGTTGGAAGGTTAGTAATAAAATAGTATGAATGAAGAGAAGTTGATGTGGAATTCAGTTGTGTGTGCGTCAGTTTGATGTGAATAAATAACAAACATCACAACCCCAGCAAGAAGACCCTGAGACACTCGTGAAGAAACCTCCTCGTATTTTACAATCCTTTTCCCCACTGATCTAAACATGCCTTAAAACTAGCAATTAATAGCATACCACTGGCAATGCAACTAGAAAGATGCTCATAGTCAGCACTATCATGGCAAAACAGGTTTTCCAGAAACCAACTGCTGTCATCTAGGATGATAAAGCTACTGACATAGCAAAACACTCAAGGCTGATCCCATACTCCACATGAGGGCAACACTCCCACTGAAATCTGTACAAGTTTTTCCAGCATGAAATCTACAGAACTGGACACTTACATGCTAGTTGATAAAATGATCCATCCCTCTTTTCTCTGCAAGGGTGCTTGTTCCTGAAATCCTGCAGGAAACTCCTCTGCTCCACAGGATTGCTGAGGGGTGCTCGTGTACTCTGGAGCACCAAGTCTTGCCCTGCTCACTCCACTGGAGGCTGCTTCCATGTAGAAAAGTAAACCAAGCTGGCAGGACTGCAGGGATCGTTCACTCTGAAAGCTCAAGTGATCCCTTCAGAGATGATCAGGAGATCTTCTGAGGTTCCCTCTATTTAACTCCACTCACATAACATACATATAGTTACACGCAGAGGCATGAGAAAGATGTACACTAATTACTCCAGCTGGTAGTATAGTTATTTTTTATTTATTTAAAAAAAAAGTCACAACTTTCTTGTATGGAAAAGTGAACTGCAATTTGTGCCTGAACTCCTACCCTAAATGTACCAACGTAAGCACAGTGAAAGTCAACCTTAGTGTACAGCCGTTTCCAGTATAAGGTTTATATTGTCATACCAAGAGCTGAGTTAAAACAGAACAAATAAAAAGACATCCATAAGCATCATATTCTTCCTTCAGATATCAAGAGGTTGTAAGCAAAAGCCTAACCTCTACTACATTTTCATCAGTTTGTCAGAAAGAACATGAACTCAAAGATTTCACCTAAGCAACTGCAGAAACTGAGCTGGAAGAATGAGACAGCCTCAAGTTTCTCTCACAAATGCATTCTTTTTCAAGCAGTGAGAAGAGAGAAGCATTGACCAGATGAACGCATAACTGGACTACCCTGATAAAGTGTACTGTGGCAATTCGGTTACCTGAGAAAAAAATATATCAGTACCGTAGAAATCTTTTCAAGTTCTCAAATGACATGAAAATACCCCCAGCACACTTTGAAATATGTGATCCCAGTGACCAGCCAGAGATCTAGGAATACACATTTCTGTATTAAAAAAGTGTTGAACATAAGCAGAAAAATACATTAAACAATTAAAAGGCACTTTTAGCTGGCATGTGTTTTTCGACATGCTACAGAAAACTGCAACAAATATGACATATATAACATTATACTTAAATAAGCCGTGTATTGTGCCTGGACTTCATACTAGTCCAGGCAGTGTAATGGCATAAATTGTTAAATATACAAACTTGACCATATACATAAACTGTGCTGGCATTGCAAATTGACAACACAGGAAGAAATCCACGTTTCTTTTGATGTAAACAGTAAGATTTCTAGTAAAGACGCTTTAATTTTAGATGTTATTGCATGCAACACCTTTGGTATATGGCACCTCCGTGCATCATTAGGTAAGAAACAATCATGGTAAAACATTTGGAGAGAAATTCTCAAGTCACTGAGTCCCGTGCTGCTTGCAAAACTGCAAGCATCCTAAGTAACTGCACACCTAGACAAGCCAGATGTTTGTATATAAAAGCCACCTTAAGTCATATACCCATGGTCCTCTGCATGAAGATGAGACCCTCAAATTTTACAAGGCACAGAAGCTGAGGGACACGCACAAAAACAGAAGCTATTATTTACCTTATTGCAAGAGGTGGTTTTGAAAGGCAGCTAGATGACTGAAGTGTAAGTCCCACTAGAAATCAAGAGTTATCTCCACCATCATTTCAAGACAGTTGTTAAATTCAGACTGATGACCAAAAAACACAAAATGTGGGCCCTTATAATGGATTCACTCATACACTTTGCATTTCAGAGAAACTGCCTGCTGGAAACATTATTTATTTTGCTTTACCCTGCTTCTTATCCTTATTAAATAACCAAGCATCCCTAACAGATGAAGTGAAATGCATTAGTAAACAGCTGAATGACAGCATTGTCATTTCTCCATCAAATTCTTACTCTTCCTTGGACCACAATGTCAAGATACTAGCAAAATGTGAATGCTACAGGCTTCTGAACCAAAGTGCAAATTGTTTTTAGAATTTTGAAACTTTTTTTTTTTTTTTTAAAAAAAAGCATAAGGAAAAAACATTCTTTGGTATAAAGTCACACTGCTGTTGAAGTATTATAACATCAGTTGAAAATCAGAGAAAAACCCGTAACTTTACTTCTGAGCCAGATGAGCCCAAGCTCAAGTATTCACACTGACTTACATGCATGGAACTCTTCCAGACTGCATACGTGGTCTTTCAGTACACTTCCATAACAATCACTATGTTAAACACATTGAATTTTCAAGCCGCAAGCTTTGGAAATGACAGTCTGCCCCCCTTTGCTTAAACCTTAGGATAAGGAACCCATGTGTGTGCAATTTGGAGCTGCCCTGAGCACATGATGTGGCCTATGTCTTCAAAAAGTCACCAGCAAACACTCAGGACAAAGGACTGGTGAGAAAGGAGGAAGTACTGGACAGAAGATTCTCCCCACTCTATTAGCTGCCACAGTTTTAAGCTGGTACCGTTATGAATTCCTTCTCCTGAAATCCTTATAATAAAAGCAGGAGTATACCTTTGCCATCTATTTCCACAACCAGACATGTACACATTTCTGGAGTGCTCCACTGTCTGAGTTTACTCCATGTTCACTCTAAAACTGGAAGCTACCAATAGCTGAAGTTAAAAAAAACAAACAAGGCCAAAACAGTATCAAAACACATTTAAAAATAACACTCCTTTTCTGTTTCCTTTTTTTGTTTGTTTTTATCCCCCTAGAACCTTGTCCTTACAGGGTACCTTTATTTCCACAGGAAACTGCCATGCCTGGCATAAAATTACTCCTCTAACCCCTCCTGTTCCTTATCCTCTAGGAAGGACGTACTTGTATCTCCATTATTCTTCTCATTTGTGTTATCTCCATTGTCCTCCAATTCCCTTGATTTCTGATGAGCAAATGTGTAAGAGTCCTGGTCTGTTTCTGCCAGAGGCAGAGGCTCCTCTGTGCTAGGAGAGCGTTTAATGTCTTTTCTGAAAGAGAATGGAGGTGGAGAAGGTGGCAAGCTACCCATGGGCCCATCAAAAGGCCGATACACATCAACTTCTGGATTGACTGAGCCATTGGATTCCTTCAGCAAGTGCCCATAGACCATAGCATCATCAATAACTGCATAGACGTGAGAATCGTTGTTTTTCCTATCTTTCTTGAATAGGCGTTGCTTTCCAGGCATCTGGGTATTGACGTTAGCATTGTATACTCCCACCATGGGATTCTGGCTTTTCTTCTTCCTGTTACAGAGTTGAAGTTGATAGCAGGTCAGGAACAATACACTGCTTAGTGCATTTAACTCCAATAACGACAGCTTCTGTTTACCCACCCCAGCTACAGTGTCAGACAGTCTACCTGGATTGAAGGCTATACTAGCGATCTTGGGAAAAATAACTGAGTCTGGACATGATTTTTTAAAAAGAGCAGATATGAACTTTCTGCTATTTAGTTATCTGTTGCTGTTCTGCTGACCCTGAAGTTTGCAAGATTAATTCCAGCAGCCTTCCAAACACAATTGGAACATCCCAATTACACAGCGCTCTAAACCTCTCAATTTGCACAGGCATTAATAGGACCTAAAGACCATCAGACCCCCACAAAACAAGGCTGAGTGTTGCTGAAGACAAGTAAAACAGCAGATCTGCTATGAAAGTCAAACGAAGTTTTCCTGGTTTTGGTGCAACTATTCTGAAGGCAGAAAGTCCAAATGCTGAAAAACTGAAGGGTTTATAAGCCTGTATTCTTAAAGCCTTTCCTGTGAGACAGAGAATTGTGCCCATAACTGCTCTAATCATCATATTGCACAAATTCATTCCAGCTTTACAGATTCATGACCAAACCACCTGTGTGCCAGCACTGAGCATGAGCATCAGAAACGAAACTATTGATGGCTTCAGACTGTGCTTGCATGAATAAAGCTGTTTGTGTTGGCTTTGCACAATCAAGTTCTCTCCCCAAGGGCTCATCTCATAAAAAATTTCTCCTGCTTGATGTATAAACTCCAGAAGAAACTGCTGGAGGTTGTGTAGATGAAAGATAGGTCTTAAGATACCTGCATGAGCATACAGCTTGTTTTAACAAAGTCTTTTCTAGAGTCACATACAGAGCAACCACATTCATTGTGACTTCCTTTCACATTAATCACTGAGGAAGTCTAACCGATACCTCGCTTCCAGTACAGCCAGAGGCTTGTACCAAAGCAAAGCCAGACAACACACTGGGATTGAAGTACTGTGACCCCAGGAACACTGCTCTACTCTAAGATAATTGGTTTAGAATAAAGCAATGTTCTTGGAGTTGCACCACTCCAAATAGATTGCTTATATCATGCTTCAGACCCTTGTTTGAGGGATCCATGCCAACAACATGAAATAGTGGGCCCAGTTGCTCTCCCACAACACCTTCTTAAACCTGTAGCTACACACATGCTGGATTATGGATTACTTACTTCTTCTTAACACAGCACACAGTGAGTCCAATAGCTGCAAGAACTCCGGCCCCAGCCAGCACAGCAAGTATCACTGCTAGATCTGCAAACAGACAACAAGGTACAAGAACACTGAGCTTTCTCCTAAAAGCTGGTTGGGTTTGAACCCCCTCAACAGTTTTCTATGGGTATCAGTTGCATGCAGAGAAGATGTGCGTGCCTACAGGTAACACAAGCAAATTCCAAGAGGTTGGCAGCCAAGCAACGACAAACTCCTGCTGCTAGCAATGGACCACAGCCACATAAACACCCAATCAACCCTCCCTCTGCCAGACTGTTAGCCCTTGGTGCAAGAATTCAATACAGCTCATGTGCTGTTAAACTTACCTGCAGCCTCTCAAACTTCTGGCTCAGCATGCAGAAAAGAGAAGAAAGCATGAATACCTGCCTATCTCTCTCCACAGGAAATAGTTACTTTCACCAACTTCCCCTCAATACAATCCTTTCCCCAAAATACAAGAGTTATATTGACTTGGGGTTTTCAAAGAGTCATAAAATTGATCAGGAAAAGTCCATGTGTGAACAAAGAAAATTGCCCCATGTTTTAAAAGTATGCATTACCAAAAAAAAAAAAAAAAGAAAAAAGAAAAAGGAAAAAGACACTTGATACAGTTTCTGGTCTTGCTTGTGTAGCCAGTCCTTCACAGATGATGCAGAAGTGCAAACATGAAGCAAACTTACATGCATCTGAGCAAAGCCTACCACAAAAATGCCTTTCTGTTTTTTAATTATACGTTTCAGAGAGATGAAAATTAACAAGAACGCAGATTTTGCTGTCAGCAGTCAGGGCACTCTCCACTAAACAGGGTGAGCCACCCCAAGGATTATTTCTTATTCATGTGAAAATAGAATAAGTGAACTGCCAACGCTAAGTAAAGACTACTTAGATGAATAATGTTGCACAATCAAATTCTAAGCTGTTCACCAGGTCTGTGACCTTGGGAGGGAAAAAACACCACTTGATTTTTCTGTACCTTCTGGCTGTGATTCAAAAAGCTGTATTAAATGAAAGCAAAGCAAAAAATAAACATGCAAATAAAAACAAAACCACCAACCACCCGTTCTCAGTCCCCCTCAGCTATAAAAGTCAAACTTCCACCACATTAAAACCCCTCCCTTCTCCCCAGTACCTAGAATTACTCTGTTGTAACTTCCAAAGGGTTTTGATGGGACAGGCATTTCAGAAAGCAAAGATCTCATAAAAGACAAGGCATGCAGAGCAGCGTGCATTATTGTTCCCCCAATGGAAAGAAATAAAACAAGCGTAAAGCAAGCCACGACAAACTCCCAGAACTCACCGATCTGTTTTTCAGCCAAGGTCACCCAGAATTGCACGGTCAGCTGCATGTTGTCTACAGGCTTACAGTTGGAGATGTTCACCCAGAAGTTGTGGTGCATGTTTCGGGGCTCAGGCAGGAGCTCATCCTCGCGGCGCACGATTTCCTCTGCCCCTGGTGTCTGCTCCTTTATGTTGACGTAGGCACGCCCCGTCTCGCAGGCGATGCCCATGCGGTCCTTGGAGAAGCCCAGGCGGGCCACTTGCTTGCTGGGCACAACTACGTACCAGGATATGGAGACGTAAGGAGGTAGACCGTAAGGCAAGTTGGGACTCTGCAAGTAAATTTTAGCTTTTGGATCTGGGCTCACAGTGAAAGTACACTCATCTGTAGTGAAGAAAATGAATACAGGAATGAAAACTTACTTAATTTCAAAACCTTCTTTTTTTTTTTTTTTTTTTTTTTTTAAAAAAAAAAAAGCTTTGTTTCATGTAAAATTATCCAGGCTCTCTTCTCCATAACAAAAAAGTATCACTTACACTCATACTCATGACCAGCAGAATTTCTACTGTCAAATTACGTCTCAGTACCAACAATACAACACACCTATCATCTCTTCTATATCAGTAATCATCACAATTCTCACAGATATATCTGCAGAATTTCCTACAACCGTCTGCCAACCATCTGATCACAAAGCTTTTTCCTTCTTCCAGCAACAAATCACCTCACTGATTCAGATAAATACTGATCCAAGCAGTGGCTCCTGGTCTAGACTCTAAATATTTGAGCTCTTATTTCTACGTATTCACGTGTTCTAATAAATGTACTGAAATATTTAACAAAGGGGAAAAACATACAAAACAATACCTTACCTTTAATATGTGGCACAAAAGACATTTTCAGATCCTGATGATTAGAATCATTGAAAAAGCCTTTGCCAAATGTTTTTAAGGAGATGGTGATATTATTCCTCAACTGAATCTTTTCAATGGCTCCACCAGGACAGAAAATTCCAACGTTCAAGTCCACTTCTGGGGTGGCGCTAACAATGCTGTAACTGTAGCTTGTGTTACACCTCTGATCTGGAAGGTGCTGCTGCAGTTTCAAGGACGGAGACGTAATTTCTACATTTATCATTTCGGGAGCTATGAGCTTCCAAATAAATTTATGCAGCAGAACTGGCAGTTGGGTAATAGCCTTGGGCACCGAAAGGGCATGGATCTTCTTCTGACACCACCGGAGATCCACACAGCCTGCAATCACAGAAACAAACCACAGTGGTTGTGTTTTCTTTTTCTTGCAGAGGAAATACCTAGGAAAAACAAGTTCTCTGGTGTACTGCAGTACAAATCTGACAGGACTCTGTCATATGTATATTACAGATTCAGATAAGCATTTAACTAAGTAGGTGTCCTCTCTTATTAACCATTACCAAAATACGCAGTTTGTAGTTTAAGAGATTTCCTTAAAACGACACAGGACACCAATGGAACTGACAAATACAAATGTATGCAAAATTCCTTGCTCAATAAATTACTTTTGCTACGTTATCTGCTTATTGAGACAGTTGCCAACTCGCTAAAGTCCAGATCTATACCTTAAAACTCTTTTTCTAGTATTTGAAAGCATTTGTGAAAATCCTGCACCAAAGGGATATCCAAATGGCACAAGATGCATTCCTGATGGCCACTTTGGTCCCACATTTTCACAGGCAGACTTATGGCTCTCCTGTCCTGTTTCCATATTTTGCAGTTTCCAATAAGAAGATTCTTCCATGCCTTTTGTCATTTCCCTTCTAGGAGTAGTTATGCAGTTTCTATTTTTAAAGGTAGGATGCTGCAGTGAGCAACAAGGTCATCTCCACATTCATTGTACCCATCCCCCAGCCATTCAAAGCCAAATTTCCATCCACCCATTATTTAAAGCAAGAGAGGCAAGGTTTGGCTGAGCACTGTGGAAAAAGCAGGTGGAAGCACTTTCTAGGAAACAAGATCAAGCCACTTGTGTCATACTTATGCCCTTTTCAGCTGTGATCCTCAGGTGGGACAAGTCCTTGCAGAGAAAGGAGATCTTGTAGATGGCGCCAGAGACCAGCGTCAGAACGCGGTCGCAGGTGCGAGGATCCTTGCAGATCAGGCACATCGGCTCAGACATGAGCGGGACTCGGCTGGGCCAGCCTTCAAAGTGGATCGTTACCGTCATGTTCCGCTCCTTGCTCAGGTCAACCAAATGGGTGACATCTGCAACGAAAAAGCAAACATCTCAGAGCAATTACTGGCAAGCAAGCGTGGTGTGAAGCAGAATTTCCTCCATCTCTTCTCACACCATTACACAAGCAGCTGTTAAAGCTATTTCTACGTTAGCTAAGAAAACATTACTTTTTTCCAGCAGTATAATAAAAACTCAAATAATATCATATTACTCCAAGAAGTTTGAGCCTTTCCACACACAAACCCCGCTTCCTTATCACTTTTCAGCCACAACAGGATAACCTATGCTAGTTCCTTTTGAACAGGTAAGGTTACAATGCAAATAGTTCACCGGGGAGCTCAGCTGACTACGCTGGATTTGTTTTCCCTGATATGTTCCTTGTATTCCTGTCAGAGTCAGTCTTACTGGTGACACAACTGCTGATCATAAACAAGTGTCTCGGTTCTCAAATGCTGAATTTAATGCAAGATCTCCACCTCCGAAAACTATTTTTTGGGGTTTATTTAGTGTTGTTTTTTTTTTTTTTTTTTTTTTTTTAAGAGCCAAGATGAAAAAAAATTGCCCAAAAGCAGCAATTAGTACATCTGCCTGTCCAGAGTCAAGTTGAAGATTAAGCTAATTTAAACACAAGCACCAATATGGTTCAAAGGGAAAAAACTGTGAAGTGTTCTACTTCAGCAAAAGTGCTGATGGTCATCATGAAGGTCACTGAAGCCTTCAAAGACACTTCCCCAAAGCCTTTTTCTGTTTGGCAGTTAAAAACACACTGAGATGCCTCAAATTAACAAAAAGTCTGTTGCGGGAAGCCCTGCATCATCTCTGACAGCCTCTCTTGATCAGCTTGGAAAGATCTGCTCAAGGAGGCACCTCCCCAGCAATTTAAGAAGTTTCTCAAACACCTGGGAGTATAGGACATTCACGGGGAGCATACTCCCCAAATTTTAAAATCAGTTAATAGCAGGATGCTCAGCCTTTACAGGATAACAAATACTCTAGGGATAAATTTGTCTGCACTCCCAAAAGCTATAGCACAGGTAAGGCCAAAGTGCCTTGATATTTTCATCACTGACCCCAGGAAGGCAAAAGGACAGAACCCTGGAAACCACTTCCAAGCATGTGGAGGACTAGAAGGTGATCAGGATCTTCCCTAAGAAGGGAAAAACATGCTTGAAAAACCTGACACCCCTCTAGAATGACAGGGCTGGCCTGAGGTGAGGCAAGAGCAGCGGGTGCTCCCAGACTCACTGATAAGTATAAGCGAGATAAGTGGACAGCGAGGTGGACTCGAACTGGCTCAACTGCAGACCTCAAAAGGCTCGTGATCAGCAGCTCAAAGTCCATCTGGAGGACAGTCAGAGTTCTACACCATGGGTTGGTACTGAGGCCAAAGCTGCCCGATGTTTTCTTTATTGACTGACGAGAGGACAGAGCATACCCTCACAACGAGTTAGCACAGGCAGGAGGACTCAGGGCAGACCAGCTGGAAAGCAGCTTTGCAGAAAGACCTGGAGGTCCTGGTGGACATCAAGAGGAATACAAGCTAGCAATGTGTTGGCATGGGCAAAGACAGCTAACGGCCTCCTAAGCTGTGCTAGAAAGAAAAGAGAGGACGTGGAGAGAGGTGAGACCCCCTCTGTTAACTAACTTCCTGAGCAGAGACCTCACGATGTTTGATTTTCAGTCACCATTGGATTCGCTGTATCCAACCTATTTCCATGCCGGATTTAAGCTGAGCCAAATGAACACTGCAGCCAGAAGACCTGTTTCTGTCCGTCCTTCCCCCATTCTTAGCTATGCCTTCCAACCCTTGCCTTGGGCTGGCACTGCCTGCTGTGCATCTTTCTGATAAACTGGATGGAGGGCACATCCAGAGGAGCCAACCCTGCTTTGAAAAACACTGATCTCGCTTTCTGATCAATGCCTGGGGGGAATTGGGATCCTGACGTCTCCCTGAATGCTCTTGCTGGATGGCAATCCGGTCACAGAGCTTCTGTTGGGCCTGTTGCTGGAGCACCACCGCCCCAGCTCCTGTCCTGCAGCACACAGGTGTGTGAAGCCATCAGGAGCGTCACACCATGACTGCCAACAAATTCAGAGCACCGGGATGGAGGCTGGCTGACTTCAAAAGGGCAGCCAGTGCCCCCAGGGGAAAAAGGGTTGTACTTGCAGTGTTTCAGCCAGAACTGGGAGTTGCAGTGCAAAATAGCCTTGATCTAAATCCTCTGGACAAGCTGAAGGAACTGAAATCCACATTAGTCAAATGCTCCATTTTGCTGGGGCTGGCTGGGCCTGCAGTTTTATAACACAGTTATTTGTTCATTGGATAGGGGCTGCCATATTCCTATTACTTAGCATGGCAGCTTTTGAGCTCTGCCAACAAGAGGTCAATTCACATTCGCCCAGATGAAAGTCTCCATTTTCCCATTCCCAGGTCTCTAAGCTTCCTAGAAAGTGAGTTTACACTATGCCAGTCTTATTAAATAGTAATCTGAGTTAACATGCACAAGGAGAAGACAAATATTTCAAGTTTAGTTTCTAACCCCCCAAATCTGTATGTAATCACTCTGATGATACGCTTCAGCTATCCACTGATTTAAGCTACAATTAAAACATTTTGGTAAAGATCCCACATGAGGAATATCTATTTTAGTTCTCTTTGGTTCAGCTGCAGGCCCAGGGCTTAGTCATCTTGGTACATTCCATTTTAACTAATTCCTCAAAACACCTCTATTACAAGGAAAAAACAGATCAGCCAAAAATGAGATGAAAAAGTGAGACCCTGAAGTGGTTTTGCAGAAGGGAGAGGAATCCAAAGGGATAGTTTCATGCAAGGTTTGATGTACATTTTAGATTTCATGACAGACAAGCAACTCTGCCTTTCCACAGCACCCTCAACCTTCCTTACACATGTATCCCTTGGATATCTCCATAAGTTTTGTTAACTTCAGTGGAAGAGAATGACAGCTATGATAGAAGTAAAGCTGGCACATACAGCCCGTGCAAGAAGCGAGCCCAGGACTGGAGCCTACCTCTTTTTCTGTTCCAATTCTTGCACGCTTGAAGTACTGAGAACAGCTTGTGAGAATGTGCTATTGTAAATCAATGTGTTGTCTTTGCTTCTAGGCAAGGCTGGAATTTGAACCTTTGCTTGAAATGAGTGATGTCATTCCCGAGGCACCTAGCAGCCTCTCCTCTACATACCTGCAGTCACATCAAAATGCTTCACCTAGACAAGATTACTTATCGTGTGTATATACAGCATACAATTTCAAAGCCACTGCAACACACTTTCTTATCCTACAGGCTCTAAAATTGGGGCCTTTCTTGCCTCCCTGAGAACAGCTACTGTTCAGGGATTATCCTACATCAAAAACATGCAGGTGGCCTCTCATTTCTCCACCATTTCACTGCTGCGAGCCTGAGAAGTCTGAAGCAAGAATAAAAAGGTGCCCAGATCTCCAAAAACAAACCAATCGTTTATGTTTGTGTTTTCCAGTGAAGATCAGCAAATCCCCACTGATCTTGGGCAGGATAATTCTAAGGATAAAATAGAAGTTTTTTATCCATTCTCTGAAACAGTTTTCCCAACTTTTCATATTCCGTTACTTTCCCAGTTTCTTATTTGTGGAGACTTAAGAAAATTCTTGAATGGATTAGGGTATATGTAAAAATAAAGTTCTGAAATCACAAAACAAGCAAGATATTCTTCTCTTCAGGCTCTTACAACATGATTTCCTTCCAGATGGCCCACTTCAGGCTTCACTCCTGATACGGTGCCTTACTGCAGTGTTTATGTATGCTCCTTAGGAGCAACTCCTGCACAACAATCTGAGAATAGACATATTAAAGGGGAAAACTTTCCAGTTAAGTACAGTTTACTGCTGAATTCCTCTTACCAATTTTGCCTAACCAAGGCTTCAAAAGAGCTGTCTTCCATCACACGCTATCTGGGCAGCTACAGAAAAGTCAGAACAGTGGTAAGCAGGGATGACAAATACCTTTTCCCACATAAGATAATAGCAGTTGTAAATACTCAAAACATCTGGAAGAGGGAGGGGAAGGAGCAGAGGAAAAAGATATGGCTATGGCTGCAGCCTTGTTCACAACTCATAACTATCATGTGGAGTGACACACATCAGATCCACACGGCACTCTTATGCACTGTTATGCTGTTAACAACATGTCTCTGATACTGAAGAAAGTATCTGAAGATATCTGATACTGAAGTATCTGATACTGAAGAAAGACAGTAAATATATACACACACACACACATTTTTATTACCAGCTGTAATTCCTATTTTCAGCTATGTATCATAAAGGCTTTAAGGAAGAAAAAAAAGAGGGGTGAATAAAATAGCTTTTTCCTGTATGGGAAATCACAGCATACAAAAAGGCAAGAGGTCAGGTGGAAATCTTCAAGTCTTCGCCACAACCAAGCACAGAAGCTAGGATTTTCACCACAGGGCGATTCAGTCTTCAGCTTGGTTCAGATTTTCATCTGAATTCAGATTCAGAGGTTTTCAGCAGCTAAACACAGTCAAGATTAGGTCGAGAAGTGATTTTGATTGGAAAATAGCTGTATTTTCCTCTTATTTAATGACAAGCACCACAGACAGCTGTGGAATACCAAAAGGTTTGGGAAGCTTTGAGAATATGCAGATATTGATGTATTTTTTTTTAATAAGAACCATGTTTAACTTGCACACTACAGACAACAAGCTTTTTTTTTTTTTTAATAAAAATTTCAATACCATCCTGAGGGCTGAATTTGAATCTTTGATGGAACTTATATAACTAAAATCACTCATATAATCCTAAGAAATCCCTAGAGAAACCACTGCTCTTTCATAAATCCAAGTGGTTTATTACTTGCATTTCATTAAATAAATGGCAATCTGTTTTTTTATTTTTTTTTTTTTTTTGGTAATTATCAGTTTGTCTTCTGGTCATAAATATATTACAATTCTTCTTGCCTTTTTTTTTTTTTCTCCAAAAAGTAGAACAGAGAGATAAAGCTGATTAACTAAATACAATATTTTCACTCTGTCTGGCTTCCGAGATGCAACATGTGATTTGTTTAACAACAATTTCAGGAGGAGTTGTTGTTCATGAATGGAGCCAGATCAGACAGACAAAGAACAGAAGATGGAAGTGGTGAGATCGTACAACCCTTTAGCACTCAGAACACACAGTGACACACAAGCTTAGACAATTTAATCAAACACTAAGGTTTTTGCATGATAATTGGATTGGATCCCCACAGAGAGAACATAGGCTCAAGGAAGTGCTGCCCCATGCTTACATTCATTACAGTGTGCAAGATCCAATACCACAGATATTAAAGGTATTTTCAATTACATGACGTATACCTTTGGAACAGGAAAGGAACCTCCATTTACAATATAAAGCATAAAATCTACAGTGGTGTTTTTAACTCCATTGCAAGTTGCAACAAAGCCAGTTTGTATCTGCAAAAGGAAAGAAATAAGAGATAAATGCGCAGAGAGACAGAAGGGGCAAACCAGTACTTACTCTCATCAATCTGAGGATGCTGAACAACGACTTGGAAGAGCAAGCGGAGGATGCCTGGGTTCTGAGCGTCCTGATCACAGCCCTGCAGGGACAGGTTGAAACTGCCAGCAATATTGGCAGGCTGGCTGTCACTCAGCTTAAACACCTCCGGGTTACTGACAGAGCCAGGAAGGTAATACTCCACTCTCTCCTCCTTCCTCTCGCAGTTGGAGAGGCTGTAGTTGTGGAAAAACACACTTGCTCTCAAGTTGGAAGGAACCACGAACTGCCACGTCATGAGCTCGTCTTCTGGAAAGCCCAAGGGATAGTTTGGGGACATCAGCGTGATGGAAGACTCCCTGTTCAAAATGGATTCAATAATGCATAACCCTAAAATGAGAGAAACAAGTCACGCAAAAGCATTAGAAATTAGAAAAGACACACCCAGCATATGTAGCACTGCAGCAGCAGAGCATTTTATCTGACAGTGAACTCACCCATTTCAGTTACAGGTTAGCTTATTGCAGAACCATCAGACTAGAACCTATACTTGAGCTGATACTATTGTCTTCAATTACAGAAAGGGAAAAGGATATGCTAGCACTGTATTTGCAGTGCAGCGGGTCTACCTGTCAAGCACACGGACAGGCCTATACTTTTCAGAAAGGAAATTCCTACTTCTTGTCCTGGCTTTATGAGAGTAAATACGCAGCCTGACAACTGCATCTGTTAATACCAGTTCACCAGATTTCACAAAACAAAAGATTAGAGCTTTCAAATCAGCACGCAGCTCTCAGTCCAAAAACCTCAGAGATCTAATTAACAAAAGCACACCAGGACAGAGCCTCAAATGTGCATGATAAAACAAGAAGGTGAGGCATGGAGATCGTGTAACACGCCTTGTACTTGGATGAGTCTCGGCACTTGGCAGAGCGAAGTTATGTACACAGAGATTACAGCCCCACTCTAGGATGCCAGCAACGATGAGCAACTGTGAGGAGTGCCATGCCTCTCACCTTCCCAAACGTTTCAGCAGTGCCATGCAAGAGAAGGGGTGACAAATCTCCTTTTTTAGCCACTGTGGAAGAAGCCTTCTAGAAAGATGAACTTAGATCAGGTTCCATCTATAGCTGATGGCAATAATTACACAATTCAAGTAAAGAGCAAGAAAATCTCTGAAAGGGGGTTTGTCATGAGATCACAAACTAACTCACTGACTGCTATACACATTTCAGGTATTTTAAGAAGATTATTTTATGCTACTGCACAGGTTGAAACAGATATCTGCAGTTAAGCACACAGACTCATGTGCCTTCCAGGCATTGCTTCCCCTTTTCCCACCTTCCTCTCCTGCAGAGAAACATTTGTTTGAGACTCAAACAAGTTAAGGAAGCTTTATTTCAAACTAAAGAAACACAATTATACCCTGCAACCAGCAAATAAGTCTTCTGGCTCACTCTAATTATGCTAGCTAGTCTCATCCAGATAAAAACTTAAACATACCTGTTTTCTTATTTTTAAGTTTTAACAAGTTTAAAGAGACCGAAAAATGAGTAACATGCACCAAAAGCAGCAACACAACAGCTTGCATGATGATTAGGTTAACCAATCAAAGATATTTTGACCCCACCACCACCACCTAGAAAAGAAGATCGCATGGGGAAGGTAACAGTGGATGACAGATTACTCCACACTTACGTTTTATGGAAGACCTGTTTGCGATGCTAAAACCCGAGGTGGTGAGAGCAGAGTTCCACGGGAGGTACAGAGACATGACAACTCCTCCCAGCAGTTTGACGCGAGACACTGAACCATTTCTGCAGAAGGTGCCAATGTTAACTGTGGCTGTATCTATGCAGCTGTTGATGTTGTAGTTAACTAAATCCGGACACGACTCCCCTGGCTGAATCTGTCTTAACCACGGGGTAGCAAATTTCAGTTCAAGTCCAGCCTTTGTACTCGCCTTCACGTCCCAGATAAAAGTCCTGTTAAGGTGAGGTAGTCCTGGTGGGTAAAGATGAACATCTCCGAAGGGGCATGGGCCTGATACACAGTCTAAATGCAGAGAGAAAACAGCCATGACATACTACAGAAAGCCTTCAAGTAAGTGACGATTTTGCCACCTTCCCCTTAATTGCTTTTTTAATTTTTAGTTTTTACATTGCACTTCTTAACTTCTACTCTATATAGATCAGAAGACACTCCCACAACATGGTTAAATGCTATCTTTAAACTGGACTCCTATCCCTTAGGGCAGACAGGATAAACCTGCTTCTAGGGACAAGCCAGGGTGACTAATAGGAGGTATTGTCTGTAGTATTTCTGCATTGTTTGATGAGGAATTTAGAAGGTACATAGTGAATAGGGTATGTGAACAGGGCGGCAAATGGACAGAAGGGCGAAATTCAATATTAAGAAAGCTGGAAATCATGGATCGAGAGAACCAATTTTATGCTATCTCACTCAGAACTGTCATATGATGCCTGTTAAATAATTAAGATTTCCACTGCTTGCTGCAAACCACCCCTTCATTTCATTGGTACCCTGATGAGCAACCTGGGATCCAGATTTTGCAGAAGTGATGAATAACAACTGCCAATGAAATATTCTAGGGATAACCTACAGAACTTTTCTCTGAAAAAGCCAGCTTATTGGTGTTTCAAGCTGGATATCAAAAATAAGTGTATTTTATTCCCAGGCTTAAATGAATTAAAAATACCACAACTGTATCTCACACACACACCATGAAATATCATGAATATTGCTATTTGCATGAACCATATGAATAAAACTCCAAAATAAGAGAACTGTCTTTATAACAGGGCTTGAACCCAAAAATAGTGAAGATACAGCCAAAAACTGACTGCCAAATGAAATTTGGGATCTAGCTGAGAAATAGTATGTGTTCATACCATTAAAGAATACGTTACCACATGTACACAAGCTAAAGATAATGTTCAAAGCAAATGAAAGTTTAGTACTAACACCTCAAAATTTTCAGCTTCTTGATGTCAGTAGCATTCATTTAATATATGGAAACACAGGCACATCTCAGTGTTTCTGCTGTCCTTATAGACACAGTCAAGTTGTTCAATGATTATGATGCGTGACATATTGTTATCAATGCTCACAGGCTTTTGGCAGGTAACAAGTCCCTTTGGTAGGGTCAAAAATTGCAGGAGAAAGGATAGCAGAAAGCAGCTAACACAAACGCTCATTTAATTGTTTTTTTGTTTGTTTGTTTGTTTTTTTAAAAGATGAGTTACATTCATTCTGCCAGACATAAAAACAGTCTTCTTTTAACTCGTGTAGTTTCAGTAATTTGAGGTTATTTATTAGCATCCAAAGATTTCTTCTTGCCCAAGATTATGGGAGATACCTTGATATAGTAATAGGAAAAAAAAAAAAAAAAAAAAAAAAAGGTATGTGGTTTTACAGGAAGAAAACTGCCATGAGGGGAAGAAATAGAAACATGCATCTTACCAATATTCTTCTGAATTTCCATGATGAAATATTTCTCTGGAGTACTACAAGTGAAGGTAAAAGTCACAATCTCCCCAGGTCTTATACGCAGGCTTGAACTGAAGGTATTTTTTACACTAATTTGACAGCCCAATGAAACACCAGGTCTCAATTTAATTGTAACTGTGACGTTGTCTGCCGCACGAAGAGGGATTGTAAATGAACCTAAAGAAAAAAATGAAAAGGTGCTGTGTTACTAGTAGGTAAAAGCATCACCTGCCTCTCCACACATCCCTAGAGGTGCCATGTTTTCAGAGGGAACATTTGTGCCTGTCCCAAAGCTCTTAAGCATTGAATCTCCAGAAAATACCTGCAGCTCTCCCAGCCCAGCACGGATGATGCAGAGATCCACTTGCCGCCTGTGCTCAGAGAGAGGAATAAATGCAATTTGTGGAGGACCACTTCTGCTCCAGTTCACTGGTTTTGTGGATTTTGCATTAAAAAAGCAGCTCGGCTACTCCTTTCAAATTTATGTCATCCAGACTTGGACTTTCAGTCTGTTATGCCCATCATACAGCCTGCTTGGCTTCTGAAGGTCCCTACAAAGTTGGGTACACAACGTATGTGCAACACCCCTCAGCAGCAAGTAAACTGTGGCCTTGGGTGGGCTACATGTGCTTGGATATGTCCTCTCCATCCCTGCTACAACCACCTTCAGGTGCTGGGGAACGCATAAAAGCCTGGGCAGCCTTCACACCACCTCCAAGGACTACTGAAAGCAGGAGCAGCTCCCACACAAAGTACTGGAGACACAGGATGAAGTGGCCGCTGAGCAATCTGGCACGGGATGGGTGGTGGTTTATCGAAGAGGCCTGCTCCTCCAGAGGGACACCTGCAGGGCCGTACAACAGAGCTCTGCCCACACATCATGTCGAGAATCATCCTCGTGCTGATTAACACCAATTAAAAGAGTGAATCTGGCAGCCAAGCACCCCAGGAAAGCCCCTGTGGCCATCCCCATGGCCAGGAGAGGTGCTAGGAAGGTGGCAGCGAGCAGTTGGCTCAGAAGCACGCATCTCTTGAGCACCACGGGCTGCCACTGGAAATGCTCCAGCTCCGGCTTTGCCAGCATCGAAGTCTCATGGCTAGGGAGAGCAGGGCAGGTGGTGGTCAAAATGACGCCCAGTCATGGCTCTGTTTGAGTTTTGGCGGTCTTGGGCCTCTTCTGGACTTGTAGGCTTTTCTGCGCAACCTTGAGGCCAGGCCCTGGAAATAGCCCGCCTTATTTGCTGCCAGGATCAAAAGGCTTCAAACAAAAACCTCAAACACCGAGAGGCCAAATTTCTACACATACTTGCAGTGACTAATTTATCATCCCTCTATACCATTAGTGAAAAATTGGGTCACTTATTAACTTCCCTACAGCTTTTAAGCTAGCTGACGGCTCACACCGAACTCCCCAGCCGAAGATAAGAACCAGTGACGTTTGCGTTTCTGCTTTAGAAATGTTTCCAAGAGATTTTCAGTCTGGGTTTTCCTGACAGGGAGAGGCAATAAAGAAGAAAAAAGATGACCACATACAAGGGAGAAAGGTTTGTGCTGAAGGCTGCCATGACAGGCTGGATAAACCATGGGCACTGCCGTGCTCTCGAGCCAAAGTCCTGGAGCAGGTAGGGAGGGCAGAACTGGCTCCTCCTGGGCTGCAGGTCACCCTGTCACACACACATATTTCCTCCATATCCCATCCATGTGATGACACTCCAAACACACGGGGAGCAATCACAAGGGAAGCTTCCCAGGAGTGGGGAGAAGAAAACAGCAACGTCAGCAGCAAGGGCTGTGCCACCGTGTTTGTCGAGGCAAAGCAGTTCCCAGAACAGAAAGCAAAACTACTTCCAGGCTAGTCCTGAGTTGTTTTTCCATACTACTGTACGTTTGTTTGTTTGCATTTTAATGCATTTAGAGCACAAAATATCCTTTGGACACAAAGGATGTAATTTTTCTGACATTTATGCCACCCAGATACGTAGTGCTAATAGCTTAATACCAATAATAAATACCTACAGACAAAAGAGACTCCTCTCTTGCATACAGCTGTCACACTCACCTATTGTTTTTACAAACATTGCTGAAAAGTCTGCTCCTCACTTCCTCGACAAGCAGTTACCTCTTCTCTTTCCCCCAACTCTGAAACACCACAACCACACGGCCAGCCTGGCAGGACTGAAAAACAACCCAGCCCGTCTGCACTGAATGCTCCTGTGTGGCTCTAAGGTCATTTTTAGTCACAAAAACTAGGCTCAAGCTCTCAATATTTTGAATACTGGTTTGAAATAAGCGAGTACGGCCCTCCTGCTATGGTTAAAGAAAAGCAGCATCTTCGCCCGTCCCTGAGAGACCTGACTTCTGCTCCCTGGTAATTTTGCCCCAAGTGCTGCAATGATCCATATACCAGCGGCCAAATGCATCGCTGCAGGCGATAAGAGTGCAGGTCACACACCTGATTAGGCTCGGCGAAGCTACCTGCTGGAAACACACACAGGGGCAGGCACCGAGTTAGGTCACGGCATAAACAGCTTGTGAAAATGAAGGTCCACAGATAATCATTGTTGTCAGAGAAATAACAGCACAGCGCCATAGGTCAGCAGCAGTCAGCTGCTGGTGATGTGCTAAGCTAGATTAAGCTATCAACTCTCGTTTTTGTAGGAAAACGGGGAAAAAAGAACCATGCCAAAAGGAAATACACCCAGCAATCCCAAAGGCACTAAGAACGAATGACTAAATGGCTAAAAAGCAAAAAAATATAAAAAATAGCCACATACATGCAGCAGAATAGAGACTACTTAAAAACCATCTTTACTGCAGAGCTTTTATAAGGATCAGCGAATCTCCTCGTGACTCACGCTGATCTGTCTTTGTCTATGATTCCCACCACATGCCTTTTATTTAGGCTAACAGTAACCATCCACATTTCTCGTAACGAAGGAATTTCCGTGCCTCATCAGTGCTGCACAGAGATGACACACAGGATATTCGAAGGAAGAAGGAGAAGCATTACTGACGCTGGATCTGCTCTGTCTAAACAACGGAGAAATAGCTGGGCTGGAAACGTCAGAGGTGAAGTCCTGAGCTGGCCTGGATGGAGGTGGTTCACAGACTGGCTCTTCTCATCCAAAAATATTTTCCTTGACGTGATTACAGCCCTGCAGTCTTCCTCGACCATTTCTTCAGTTGCCTCAACCTTGATCCGCATTTTCCCTGCTGCTATCGTATTTCATTACTGCTCACCCTCATTTAAGGCTGTGTCCCCACAACCATCTCACCACCACATCCTTTAGCACTCAGTGATGCTCTTCTCTCCGCAAAACACACCTCAACCAGCTTGTTCTCCACAGCACAATTTTCCCAACACTTACTGCAATTTTATTGCTCAGAGCCTCTCCAACCTGACTTCAAAACAAACCATATTGTGTAAAACAAGTGAGATTATTCCAGGGAATTCAGCCCAAACGCCTAACACTGATCCCCTACTATTTAATTAAGCATTCTCACACGGATATTTCTTCCTGTGCAAGACGGGCGTGTGAAGCAGAAGGTAGCTGGAGGGTGGCGGAGGCGGTGGCGCTCACAGAGAGCATGCGTGTGTGCGTACAAGGAAAAGACTTGGCAGGACAGGGGTTTATGGCTACGCACAGCTCCTTGCTAAACACAATAGGGGAACAGAGTCCAACCAGCATTCACCCATTTTGGCCGAGTGACTGGATTTTATTGCAGCAATTTATCCACAAGGATGATTGTTGCACGTGACTTCGCTGGATGGATCAAAAATAAAAAAAAAAATTAAAAAAAAAATAAAAAAAAAAGGCAGACCAAGAAACCTGCCTTAATGACTCTTTGCCAGCTTGAGCCCTGCCATCCAGTTCATCCCCAGCACCCACTGCCACTCTTCTGGAGATGCCCATCCTAGATCCCCTTCTCACTCCGCAAGCCCTTAACAGCATTAGCCAGGGCCCCACACACTGTTTATAATAATCTTCTCAGCTCCTAAACAGAGCTGTAAGCAGCAAACGGAGATCGCTATCACAATCATAAATTACAGCCAATCCTGCTTGCTGTCGGCTGCCCAAGTCCTTTCTGCTGAAGGCTTTCTAAAGCAAATGGGAATTTTGTTTACGCTTAAAATGCAAACTAACTACTCTGCTGATTGCTTAACGACTTCCCATCTTCCAGCGCCACGGGATGAGGTCCATGTTTTGTGAAATGATTATTTCCAGAAAATTACAGCCTCAAATCTGCAGAGCTTCTGCACGCTTTGGGACAGATGCTGCTGACGACTGTCATCCCAGGGTAAGCACCCAGGAGATGACACCTGATTCCTCAGCCACCACACCAGGGTCCCCTCATCTTCACCCAAGGTTTATACCCATGGGCAGGGGGGCGAGATGTTGTGCTCCCCACTCTCCTCCCAGCAGGATCTGTGCAGGGGAACGGTGGCATGAGCCACCACGGCTGGCGAGGCTGCTCACTCAAAGGCAGTTAATTCATCAGGTTAATTTGCAATGCCTCCCAGGCATGAAGTACCTTGATCTCAAAAAAATAACTAAGTAATTACTCAAGTTTCAGTAATTCTACCCCCTCTCCCCTAGAACCTTTCCAGAAAGTGAATTAAGACACTCATAAGTCATGTGTGAAAGACATTTTCACAAAAAGCTTTTTCAACAAAAGTGGGGGGGGGGGGAAAAAAAAAAGACACTTTGGGACTTGGCATGGTTATTTGTGATTACAGAAGGGAGAGCGTTGACTGTGGGCTTTTTCCTTTTTCCATTACTTGACTTCTGTTGCTTCTGTTGATGTAGGAAGTGGAGCTCAGCAAATGCGATTTGTAAACTGCCAGCCCATGTACAATGTACAAAGTGTAAGAGGCACGGGTCTGTACAACCCAAGGAAACACCACACCGGCAGGAGAACCACAAAGACAATGTGCAAGTCACTGCAGGAGCCTCCCTCGATCAAAGGGATGTTTGCTTACACGGCTTATCCCCGGGTTGATGTGAGCCAGCGAGAGGACAGCATCTCGGAGCATGCCTGTGCAGCTCTTCAGTCTTGGCTCTGGTTAACCACGGTGGAAGAGCGCATTTCACAACCAGCAGTCCCTCCCATGCCAAACATCCTGCTGACAGCTCTTTGTCTCTCCTTTCTGAGGAACTTCAGATCACCCATTTCCACACTTGGCACTTTGCCCATCTTCACACGCTGATCTCTCGGTTCTGCCCATGGACCCCGAACAGCCGGGGCCAACTCCGAAATGCTGGCACGATCGTACCCCTCAAAACAAGCCCTTGGTCTGACAGAGCGGCCACACTCCATTTGTACCCTAAAAAATCAAGAAGCACAGCTTTTTGCACATCCACCAGAAGTTATGGCACGTTTCTTCAGCTGCCTCCCATCAATGCCATCCACAGTGGCCAGGTTCAGCCAGCCCTCGCCTTTGCCATCAGCTAATAAAGAAGCAGAAGATTTTGCCCTGGTACAGCCAGCAGCTGGCTAAGGGCAGCACAACCCACCTCCTTTCCTTTGCACCCTAGTGGCCCAAGTGATTCCTGAACAGCAGCAGCTTGCACATTCATACCTCCATCGTGCCAGAGAAGTTTTTGAGCCAAGGGGTGATGCCCAGACTACTAAAGTCCTACTAAAAGGCTGCCGAAAGTCACCAGGTGCTCCTCAGGAATCGGTGGTGGTTTGGCTCCAACCGGGGCAGCAAATCCTCCTGTGCTGCTGCAGGTGTGTTCTCCCCTCCAGAGCTAAGGTTTGGTCACCGTAATACCAGGGCAGCCTCGCTGAGGCAAAAAAATATCCTACCCTCAGCTGGGCACAGGTCTATAAATCATAGAAATCAGTTGAGAATGTGTAATTGTACAAAGATTTTAATGGAAGCTTAGGAAAAGGACACAGGCTGAGCCATGCAAGGAGCTCTCAAGCTCACCATCCAGCTACAGGATGCATGATCTGAACACACAGGGATACAACTTCTCACCCAAATGCACGCCTCTGTCACTCCCCAGGACCTGGAGAAGGCCGTATTTTACCTCAATTTCAATAACCAAGGTTTGTTTGTTTCTTTCCCCTCCTCTCCCAGTGGTTCTCCTTGTACTTGCTCTTCTGAGTAGACACAGTTATAATTAAGTCATTAACTAACTGCGGATCCAGCGGAGATGCCATCTGTCTGCCAACGCACGGGGGAAACGCAGCGCACAGAATATACAGAAACCCTCCTAACGAGGCAATGCAGCACCTAGCCTGGCGGGGATCTGCAGGAACACACACATTTCACTTCTCAGGTGTGACAGAGACAAGTAAAGCACCATAAAATTTATTTAGAATCATTTCAAGGCCAGATACTTTAAAGTAACAGAGCACAGAAAGACGAAAACAAGGTCCAAGAATGAAGAAAAAAAAAAGATTAAAAAAAAAAAAAAAAAGGAAAAAAAAAGTTCTTCATCTATCACTTACACTATTTTGCAACCACACTGTTCCTGTCACGGGTCCCAAAGTTTACTGCTGCCAAAGATCCTCCTGGTGCCCTCCTTCCAGAGGTTAACTGTTGCCTCATGGCTGCAGCAGTCAACACAGGTAAAGGCCAAAGCATCTTGCTTTTGCTCTCAGCTTGCGCTATTTCTGATATGAAATATTTCTGTAATAAACCTCAGGAGAAGGCTGAGCAACTTTTCACTTAGTTTATTAGATGTGAATTCCAAAACTTATCTAAAATACGTACGCATATATTCCTGGTGAAACTTTAAGCTAGTACAACCAGAACTGGGTATAACCATACACATATTTCTAGAGAGTAAAAACTAAGCGCTTAGGACTGATAAGGACACGAGACAAGCAAAAACCACTACAACCACATACTCATGTGCATCAGTTGTGGTCTTAAAAGGAGAGATCTCGATCCAACAAGCAACGCAGCAATTCAGAATGGAAATAACCCAGCTCGCAGGGCCTTTCAAAGGAGCACAAAGGGGCTGGTTGTTTATATTCTGTCAGTGCTAAATCAGAACACCATAAATATGTCTGATAACAGCTTGCTTTTCTAAAAGCAGCAGCTTTTATTTAGATTCATGCATGACTTGAATTAGTCATTTGGGAAGAAAAAGGTACCTGGAGGGCAGAGCAAGAAACAATGCATTTTTATTCGTGAATTCACTTATTACAGCAAGGATGCTTGAAACACAAATCCAGAAATACCTATCACTTAAGGATACTTTAAATCTGAAATATCTGCTTTATAGACTTCACAAAAGTGTGATCAACTTCATTACTACTGCTTCAAAGACATATTTTAACTAGAAAACACATTTTAAAAGGTCAGGTATGTAATACTTCATTCGCACTCCCACATCTACACACAGCGACTGCACCAAATACTTTCCTCTAGTTTTCCACCTAGAAGTTAACCTACGTTTTATTTAACAATTTACATTATGCCTAAAGTTGCATCCGAAGAAAAACCACAGACGCATCTGAAGACAACGTGACTGGTCATGGTTGACGTGCATGTTCCTACAGGAAGTAACGACAGAACCATGTGGGCTGGGAAATGTTGGAGGGAGGAGAAAAGAAGGGATTTCTCTGAGGATGACAAGAAACAGCTGTAAAGATGCGTGCACCAAGACTCGTAGCTGTCCCACCAGGGCACAAGCAGTCCCAGAGAAGATGCACGTACCTCAATGTCACCTGGTGTGTGGTTTTGTGCACAGAGCCCATGCCTGCACAAAGTGGCAGAGCCAGCACCGCTGTCAGCACCAGGACAAAGGGAACTCCTTAAAAATTACACAACACATAAAGATGCAGGGGGAAAAGTTAACTTCAAGTATCTTAGGTTTTCAGGACGAACCTTTGCTAAGGAAAACGTTTCAGCTTCAGTTTTGGTTGCGTAATGACAGGAGTAACTCCCAGCATGAAGAACACGCCAGGCATGCAAGATGTGCTCACCAAACCTGGCAAGGCGCGGTTCCCCTCCTGCCCTGCTTGCACCACGCCACCCTCCAACCCACCGTGCTGCCGAGACTCAGGCACCAAACCATCGGCTCTTCCAGCAGTCTTATCTTCACTTCTACTAGCTTTGGTTTCACCGGTTACTGACCAGAGCTATCGCCCATCACACACAAAGCAGACTTGCTTGGCTTTCCAGGGAACGCACCGCTCTCACCACCACCACCACCCAGCCTCCTCATGCTATACCCAACCAAAAACTAACAGCATGGGCTCAGCTCCGTGCTGCCTCCAACACGAGCTTTCGTTCTTGCATAAAGCAAGTATTAACTTGATTTTTTAAAACAGGAACCACATCCACGTGTGCTGAATTCAAGTTTGGATGTTTTAAACGTGATGGAGGGGAAGACGCTGGAGCAGATGACAACAACAAGCAATAAAATCAAAGACAATGTCTCAAACAGAGCTGTAGCACACCTCAAAAGCAAGCCCAGGAAGTTTAATGTCAGGCATCAAGAAGGTTTATGGGGAAAAAAGAAACAAAAGATTTTGATAAGATGGTTTGACCAGAGAACGAGGAATTATGTATGAATGGACAGCATAAGGGTAGTTCAGAGGGAGAATATCATTAGTAGGCTGCTCTGTTTCCCTCTGAATGCCTACATATGAGAAAAGATATAGTTGTGATTTTTTCATTTGCTACTTCAGCAATGAAAGATCTTTAGAAAGTCTGGCTCCTCTCCTTCTAGCACAGATCCACCTCTGGGCTTTTAAAGTTTCTTCTCTCTGCAAACAACGCACAACCAAGCATGGCATAATACTCGTCCTTTATCCTTTGAAGACAGGACAGCTGTCATTAATTTCACTTAGAAGAAAGGCATTAAATGTTTTACTTTAAAGTTTTAGACTGCGCAGCTTGAAAGTTAACCCTCAGAGCTGTCCAATTTTGCAGCGAACCCTTAGACATTGTTGCTTATAACGACGGCCGTGAGCCACACAGCAGTATAGTGAGTGCAGCCAGAAGTAACAGAAGCGTTAGAGGTCTGACTTGCGGCAGGCTCCTCGGGTTGTTCATAGTCACAGCACGTACCTCGGTGTTTATTTTGTATGGAGGAGTCATACTTCCAGGGTCCTGAACAGGACCCGTGGCTATAAGACAGACCGGCTGGATTTGAGGACGAGCACGAACCTCCTGAACTCACATCCTGCATTTTTGGCAGCCGAGCGGCTTTCTGAAACGGAGGAAAACCCCAGGAACCATCTTTGCGTTCCCAATGGGAACTTTTGCAGGGATGTGCCCACGGGCAGTGGGATTTCACGGCGCCTCCAGGAAGCTGGAGCAGCGCACGGCTGAGCTTGGGGCGTCCTGTGCCCCTCTCCCCCCAGGTACCCCAGCCGGGCTGCTCCCATAAAAGCTTTTTTTTTTTCACCTGGAAACTTCCCGGCACCGCTCACCCCGCAGCAGCTCCTTACAGGTAACACAGCTCCCTTCCCCATCCCGTCCCGTCCCGTCCCGTCCCGTCCCGTCCCGGAGCCCCTACCTTGCCGCCGGGGGGGCTGCGCCGAGGCGGCGAGGAGGGCGGCGAGGAGCGCGGCCAGCGCCCGGCCCCCCGCCATCTCCTGAGGCGGGCGCCGGCTCCCTCAGCTCTTCCGCCTCGGCACCTGGAGCTGGAGGCGGCGGGGCGCAGGTGGGGCCCGGCGGCCACTCCTCTTCCTGCCCGGCCTCCCCGGGAGCCGCCGGGGCCGGTTGTGGAGCCACAGAGCCGGAGGAGAAGGAGAGGGGGCGGGCGGACCCACCGAGCGACCTCCGCCCCGGACGCCTCCCACCAGAGCGGGTCGCCCAAAGCCCCGTCCAGCCTGGCCGTGGGCACCTCCAGGGATGGGGCGTCCACGGCTTCTGTCGCAACCCAGTGCCTCAGCACCCGTGCAATAAAGGATTTCTTCCTGATATCGAATAGAAATCTACCCTGTTTTAGTTTAAAGCCACTACCCCTCGTCCTATCACTACACTCCCTGACAGAGTCCCTCCCCAGCTGTCCTGCAGCCCCCCTTAAGATACTGGAAGGCTGCTCTAAGGTCTCCCTGGAGCTTTCTCCAGGCTGAACAACACCAACTCCCTCACCTTGTATATATAGGAGACGAGCTCCAGCCCTCTGGGCATCCTCATAGCCTCATACCCTCCTCTGGACTCACTCCAACAGGTCCACACCTTTCTTCTTTTGATGCAGCCCAGGACACGGTTGGCTTTCTGGGCTGCAAGCACACATTGCTGCCTCACATTGAGCTTCTCATCAACAAACACCCCCAAGCCCTTCCTCTCAGGGCTGCTCTCAATCTGTTCTCCACCCAGCCTCTATTAATCCCTGGGATTGCCCCGATCCATGTGCAGGACCCTTCACTCAGCCTTGTTGAACCTCGTGAGGTTCGCACAGGGCCACCTCTCAAGCCTGCCCAGGTGCCTCTGGATGGCAGCCCAGCGTGTCGACCGCACCACACAGCTTGGTGTTGCCCACAGACTTGGATGAGTGGTCTTAGAAATCGATGCTGTTAATAAGGAAGTAATTAAGTGGTTATACAGCAGCACTGAAATGAATGGGTAGGAGTTTTACAGCCATATGGGGAGGAGGAGAGCGATTTGTTTGCCTTAAATCAGCTCTGATGCCATTTCATTAACGTAAGGAAATAGGGAAGGGCTAGAGCTTTAACTTTCAGCTGCTGGATAAGTAAGACTTCTGGCCAGCTCAAAGATTTTAGTTTAATTAGTTGTATCCCACCACTTCATTACATTTCAGCATTTCAGAGCTTTATAAATGTCAGTACTTAGTGAAGGTAATTCATATGCCAACTTTATGTTACCTTACAACTTCTTTTTCTTTTTTTTTTTTCCCCCCCCGATAAAAACATGGAAAAAGCATGGCAGACTTCCTAAAATGGATATGGTTTATGTTCATTGTAGCTCTTAGCACTCTTCTGCCATTTGTAAGTCTAACGTGGGAGGACAGAACTGGGAATCACCCTCAGTCTGGCTGTTCCTGTGTGCTCCTCACTCACTCCTCTGGTCTCAAGCACTCCCAGACAAGCACGTCGTATGATTGTAAGCCCTATAAACACAGCTAGCCAGCCTGACAACACCTCTGTGAGCCAGCCAAACAGAGTTCCCACTGGTTTAGAGATGACAAACTGAGGGACAGACCATCCTCATCACTGCCCCAGCACGACAAGAGAGCCAATGCTGCTCCATAGGGTGCAGAGGCTAGTGTAGAGATGGACCAGCTGGATATGGGGGCTGCTTTCTAAGGGATTTGTATGTCTGCTTTGTCATAAACAGTGTAGATACTTAGATTAAGATGCTTAAAATATCTGTCATGGGAGAGCATGCAGAGATGCTCACTTCAGGTCAAAAAACAGGCTGTCCATAAACATAACTCTATGGAAAAAAATAATAATAATCACACAACACAACAAAGTGAGGGCATTTTCTGTTTTTCCGTTGATTTCATTACAGCTTGTACAGCTAATACTCTTCCTTATATTGGTTGAAGTCCTGGTGGCTGCAGTGTCAACTAAGGGAAGGAGTCATAGGGTTAAAGGAAACAAGCACCTAAGCAAGTGCCTACCCCAAAATACCCTGACTCTTAGTCAGTGTAAATGGAGGTGTACTGCTTTCTGTGATGATTCTTGACCATCCAGGAGGTAAGAAAGCATACTCTGAATGTGGGTGCTGTTAAATAGGTTCCCTGACTGGTATCTGACTTCTCTCCTTCTGTATGCAAAGAGAAAGGACCAAGGGCAAAGAATTGTCACTCTAGCTGAACAGAGTTGATCCGCAAAGCATTAAACTATCAGCTTTGCTATTACTTTAATTGCTATGCCTTTTTTTTTTTTTTAATTAAGAAAGAAGGAACGCAGGAAGAAGAGTGAGGACCCTCTTCATTTACACATCTTTTTACCAAAATTTCCTTTGAAATAGTTACTGTTGCTTTAGTGTTTTTTGTTTTACTGTTGCTCTAGTGTTTTCTTGAGAACGTGAATACTCTTGTGATACTGACAGTTTGACTACGTGTCTATTTTGGCTGATGCAGCTGGAGAACAATTCCCTAAGATTTTTAGTGAAGACAAAGAGTTTGAGGTTGCCCCGTCTTCATTTTTTGTGCTCAAGACATCTCTGTTTCTCTTCTCTTTTTGGTTATGCTTGCATACTGAAGAACCCTGATTTGGTTCTCATGCAGATTAAAAACAGCTTTCCTAAATGTGAAAGTCTCTGTGAAATGGACTTACCATCCTGCAGGCAGCTCTAGCTCACAGCTTAGACTGGGAACAAGAGCAGTGCATGTCATTTTGCAATCCTCCTCCCTTTTCTAAACTCACTTCCTCAGAAAAGAACAAAAGTCAGCTGGATCAGCTGTGAGGCCAGTCTTACTGGAAAAGCTTAATGTGGTATGCAAGCGTGGTGGTTTTATCTTGTTAGGCAGCTGAACTCCACAACAACCTCTCACTCCCCCTCCTCAGAAGAGGAGAGGAATAAGACAAAAAAAAAATCACAGGTTGAGATAAGGAAAATTTAATTACAGGGAAAATAATGATTAAGGGAAAATTATTATTAAGAGAAAATTACATAGTTTAACTAAAGGGAAAATAAAGAGGGAAAAAAAAAAAAAAAAAAAGGCTGTGTGAAAGCACACAAAGAGAGGAAAGAAATTACTCTGTACTTCCCATCCATGAACAATGCTTAACCACATCCTTGAAGCAGGGCCTTGACACACGTAGCAGTTGTTCGGGAAGACAGATGCTTTCATGAGAGCCCACCCCTCCCTTCTTCCTTTTTCCATCCCAGCCAGAGCCATCCAACTCCATCCCAGCCAGAGCCAGCACAACCTCCACCCCTCATTCCATAAGATTTGTGTCATACTCTATCCCATGTGATTTAACATATAAGTATTCTCATCACCATTGTTCCCTGTCCTTTAACAGATTTATAGATAGGTACTTCTTCTCGATCCATAGGCCTCTCCCCAAAATGTTCATAAGAACTGTTGATGATCTATTCTTCATCTGTCAAAGTGGTCACTCATGGCAAGTGGAGTTGGATTTCTGGATGCCAGCACCAGCTTAGCTCGAGTCATTGCTGCACTTGCCAGGTTCCTTGTGAAGTTGACTTGTCATCGATCCTGCAGTGTCTTCCTACAACACATAACTTAGATTACAGATTAGTTTTCTCCCGAGGTTAAATCTCATTGAGGCATATACCTGATATCCCCATCCTTTTGCATGACCCACCAGGTGTACCCCAGTCCTTGGGCGAAGACAATCCCACGAGTGGGTTTGCCTTTTCCCAAGGCAGAAGCAACCCACACCACCTTCCCCAACTACTTCCCTACAGGCACAAAAGGGACTTTGGCTCCTCTCACAGTGTGTAGGGGTTTTGTTTCAGCAGGACCAGCACGGCTGTCAGACCCTCTGGTGTTAACTAGCCAAGTGGTCTCTGGTAGATTTATGTCCCATTGTTTCCATGTCCCAGCACCCAATGCTCCTAACATGGTCTTTAACCTTGTACCTCTCAGCATGCCCAGAGGCCTGTGGGTGATAGGAGATGGGATACACTAACACAATACCATGGCTCTTGGCCCAGGAAGTGACAAGTTTGTTTTGGAAGTGACTCTCATTGTCGGACTCAATTCTTTCTGGTGTACCCTGATGCCACAGCACATGCCTTTCCAGGCCCATGATGGTGTGTGAAGCTCACCCTTACGTCCCCAGTCCAGTTGTACCCGAGCCGCTTCAGTTTTCGAAGCTTGGTCCAGCTCTTCATTATTCTGATGTTCTTCAGTGGTGTGACCCTAGGGCACGTGAGCACTTACATGATGCACCTTTACAGCCAGGTTTCCTACCCGGGCAGCAGTATCTTGCCACAATGCAGCAGCCCAGATAGGTTTCCCTCTGTGCTGCCAGTTGTTCTGTTTCCATTGCTGTAGCCACCCTCACAGAGCATTTGCCACCATCCACGAATCAGTGTAGAGATACAGTACTGGCCATTTTTATCTTTCGGCAATTTCTAGGGCCAGTCGGATGGCTTTCACTTCTGCATACTGACTTGCCTCACCTTCCCCTTCCATGGCCTCCACAGCTCGTCGTGTGGGACTCCACACAGCAGCTTTCCATTTCCGATGGCTCCCTACCACACGGCAGGATCCGTCAGTGAACAATACACACTGCTTTCTGTCTTCTGGCAACTCATTGTATAGTGGTGCCTTTTCAGCATGAGTTACCTCTTTTGTCAATATTCTGAAATCTCTGCCTTCTGGCCAGTCCACAATCTCTTCCAGGATTCCTGGGCAGTTAGGTTTCCCTTTTTGCTACCCACTTATTCCACGTAGTGTCAGCTGCATAATGTGTAGTGGGGATTTTCCCTTTGAACAAATAGTGACACAGGTAGCCATGGTGCCAAGAGGAGCTGTGCTTCTGTACCAACAACTTCTGAAAAGGCTCAAACCCCCTCATACACTGTTAGTATTTCCTTTTCAGTTGGGGTGTAATTGGCTTCTGATCCTTGATAGCCCCGGCTCCAGAACCCCAAAGGTCAACCTCAAGTTTCTCCTGGGGTTTTCTGCCAGAGGCTCCAGGTGAGGCCATGCTCCCCAGCTGCAGTGTAAAGTATCATTTGCACAGCTGGTCTGGTACGGACAGGCCCAAGGACTACTGCATGAGCTATTTCTTGTTTGATTTGTTCAAAGGCCTGTTGTTGCTTGGGGTCCCACATGAAATAGTTCCTCTTTCGAGTCACTTGACGCAGAGGACTCACAAGCTGACTATAGCCTGGCACATGCATTCTCCAGAATCCCACCAGGCCTAGAAAAGCTTATGTTTCCTTCTTGCTAGTTGGTAGAGACATAGCAGTTATTTTGTTGATCACATCCATTGAAATGTGGTGGCTTCCATCCTGCCATTTTACCCCCAAGAACTGGATTTCCTGTGCAGGTCCCTCAGCAATCCTACATCAGAGGGGTCTTCTGAGGGACAAGGCAGAGTAGACAGCTGCTTAATCTTCTCTGTGCTCAAGGCAGCTATGCCAAAAGACCACAGGTACCCTTTTGGGTCCTTGAAGTACCCTCTCCTGAGGCAGTCTATGCCAAGGATGTACGGTGCTTTTGCCACTCCTTCCCAGTTGTGCTCACTTTGGCCTCCAATACAATTAGCTGTTGGGATCTCTATGTCAATCCAGACATACAGATGAGTTCTGCCCCGTGGTAGCCTGATGGCATTAGGGTACACTCTTTGCCGGTATCCAATAGAGCATTATATTCCTGTGGTTCCAATGTGCCAGGCCATCAGATCCACACAGTCCAATAAATCCGGTTGTCCCTTTCCTCTGCCTGGCCAGAGGCAGGGCCCCTCTAGTCCTAGTAGAAGTATCTGTCATTTAATTCTTCCCGATGCGAAGCGGAGGTCCATCCATCAGGGTCAAGAGTAGCATCAGCCCTTCTTCTCCCTCTGGGGGACTGCCCAACAGAAACCAGAGCAGCAGTTCTCCTACGAGACACCCTTTTTGCTGCCGTGTTTCCTTGCAGTTCATGTACTTGAGCTGCCAGGGTCGAGGTAGGTTCACCACCCCAGTTCCTCATATCTTCCTCGTGCTCATGCAGGTAAAACCACAAGGTGCCACGTGGTGTGCGTCTCGGGTACTCTCTCCTTCGAGCAGGAAAACACCGATTCTGCATTGCTGAAATATTTCTCCCTCTGGCTGAGGAGGAGGATGTACATTCTTCAAAGCGGTGGACATTTTGGGACAGTTTCTCTACAGCCGCGGTTAAGGCCCGTACTGGGGCAAAGAGATTATCTTCATATTGCTGAAGCTGTCTGGACACAGCATACACTGTTGATCCCATACCACCTTTCCAACTCATTGCTGCCAGCGTGCTGGCATGTGATGATGGTGCACCCCACACAAACCTGCACCACATGAACGGCGTGCACTGGACATCATCAGGATCTTCAGGTGTCTGGGCGTTGTCTAAATCACTACAAACCATCTCCAGCACAGCTAGTTCCCTCAGTTGCTGTAGACCTTTCTCCATGGTGGTCCACTTGCCTAGTTGATATACAGTATCTTCCTTGCGGGGATACCTTTCTTTAACAGCTGTCAGGAGTCGCCTCCAGAGGCTGAGAACCCGAGCCTCTCTCCCAATTATTCTGTCAATGAGCCTTTCTCCAGAGAGGGACCCCAGCTGCTTGGCTTCCTTGCCTTGTAGTTTCTGCATATTGGCCCCAGTGTCCCAGCATCGAAGCAGCCAGGTGAGGATGTGCTCACCAGGGTGACGACTGAAATCCTTTCGTATGTATCGCAACTCACTCGGGGATAGGGGTCGGGTGGTTTCTGATTCATATATGGTTTTTGTCCGAGCTGACTTCCCCTGCCATTGTTTTGTCTTGGCTGTGGGGGTGTCTGATACTGTAGATGCTTGGTCCTCTGGGTCAGACACGGTGTGTGCTGTCTCGTCATCAGATTCGGAGTCCTCCTCCTCCCCCTGAGGGTGCTGGGCAGTGTTAAGTACTGTTTGATAGGCGTAGGCCAGGCCCCAGCAGAGTGCTGCAAGCTGTCGTTCTCCGGCATTGCCAGGGTCAGGGCATACGGCTTTCAAACATTCTAGCAGTTTCTTAGGATCTCGCACTTGTTCAGGGGTGAAGTTCAAAGCCATCGGGGGAGACAACCGTGACAGGTACCTGCCCATATCCTCCCACACACCTTGCCACCCACCACCACACTGTCTCGGGACGCATTCCTGGGTGGTATCCTTAACTAATTGTTTAACCTGAGAGAGAAGAAAAAGCACATCGTACAGAGCTAGCAAAAGGAGTATGCTGGTTACCCATGGGTACTCAAAGTACTCAAAAGCTGCTGTAATTAACCAACAGGGAAAGAAGGAGGAGGTACCGTTCCTGATATTATTCATAAACTGACATCCAGAGGAGGAAAGGAAGGCAGTGTAATTCTGAATTTCCTCTAAAAGATAATTTCCAAGAGACTCAATTGATAACAGTGCAGGGACTAAACACGAGATTAGACTCAAGGCCAGTGTTTGACAGCACAGCAAACTAAAAAATGTGAGCACAGATTTTAGCACATTCTCTAATCGAATATAGCGGAGAAGGGAGAGCATGGCACGGATTACATAAAACAGGATCACACAGGACAATATTAATAGCAAATCGAACATGGTGACTAGCAAGTAAGGGTGTTAGTTGTAAATGTTTTAATCAATTTTATTGTTATCTCAACCCTTCGTGCCCCACGTTGTGTGCCGAAAGGGTTGTGGTGGTTTTACCTTGTTAGGCAGCTGAACTCCACCAGAACTGCTCTCTTACTTCCCCTCCTCAGAAGAGGAGAGGAAGAAGAAAGAAAAAAAGCAACTTATGGGTTGAGATAAGAACAGTTTAGTTACAGTGGAAATAATTATTAAGGGAAAACTAGTACTAAGGGAAAATTAAATAATTTAACTAAAGGGGAAAGGAAGAGGAGAAAAAAGGAAAAAAAAAAAAAAAAGCAAAAGCCGTGTGGAAGCACACAGAGAGAGGAAAGAAATTACTCTGTACTTCCCATCCACGAGTGATGCTTGACCATGTCCCTGCAGGAGGGCCTCAACGCACGTAGCAGTTGTTCGGGAAGACAGATGCTTTCACAATGAGAGCCCACCCCTTCCTTCTCCTTCCTTTTTCCACCTTTTATTGCTGAGTGTGACATCATGTTGAATGGAATATCCCTTTGGTTGGTTTGGCTGCCCTGGTGATGTCCCCTCCCCACCTCTTGCCCACCCCCTGCTGGCTCTGGGGGGGTCTGGAGGGAGTCCTGATGCTGTGCCAGCAGGGCTCAGGAGTAGACACAACACTGGTGTGATACCACTGCTGTTCTAGCTACAGGTGCACAGCACAGCTCAGTACGGGCTGCTGCAGGGAAAATTAACTCCATCCCAGCCAGACCCAGCACAGCAAATTTATGGACTGGAGCTCAAGCTTCACAGGAATTGTGAAATAATTGCATCAATGGGAAAAATGTGCCCACATGCAATGCAGTTCCCTCAACAACAGCTAATCTGTTATTCATCTCTCACTAGCTTAATGCACAGTGCCCTGCTATAACTGGAAATAGCGTAGAAAGTCAGAGGGTTTAATCATGAAGAACTTTATTTGTCATTTTTACAGTATTCATCTTCCATGAGACTTGAAGTGCCTTGTAGAAGCCGTTTCACATGGGCCATGTATGGTTGGTCAGTGGTGATGTCTCCTGACCAGCTGACTGCAGTAATGTTGATATGTTTCTGAGGAAGAGTTAGGAGTTATCATCTTGAAAATGTGAATTTAGCAAGGGAAGCCAGGGAAGAGATACATAGTGGGATAAAATGAAAAGGAAATGCATGAGGAGGTTAGTCAAAAATATTTCTCTCTTTTTTTTATAAGAATCATATCCTTTCCATGGAAATGCCATAGTAATTATGGAAAGCAACTCAAAAAAAAAAAAAAAAAAAACAAAACTGAAATGCTATCAGTGAAAGTACAGGAATAAATAAATAAATAAATAAATAATAATTAAAAAAAAAAAAAAGTTTTTGAGGAACAAATCTCCCACATCAGCTTCCTTATTCCCACATTCACCATGTATACCATGGCTAAATGAATGTGTCAGAAAAGCCAGTATCGTTCCTACCTGCTGCTAATGAGAGACTCCATTTCTTACTTTTTTAATCTATCACAAAATTGTTAAAATAACAGCCACGTACAGGACATGGGCACAGACTCCCATAGTCAGCTTTTGGAAAACTCTGCTGAGGAACCATTCCAGTAACCTCACAGTGAGACACTTGAAATGGTTTGTCCTAATGAGAGAAGGTTCACTCGAGGCTGCTTGTTTCTACTCTGACTCTACCCAGCAAAGCAAACCCAGCAGATCCTGAAGCGATGGGGCACGTATCTAATGCAGATGTCCTTGTTCAGGTGATAGAAGAGCAGAGGCAGCCTGAAAGCAAGTGATCGAGATGCAATTTGTTGTGCTTGAAACACAGCTGCTGGAGGAGATGGCATTTGTTTTCCTTGCATAAAGCAAAGCAGCTTTCGGCCAGCTGTGTGACAGCCATCCAGCTGCCCCAAGCATAGCCATGCTGTTGAGAAGATGGAAAAAAACCTGCTTGAAACTTAACCCCACTAGGAGATGAAAGCAATGCCCCAGAGCCATGGCCAGCACGGGCAAGTCACCCCACGGGGAGGGACACCCAAAGGACACGGGAGGAGCAAGGGACAGGAGCGGGCATAAGGTGTGTTGTAGACATCCAGAGCATGCCACTATAGTCAGGGCCCTTCTATATAAATTTATGTTTGTGCTTAGATAATTTCATAATCAGCATGATCAGTGTCTTCCTGACACCAGCTCTAGTTCACTCAACCCTCCGGGCACGTGATTAAGTCCATCTCCACAGGATAGGACACAATTTCCCACAGTAAAATACAATTATTTGCATGTGCTTAAATTCCGTTAAACATTTGTATAAGGCCGTTCCTGAAATAAGAGTTCCTTGAGCTGCAGAGTATCTGTGCTGCAGCTGTTAAACACCTGTGTGCTGTCTTTGGGAATTACTCTATTACAGGGTTTAACAGGGATTTGTATGATGCTAAATAAGGAGTGCAGCTCTGCGTGATCTGTCACAATATATGCATTATTGATCATAAAAAAAAATGGAGGAAAGGATTAGGCACAGCTATAATAACGATGCACGCAACGCTATGGAGTCAACAAATTAGTCTTCCATAGACTGAAGTCACGCAGCATATAATTTTGGTCAAAAGCTTAATTATTTCTAAGTTATTCATGGTGGTTAGATGAATTGTAGTGCACACAGAGACTGCTTGCAGCGCTCAGATACAGGTTTTGATTAGTTTTCAAGTGTAAGTCAGCAATGCCTGAATGCAAGGCTTTGATCCAAGGCTCGTCACCTGAAAACGCACCCACAAAGCACCCGAATAGCTTAAAGAAAGTTTTATCTCGCCAAAGCTTTTAAAATGCTCCTGATGATATCTCTGATTTGGCTTGGCAGGTACATGAGGCAGTGAGCACAGAAACATTTGTTACATTTGGTTCGATGATTTCAGGCCCCCAAAAGAAACAACCCTTGAGCTGACTCAGATTACCCTTCAGTCAGTTAGTCAGGATGTTGTTGTGTTTTCTTTTCATCATATCACCATTAGGAAATTCTGAATTATACCGTGGTTATGAGACAATCGTGCATACCTTAAAGCTTGCAAGTTATGTGTGAAAGGTCTTATCCTGCAGTCTTTCATCCCTTGCTTCACGAGTGGGGCTGGATGAGGGGCAGGGTGGACTGCTTGGCATTTCTGCCCCTGGTCAAACTACTCGTTCCAAGGAGGGCCGCTCATTCATTTATTGGAGATGAGCAGGATTTATCCCCAAGCACGCTTCAGTAAACAGATAGCTTGCAATTTCCCTGTGAAACTGGGTGTGAATAATGTGGTGTTGTTACAGTAGCGCGGGAGATAAATTGCTGCCTCCAGTGTGTTCCGTTTGTCTTTGCCTTTTACTTATTGTTGTCTTCGTGCTTATATTTTAAAGGGAGTTTACCCAGGAAAAGAAATAGATGCAAAACTTCACGAGGGACTGCCTGCCCCCCTTCCATTTTGTGCTGTGCAAAATGCAGAGGAAGAAGAAAACGTACCAGCAAGAGAGGGTGGGTATTCAGCTGCTACGTACCCACGGGCTTCTGCACAGTGGTCAGGGCAAATGGTGGCTTAGTGTATGATGTGTTGCCTTACAGCATGAGGCACAGTGGCTGGGAAGGTGTCACCTGCTCGTTAGGAAGATGAGCACTCATCACGCATCGCACAGGCAGTGCAGGCAGCAGGGAGAGTCTCGAGGCTTGGCCGTTTCCGAGTCTCTGGGAAGAAACCCAAGTTTTTGTCAGGGAGGAGCCGTATTCCAGCATCTTTATCTTTCTCCAAGTGAAATCACAGCAAACCAGCTAAACAGAAGGATCTTCACTCGCTGCTTCAGGATGGGCTATTTATTGCACACATCGGCATTTGTCAGTTTGCACAGACAGCTCTGGTACAGATGCTCAAGCACTGATAACAAAAGATATAAATAGCGTGCGTGGTGCACAGCTTGTGGCATAGGGCAGTACTACCAAATGGCATGTGTGCCTCTAAGTGTACTCAGCTCCTGCAGAGACAGCCTGAGTCACGTAATGGACTCCACGGAGAGACCTCTTCTAGCACCTCTTCTAGCTCTCAGCGTGACAAGTGTTTAAGAGGTCCTTTACACACGGGGACTATTAGTGATGTGACTGTACTATCAGCTATTCTGATTAAAACAGTAAATTTTGAAAGAGATGGAGGCATTCAAGTTTCCTCCTTGAGTTGCACATGTTGTCCAGCATACCCTTGCCTTCATGAGGTTCGGTGGCTTTGTCTGGGGAAGTGAATCAGGTGCCTGCTGCATTGTGCTCTGCCTTTGAAAACAGGCTGTGGTAGCTACTGAAATGACCCAGTTCACAGACACCGAGTGTGCCTGACACTGACTTCATAAAGCTCCCAAGAAGAGGGGCTGCACACCAGGATTTGCTACTGCCACTCATATCCCATCCTGTTCTGGCAAAATATTTGCTATCGCAAGTGGGCACGGAAGGAAAGGACAGGGTCAGTGATTACAGCTGCTTGTGGGCTTTGATGGGATTTTGTGGCACTGTATAATCCAGGAGCAATTACAGCAGGTTGTCCAGGAAACTGCAGCTAAAGTTCTTATTCCCCAGGTAAAACTGCTAAGACTGCCTGGAAATGCTTAACGAGTCAGAAGTGAGCATATGCTGAAGCTATTTTAGGTTATACAGAATGCATCAAAAGAGTGAGATTTTCCCCAACAGGATAATGCGAAGTGTTGCTGGTTTTTGTTTTAACAGAAAAGTTTGCGGTTGGATCCCATTCTCACCAAAGCCCCGGCGAGCTGGACATGACGCTCTGACTGCATTTCTCTTACACTTCGGTTGTCCAAGTAGCTCCACGGAAGTGGCTTCTGTCCAAGCAGCTCCATGGCAAACTACGGGACTAAAGTGAGCAGCTTTCCTCTGGATTTGACTTCAGCTTTCCAGAAATCCGTGGCACGTAGGTGCAGCATCCTAATTCAGATCTGTAGGAACACAGCATGGTGTTAAAAAGCCACATCAGGAATGGTAGTGCAGCAGGCAGCTCTGTAGGAAATCAGACATGCACGCTTCACTCCCCTTGCACCTCACTGGGCAGAGAGCTCTGCTTACTGGGCTGTGCTGGGTTTTGTGCTGTTTTTTTTTGGTGCTCTCCATCCTGCTGGTTCACAGCTGCACCCCCTCGTACCTGATGTGGTTTCAGCCACTCTGCACCTCAGGCTCCTGAGGCTTGACAAGGGAAAATGGTTATACTTGTTTCATCAGTGCTGGGAAGATTAAATTCATTCAGAACTAGGGGAGTGCTCAGATTTTGCTGTCGGCTGAAGTCACAGGCTTCTTGTTTTCCAAACCAGCTGGAGAAGAGGCTGCTCTGTCCTCTGCGGAGAGGAGCCAGGTTTTGGGAGTGCCTCTGAAGACAGACATCCTGGCTGCTGAAATGGCATGTGTCAGCAGAAAACAGGAGGGGAAACTTTCTGTAGAACCTGTTAGTACCGAGAACGTAAGCCCCTGGGGCAAGGTCTAGCTCTATTTTTGTGTCCGCTGATCATCTGCTGCTATTTCAGGTACTAACTTAGCAATGCTTCCTACTGCACTCCTGCCACAGAGGCAAATACATTAGCAAATCCCCAGGCTTGTGCACTAAACAGCAAAATTCAGGTGAGCAGCACAAAAATCAGCACTTCTCAGAAGACATTTGCCACACATTTCCTATGGCGATTATAAAAATGCCGTGGGATCTGCAAATCCATACTTAATTGGCTTTTCCAGGAGCAAGTTATGTTTCCAGTAAAGACAACAGCTCTCCTAGGAGCCCTGGGATTTTAGAGCTGGACTTCAGAAAACACTCCTTTTATACCAGAAAGAGGTCTCGAATCCCAAATGTAGGAAGGATACTGGCTAGGGAAAAAATAACTTTACAAGTACGCAATTCAGTGGACAAGGAAAAGGTGCTGGTGCAGGCAGGAAATGTAAGATCCTGAAGAGGCTCAACATCTTTTTCTTTCCTGATCCCTGTTTGTGCAGTCAAGCTCAGCAGAGGGCATCGAGCCCTCTCAAATGAGCCTTTGCAGGCTGAGCCTGCCGCCTTCCTCCTGACAGAGCTGCACGTAAGGCAGGAGAAGAGAGACCGTGTTTTCTAGGACACGGCATCTGTACCAACAAATAATTATAAAAATCAGCTGGCTGTTGTTCCGTATTTACCAAAACACAAATTCACATCATCCATCTGAGAGAAATATTTTGAGACAAGTGGGTGCAGAACATCTCCATTTAATTCTGTAGTAGGACATAGCATAATCGCTTGGTGGATGCTTGAAGTTGTGCTCTTTTATCTGCTTGGTTTCATTTGACTTTTTCCTTTGTGCTGTCAGATATCCCTGCCGCTGTGCACAGGTAGAGCCAGCTGAACGTAAATGTCACCGCTGCAGAGGGATCAGGCACAAATCCCTTCCCCGCCAGAGCCACAAGCCCTCTGCGAGCTTTTACATCAGCGAATTTCACATTCAGCCAAGTGAGTAGGGGCAGCTCCTGGCATGTCATTCACATGTATCCCCCACATAGCTGCCTAAACCTTATTGACTTCAACGCCTGCATTTGATTCAGCAACACACTGAAAACTGAGGTTGCAGCCGACGTCCTGCCATGCCACTGTGGCTAAGCCACAACACACTCTGTAATGAACACTATGCACCCAGGACATCCAGGTACGGACAGATAAATTCAGGAGAGGCTTTGGTGCAGGTTTGTGGGGACAAATAAGGATGTAAGACACCTTTGCCGTCTTATTTTTCTGTCCTCTCCCTCCTGGCAGTATGCAGAAAATGTAAAAAAACATCCCTAGGTCTAGCGCTGGGATGCAAAATCAGCTGAAAACCCCGACGAATGTTCCTAAGGATTCTCCATGTGCATGCCACAGATGCTAATTGCTTCCTGAAATATTCTTGAATCTTTTCCGTGCTGTCAGATAGCTTTTTTTTTTTTTTGTGTGTGTGTGTGTGTGTGTGTGTGTGAGCTACATGAGATGTCGCAGCTTCCAGCATCCTTCTGTGTCAGCGGTACCATGCAGCCATTCCTCATACGTTCCTCTGCAGAAGGCACCAGTCTTGCACAGGCAGTGTAACTAATGCTGGGTCTGGCTTCTTGCAGGGAGGAGCAGTGCTTCTTGAGCAGCAGCCCCTGCTGAACACCTGAAGAATCACGCAGATGGTTCTGAGAACTGGGCATGAAGGAGATAAGGCAAGGAAAGAGCTCCACACCACAGGAGGTTCCCGTAACTCAAATCATAAATGGCTTTTAATGGGATATATGGTGTTCACCCATTATAGGCCGGCAATGGCATCTCTGCTTTATATTGTCTGATGCTTCCCTCTCTAAAATTGTTCTTGATTGTCGGCAAGCCTATTGTGCTCTTTGTGCTGAAATTTGACATGCCAGCTATCTATCAGGATCTGAATTATTTGAGGAAAATTCTAGCCAAATCGATTCAGTGGATTCAATAAACTCTTAGCTTTATAGCATGCTACACCTGTAAAAAAATCCAGTGAGCATTTTTCGCCAAAGAGCCCTGCTGTTCACAGGCTTTGGAGCAAGGACTAGAAATTGTGGGTGGGTGGTGTGTCAGTGTGGGGCCTGCCAAGATTCCCAGCAGTCTGAAAGCTCCTGGGCTTCTCTTGCTGGTGCTGCACAGTGAAAACGTGTCCTTGGCATCAGGACATCAAGTCTCAGGATCTAGATTTCAGAGTCAGCTCAGTAATATAAGTGAAAGTTTACCTTTCAGAGACAAAAAAAATAGATCTGTTTTCAGGTGTGTCAGTGAGCTGGGCGAACAAGCTGATGGCTGGCAAGCTCTGGAGGTGACCCAAAAAAGGCAACAAGCAAGGAGACGGAGCAGTGTGGTTTTAAGTCCAGACAAGATGTTTCCAGCTCTCTCAGGCTAAAGCAGCAGAACCAACACTTTTGACAGAAGTTTCTTTTGTCTGAAAATTTCATCCAAGCAGATCCCAAAGCCACTGCCGAGAGAAACATCCCAGGAGAGCTGCAGGAGGGCACAGAACAGTGCACGGCGAGGATGGCTCGCAGCTCTGCTCCACGTGGTGCAGGGAGAGCAGGAGGACGGTCTGCCAGCCCTGCTGCCCAGGAGTTCAACACCTCCTCCAGAAAAGAGGTCACAGAGATCAGAATCTGCGTCTCAGCAGGTGTGGAAAGCTGCAGGTTGCACAGTGAGGGGCAGAAAGATCCTCATTTCTTTTTTCTGCACGCTCCTGGATCCCCCGGGCACACGGTGTTTCTGCTTGCCTTTTGCAGAGGATCAGAATGACTAACGAGGCTACTACGAGTTTCATTTGGAGCCATGCATGCATGCACTTTCTGTAGAGACTGTATTTGCCATTTATCATCTGACCTTTCCGTGGCTCAAAGCTGGCTCTGTTATGTGCAGTTCTTCTTCCAACCAACATTTTCATCAGTCAAGTTTTCAGAAAAACATGTCTATTAGAAAGGCTCGCTGGTGCCGTGCAGAAGGGTAAAAAGAAGACAGAGAGGAGAACCAGCAGTCTCCCCAGTGCACTTGGGAACGCTCCCAGAGTTGCCAGTTTGTTCCCCAGGTTTGTTTACTTTGCCACTGTAAGACAATAAGCAAAAGTCACTTGTTTGTCATCATTCTTCCCTCCATGAGACACAATATTCTCCATACTTGCTGCAGGTGAGCAAATAATTAAAAATGAATAATTTATACAATTAGTGCAGTTTTTTTCTCCCATTTACGTAACTGCCAGAGAATCACAAATTTCTTTGGAATTTATTCCTTAGTTAAGTTTATTTGATACATCTTAATGATCCTACCACTCCGTAGATGGAATGTTAATTGTAAGTAATTATTCATATTCATTAATATGCACGTTGTTTTCTAATGGCTGGTCAGATAAATCAAGTGATGCCATTTCTGTTCTCTGGCTGAATTAATCCAGAAGAAGCGTTCATAACTGCGAACCCAGTGCATATTTTTCTGAACAGGCAGGAAGGCAGACTTTGAAAATTCTCTCCCGAGTTTACTTGAACTCGGAAACCATGATTTCCCACATATTTGCAAGCAAATGAACACAGAGGATGTGAGAGCACATCCAGAGCGAATGTTTTTATAATTCAAAGGGCTAGCAGGCTGTGGTTTGTTTATCTGTACATATTTTTCCAGTTCTTCAAGGGCAGATAATGCATGCAGGTCTCTGCTATATAAAAGTCATTATTCCCTCCAAATTCTCACATCTTCCTTTCTCTAATGCATCCCCGGCAGATAAACAACATCTTTTTGTGCTGCTGATAGGTATTTAAGAGCTTCTACAGCCAGTTCGCGGTACCAAGAAGTATGTAATGAGAAATAAAAATTGCTTTCCTTGTACTCTGCAGCCAGACCACAATGGTCTGCTTTAATGCCAGCTCTTCTTAGGCTCCAGCAGCAGGTGGATGTAGTCCTGGCTGCTTTTCTCTGATGGGCATTTTGCCCTGAAAATCTGTGTTTCTCTCACAGTTGTGTGCAGCCTCTGTGGGGCAGACATGCACCCACATTCCCAGGCTGCCTTTAAGAGACAGCATCTCTCTTGTACGGTATCTGTCCTCCTTAAATCCCAGCTTGCCATGGCACAAAGCTTCTGGCAATGTCGTCGCATCAACAGTGCCTCAAAACCTAAGGGTTCTGGCTTCCTAAAAGCTGAAGCATAATTATTTCCACTTACCCTGTTCATTGTGAGAATTTCAAGTGTGATTTTAAATCATTTAGGTGCTTAATGTTGCTAAAAAAATATATATGTAAAAACCATTATTATACAATAATAGAGCAACAATGCAACTGATCTAATAAAACCCCAAACTATACCACCAAAAACTATTTGGGTGTGAAATTGTTCCCTTCCTGAAAATAAATAAATAAATAAATAGAAAGCCCTCAACCTATAGCTTAGGGGCATGGCATCCTTTGAGAAGAAAATGCAGGAATGTCTCGAACACGTGGCATTTTTTCCAAAGCAAACATTTTATTATGAGCCGGTAGACTTTTTAATGGCAGGTGAAAAGCATTACCCTTCTAATTCTTACAAAGCCAGTGAGAGGGGCTGCCCATCACTTATCTGTCATTGACTGCTCTGCATCGCCCTGTTGGGTAGGGCTTCTCACAGGCTTTGGGAAGGTGATTTCTGAGAAAGTCTGTGTTCCTCGTAACCCCAGTGGTGCAGCTTTCACTTGTTTTATTAGAGACCTTTAAGCATCCCAGGGCAGCAGGAACAGCTTGCATTGCATATCCACACGTGGGGAGATGCTGTCCTGGCATGCAGGTGTGCAAAATGTGATGATTTGAGCCCGCTGAGCTGCTGTGGTTAGTGCCAGCCACTGCCCAAGGCGACAGGCTCCGTGCCAGGGCTTTAAGTGAGGGCAGCGTGGAGCTGAGCTCTCCTCGACTCCAGGTTCCCCATCGCCACCACCGCACAGCTCTCTGCTGGCTTCGTCCCCATCTGTCCCCTCGGGGAGTCATTCTCTGCAGATTTTCACTTCGCCACAGACATTACTCACCTGCCCAGCCTTTGTTTTCCCTCCCCACTAAATATCCGCCCGATAAAGCACTTCCCCTCTGATTCCACCTCCTCCGGCGGCCGTTCACAGAGCACTGCCATACCAAGGGGGGGCAATTTGGCTGGCACGTCTCCCGGGATTAATCATGGCCGATCAGCAGCACGGCCTTGCAGGGCTCTTAATTATCTGCTCTGCAAGCCCCACTGCCTGGCTGCTGCTTGCCCATTCCCACATTTTGGCTCATTGTTATTTTCACATTGGCTGTTGTCAGTGCCAAAGCTCTGGCAAGAAAGCTTCGGTACTTGCTTAAGCAGCTGAACCAAGCAAGGTTTCTGTGATAATATTCAGGTATCGATTGTTTTAGCGCTCTGCTTGGCAGGCGGGATGGAGCAGGAGCGAACCAGCCCAGAGCCAGTGTAACCCTGTAGGGGAAACGTTTGGTGAGCTCAGGGAAAATTCATCTGGAGCATCTCAGCAGACATATTTCTTGCCCATGTGCAAAGTGATGTCTAAATACCTGTGAGAAGAAAGAGAGCCACTTTTTAATACCTGTATGAAAATGCCACAGCATAAAGCCAACTTTGTACGAACTGGTCCCATCGATTCATACGCAGACATCAGCCTCACTCTTTAGAAGAGGAAATCAGGATCAATTTAGATAAAACTCTTCTGTTTAGTTAAAAAATTAATAGTCTAGGAGGCTGTTGGACACTTTTTCTGCTGCTTTTACACAAGAAGGACATGCACCAGCAGAGAATCCCCACGCGAAGAGCTCAGCCTGCATCTCCTCACCTGGAGAGGGAAGCGTTGCCTGCAGGAGGGGTGGCCATGCACCAGAGCACCGGGGTCCTTATTTTATTTCCTGAAGATGGTGCTTGTGCTGAGGGAACAATTGTGGGGTTAGCAGGTCTCTAGATAATGATCCTGAAGGAAGCTTTTAGCAGAATGGATTTCCTGTTACTGGAGCGCACCTCGTCCGCTGCTGTAATTGCTCCAGACGGACCCAGAGCTTTCCATTATGTACCGCTCAGATTGCCTTGATAAACAAAGCATTTGTCCATGCTGATTGCAAAGCGAGAAGGAAACGCACACCCTAACCTAATTTAAAACATGGCCAGGAGGTGGATGTTGGTTGCCACGGAGGTATGGCCACCATCACATCCGCGCAAGCCTCGTCGCTGGATCAGAGGACAGCGGCTCAGCACCTGCAGGAAAGGAGCAGCACCCGCTCCTGCTTTCCTGTGAGCCTCAGGGCTATTGATTTCCCCTAATCTCCTTTCCTTACCCATTAGGTACGTCCTTCTCAGGGTGTTTATGTGTACTGATTATTTCAGCCAGTGATAGGTGGGATGGGAAGAAGAAATTTGGGATAAAGTGTGAACATGGGGCAAGAGTCACAGCCTGTGAAAGAAGTCAGGGATTTTACCAAAGTTACTCTTCCTTTGAAGGATGGAAGAAAAGAAATGGGGAATTGAAGGGGAAGGGGAAGAAAGGAGAGAAGCAAGAGGAAGGCAAAGGCAGGTATTATGGAGGAGCAGCACGACTGTTAATGAGAAGTGATAATCTGAACCCCCCAGAGAACCAGGATTCGTGTTCGCAGATCAAACCTGTTAGAAATAAAAAGACTCTGGCTCTTTGTTCGTCTGCTTTTGTTAAGACAAAGAAGCAGGCGGTCTCCGTTCGTTTCGGGTCTCGTTTCTATCTCCACGTCAAAAAGCCACCTACGCCAGTGGCCTCTTTGCTACCAGCGTAGGCGCAGATGTCAGGAGCCGCAGGATGAGAGAGCCTCCTTCTGCCCGCAGGCTCCTGCCCTGCGGTGCCTGGGCAGAGCCACGATCCCGTCTGGCAGATGGAGAAGGGCAGAAAGCGATGCTCGCCAGCTCGCCCTGCTTTGACCAGGCAGCCCGTGCCAGAGCAGAGCCTGTATCACCCGAACCCAAATCCACCCTGCTCACAGCCACCTCTTCTTGCTGATATAAACCCTGGATCCTCTGTGCCCTTTCCTGAAGAAAATAGGGCTGGTCGTCCTCAGAGAGCAGCAAGGCACCAGAAAAAGACTCAATTTTGTTGACTGCCTTTGTTGTGGAGTTTTATTTGTGTGTGGAGTTTTTGGTTTGGGGTAGCTATGTGACTGCAAACATGATGAACTTCTGGTTAGGGGAAATGCCTTTGCTTCCCTTAAGAAATAGGCATAAAAACAGTGTGGGTAAGATCCCATGGGACCTAACGACCTGACTGCGAGCCAGATTCAACTCTCAGCTGGTATAAATGGAGAACAACCCAACTTCTGTCCATGATGCTGCTGCAGACTCCCTCTCAGGCAGCAAAGATCAAAACTGGCTTCTGTTTTTTCCATGACTGGTTTGGAGATTGACACCAAGAAAAGCAATGAGCTTGGGGGAAGAAACTGCAGAAAGGAGATTAGACTGCCAAGTCCATCAGGATAGTGTAGGAGCTATGTACGCACGTAAACACAGGCATATATGTAGTATAAAATCCAAAGCAGTCGAAAATGAATAACTAAGGACTACAGAGAACTAACAGCAGGACATTTCTGAGAGCAGGGAGACAAATGAAGGAAATGCCTTGTTATTATTACACAGACTTTGCCACAAAGTTCTTTGCAAGTCCAAAAAACAAACTTGTACCTGGAATGGGGATAAATGGAAACACTGACTGTTTTCTTCGATCCTCTCTGATGGCTTCATCCCCAGTACCTTTTTTTTATTATTATTTTCAGTGGTTGATGGATCACTTCAGATGCATCTCAGGGCAAACGAAGCCCTCCCCAAGCAGCAGCAGTATCTCGTTCACCAATGGGTCACCTGAAATTTCAAGCATCCTCCTCTTGGCCTGCAAGGTGCTTGGGCAATGCAGCCAGCCCTCCCAGCCCTCCTGACCTGCATGCTGCCTGCTCAGGGCTGGAAGCCCCAGAGCCTGCACCCAGGGAGGCGAGGAGCCCCGGCAGCACCTCCAGAAAGATAACTGCATTATCCTCGTTTGCATCCTTGCAGCTTGTGGGACAAAATGCATGGGGTCCTGCCTACAAGCCAGCCAAGGGTTGCATTAGGGGGACCAGGCTCCTCTACCAGCTCTCTTTGGGGCTGCTTGGAAGCAGCACCACGGCTGCACAATAGCTTGCTCCTGTTCCAAAGTCCCAGCAGCTATTAAAGCTTTCCTACCTGGCAGTTGTTGCTAGGCAGGAGCTGTCCTGGAAACTCTCCATCACAGAGGTCAATTAAATGCTATCCTCAAGCAAGCAGCTTTGAACTGAAGCCTGTGTGAAAACAAAGGGACAAGATCCCTGTTCTCTTCATTAGAGAATGATTTGAGACACTGGTGGAGACCGGCCTTAGTCACTGCTTTCAATTTCCTCAGAGCAGAGAGGAGGTTTGGACAGTAATTTTTAGGGCTAAGCAGGGACACTGAGTCTTTAAAGCAAAAGAAAACTCATCCAACTTAACACGCAACACTTGAAATAGCAGTGCAGAAGGGTCTGACCCCACCTGCATCGCTTTTTCACCTGAAATGAGTGTCAGTGTTGAATGTCAGTAGTTTGTGTCCCCGTAAATGTCCCTATTTGTTCAGATTTGTTCAAATTTGGGATTTACTGCAACAGGAGAGAGGTAAGAGAGCTGCTAAGGTCTGAAAGGGGTAGAGAAGAAAAGAAAGGGAAGGAAAAGGTCATGGTGGGCTTGACGGTAAGGACACTTTCTCACTGATAATGAATGTGGCAAGAAGGCTGCACTCATTAAAACAGGTAATTGGAGAAAAAAAGATGAGATGAAAATGGTTTGCTAATTGAAAACACAAGTTTTGTGCATGCTACTTCATCCGGTTCCCTATCAGCTCAGCCAAGCAGCTTACAGGCAAGCAGCATTGCAGCCCAGGCAGGAGCAAATCTAAATTTTAATTTTGTTTTGTTTTGTTTTGAGAAATTCCAATTCCAGAATGTTACTGTAACAGATTTTTCATGTCTCGTTCATTGCTAGTGGATATCAACATTAATTATTGCAGCAAATTGGTTGCTTGGTTAGCTTTTTTCAGTGAGATGCTTGATTTTTGTGGGAGACGGGAAGAGATATCACGACCACATCATTCTGCAGGATCCAGAACAAGAAGTGTGATGCTCTGCCTGGGCATCCATCATTCTGGAAGTTTTAAAGGAAACAGGAACGTCACCTTTCCTCATGCTCCCTCCCAGCTGCGTTCCACCCACTCCTGCTAAAGCTGCCGTGGAAGCTGCTGAAGCTCTTTAGGAAATGCTCTATTTTTTTTATTTTTTTTTCATTTAACCAGAGACACAGTTTCAGAGCCTTTTTTTTTTTCAGTGTGAAAAACAATGTTTGGTTTGGGGCCATTCTAAAATGATGGCTATCCCCTTATTGTATTATAACCATTTATCATACATTATTATATTAGGTGCCCTCACAAGCAGCTTTTCACCAGGGGAAAATGGCACCCTTCAATTCCAGTGCAGCGATCTCGCTGGTGATAGCAGGCTATTCGCCAGGATGGCAGTGTCCTGAATGCACATCTCAGCTTGTGAACCACCTGCCCTTTGAAATCTGCACCCTCTGCACCCTCTGGACATAGCTGACACCCCAGCCTAACTAACCCATGGCAGTAACAGTGGCTGCCTGTGCTCACAGGTGCATTTTCCAACATGGAGCCGTGGGTTTGGTTCTGGTGCCCCAAAAAGCTCTGAAAATTTCTCCCCAGTCTTCCTCCCATCCTGCAGGACCCTCCCCAGCTGCCTGTGGCCGTGTGGTGTGGAGGAGAAGGCATTGATGAATTCCTTCAGCCAGGCCCAGCACCTGCAAACCACAGCAGGGTGCTTCTTACTGCCTGGATTTCTCAACAGAGGCCTTTTTTTCAAGGGTCTCTCCTCGGTGCTGAGCAAGCCCCTACATGGGATGTGCCACTGAAGACCTGAGGGCTGCTGGAGAAGCCTTGTGGAGGAGCCAGTGGGATTTTCAAGCTAGACCCTAGTGTTTGCTCCTCTTTCTGGGGCTGCAGCCCTGCCCTGCCCTAGTGACAAACGTTGCCTGTGAGAGGAAGCTGGTACACACGAAGTCACTGGATAGCAAACCAAATGTTAATTGTGTAAGCTAACCAAGCCCCAGTGCGCAGAGCTGTCACAGGCTGCTGCTGGGTGTCCCTGCCCTGCTGCTACATCTCACTCCTTCCTGCTGCCAGAGCCTCCCGTAAGAAGACTTACGGATGTTGCAATTTGCCAGGGTTTTCATCTTTTCTGATGTGCCCGAGGGGCCAGCGGGCAAAGGAGGCTGACAGGGGTTTCATCCAGCTTTAACGCCATGTGGGCCAGTAGTGTTCTGCCAACGATGCTAAAAGGGGAGGTCAAGTCATCACAGCATGTAATTTCTCACTCAGCTTCCTTACGCTTCCCTTTCCCCCCCCCCCCCCCCCCTCTGGACAAGCTACTTAACAGCAGTCATCTTTGGTTTCCTTGTTTTTGTGCGAGAGACAGAAATATCCGTGCCACGTTTCCATGCCTACTCACATGTGCAGAGTTTGCTCTGAGATGCTGAGATGAGAAATCAAAGGACGGGGCTGCGAGCTCGGGGACGGCAAAACAGCCCTCCTCCTGTCCCCTCGCCTCGCCCCATGTCCCGTCCCCCCGGAGGACACTTGCTCAGAAAGGGAGGTCAACGCGGACATAAGGACAAGATAACTGAAAAGTTCGGGTTTCTTACAGCCCTTAATGATGTTCAGCGAGCGTGAAATCGTTACCATAGAAACTAGCTTAACAAAGGTGTGATATCTGCCATTTCCAAGGGTCAGGCAAGGCTCCCGCCTCTGCCAGCAAAGTTTATTAGAGGAAGGGATGGCTTTGCAATGGCCTCACGGGTCAGGCAGCTATCTGAAGCTCCACAGCCCAGTAATTAGATGTTTGCCTGACGTCACTCCGATAGGACATCCACTGTTGCCAGCTCCTTCTGTTTTAAGCAATATGTATAAATTTAAGGCACAGTTAGCTGAAGACTCTCCAGGAAACCCTGGAACTGAATGCAGCACGAAACCGAACCTCCGAAATCAATTATTTCCTATTGCTTTGCTGCAGGCTATTTTAGAACAGAAAAGATATGATGTGGACGTTCAAGATGTAATTCATCACTTCTGCTGGGTACTGAGCAAACAGGACATTCCGTCTTTCAGCAGTTTGACTATGAACCTGCTCTCAAGGTAAAAAGACATATTCCCGTGGAGCGCGCTGCTGAATTCCATCCAGAGTTTACAGCAGGCAATTTATTCTTCACAGAAGATAATTCCTCTCCTATTCTACCCCCATTCTTTTCTTCCTAGAATTATATTAAATCAAATATCATTAAGAGAGAGAGAGAGAGAGAAAGGAGGCGTTTGGCAGTCAAGATTGAGACGTTTCCTCGGGTACTCCAACCCCAGCAGTGGCTACAAGGCAGCAGCAGCTCAGCCCCCTGCAGCACCACAGCGAGCACAGCCCTGCAGGAAGCCTTCGGGGGCAGAGGTGCTGCATGCAAGGTGTAGGTGTGTGATGCCCGGGGATGGGCAGCTTGCTGAGGAAAGCCTGGATGAGAAAAATTTGAAAGTCTAGGAAATGAGGCTTACGAGGAGAAGTCGAAGGATGCGTAGTGGTTTGGCCAAAGAAGAGGGTGGGGAGGAGTGATGAAGGAAGGGTCTTCGGGTACGGGGAGCTGTAAGCAGGAAGGGGCTGTTTGGTTGGGAGGGGGTTGCGAGAAGGGTGAGGAGCAATGGTTTTAAGTTGCACATGGCAACACTTGGCTTTAGGGGTGAGATTCATCTAAGCAACTGTAGATTCTGACTGTGTAAATACACCACCTAGGCTTCCTACATATCAGTAGAAATATGCAGTCTCTCAACAGAGCACAGATCATCTCATCCTAAAAAAGACATCTAGGAGATTGCTTCCGCGGCCCCTCACGCTTCTCACCCAAAACGATGCAAAACAGCCCCCTGCACTTGCACATTGCTCAGAACAATACCTTCCCTTCATCGTATTGAGTTCTGAGCCACAAACACGCCTTTTCTTTTTCGTCTAATTCTCTATTCTGTTATTGCCCATGTGAAAGGCCAGCAGCAAAATGTTGGTCCCGCAGTGAGCTCACAGACACGCACTTATCCGCTCCTTTTCCCTATTCCTTTGATAATGTCAGTAACAAAAACACGGGGATACTTGTAAGGGCTAATGGCAGGCAGTAATAAGGGCACACATTCCTACATTATTGTTGTCTTTAGAGAAAAAAAATAAATTGCAACAGCTGCATCACGAGGAAAGGAAATATCTCTCCAGCCACAGCAAATGGAAAGCGCTGCCCTGTGCGCACCCCTGCTCAAAGCCACAGAGCTCTGAAGGGCTAAAGGTTGGTTTTAATGATCTCTTGATGAAATGTAATGAAGGGTACATTTACAGCCCAAGAAGTCCAACCCCGTAGCACACTTTTCTTACAGAAGCACGCTGAACATTGAGCCGTGGATAAACCACCCTGCCTCTGCAACTCAGGAAAGCTTCTGTATATTTTATAGGATACAATAAATAAAAACCAACCAAGGAGCAAAGAAGCAGGCAGGGTCGGTACACAGGAATCAGGTCAGCATGCTGCTGGTTGTAAAACACAGCTAAGATATGTTACAGCACCAGCAGAAACATTAAATCAATACATGAGAAGATGAGGCATTACCAGGAGGCAAGCAGCTATAGAAAACTTGTAGTTTAATTGTATTTCTGCACCTCTGTAACCTATTAGGGGTGAGTAAATATGCCAGAATAGAGGCCTAATGATAACTTACTCCAGTGCTCCTGTAATGCTTCCATCTTCAGGATGCAGCTGTCTGAGACACGTAGGTAAATATTAACCCTGCTCCACAGCAGACTTATTTATGAGCGATCAGCAGGCAGGCTGCACGGGTGGGCTGCAGAGACGAATTTGTAGCTCAGCCACAGGGAGCTGCTGGGTTCGTCTGCACCTAGGAGTCACCTCGTGCTGCCCCTAGGCCTTCTCCAGCCTGAGGGTGGGGAATCTGTGGCCAGCCCTTCTTTTGGAAGAGCCTTCTTGTCTTTGTCCGAGAATAAAAAAAGGTCCCGATCTCATCTTCCCTGGTGTGAATCAGGAGAACGATGCCGAAACCACTGGGGTGACTGCATCAGGGCCCAAGAGGTTACACAGGAATCAATTCCTTATTATTTATTGATCACTCAGAGGATCCCATTCTTGCCGTGCTACCGAGTCAACCAGAGAAGAAAGGACATTTCATTAAAGAAATAAATGCTTGGCGCGGACTGTTCGGGAGGCTGAGACAGCCTAACAGATGATTTATGGCCATGTTTAACAGATTTTCTGGTAGGCTAATAGCTCTGTGACAGACTTACAACATCGATCATTTCCTAAATCACTATAAACCATTAAAAAGTGGGTCTTTAAAGACAAATAGGCAATACTTTCTGGACGCCGGCTTATTGGCATAGCCACCCGTGCTGTTCTGGCAGGACATGGCTCTGCTTCCAGTGGGGGAATTGCCGGCACTGTGACTCGGTTGGCAGGCAAAAGCACACACACGCTGGGGTAATAAAGCTGATTTGGTAAGCCTACTTAGCCTGTGCTTATTTAGATGTTAATGGTGCTTTATGGCACTGTGCATTAACAGGATGGCTGGCAAATGTGCATTTGCAAACCACTTCTGCTATCTAACTTGCCAGAGAGTCATTCTTGCTCATTATATGGGCCAGTATTTGATGGCATCATTAGGCAGTGTGATTATATCATAAATTGCATTGCTGCTAAAGCAAATCCCCAGCTCTGAAGAACAAACATGGATGTGCCCCACAAATACCCGTATTTCTGTGAGTCTGTGTCCCCTGAGAGAACAGGCTGTACTTGGTCCCGTTCTTCTCCAATGTACTTTAAGAGAAATCGTGCACTTTAGTTGTACTGGCATGCCTAAACTGTGTGTTTGCTCCTTTCAACTTTGTGAATTATTTACACCAAAAATTAATCACCATGGAGTCTTGATGAGGTTGGGTAGAGAACAACTATTTGGACTAAAGGAACAAATCCTTCCATCTTCAGGTTTCCCACCCGAAAAGCTTATTTTAGCCTCAGGAGCCAGGTCAGGGACATGGTGTGATGAGAGGCAAGTCTTTATAAGAGGTGGTAAAGGATGCAGTCGGAGACCAAGCAAGGTCAGACAAAGCAGTTGGGAATGAAATCATGCAGGTGGGAGCCAACGGGCTCAAGGTAGGAGAGGCACGCAGCACCAAACAGCAGGAAGCAAGCCAAGGACCAGGAGCCAGGAGCCAGGACCACATCCGCAGCCCAGAGCTGTGCTATGGGGCCAAGCAAAAGCTCACTGGGACTGAGAGGCAGCCCAGCAGCCCCCGAGGACAGCCTGGGGCTTGGGGACCGACTGCAGCCCTGCTGCCTGGAACCCACAGCATGTGCTCAAGGGGACCCCATTTTTTGGTTAGTCAAAGTTATTTGGAGTGAGAGGAGCAGGGACACAGATGGAGAGCGCTGGGCACAGCGTCGTCTGTGGAAAGGTGCAAGCTGGAGGGGTGCAGCAGAGCCGAAACCTCTGGAGTTGTTCCCTGACTGTGAGCACATGTTGCAAAGTGACAGGCATGCTGCTGTGGCCATGGCCATGCATGGTGACTTGCTTTATTTTATTTTATTTTATTTTATTTTATTTTATTTTATTTTATTTTATTTTATTTATTTTTTAGTATGCAGATGGTAATCTGATTACAACGTTGGCCTTTAGGACAAGGCACAGCTTGCTTTTTAAATGCCATTCTCTGTGTATCGCACATATAAGCATAACCTTATTAGACACTATGTCTGCTTATTAATGAAGCATAAATATCCATGCACAGAGGCCATAACCAAAAGCACTGCTGGATTAAAATACCAGTTGTGTTAGTGCTAATCACTCAGACCTTTGAGTATGAGCAGCTCTCACATAACAGCGTTAGAGGGAAGTTGCAGTACTGGCCAGGAATGGATTCTTCTGTGAGCAAAACAGCAGTAGCTACTTATTTTGTCATCTTCCAACAGGAGCTTGGGGAGAAGAAAATTCAGAACACACAATGAGATACACAACAGGAGCATAGCCTTATCCAAAACTATTCGGCACAGCCTATTCTGATACATGGGTCAGTGAAAAGAGGGAACTGTAGTGCTGTGGTGATGGCTAGAAGCCAAATAGCCAATGGGGAAAAATAAATGAAGGGGGGGGAGGGAATTGTGAAACCTTGAAAATGCAAGAAACATGCAGTATTTAAACCAACAATGTCAACAATTGCCCTTCAGCCATTACTTCTGGATTCCATTAAGGTGCAAACTTAACCAAGTTGCTTGACCTAAAGGTGCAAACAACTGCAGAAAATCTTACTTGATAGAAATGCCTTCTAAAAATTCTGGCTGCCACTAGCAGCTACCATAATGAAGACTTTGCTAAATGACCTTGTTTTAGTGATGGATATTTGTTAAATGTCTGTGGAGCTTGCTGGATGTCTACCTTCAAGAGCAGAGAAGAGCAAAAGCCAAGAAAGCATTACTGAGCACATGGAAAGTGACAGCAGCCAGATTAGCTCTCAGTGCCTCTTCAGACCAGTCCAAGCACACAGTGATTTTTACCTTTGCTCCCACCAAGAGCCAAGCTAGCAGAATAGTGATGTGGGATCTCCTACCAGTGAGCAACCACAAGGGGAAAGCAGATTCACCCCTCAGACTCACCCCAGCTGTTTGCTCCATGGACATGGTGAGGCCATGGCTGCAGGGCTCTGCCTCCCAAGTGGCACGGAGGTTACCTCGTCACCACCATGGTGACTCCTGCCCCTCCAGAGGTGCCAGGGAGATGGCTTGGCTATTTCAGCTCAGTCTGGTCATCCTGCATGTGCTGTGGCGGTGGGGTAAGTCAACACACAGTATTTATGGAAAGCAGAGCTGCTGTGCTGTATTTTCCATCAGAGGTGCTCCTCACACGATCTGTTCTTTCAGGTTCTCTAAGTAATGCAAAATCCTACAGCAGTGTAGAAATTCACACCCCTCAACACATTTATTTGTTAAATTCATCGAATGCCAACAACGATGAAAGCTTAAATTAAAAACAGAGGAGCTGATAACATCCTCCTTTGCTTATGCTGTGTCCAGACTGCGACTGCTCAGTGTTTTGTATCTGATGAATAAAGACCCATTTCTTAAAATCATTGCAGCACACGTGGACTTCATTTTTTTTTGTTCCACACTTTACAACAGGCAATGTAAGGAAACCTTCAGCACCCTCTGTTCATGTGCTAGCTCCAAGCCTAGAAGGATTAACATCACCTATAGCAATGCTCACGTTACACGGCTGCCTAGATAACCACAACCAAAAGCAGGCTGAGCAAAAACAGGCAGCACGGCAGCTACAGGAAAGAAAGGCAAGAAAATGAAGATAAACCAAGAGAGAAAACATTTGGGGCTTTTTTTTAACCCTACTACTCAAGATAGAGTTATAGATAAACTGATTAGCTTCTATCATCGAGGAACTCAGAATTTGAACATATTTTATGTGCACTCTCATGAATATTTGGTTTCATCATGAATGTGGCATTGGAAGAAATTAGGAAGTAGCTAAGGATAATTATTATTTGCCAAGTAATAGCAGACAACATATGCTTGGGAACTTGCTGTGAATGCTTTCTGTTGCTACAGCCAACCTGTAGTCCTCCACCCCGAGGATTTGGGTATTTTAAATATATCACAGATATGCATTAACTCTTTCATGTTTTCCAGTTTACCAGCTCTCTGAATATCATAGTCAAAATGATTTAACTGGGATTTCAAGCAGTTTTTATTTATTTATTTATTTTTGTCAGAAATGTCATTAACTTCCATGTTATTCATCAGCATGGGTTGTTTACTACCTTTTTTATATACCAGAAGAAAGACAGCAATAGAGACAACTTGGCAGACATGAAGATACTAAAAATAGTGCAGTTATCAGCTGAATCACTGACGATCTGATGAAATTAATTTGGGAATTTTTGAAAAGTGGTCATATTCATGTCACTATGGTAAAAGACTTTCCAGCTACAGCTACACTGGGGTTGTTCTCATGGCAATCAGCAGGAGTTGCATGTGTAGCAATGGTTCTTTTTTTTTATTTTTAAAGAACTAGTTCATGCAGAGTTTATGATTCGGGTGTTTGTTTTTCTTACACTGGCAAAGCCACTGATGCCTGCTTTGCTGTGCTCTGCACATGTAAGGAAACAGATTAGCCAACGTTGTTTTCTTTCTGTACTTCGTCTGTGGGAGGAGAGTAAATCTCTGTGACCCATTCCACCCACGGTACTTCAGTTAGCATTGGGCAGCACCATTATCAATCTCACTGTCTGAATTCAGGGAACTCTAAATTGTCACAGGCATGAAATATGCCAGACGTAGGAGGAAAATGAGAGTTTCCTTCTTCTGTCTCAACTCAGCATGGGCTGGTGCCTGTGAGTGTTATGATGGCAATCTCAAGGGGAGAGGATATGAGTCTCCATTTCAGAACTGAAGATAAATAAGTGACATTTTGGAGAATGACTTTTGTCATGGGCAATCCACTCTCACTCCAGGGTAGCTAGAGCAAAGCCTATGGAGTTACATTTTATATGCATGACAAAGAAGCTTTCCCAAAGTAGTATATATTCATAGTCAAACTCTGAAAAATATAATAAAGCAAAACAAAAAGGCATGGAAAACACTCTGTATGCATTAAAAACATCACTACATAGAATCATAGAATCGTCTAGATTGGAAAAGACTTTCAAGATCACCAAGTCCAACCACCAACCTGACCTACTTAGTCCCACCACTAAACCATGTCCCTTCGTGCTGCATCCACACATCTCTTAAATACCTGCAGGGATGGGGGCTCCACCACTTCCCTGGGCAGCCTGTTCCAATGCCTGACCGCGCTCTTCAAGAAGAAATTCTTCAAAATGCCCAATCCAAACCCATCCTGGCACAACCTGAGAACATTGTCTTGTGTTCTATCACTTGTCTCACCTAAGAAAAGAGACTGACACCCTCCTCACTTCAAGGTAGCTGTAGAGAGCAATGATGTCTTCCCTCAGCTTCCTCTTCTCCAGTCTAAAAAGCCCCAGTTCCCTCAGTCAATCCTCATATGTCTTTTTTCTAGTCTCTTCACCAGCTTTGTTGTTCTTCCCTGTAAACACTTGAGCAAGTCACTCGTAGTGAAGGGCACAAACTGAACACAGTACTTGAGGCGCGGTCTCACCAGGGCCAAGTACAGAGGGACCGAGGGTGCACTCAACCTCCTCATCCAGATCATTGATATGTCAGTGTCTAACAAAACTGGCCGCAAGATTGAGCCCTGGGTGATGTCCCTGGTGACCATCCGCCACCGGGTTTAATTCCACTCACAACAACATTTGGCCCCTGTCATCCAGCCAGTCCTTCACCCCGTGAACCGTACACCTGTCCAAGCCAGGAGCAGCCAGTTTCTGCAGGAAAATGCTGTGGGAAATTGTGTAAAAGCAGGTACAAAGATCCAGGTAGCGCACAGACACTCCTGAATAGCTCAGTTATAGATCTTTTTATCTCAAAATGACCTTCAGGATAACGCCTCCTTCATTTCCCAGACTGTAAATGTGCTTCCCTTTGCAGCACCTTGGACCTATGAGGTCCTATAGCTGTGGACAGACTGCAGCCAGCCGAGGGCAAAAGGAATGAGCGGTCTGCTGGCCATGGTCCTCTCCAGAAAGTGTGACCTGTACAGGTGTATTAGTTCTTGTGAGAAACTGCTGCTTGCATGGACCTGCTGTAAATTTATTCACTGAAATATCCACTACAATTGTTCTTCAAGGAGAGAGGGAAATGTCATGCATGGCTGGAGATGAGCTCAGAGGAGTAAGGCCTTTGTCTTCATGTTCCTACCCCCTGAATGATCCTACAGCTCCAGAGTGGGAACTGGGGCACTGTGAGAAATCCTCAGGGAAAAGACAGGCTACTGCAAGGCTACGTTAGACACACTGTGAGGTATCATGCCCCAAAAGTGGGTTTCTGTGGGTTAAGAAAATGATGTGGCCTGACATTGTTAAGCGTTTTACATGTCCTGGAGGAAATGTAAAAATCTCAAGAATTCGTAGTATGTGTTGCCTGAAGAAAGTAGTTTCCAGTTTCCATTTAGAAGCAACTACATTGCTGGCATAATTAGGCACAGCTCACATTCCCCAGAGAAAATGTGATGAAACAAGTAGTGCAAGAAAAGAAATGAAATAGCCCCATGATTAAATCTCCACCAGCTACCTCCACACCAATTTTTTCATATATTCACCTCCTAGAAAGTATTTCTTACACCTTGGGGGATTCTTTCATGTGCTTTTGGATTAATGAGAATCTCTTTCAGTAACATTCATCACTTAGTAATGATTTGTTTTTAACATATCGGCTCACAGCAGCACCTTTCAATGGGAAAAGCATTTCCAGGGTACAGCTATTGCCTGGCTAAATTGTGGACAAAATTGTGTGGAATACCTTAATTTAACAACTGGAGGCTCAAACTGTGCCCTTCAGTGAAATAAAGAACGGGGGAGGAATAAAATCATGTACACATTTTGCATTTTTATTGTGCTTCGCATGCTCAAAATGCCATATGGGATTTAGCTCACTAATCCTTTCACTACCAGTATGAGAAGGGTAAATATTGTTTCCTCTACAGATAGGGAAACAGAGACACAGACAGGCTTGCTGATTGCAGAAGGCTTGAGCACTCACAGACTCCAGCATGAAATGTATGTATTTATCATCTCGTAAAAGGCAGGCTGCAGCGAGTTGTCCTGGCCACTGAGTCATTTACCAGTAAAGCCAGAACGCTGCTAGACCAGCACTTGAAAAAAAATCTGCCAGGGCCCTCTGCTCTTCCATGTGCCCCATGATCCAGGCATGGGCCTTCCATTCTGCAGGGTTCATGCTGAAACAGTGAAGTGATGCTCGTGACCCTGCACTTGCATACCCGAGCTGCGTGCAACTTTTCCAGCTGGTCCATTTCTAAGTGAGATCACTGCTTCTCCGGCTGTGCAGAGCTTCCCCGAGGTGGGAGACATCCACCCTTGGCTCGAGCAGAGGACGGAAGGAGACACGTGGATTGTAGGTATTACACACCAAAGGCATGAGCTATATGGTTGGAATGGGTGAGTAGGAGAGTGGAAAAGCAGAAGAAATTGACAGCGCAGTTTCCTGGAATGTTTTTATAGCTTGATAATATAAGACACACTTGTGGGAAAGACAGGTGAGAAATCTGAAGCCAGAAAATGTCAAGAAAGATATAAACATGGTAGGGAAAGTGAGACAGGAAGAGGGAAGTAGTAAATAAGGAGCAAATCTTAAGAATGATTAATTTTCAATGACAGAAGAAAAAGCAGAGTGAAGCTTAGGAGACAATTACTATAGGGAAAAGAAATGAAGACTAGGCAGTCTTTGGAATGTTTGAGTGGGAAGATACTGGCAACACAGATCATCAGCATGCTATAAACAGCATCCCAGCATGTCATCTTGTCAACAGCAGCGGTCCGGCCTGGGAAATACGGTGGGAAACACCAGCACTACTTCAGCCCAAGTGAAAAGCTTTAATACAACTCTGTTGAACATTCCTGTGCTGGACAATGAGAAACATATGTCTGACATGGCTCAAAGCAAGATACGATGGAAGAAACATATATATTCAATAAAAAAGGTGTTTAGTATGTTTTCCTTAGGGCACCAAGGAACATCTGAAGAAAATTAGACTGGAGAGTACACGCAGGAGAGTGCCTTCCATTTTGTTGTATGGTTTCCAGCAATATGTAGAGCGATTTCTTTCTTCCTTTTACTTATGACATGGTGGTTCCACCCCTAATTTTTCTTTAGCCTCCCATTTCTTCCCAGGCTCCTATTTTCTTTTGCCCTCATTTCGGGCCAAAATGGCAGTCAATTATTCAGGCACAGCACTGAGATTTTTGATGGACTATGAACAATGGAATCAAGTTTTTAATTCATCTTATGTCAGCTTTTTGCTCTCAATCACTGTCTTTTACCCAGTTGGTATTTCTCTACTTCTTTGCAAAAATGTGCCGGCACATTTACTCACTTTTTTTTATGCTTCTTCTATTTCTTTGTTTCCTTTATTCTTCAATGTTCTTCTGTATCTCCATTTTAACCACTTCATGTTGCTTAGCAACACCCAGAATGACACCAGCAAGGTAAGGTCCCACTGCTTCTAGCAAGTGTCACCTTACAAGGAACAAAAACATAATTTAACTTCACACTCCCCATGAATGCACTTGTTCAGAACCACACTGATCTAGAATTCGTTTCATTAATTGGGTGTTTTTCTTTGGAAGCTAAGAACCACTCACACACAGAGAAACACCAAGAGTTTCACGGGATATTTGGATCTTCCAGTTTTGCTCTGGCATTGGTAATATGGTGAGACAATAGCAAAGCTAAAATAAGAGGTAAGGTTTTAGAGCCTGGCTTTCCCACCACGCAGATCCACAGACTCCTCTGGTTGTTATATTGATGATCAAGCTACTGGAGGGTATTTGGATTGTGAGATTTAGTCTGGCCACAAATTTAATTAAACACGATCCAGACATTTCTTGTAAACATCTTTAATATCCCAAATTTTATTCCAGGCTGCATTCTCCCTTAGCATAATAGAATAGAAACAAAACAAACAAGCAAAGCTACATTTTTTAAAATTTGCTCTTGTTTTGAACATCTCATTTAACCAGAATCATTATGAAAAAGGGACGAGAAGTACAGTTCTTCATCTGTCACAAGCTGTGATTGATTCCTAATCATGGAAGAGAATGCCAGAATTAGAATATGACTACAAAAACAGGAGTAAAGAAATATCCTTTTCCCCCTCAAAATCACTTTTGCAAGGTAAAATACTTATCTGCATTTCTGATCTTCCTTGAAGTGTTCTAGTTTTGAGGTAAAAATGGAAAACAATGTCTTTTATTTAAAGTATGCTTTTAAACATCAGTTATTGACTTAAAAGATTTTTTTCTATTTTGAAATCTGAATAAATTTGGGATTTGATGTTTATGCATCTCCCCATAATCATTGAAATGGTTTTTGTTGTTTGTTGTTTTGGTTTGGTTTTAAATCAAGGCCTTTCCCTGACATGTGTTGAAGAAAAGTGATATTTGCTTAGTAAAATTCTGTGAAAAATAATAGGTGTTTTCAAACAAGCTTCAGAAAAAAGCTAATTTCCAAACTAGCAAAGCTCTACGCTGTACCAAGAAATCCTGAGTGCGGACTTGCAAGCTATGTGTATAAAAACCAACAGGAACAGCAAGGCACTACCTATTCTTATATCTAGATACACATCTTTAAAATAGATTCTCTGATCTTTAGTCATAGAAAGCTTCAATTAACTATTTGATTTCACTGGGCTGTTGTGCAGCCCCTGGGATCACGTAATGTCAGCCCTGGAGACACTTCTATTCAACAAGCTGAGGTCACAATGAATAATACTTACTCAGCCAAGTAAGGCATTTAATTAAATTTTTGAGGGCCTGGTTCAGTAGCCCTTACTCATAGTGAGTAATATTTACTGCACAAATAGTACTGTTGTTGCAGCGTGTATTAATCATCGAAAGAACTCATGAACTGAGCCCTGAATAAATGACTATTCTCATGTTTACCCAAGTATGGTGATTTTGCCCCAAATAGACACATGTTGACATATAGAAACTGCTCTTGATTACTAATAACCTACTGAACTGTAATATACTCACATAATATGTAATCACTCTTGCACTACATTTTTATATTTTTATTACAGGAACGCATGTGGAACCAAGTAACAGCAAAACTGCATCTGTGCTAAAACTGCATATTCATCTGTTTGCTTCTGCTTCTGATGTATCTATAAAACAGAACTAAGCAAATACGTGAGGAAAAAAAAATCCAGTTCTGAGGTTTGAACATGGAACAAAAAATTGCACCAGTCTAACAGCGGTATACAAGCCCAGCACCTTCTCATGCTGAAGCTCTCTCAGAGGGAGTTTCTGGTTCTTGGGGTGAAAAAGTAAAATAAAAAATCGAACACAGTTGAATTACATAGAAAGGAAATTGAGAAACTACCTGTTTTTAGGTATCCCTTACTTTCCAACAAGCACGTGTGCATAAATAAAGCCAGGATAACTTACCGGGGAACATGATCAAACACATAGTTAGCAAAGAAAAGCCAGTATTACTTGTTCGGTGTAATTTGTTTTTCAGCACCTCTTCCCCCTTTTTGTTTTGACCTTCTTTTGTACACGGCAAGTCCTCCTGTATATATACATCTGTGTACATATGTACATACAAACCCTCCCTGAGTATATGAAGGAGTAGATATGGATGACTAATCCTGCTCTGATGCTGCCCCTGCTACCAACTGGTTTTAAAAATAAATCCAAAGGAATAAAAATGGCTAAGAATCACTCACACACACACTGTAAAAAGACAATAGAGCTCCACTGCCAGTGAAAGAGAAAATAAATACAGACACTTTGGTGTCTGGAGTCAGAATCTAAAACCGGCTCGCATGGAGTTGCATCATTTCACTTCACGCTGAGCTTGAATCTTCTGGGTTTAATTTAGCCCAAATCCCCATGGATGTGGGGGAAAGTGGCACGAGAAAGGACACAGCCTTTTGCCACCCAAAATTATCAGTTACATAGAGCTGCAGTAGCAGCCACGGCTTGGGAAGCAGGGTTACTGATGCTGGAGCAGACGTGCCAGTGCCCGAAGAAGGCGGATGGTTTGTACGGTGCCCTTCCACAGTGACCGCTCCAGCCCGTGGCAGCTGAGAGGCACTTCCCTGTCCACCTGGGCCACCGAGAATCCAGAAGAGCTGCGGGTGCCAAACGCACACCTCTCTTTTTCACAGGAGCAACCCTGCTGCCGCCCCAGCGAAACCCAAGGGCTGGGAGACACCAGGCTAAACCCTGTAGAGGAGGCAGCTTCTGCACCCTCCACTGTGCCGTGAAGTCCTGTCTGTGGGGCAGAAGCGCTGGCTGCCCTCTCTCTGTGAAGGGGATGTGCTCAGCCCTCCTGTGATGATCTATGGAAACACCTTCCTTTAAAGTGCTCTTTGCACTTTGCCTCCAAGATCAGCACTCCCTGAACACAGTGCAGGTTTTGTATTCTGGACAAGATTTGCCTTTGGGGTTTTTCTTTCCTTTAGCAGCAAAATATCCCGAATATGGCACTGCCTATTTACACTGTTTGGATTCAAGCTGATGCTGGTAGAAGTTTAAAGACACACCCCAAACCATGTTGTCCCAGTTTTAGGGCTCTTGGTGGGTGTCTGAGAATGGCAAATAAAAAGCCTTTAATAACTGAAGCTGCCTGCCTCTGACCGCAACATCATTCCCTTGCTTATGGTGGTGCAATTAAAACAAAAACAAACAAACAAACAAACAAACAAAAAAACAACAACAGCACATCACTGGTGAAACTAGGATAAGCAAGAACGAGATCACAACACTCAGCACAGGCACAGACACCCTGCACCCCAGCGAATACTATGCACCACACATTAGAGAAGCAGCAAAACTTCAGCAGGAGTTGTTAACTCTCTGCCTAAACGCATCTTGTTAACCAGAAATATTCTCCTGGTGCAGCAACCCTTCCGAGGGTTATCTCATATGCAGAGCATCTTTCTTTTGGGGGGGTGTTAACATCGCCTTTATGCTCCTCAGTAGCCGTGCCTTTCAGTATGAAAGGGCTTCCCCCTCACACGGGGCATTGTAGGCAAATAATCGCTCTCTAGCACGTTGTGTTTCTGTGCAGAACAATCCTCACACGGCGGAAATAACAATCAGCTTCTCACGTCGTGGAAAGAAAAACTGGGCTCTGCAAACGAAGCACACGGGGGAATGTGCCCTTCAGATCAACAGGTCAAATGCATGTTTCTCGTGGTGACTGGACTCTCCTTCCCGAAAACAACCCAATGCAACATTTACGCAAGTGAACACCCGTTACAATCAACAAGAGAAAAAGTGGATGTAGAGGTAGCCCAGTAACATGGAAGATTTTAAAATCTTGATTTAATTTATTTATACTGTTTACCAATCTGTTTCTGTCTTTGTTTTCTTCCAGACAGTATACACATAGAGCATGCATTTTTTTATTTGTTTCTCAAATAAAAAAAGAATAAGAAAAAAGTCCTTGAGCTACAGAATCCTAAAAATTTAATGTTTCCAGACCTTTCATCCAGTCATTTCCACCAAAACATGGGGAAGAAAACAACATTACAAATACATCAAATTAGCCTCCAAGTGAGTTCATGTGTTCCTAACAAATTAAATACATTGATGTTGTCAAAGGAATGAGAATTCCTATTGCAAACCTTTCTCACTTTAGCTTACATTTTGGTTTCAGAAACTTCAGCTGGACTAAGAGTGTCTAAGGCAAAAGAAACAACTTCTCATAAGGCTAAAGAGTTGCAAGTATACACTGAATGGTATTTCAGGCTATGCAACTGGCTGCTTGGACAGGAGAGAAGAAACCTTGCAAACCTTTCTTTCTTGCACCCTTGCACAGTGGCGGCTGTAATCTAGCTGTGGACCTGCAGTTCCTCCCCTCTGTCCACCCCACAGGCAACCTGTGAACAGCCCTATGGACTTGTAGGTGAAAAAGCGGTACAGTATTACCACATCTTCAACAAATATGCCGGAGCTGAGCTGTTTTTGAGGAATGTTCTTGTGGAGGTCGGAAAATTGCCACTGTGCTCCTTGTAATATATCTCAAAGATAAGGCCTGAGCTTCCCAGATTCGGAGCCACCCGACCTCAAAGCGACAAGAAAGCCACAGTCCTGGAACTGTGCTAAGCAAACACCTTTTGGGGATGCAGATGTTCTCCATCCCACCTCACCCCACCCCAGGTAGGCATACAGACTTAAATCTACTGCAAGGATGGGACAAACACCATTAGGGAAGGGTTTGGCATTCCCTTTTTCCACCAACAAACCCGGTAATATCCTCTTGCAGGGAAGGACGAGCTTCGTGGCCAGCTTGGAGATGGGGAAGGCGGCTGAGCCCTCCTGTCCAGCCCGGCAGAAACAGACCCACAGAAGGCTACGGAGGCTCCAGGAAGAAAACCTCTGTATTAAAAGCCGAGTAACGTGGAGCTACAATAATAATTACACACTACCTCAACAGTGCAAATACAGTGCAAAAGGTTCGTTAAAGTTCAACTTCGGCAATTACAATATACAGACCGCTTCAGTTCGAGATCCCGCCAAAAAAAGAGACTTATTTTGGTAAATAAAGAAAAAAAAATAAAAAGCGCTCGGACTGAATTCATATAGAAAAAAAAAAAAAAAAAAAAAAAAAAAAAAAGCTGCTGACTACAACGAATGCGGTTGAACGGGAGGGTCTTTTATTTTCCACGTTTAATTTTTTTTTTTTTTTGGTGGGGGGGAGGCTTTTTTTTTCTTTTTTTTTTTTACTAAAAGGTTCGTTTAAAACGGGTATTAAAGGTAGAAAACGAGCACACAGGATCTGGTCGTCTCCGGCGGCGCGGGGGAGCGGCTCCCCTCAGGCGGCGCCGGTTGGCGCCCAACGGCCGTTCGCGCCCAACGGCCGCTCGCCCCTAACGGCCGCTCGCCCCCAACGGCCGCTCGCGCCCCTCAGCACACGTTTAAGACGCTTTAAAACATAAAAACCACGGCAGGGGCAGCGCCACACGGCCCGGCCCGAGCCCCTCGGCAGCACACGAGGAGGGAGGGAGGGAAGGGGACGCCGGGCGAGGCTACTTGGCGGCGGCGGCGGCGGTGGCGGCTGTGGCGGTGGTGGCGGCTGTGGTGCTGGTGCTGCGGCGCTGCTCCATGCCGTTGGGCAGGAAGCCGGCGATGATGGGCACCGGCCAGATGAGGGCGGCCACGCTCCACACGATGATGACCAGAGTCATGAAACACGCCACCAGCGTGGACTCGATGGGCTTGCGGTTCATCCGCCAGCCCGGCTCCCCCTTCAGCTCCTCCAGGCTGAAATCCAGGCAGCAGAAATTCAGCGGCTCGCCCTGCAGCCAGTACTGGCCGGGCTCCGCCGCCGGCGGGTAGGAGAGCGACGACGATGAAGAAGAGGAGGAGGATGAGGAAGATGAGGAGGAGGAGGATGAGGAGGATGAAGAGGAGGCGGCGGGGGGCTGAGGCGCGGCTCCCCGCAGCCTGCCGACCCTCCTGCCCCGCACCCAGCTGCAGCCCACGCAGAGGCGCAAGTCCTGCTGGGCGCCGCCGGCCGCCAGCCCCAGGTGCTCGATGAGCAGCGGCGGCCCCACGCGGTGGAAGGCGGCGGAGAAGAAGGCCCGCCCGTGGCTGTTGGTGGAGAAGAGCAGGAGGTCGCACTGGATGCCCAGCGGGCGGCTCCAGCGCACCAGCAGCGAGCTCAGCATCTGCCGCTGCACGCTGATATTGCAGTGCGGGTCCTCGGCGGGCTGCGGCTGCCCCTGCGGCTGGGGCCGCTGCTGCTGCTGCTGCTGTTGCTGCTGCTGCTGCCCGGAGGAGGTGGGAGCAGAAGGGAAAGGCTCTTGGCTAGCGGCAGCCGGCGTGCCCGGGCTGGCGGTGCTGCCTTCCTCCTTGCTCGCTGCCCCGTCGAGGTCCATCTCGAGGCCGGCCAAGGAGCGGGAGGAGGAGTTGGCGGGGGGCAAGAAGAGCTCTTGCTCCTGCTCCTCCTGCCCGCCGGCGGCCGCCGAGGGGCTCCAGCCCTGGCAGGGTGGCAGGCAGGCGGCCAGCAGTGCCGGGAGGAGCAGCGGCAGCATGGCATTGACTTAGAGCCGGAGAGGAGGGCGAGGAGGAGGAGGAGCGGGAGGCTGCATGGCGCTGCCGGCTGCCATCTGGGAAGAGCGGCAACACCGCTCTCGCCGGCAGAGCGAGCGAGACGGAGAGGGAAGGAGGGTGGGGGCAGGCGAGGGGGTGGGAGCGGGGCTGGGGCTGCCGCGGCGGCGGGGCGAGCGAGCCGGGAGCCTCGGTGACGGCAGCGGCTCCCCCTCCCCGCCTCCTCCGCCCCCGGCCCGGCACAGCCCGGCCCGGCAGCTCCCGGAGCCCTGCCCCCGGACGGCCCCGCCGGGGGCAAGCGGCTCCCCCTGCCCCCCGGGGGCGGCCCCCGCCCGAGCCCTCCCCTCCCCGCTCCGCCGCCACCCCCGCGGCTCGGGGTGGGGGTGGCAGTGGGAGCCCCGTCCCCGCTGGGAGCGAGCGGAGGGCGGCCTCGACCCGCTGCCTGCCCGGCCCCGAGGGAAAGAGGCTGTGGGAAGGGGTCGCACCTAGGAATCGACTTTACACACTTCCCGACCCTATAGGGGAGGTGGGTGGGGGAGAAACGCGGAGAAAGGTGTTTTCTTGTTTTCTTTTTTTTGTTCCTTTCAGGCACAGCGCAGTGTCTCGCCCTTCCCGGGGCGCCGTGCAGGTTCGGGCTCACCCCCGGCGCTGGGCTGAGCGCTCCCGGAGTCGCCTCCCCCCGTCTGGCACCCCCGTAGCAAAGGCTTCAAGACGGGAGCTTGTTGCAAGCAGCGCGGAGCTACCAAGCGCGTTAGCTGCGAGACTCCTATGAATTTTTCAACAGGCTGCTTTATAATCTGGAGAGTTTGTAATCAAGCTGGGTACCCCCGCTTATTTCGCGGCGGTGCTGGCTGCATTACTCTTGACACTGCCTGAGGCTGGCTGTGCTGCAGCTCGGCACTCGGAGCCTTGGGAAGGGACACGACTGATATGACACAAATGATGAAGGTTTCTTAGCCTGTACCTTGGGCAGAGGGTGGGCTAGAGTTACATTTTCCTGGCAAGTATCCAGGACTGTGAGTCTTCGCTTTTGCAGCTTTGGCTTAGACAGTCAGCAAATGGAGACATAAACACAAAAACTAGGCTTTCCCAAGTATATATGGGACGATTTACATAAACTCCACAAGGCACTCCTTCGAGGTTGGCAGTGATCCCGTGTCAGAGTCACAATGAAGTGACACATGGACACATTCTCACTTGAAAAATGAGTTACTGTAATATTAGCCTCAACTATTTCAGCTGAGTGAGGGTAGTGAATGAGGGTAGGGAGTAAATTTTAGATTTGCTGTAATTCCACATGAATGAATGTAGTGAATCAGTTTTCTCTCCAAAGCCTTGCCTAATATATAATGACAAAACCCAAAGTTGATTGCTTTCTATTCAAAAGAGACCTGAGCACCGAATGAATTTGTATTTGGTCCCAAATTAGTCCAAAGGGTATTGTCTACCAGATGTTTATTGTTTGGCTAGGTTTTTAGTTTGGATTATTACCAAGAAACATGCCTGATGAAGCGTTCAAAGCAAGCTGTCCGATTCCAGTGAGCTTTTGCTCAGATGTTGCAATACAATTAATACAATTTCCAGCTCTATTTCAATGTCTTTTATTCAAGAGTTCTCTGATACTTTTGTCACCTGAATGTACCTGTACAAGCATCTTCTGATGCCCTTCGTCATATACACAGTCCTATGCATTTGTGTGGCTATTCTGTTGTAGCGTGTCTTCGGACCCAAAAACAGATGAAGAGAGGGTGAGCATTTAGCAAATAATGCCAAAACCATGTGTACTCCTGTGTACAAATTGCATTGCATTGGGATTTTGGTGCAAAGGACTGGAAATGAAGCTAAACTGCATAAACAGGATTAGTTCCTGAACACTTGCAGCATGTGAGTGGCAAATGTTCTCAGGCAGTTTCGGCTCTTTTGGTCCAAACTCCCAGCATCCAGCTGAACGCAGTAAGGGGTAGTTGCAAAGAGGTTTGGGAATGGAGAGTTGAGCTGTTCCTTTTCCTGAAAAGAAAGATAACCTGCCACAGGAATGCTAAATCAACAGTTTAGCATTGTTTAGACTACCTTAGCAAAGAACTGAAAGAGGGCAGCTTGCTGGAGATGGTGTCTCATATTTATTCCTCTTCATCAAGGAATAATTAAGCAAGCAGATACAACAAGAAGAAAGTATGTTAGTTAGATCATTGGTTGATAGCTCTTGTCCAGCAGAACCCTTCACCAGTATTTTATTGTTAGGTCTATCAGATATAATTAATCCTGGCATGGTTTCAGTCGTCCAAAGAGGCTGCAGCACACTTGAAAACTCCTTATAAGTAGCACTAATAGATAGCTCTGTTCTGTGGTTTGCAGCCATAAATCTCAAAGAACAACGTTCTTTTATGGCTGGGGATGCTGAAGCATAAAGAAATCAGGGGATGACCAAGTCAGAGACAGATCATGTTGTAGATTTTGCAGGTTTGATGCTATGGATATAACTAGAACTGCGATTTGCACCATAGGTCACAGTAGCATTTGTCAGCATGGTAGAGGAGGTGTGAAGTGGGCTATAATGTTAGAATCCTAGAAGGGAATAATAAAGTAACAAGAGAGTAGGAGTTTCATGTGACACAGTGAGGAGCTGCTGGGAGGATGAAGACTAATGGTAAAGGACAATCAGAGTCTTTGAGAGTCATTTTAATGGCACTTATATGAAGCATTTTTATTAAAGTATTGCTTGTGAAATGCTTTAAGTAAAATTAAATCAAGAATAAGTATTTCTGCCCAAGTGCCATTAAAACTGCAACTCACAAGGCTACTGTTTTAGAGCCTAAAGTCTCATTGCAGCTAGTGGAAACTGACCGTAAACGGGTATAGATTCCAGAAGCAAATCTGTAATTGCATTCAGCTCAAAAGCTTGTGATCCTCAGGCAGTGTTCCTCAATTCAGCCAACTTATGCTGATCTACACTGAGGAAAAGGAACAGCTGTGGAACTTTTCTTTATAAAGGATGCCATTTTGGGGTTGTAATTTCTGAAAGTTGCATGTGGGAGAGAAGGGAAAGCAGTGCAGTAAGGGATTGGATACGCAGCCATAACAGAGGTATTTTTCAGTGGAAAGACGCCAACTGTCAGTTGCAGGGAAAAAGATGTTAGGAGCAGCTAAGTATAGCAACGCGTTACCAATTTCTGAAAATGCCAGGTAAATAAGAATTTCCCAGTCAACAGCTGAAGAGGGAGGCAGGGTCAGGAAAAGAAGTTGGTACTTGACTCCTCTCAGAAAAGAGCAGTTTCAGTTCTGTGAAAGGAGTTGGATCCAATCATCCTGGGGATTGTTCTGAGAGAGATACTTACACCCAGCAGAGGAAAAATGTTTCTGTGATATGACTTCGAAGTCCTGGTGGACTAATGGTTTCATAGCTGATGTAGGGGGAGAATATCAGAGTAGCAAAGTAAGCGAGCTAATCTTATGGCAGAATATCCCCTTTGAACAGTGGTTGAGAATCAGTGGGTTGCTGGCTGAGCAAGGAGCTAAGGAATGTTTCCTTAATGCCCATCGATGTGCTACTTTGATTGTGAGCACAGTGCATCCTTTTCACCTACTTGATCGGTGTTCTCATGGATTTATCGAAGTATTTGCAATGAAGCACATAAAGGCCTCTGAAACTCCAGAAACTGATAATAGAAGCTGGTTGGACTAAGCGGCTTGTTATTGTTACATCATGTCAGAAAGATTTATCTGCAGAAAACAGAGATCATGCGCTGCACGGAACAAGCCAGCACTTTGTACCACTCTTTATATGAATATCAGAAGCCCAGACAAAGGGAACAGCCAGTTGGCAAGCAGGCTGAGAACAAGGTCATAATCTCTCCAGAGAAGCCAACGCACCCAATCTCAGCAAAGACACTAAGCTCATCATCTGAAATGCATTTGTATGAGCAGCAGCTATAACCTCCACAGCACCCTCTCAGTTACACAAACACAGATGTCCCTGAAGCCATAAAATGACCTACATCAAAAAGCCAGGACAGGTGCTGTTTTAGAATACTTTTGATATACGTGCCGTTTTTCATTACAGTATGGGAAACATCTTCAGCCCAGTCTTAACCCCCTGGTCTTTAACCTCTTATCCACATAACCGCACGCTCCTGCCAGAGGCTGTGCAGCAGAGCTGAGGCTGTAGGGCAGGGTGGCCGGGAAGCTAAAGGGGGTCGAGCAGGGAGGGCCTGCGTAGGTTGTTCAACCAGCACACGTGGAAATGGGCTCTAGCAGGGCTCCCACGGCCTGCAAACCACACGGCCGATGGAGTGTGCACCAAAAGAAAGCGACTGCCATCAGAAATCTAAAATCAGTGGTATTGATGGAGAATTATCCATGACAATTACTACAAAGTCTAATCCAGCTGCAAATCCAATTACTAGAAATGAGGAAGATCAGGTGGTATCAGGTGGTAAGATATAAGGGTTGCAGTGTAAGGCCTCTCTAAGCTTTGAGGAGCACTTAGGAGCTCATATCCAGAACTTTGATAGACTGTGTGTTGTACTAGCACAGACTAAAAAGACTGCTTCAAATCTAAGTGTGAAATACATGCAGAGAATGCTAAAGGGAATGTATTAATAGACTTTCATAGCTTTTTCTTTTTTTTTTTTTTTTGGCAGCATGCTGTATATAGGTTGAGGCTTTTAGATGAAGTTAGATCAGAAAGAAATGTCAGGAAAAGAAGAATCAGTGAAAATGGGTATAAGAGAAGAAGTGATCTGGAGAACAAACTTTGCACCTCCACAGCTGAAGATGATCTTAGGACAAGACAAGAGTGATTACAGGTAATCACGAAACAGAAAAATTAGAATGTAAGTTGGTTATATCTAGCCTGCCTACAGCATTACAAATGCTGTACTTTCACTTATTCCAATTGAACAATGGAGTTTTTAAGATGGGTTTTGATTTGAAGTAGTGTTCTACTAAGAAGACTGGACTCACGTTCTTGCCTAGGTTCCCACTTGCAGGTTGGATAAAACCCTTGCTCACGTGCAGAGAATTCCTCACATCTGAACTTCGCATGTTTAGGCAATATTCATCCCTGGACTATATTTATTCTGTCTTGTAACTACCATAACTACCAACTACTATTTTAAATTTTATGGCTGCAGCCTGACTATAAATATAACCTATTTTGCCTCGTATTTATTTCACTGGTAAACCTATCCAAAGATGGAGTTTGCACTGAAACTGGCAATTTTATAATATATACTATGTTGATAGTGAATCTGAATTATATGGTCTGTACAGGGAGAGTACACATGTTGCAGGACCTGGGACTACTTTCTGCCAGGTTGCTAAAGGCCACTGTAGGGTAGTTTTGACCCTGTGTCAAGTTTTGTGTGTTCACAAAGCACAAATCTGTGCCTCCCTGTTAGGGGAGATAATTCAGATGCCCTGGGCATCTGACTGACCCCCTGTGGTTCTGTGCAAACCCTGGCATGTCACAGCCATTCTTGAAGGACAAGAGATGTTAGCTGAAGCAGTGGTTGTTTAATGTTGATGCTGTGAAGGCACTAAGCATGCGAGAACATTTTGTGTGATTACATATTAAATTGTTCTGCAAAATATTTGTACATAAAATAGCATTGCTTAATGACCATTTTATGAGGTTGTCTTTGGAAAATCTAAACATTTACTGTAACAACACACTGAAAAATAGCTCCCTGGAAAGCATTTAGTTCTGCAAATACTTTGAGTGTTTCCCAGCCTTTTCTGAACATGGCCCTAGGGCTTGCCTTTACTGTTATTTATCTCTGTGCGGGAAAGGGAGACAGGCACAGAAGTCTGGTGTTAGTCTCTACTAAGGAGGTACAGGTTTGGCACTCCCATGAGCTTCCAGTGCAGCTTCAATTTCTCCGTGGCTTTAAAACACAGTTATAAAATGTAAAATAATGCTTCCCTAGGAAGTTATGAGACACTTGGACAGCAATCCTGTTCCACGAGCAAGGAAGACAAGCTAGTTCAGAGGTCAATTAACAGTTGTTTTGCCATATTGCACAGGAGACACACAAACGCAAAATGTTAATGACACTCTGTATACCAAAGAACTTTGCCAGAAAACAAATTAATGAGAAGCAGAGACCAAAGGATGGGCTGTGATACAGATCCTGTGTGCAGCTCCTGAGTCAACCTGCAGCCCTGAGTGTCCTCTGCTTTCCTGTTAGGGAGCTTGTGCTTCAGTGCTATGTGATACACAGCAAAGACATTTTAAAGGAGCCTACAGCTGTGACTGTGCTGGTTTGTCCCCGGTCATAAAGGAAAGAGTAGAATAAAGCTAGAGAAGCAAAAATGGAGGCTGCAATCGACAAAGCAAAGGTGGGTCCTGTGGAAGGCTAACGAATTCTGGGACTGGTATGAGGCAGGGTTGAACTGTGAAGGGCTTTGAAAGTGAGAAGAGGGAGTTTGCATTTAGAGTAGTGGAAGAGAACTGTGACAAGGAAGTGTGGCAAACTCGGAGTGATGTGACCAAATAAATGAACTTGAGACAGTTCCAGGTGCTCTAGCCAGAGAGGAGATTACAATAAGGAAGATGCACGGGCCTTGGCTGGGAGCCTTGGCAGAGCAAGCTGAGAGGAATTGTAATGCTTTGGAGATGCTGCATGAAACAGATCAGTGACATTTAAAGCACAGCAGTATCAACAACATCAGTAAAATTAGCAGCAAAAACTAAACTCCTCCCTGTCTCCAGACTTTGCATCCACACCTCAGATTTGGGCTCCCAGAGCTGCATGAGCTGTTGGTGTTCTCAAGCAGAGACCCTTTGGTTCTGAGGCAGCTCTCGGGTACCACTTGTAGTGATTGGCATCCTACCCATATGCATGCTCCTGACTGGGAATCCTTGCCTGCTGTCCCTTCTCCAGTGAGAGGATTTTGCTGTATATCAAACTGGGAAAAGAGATTCATCTGTCTCTGTGAGTCAGCAGAACCACATTAACTCTTTCTGGTAGTGTCAATGCCAGTGAGGGGGGCTGAGTTATCCAAGCAGACACAGCACGCCTGATGCCCGTCCATCCCTCAAACTGGGAACTGTCTTGAGATGTCAAAGGGAAGGTGGTTACATTTCCCATTCCACTGATCAGTCCAGCATCATCATGATTTGCAAAACAACAGACGGTGTGAGGTTCAGCTGGCAGATTCAAAAACTGTCAGCCATTTCTGGGTTAGGATCCAGAATTAAAAGGAAACAAAATGTTCTTTGTTTCTAGGAAATTCACTAGTTCACACTGTTCATTTTCCCAGCAATGGCCACAGTCAGTATGACATTGCAGCAATTGTCTGAGCTTTAATTAGGAGCTCAAAACCCTAGACCAGCGCTTGGGCATCTCAGTTATACTTCTGCTAAGCTGGAGTAACTTCGTGGAAGTCAAGGGAGTCAGAGGTTCAATTTCTTTTAACTTCCAGTGCATTCTTGTCCTAATCCAGCAAAGACAGTATAAGAACAAGGCCACTGATTGCTTTCAGCAGGACTTTTGCACTCATAAATGCTAACTGTATGATACCAGGGACTGAGTCCATGCAGGGTTATACAAGTAGGAACAAATGCAGATTTCAAGCCTTAAACCTGACATGCGGAACAACCAGCAGAGGAACACAGGCTCCTTAGAAACAAAGATTTTCTATTTTCATGCAAATGTTCTCAATATTCTGAAGCAGAAGGAGATGCTTAGAAAATACATGCTGTACGAACAGCTTGCTCTCTAGCAGATCGATTTTCACTCAGCATTACCTACTCGTTCCGTGAACTAATAATCACAAAGCAAATAGGGAGTATAGCCTCTGATGTTATGTGCCTGGTTCTTCACTGAAATTACCAAGTTTAAAAGGTGTGCCTGTTGTGTTTTTTTGTTAACTACACCTTGGCTTGATTCTGCACATTAAAGACAGATGCATATCAGCCCTAAGATGTATCTCTTACATTAGTCTGTGGGATGTCTTGCTCTGGCTACCATGTCAAATGGTGCTGTTTCTCATATGTGCGAATCCATCAACCACATCATTGCATTTGTCCTTGGCCATTTTCACTATGTCACTGTAGAGCACACAGAGCTGGCAGTTGCCTTTTTACCTTCTCAGAAGACTGGTAGGTGATAGTCTGTCAAAACCACATTCAGATTTCTCTTCTTGAGTTCTAGCTATGAAGTTATTGTTTCTCTTCTCATCTATACCAAAATGCTATGAATTATCTAGATTAATCCCCACTGCAGTTGACAAACTTCTGGTAGAAAGGCCATGGTCCCCTGGTTTCCAGGCCCTGGCCTACAGTTCCCAAACCCCAGAGAAAGACTCAGCTGTGAAAAGATGACATAGGCATGTTTGTGCTTTTGGTCACATCCTATCCATTGTAGTTAGATAGAACCATGCAGGTTAAAATAGGACTTAAAAATAATCCCCTGTATTCTTATGGCAAGACAGGAAAATTTAATTAGTCTCTGCGGGATTTTCATGTGCAATGACAGGGAAGCTGACACCAGTGGACCACTGGAATAAAAAGGGTAATCTGATAAAGAGATTATAATATTTTAATTAGCCTAATGTCATGCAAGAAAATTATTTCTATTCTATTGTCTTCATATCTGAATATTGAATTAGCTTTCATCCCTGCCATAAAATACTCCCTGGCTACATTTTCCCCCTCATGCCAGATCAATACCATCTGCAAACAGCAGGTTAGATCAGAATCTGTTTTCCCAGCTTTGCTGAATATAAGTATGATGCTAGAGGAGAAAGGAACATCTTCTTCTCTAAGTGCACAGAGGTCACTGGCTCAGAAATCTGCAGGATTACCTGTATATCCTGAATTAGAAGTTCTTCAGTTTCCTTTGCTTTATCTTTTGTTCATGCATTTGCTATTTGAGCTTGGTTTGTATCTCTTGACACCAATGCCTGCTGACACACATATTCCTGCCTACAGTTAATCAAGCAGATGTCTTCTCTGTGCTACAGAGTGATAGATGCTAATCCATTGATCATGGCTTGTTGAGAGGTTCCTCAGAATGGATGTCAGACCCATGCTTAGTGTACAGTGCCGTGTAATATATAAAATCTAATAAAATAACTTTTCAAGAAAACATCATTAATCTTGGACTTTCATTTCTGCTTTCTACTTCTGTTTGTTATCATCTCTGTGCAGTTTTTCTTTTTACTGTGCAGATGTCAAATCTTTGCTCAGAAGGATAGATCTTGATTTGCATGTTCAGAGGTTACAGAACTTTCTTCAGGCAGCGTGGGTTTTTCACCTGCCTTATCTGAACTAGGACTGCCCGTTCTCCTCTTCTACCATTTTCACCTACAAGTTCCAAAAGAGTGTAACTAGGGCTTCAGTTTAGATATATCTTACCATGTAAATGACCAGTATAATTTATATTTACTTTCTGATAGCAACTCTACTTAAATGGAAATACTGGATGGATGGTCCCAGGAGACAAGGAAAACAGTTTCAGCTCAGGAACATTTTTATCTCACTTCTGTTCTCCCTGCTTCTACCATAAAAATAGAGAGATTTGGGATGTTGACAATGATAAGAAGGAAGCTTCAGGAATGTCAAATGAAGGTAGTAACTTGTTAAACTAGTAATTGCATAAGAAAAAATACAGAGCTTAGTGTCACATTAACAAATATTTAATCAAGGCATTTTACAGAGAAAGTCACTTTATTGCAATAAATTTAGAAAGAAGTTTGGAGCATAAGTATGCTTTAGTATAATAAGTATAAGATTTTTGTGCATAAGCATAAGGCTCAGCAATTCCAAGTGCAAGGTGCTGTACCTACATTAGGGCAATCCCAGACATGAGGACAGACTGGGAGAACTCACTGAGAGCAGCCCTGCAGAGAAGGACTTGGGGGTTCTGGAGGATCAAAAGCTCAACATGAGCCAGCAGTGCTCGCTTGCAACCCAGAAGGCCAACTGCATCCTGGGCTGCATCAACACAGGGGTGGCCAGCAGGGGAGGGAGGGGATTGTGCCCCTCTGCTCTGCCCTCGTGAGGCCCCACCTGGAGCACTGCATCCAGCTTTGGGGCCCTCAGCACAAGAAGGATGTGGGGCTGTTAGAGCAGGTCCAGAGGAGGGCTACAAAGTTGCTCAGGGGGCTGGAGCAACTTCTCCTATGAAGAAAAGCTGAGAGAGCTGGGGATGTTCAACCTGGAGAAGAAAAGGCTCCAGGGAGCTCTCATTGCAGTTCTTCAGTGCTTAAAGGGGGCTTATAAGAAAGATGGAGAGCAACTTTTTACATGGACAGATAGTGATAGGACAGGGGGAAAGGGTTTTTAACTAAAAGAGGGTAGATTAAGATTAAATATTAGGAAGAAATTCTTCACTCAGGGGGTGGTGAGGCCCTGAAACTGGCTGCCCAGGGAAGCTGTGGGTGCCCCGTTCAAGGCCAGGCTGGATGGGGCTTTGGACAACCTGGTCTCGTGGGAGGTAACCCTGCCCATGGCAGGGGGGGGTTGGAGTTAGATGATCTTTAAGTTCCCTTCCAACCCAAACCATTCCATGATTCTATGATAAGAATCTTATCATAGAATCATCAGTCTTAATTAGTTTGCCAGAATTTTGTTTTTTATGTGATTGGAGGAGGTGGGTATTAGACTCTCCAGCTGTTCTCCCTGTTGTGAAATACACTATCAGTTTTCTCTGGAGATTTCACAAGTGCCATTGCTATTTTTGTTCCATAATTTTGTACTCTTAAGCACGCACATAAGGAACAAAAATGAGTTTAATAAACGGGACCCACTGAGGCTCTGTTGATCAGCAAAGATAAACGTGGTTAATAATTTAGCATTATTTTATTATTCAAAATAGTGTCTTTAGTACTAAACATTTACATGATATGTTATAAAGGTTTTTCTAGTGGTAAAAGGAAATGATATAATTTAAGCAAAACTACTCATGTAACTGAAATTTGAGGCTTAACTAACACAAGTCCTTGTGACAGTCCTTTGTACTTTAAAGAAATGTATCATGAGAGCAGAACTGGGATTTCTTGTGTCACTGTTAACAAAGAGGAGCTTGAGGTTTGCTTGCAAATGGCATCTTCAAAGACAATGTCCAAAAATAGTTTTGAGGCAGTGGAGCTTCTTCTGTGAAAATTTTTATTTACTATAATCAGAACTAGTTTGAAGTAAAGCCTCTACCACAGGCAATTCTAACATTAAATAAATTAATACAAAATCATTCTGAAGTAGAACTGAAAAGTAAAATTCCTCAGGAAATTAAAATTTTAAAGACATTTTTTCCAAGCTATTATTGTACGTATTTTAAAGAGTTGACTTACTACTATTACGTCAATAACAAAAACTATGTTGTGCCAGCTGTATTATCTTGATTAATTTTGCTTAGACTTTTCATCAAATTAATGTCTCAGATGTCACATATCTGCAATATTCTGTTGTATATTATCTGGTATTCTTTAATACAAATTACAAAAGATAATGCATACAAAAGCCAATATCAAGCAATAACATCGAAAATGGTTGTATGTTATTAAACTAAGCATTTCTACAAGATCGGGGGAAAAAAAAAAAAAAAAACTGAGAGGGAGGTGAGAGGGTTATGTTGTTGAAAACAGAAAGTTTTCACAGAATGGTTTGATCTCAGCCAGGCTATGTTTTCTGCCAACTTTACAGACCTTTAAAACACCTAGCACTGCACTGATTATTAGCACTGTTTGAAAAATCATTTATAGAGATTTTATTTTTGGGCACTCTCAGATGGCCAGGTTCTTCTAGTCCTTTTAAGATGCTGTTTCCAGTGTGCCATGGCTACAAAGAAATAGGGATGTGAATGCTAAAGAATTAGTTCAAAAGGCCAGATCTTCTTAAGGATTTTGACAGAGCTGCTTTGATTAAGACACATGAGAGTGGTGAGTCTTGAAACCATAAATTTGATTGCAATATGGCCAGGTACCTGCTGACATAATGTGTTCTTCATGATTTCACTAGTAATTTTGAGGTCAGGTTTTTCAGCTACTGGAAACCATTCTTGAAGTCAAATACATTGAAAAAAGTGTTTGCTTCACAGGAAGTGTTTGCTGCTGAGTCCCACAGGGACTGTCAGCATTGAATGAACAGCTCCAGGAGCCCAGCAGTGAAGAAGATCATTGTTTGTATAAATGGTACACCTGTAGCGTTACTGCATCTGGATCCATTCAGCTCACTGCAAAGAAGGCAGTAGAAAATCTTATGGGTGATACCTCTGGCTGTGCTCTTCATGTATAGGTAGTCCACTAAACTCTTCTGGGAGTTGAAAGGCTATACCTGAGGTAGGATGACCCCATATATATGTGGGTCACATGTATATATATATATACATATATATATATATATGGACAGAACTCTGAGCACGAGGCAGTTGCTGGTCCCCCATATGCTGTCCCCAGCATGGTCTGTTGGATGGGCCATCACAGTAGGCCCTGAAGTGAATCCTAATTCTTTGGCTAATCTGTCTTACAACTGTGGACAAAACAGGGTGCTTCACTCTGCCACACTGCTTTCTCCAACTTTGACCTCTGACTGCAAAGACCTGGGAATAAGTCCTGCATTTTGTTCTGTATAAGCATGCAGAATGATAGAGTAGCTTAAATAAGAAGGGACCACAGGAGATCACCTAGTCACCATCCTGCTCAAAGCTGGGTCAGCTAGAACAGGTTGCTCAGGGTCATGTCTAGGCAGGTTTTGAACATCTCCAAGGATGTAGACACCTCAGCCTGTCTGGACAACCTGTGCCAGTGCTTGACCATCTTCTGAGTAAAACATTTTTTTCTCATATTTAAATTAAATTTCCTGTATTTCAGTTTGTGCCTCTTGTTCTTTCACTGGGTACCACTGAGACACCACTACAGTGGATACCACTACAGCACCTAGTACGATGGGAACTAGTCCTGGTGGTCCCTGTAGGTGCCCCTGTAGTCCAAAAAAATCCAGAGGAATAATAGTAATAGTCATGCAGGATTTCTCTCCCCAGCATTCACAAAGACTTCCAGTACTTTATTAAACTGAACAAATTATTAATTTAACACCCTATATATTGGTCAAAATATGCTCAATGATTGGTGGAGTGTGAACTGGGAACATCACCACACAGGAATAGCTCTTTGGTTCCCAGAGCTCCTTTTGTACAGTCAGAGGAGGGAAAGCAGGGAGAGAAGGGCAAAGTGAGCCTCAGGCACTGGAGTAGCAGTACCTATGTGGGGCAGGACACCTTCTGCTGGAGTCTAGCAGCCCACTTTGGGAGGTGTGGGGCTCTGTGGGAGCAGGTTGGCTCATTATTCTCTCCCCATTTTTTTCCTGAAGTTTGCCATAAAGGTGAAACTGAGCCTTACTTGTCAGGAAAGAATGAAATGATCCCTAAGGTTAGCAAAGTGCTTAGAGACCCTTTGGGAAGAAAAGCGCTACGTAAATAGAAGCTGATTCCTACAGGTTATTAATAGATGTATCTGCAAAAGTAATGTGCAAACTACAAAGGAAAGATCATTCTGAATTAAATTACCATAATTTTTTTCATTGCTGTCTCTTTTCAGGAGACCTGGATAATACTGCTAACAATGACAGGTTGAATAAGAGACAGGGTTTGTGTGGGCCAGAGGTGGGAACAGAGCGGACTAATTATATCTTTTTTAACCTTTGCGTACATCTGGGCAGGATAAAAATGAATTTTTCAACCAGCAAGTGAGCTGCCATCCCAGTTGAGGCTGCAAAATGGTACCCAGGTCATTCAGAAACATGATCAAAGTTGTCCCATTTCTTCTGGATCTAAATATTTAACAAATCGTTAAATAAAAATGGTATTTGCTGCATGCTTCATGTAAGGCTCATGCAATTATCCTATGGACAAACCAAAAAATATTTACCTTACTTGCTGTTACTTCAACAATGCAGAGCATGAAAGGCAAGCATTCAAGTAGTATGGCAGAGCTAGACATAGGTTTTTTTTTTGGCATGCGTTTTGAAACCTATTTGGTTTAATAGGTTAAATAAGATGACACTGCTATTACAGTCACTCAGATGTGTCATTTGAACACTTTATCATTTGATATTTATTCCACTTCTAATGTGTGTTGTGACATGAAGCTTTGTTCAAAGGCTGGGGCCCAGTGGGAAGGTGTGCAGGGGCCTTCGATACCTGTATCTCAGTGAAGTAGCAGGTCTCTGACCAGAAAGGGGAAGGGCCTCTTTATGGGTAGCAGTTATGGAGGAATTTGTTCCTGTGAAATAACAACTATTCTCTCTGCTCCTTGACTTTCCTCCCCAAATTACAATCCAAGCTATATGGTCTATTATTGTTAGCCTTTAGCTCTACCACTTCAACAGGTTTATGACATAAATTGAAGTTATATCCTAAGAAAAAAACTTGACCCTTCAGTCTTGAATTTTTCCAAATTCTATTCCTACTATTTTGCAGCATCATCTATGCCCCTCACCAAATTAAAGCTGTCTATAACATACAGAGGACTTGTCATGAACAGAGCTTTACATGTTACTCCGTAACACTCCAGTTAGCCCCTTTCCTGGCTGAGCTTAATGGAACTGAACTCTGGGGGCTGAATAGGGTGTTTTGGAGAATCTGAACCCAGACTTCACTCAGTTTATACTAGTTCCCTGTGTCTAATTTGGCCCTGTACAGTATTTATTAACTCAGTAACCCTAAGCACGGAAAGGCTTTAAAACTTTTGCAGCCAGAGCTAATTTGCCTAATTCAAGAATTTTGATATCTTCTTATTTTTATTCTTTGTTATCACAAGGAAATAGCATGAATTATGTCAGTGTTTTTAAAAGAGAGCAGAGAATATGTTGTATTTGTTTGCTCTTGACTTATAGAACAGGAAAGAGCAATATTTCACTGGAATAGTTGTGCCTGATGGTGTATAAAAGCCTCTGTTAGCTTAAATTTCCTTGTGGTTAACCTGATACCTCAAAGATGAGTACATGTCATTTCTTTGTCTTAAGTAGTGTGGAAAGCCAGAAAATGAAGTAGAAATACTGTACTGAGTATGTTGCAAGATAAATGTTGTTCCAGGAAGGTCACATTTTACTGAATTGATATTTTCCCCAGTTCTACTCTTTTTAATTTGTGGAGCCTACTGTGTTTTATAAAGAACTTATGATTTTGTAATTATTTAAACACTCAGTGCTAGATAATATACCACCACCTGAGTGACTCCTCACTAAGCTGCTAGCAATGTCCAAATTAGTAGTCTGTGCCAGTATCTATAAGAAGGCCAGGTCAGTTTTTGTAAAACATCCCAATATAGCAGATCTGTTGATGATTTGGATATAGTATATAACATTAATGCTTATGTTAGGAATTTACCAGTCCTAACATCATCGTGTTTTTTTTTCTCTAGAGGTATCTGTCATCTGCCTGCTGATATGGCCTTCAGAAGAAAGCCTGTTCTGGAGCCCTCATCACTAGTGATACACAAACATCTGTGACAGTACCCGTGTCTCCTGGATTTTGTCATAAGTCATATATTTGTGTCCTCATGGCATGCTTACTACAGTAAACTTTTTGTGAATAAAACTCCTGAGCTTGTGAAGATCCAGCAGTCTGTAGCTTACCTGTCAGACCAAGCAACTGAATACAAACCAGTGCTGCACTCACTTGTGACACCTCATGAGAAGAGATGTCAGCTCAACATTTTACCTAAGTCCTATTTTTAAAGTCTCCATTAGACTGGCCCATGCAGGTTGGGACCTTCATTGACAGCAATGTTCTGCTGGGTGTTCTGCAGTGAGCCTCAAGGGGTGGGAGGGCTTGTGAATGCAACCGTCTCCTTATGAAGCTCATGAGGGGATTCGCAGGCATGTCCTGCACATCTACGTCACTAATATATACATTCCTAGGCAAAAGAAGAACAAATGAAGGAAGCATTCTTGTCGCTAACATAATCACTACTGCCCACAGGGATCAAACTTCATTACATAGATAAGCAGAGGGAATCAATCTAGGAATCAGTGTCACATCCTGAATGACCTGAAAGGTTACCAGCAATTGTGTACCAGCAGGGAGGAGTTGCAACTAGCTACAGAGAAACTTGATAGCACCGAAGCAGATTTAGGACAGAAATCACTGAAAACTTTTTGAAAGATTAAGAAATCTGAAACGTATTTGACATTCTTGAAAGAAAAAACATAGCAGTAGTTGCCTCATACACTTTACTTAGTCTCTTCAGAGGTCTTTTGGATGACAGAAATGCTTGATTCTATTAAACCAGCACTCAGAGTGAGCAGGACTGTGATCCCCATTCTCCATTCCCAGACAGATGCTTGCACTACCCAGAAATACCATGTTTATGGGTGAAGAAAATGACCTCCCTATGAAGAGAGAGAGAGAGAGAGAGAGAGAGAGAGAGAGAGAGAGAGAGAGAGAGAGAGAGAAAGAAAGAAAGAAAGAAAGAAAGAAAGAAAGAAAGAAAGAAAGAAAGAAAGAAAGAAAGAAAGAAAGAAAGAAAGAAAGAAAATCAACCAAACACAAAATATATATTGCACATGGATTGAATGGGGAGATGCACTGAAATTAAATTTCTAGGTGCTCATTGCAACACAGGTACAATCTGCCCAAATGGCTAATTTATCCCAGAGCTTGGTGTTGCCTTCTTTGCAGGAGCCAAGGTGTCTCAAAAGGACATTTGAGTCTGCACATGGACACAGGGCCTCTGCTCCATCCACAAATAGTGCTGTGGCGCAGGAGAGGGCTGCATCGGTAGAGCCACTTGGTGATGTAGGGGCTGTTTGTGGAATAGCACAGCTTCCTTCCAGTGCCTCAGATACCCACCATGGCTGACAGACAGTAAATGAACTTTTTTTTTTTTTTTCCCAGCAGTGTTTTTTTTTTTTTTTTTTTTTTTTTTTCTGAATGGGAAGCACAGCCCCGAATTTTTCCTTGAAACAAATAAATAACTGATTTTTCAGATTACAGTTCCAAATAAAGACTGAGAAAGTAATATGTAGACTACATGTACACAGCTCTCCTTCAAGGAGAAAGCTCTTCTTTTTTGGGCACCAGCAGGGCCTTTGCACTTTAGTCGTCTTCCTAAACAGCATTTTTAATTAAAATCATAACTTGTCCTGAGGAAGAATCCAGAAAATATCTGGATCTTTCTTTCATCAGTCCTCAAAAAAAAGTGGTCAGTGCAAGTGATTTTACTTTGTTAAATTTTGGAGCCTGGGGGTTAGTACAGATAGGGGATTTCTCCCAGCAACAACAGAACATTTTGAGCTGACTAGAAAGGCAAGCATGTTTTCTGCAACTATTTAGTTCTTAAGCAGAAGGAAAGACATCAGGAGCATTGTGACATTTAGTCAATATTTATTGAACATTTCAAAAACTGGGTGGAAAATGCAAACATACTGTAGTGGTGTGCAGAGTCAGTGAGATGTGCACTCAATTCCTGCAAGAGGACCTCCTTGTCAAAGTAGCCATGAGTCTCAGTATGTGTACGCTCTCTTGAGCAGCTGAAGAGGCTTCCCTTTCAGGCACCTCACAGGAGACATGGAAAGCAGAAATACCTGTGTCTGTGCTGGATTTTCTCTCCTTGCTTGGCTACTTCCCAATTCAGGAGTAATTATCACCCCCACACAGCCCATTACGGTACAGAATTTTAAATCCAATCAAATTGTTCCCCCTGTCAAATTATTTCTCACTCCTAAACTTCCTAATCAACTCTCACAATTAGCTCCCGTTGCCTCATTTTCTTTGATTGCTTTGCTGCTGCAGAGGGGTCAAATGAAAAAATCTGGAGAAAGAGCAGAGGAACTGAAAAACCTTCTATATCTTTATCTGTCAAGAAAGAGTTATTTGGGGCCTGTGACTTACAGACTTGTAGCAGGAACTAGGCTGTGGCTAGGGCTGTTCCCTCTTCTAGGAAAAGGAAGTAATAAAAGGGGCAGGAAAGCTAACCAGGATGACGAGGTAAGTAAACCAGCTCATACCATTGCCAGTTACTGCATGTGCTTGGACCAGATCTTCTCCACTTTCCACCTGGCAAGAATCAGGCACAGCACTGGTAGACATCCTTGTGTCACACTGTCAGCATGAGAGGAGGAAGAAGATTAACAGTGTATATTTTTTTCCCTGCTGAAAATAAAAGACCATGTAGCAGATTTCCAATAATTGTTTAAATACTTGTGGCCTCCTGCTGCGTGCCTGATATTCTGCAGCTCAGCTTTCCATTTGCTGAGCCAACGGTCACAGCTTAGACCTGCCCTGCCCTGCCATGGGGTGGCACGGAGCATCAGGAGGTCCACAGCACTGAAGGCACTTGTGGGCCTTGGGCAGGGGGCTGGGAGTGGCTTCCCAAGAGAAAATCAAGGCAAGAAATGGGCTCTGACAGAGAACAAGGCTCATGGTTGGAAGAGCTTCACTTGTCCACATGGGCAGGAGAGGTGCTCCTGGAGAGCAGAGTTATTTTCTTGTTGACGACTCAGAACTTCTGCTAAAGTCATGGGGGGTTTGTGGTAGAAAGAGGGTTAAAAAATGACACTGCCCTGGTACGTGACCTTAGCAGAAAACAGAGAGTCAACCCTACATTCTGGTTTAGGAGCTTCTTAAAATTTCATACTTCAGTGGCTGACCATTCTGACACTTTTTCATGTGGCTGCTGTTTTTTTTTTCTTGTTGTTGTTGGTTGGTTGGTTGTTTTTCACATGAAATTCAAGGATCTATAGCCCCTAGTTTAGTAAGGTAGATGAACACATTTACAGCATGACTTGCAGGTCAAATGCTTAAAAGTTACCTACCCACTTCAGCTGTTGTGCTGATTTAACCACAATGGCTTTTGTTCCCTTGGTGTTCCTTGTTCCCTTTCTTCCTCCTGGAGAAACAAATGTACTGAGTCACTGGGGAGGGCACTGCAGTACTGGATTACTTTACAGGCACACACGGAGGCATCAAGTCATAAGAGGCATGTCTTGGTGTCTATCGAATGACAAAAGAGTCACAGCACTGCAACTAGGACGTGTACGTTTTAGCAAGGCTTCTAGGCACATGAAGCCCTGCAGGAAGCAGCCAGTACGTATGGAGCAGTGCTACAGCACTTCTCTCCATCCTGGATTTCGGAGAAGCTGCTCTGCAGAGATCCAGTGGGCATGCAGTAAGGGTTATCACAATGGTGTAGAACAGCTTTGTAGCTGCGGCGATATCTGTGCCAAAAGTCAGGAGCAAAAGGAGATGGAAATAATCCCTTGGAGGGTGGAGATGGTGACCTCATCCCAGAGACTGTCTTCATCTTAACCGACAAGTTTTTGTACTTTTACCTTTCTGATTCTCTCCCCATCCAACTGAGGGGAGAGGGAGTGAGCAACTGTGCGGTGCTGAGCTGCCTGCTGGTGTTAAACCATGACAGACTCCCTCCTAAACTTTAGTCCCTTTCTTCAGATCAGGAAACAGTATGTATAATAAGCACAAATTCAGATCTGCCATTGAACACACCTGCTTGTATCCCATCAGAACCAGAAGCAAAGGAATAATCTAATTCAAAACATGCCTATATTTGTGCATTTTTTGATGGGCACATCTAGATTTTTTCCTACATTGTTATTCTCCTGTTGTGTATTTATACCACCCTGTGGGGTTCCCATTAATACCACCAAATGTTCATCCTTGAGCAGTTACAATAACTGCACAGGACACAGCAAGGAAATCTATTTATAGTATATTAAATCGGAAACTTACATGGTAACATGTTGTAATTCAACAGTGGATTTTAAAAAAAAATGCAAACAACAAAACAGAGGAAACCAATATAAAAGCTAATCTAAAATTACATTGATTTTGTTTGAAGGGAAAATAGGAAAGGATAGGGAAATCGATGACGCTATGTGTGTTCACTGTAGGTAAGCCTTAGTTTTGAAAAAAAAAAGTCAATAATTACATAACATGCTTTTTTTTCTGAGTGGATTATCTTATTAGATATTGCCCCTCTTTATTACGAGCCAGTGGTGAGGTGAGTTCAAGTTCTCAATCTCTGATTGCAGACAGATCAGCAGTTGATTTAGTAGACCACTACAAGTAATTCAAGTTTGACTTGGAGAAGTTTTCCAGAAAAGGTCGTTGCTGTTGGGTTGTCAAACTGCTACCAAGCTGCACTGGGAGCTCCCAGTCATCGTCTGTGTAAAGGAGGCCAATATTTGCCTGTAGCTTCAGACAAATGTTCTCTCCTGTCTCCAGCAATGCCACCTGAGGATGGTATTGCTTCTGCTCATGGCTCTGCTGGGGCTCACTGTCGCCTACTACCTGGAGGTATCTGTTCATCTGCCCACAGCTCTGCTCTCAGCTCTCTCTGGCCTGTTGTGTGAATATAGTTTTGTATTCAGTTTCTGTAACAAGATGACCCCACCAACATCTTCTCCTGAAGCAGGTGAGGGGGTCAAAGCCACCTCCACTGGCAGAGCTGGATCAGTGGCAATGGTAACTTCTAACATAGATGTGGTGACAGGCAGCAGGGCATGGTACTGTCTCCAGACTGTAAAGCTGTTTTCGAAGGGAACATCTGTGTGTATACATATGCATATATGTATGTATGTTTTACAGCCTGAGCATTTCTCCTTTAAAACAGAAATGAGTCATAGTCCACAGTGAGCAGACCCACCTTAGTTCCTAGTAAAGTTGCAGTTTCTGCCACTGTCGAAGTAACACAATGACCCTTTTTCTAAAAAGACCTCTTTGAAGTGAGTTCACTGTGACTGTGCAGAAGGGCTAAGGAGTTGATTCTGTTTTTCTAACCCAAGACAAACATTTTCCCTGGACAAATGACACTCCTTCCAATGTCTTTCTTACGGGATGTCTGAAGAATGAAAGAAGGATAGAGTTATTTTTAGTCTGCCTATTTCCTCTAGCTGTGTTATGAGTTGAAAGCCTTCCTTCATGATTTCAGCATAGGTAGGGTAACTAGTTTAGTTCCAGAGTTCTCCAAAAGAGAGAGATTTGCAGTCATACTGTATTACATGCTTATGACTATACACAGGAAAACTTGCATGACTCAGAAATGTTTGCCAATATTTAAGGGGACTTGCCAAGCATTAAACAGATCCCTTTTACAACTTTCTGATTATTTTTTTGCAGTCCAGCTATCGCTTTTTATGACTATTCTTACAATAAGACATCTCTTTTTCTGCCTAGAGCTCTTCTGTTATATGCATAAGCACTTATTTAGTGTACATCTTACAAATTACTTTGTTTCTACTCGGTGATTAAATTGTTAAGTTGGATGGATATGATAATATCTCATTTTGCCATCAGATTAAGTTCCGCTGTTATTTTCATTCTCCGTTCAAAGAATATTTGGTATACTTATTTTTGGCAGTGTGCTGAAACCTAAGTCGGTGTTACTTAATTTATAACATATCCTTAATATATTCTGGTCCATTAAACAAAGGAATGTCTTTGCATCCTCTTCCACAGACAAATTATAGCACTATTTGAGTGTCTGTATTTGGAATGCTCTTTAGCTCTAGCCCACGTAGGACATTCCCATCTAGGTTCACACTCCCATGTAGAATCTGGATAGCTGTGCTGCAGCGGTTCATCTTGTGATTGCTTTGTGGAACAAGCTTAAATTTGAACTAACAAACAAAAGGTACAAATTTTTTTCCTGCACTTACTATCCTTATCGTTGGGTTGCAAAAGGAGAAACAACCAAGAAATGCCAAAAGCAAGGACATTTGCTGGATGCCAGATGTATGACTGCCAAGAACCCAAATATGTAAAAGGCAGACAATTGAATAGTCAAGGACATCTTTTAATATAAAACAACAACAACAACAACAACAAATATTCCAAATGCCTTAATTTTTGTATTATTAGGAGCTTCGGTTTGTAAAATAATGTGAGAGAAGAATGTCGTCACTACTCAACAACTTTAGGACATATATGAAAATAAAAAAAGGTCTTATTCTTTTGATAAAAATGTTTAATATCCATACCTACATATTGGTATATGTATGCTTATTATTTATCAAAAGAAACTAGTTTTTAACTAGCAGCTGGCGAATTTCATTCCATTTCCATTTCTTTTCAGAGGTTTTCTTATGCAGTGCAGTTAAGCTGCATTGACATCTTTGTCAGGGGTCCAGTTTCTCAAAGGTACTTAGGCAACTTTGACATCAATGGGAATTTGTTACCTAAAATATGATAGAGGATCTAGACATAAACTGCTCACAAAACATACAGGGTGAAGCCATGCAGCCATGCTTCACCTCCACTGAATTTGCTGGCATTCCACCATTTTCAAACAGTGTAATTTTTTGTCTGATAACTATTTGCCACAGCTGGGGGGGGGGGGGGGGGCAGGCGCGGAGAGAGAGAGAGAGAGAGAGAGAGAGAGGAAGGAAGGAGGAAAGAAAGAAGGGAAGAAGGGAAGAAACGAAAAGAAATGAAAAGAAACGAGAAGAAAAGAGAAGAAACGAGAAGAAGAGAAGAGAAGAGAAGAGAAGAGAAGAGAAGAGAAGAGAAGAGAAGAGAAGAGAAGAGAAGAGAAGAGAAGAGAAGAGAAGAGAAGAGAAGAGAAGAGAAGAGAAGAGAAGAGAAGAGAAGAGAAGAGAAGAGAAGAGAAGAGAAGAGAAGAGAAGAGAGAAGAAAAGAGAAGAGAAGAGAAGAAAAGAAAAGAGAAGAAAAGAAAAGAGAAGAAAAGAGAAGAGAAGAAAAGAGAAGAAAAGAGAAGAAAAGAGAAGAAAAGAGAAGAAAAGAGAAGAAAAGAAAAGAAAAGAAAAGAAAAGAAAAGAAAAGAAAAGAAAAGAAAAGAAAAGAAAAGAAAAGAAAAGAAAAGAAAAGAAAAGAAAAGAAAAGAAAAGAAAAGAAAAGAAAAGAAAAGAAAAGAGAAAAGAGAAGAGAAGAGAAGAGAAGAGAAGAGAAGAGAAGAGAAGAGAAGAGAAGAGAAGAGAAGAGAAGAGAAGAGAAGAGAAGAGAAGAGAAGAGAAGAGAAGAGAAGAGAAGAGAAGAAAAGAAAAGAAAAGAAAAGAAAAGAAAAGAAAAGAAAAGAAAAGAAAAGAAAAGAAAAGAAAAGAAAAGAAAAGAAAAGAAAAGAAAAGAAAAGAAAAGAGAAAAGAAAAAAGAAGGAAGGAAGGAAGGAAGGAAGGAGGGAAGGAAGGAAGGAAAGAAAGAAAGAAGGAAAGAAAGAAAAAGAGCAAGGGAAAGGGGAAGCAGAGAACAAGAGCAGAGTGCTTAAATGCCAGAGAAAAGAAGAGTCAGTTCTTGGAGGACTGGAAAAAGCTGCAGAAGAAGGAGTAGGAAGAACCCCCAATACAGTCAAAGAGAAGTTCCTACAAGACAGAAGATGAAAAATAAAATTTCAAATGTTAGCAATTACTTTCAGGATGTTTTCAGCCATTACTAGTGTGTTGTCATGGGTAGAAAAAGGTGTCACAGCATCAAAGGAACCAAGGAATGTAATGAAGAAAGAAATTAGAAGAGTAATTTGCATCTATTTGGTGGTATAATCTTCAGAGGCACTTTTGTTAATTGGCAGGCTTGGGCTGTACATATTAGAATACTCAGAGTCTGGTGGAAGTCTCCAGAGGTTTTGCTCTAGGCAGCAATTTGGATGGCCACAGAACATTTCTATAGTCTTGCAGTTTATCAGCAAAATGAGTTATTTTTCCTTCATCGCTTTAAACTTGACAGTCAAAAAGAAAAAAGACCAACTTCTTTCAGAAGCCTGTTTCTTTGAGCAAACAGAACACTGAAAAGCTCATCTTTTCTTGCAGGACTTTTGATAAGATGATGATAATAGCATACCTCTATTCACTGGGGTGTGACTATCAGTGTACCTAGTCTTAGCTGTGAACATTTGTTCTTCTCTCGTGTTGTGTTTTTTACTCCTTTTTCTATTTTCCTTTTACGAGTGTTTAGAGGTCTAGATAGCTGTTCTGAAATAAGTAAATAAATAAGTAATATATAAAGAGACAGAGGGAGTAATCCCCTGCTTCACAGAAGTCAATGGAGACAGAACAGCAGCAAATTTAGTGCACCTTCTGATATTGTTTGTCATTTCAGGTATTATTTAGATTGAGTTTTATTTATTACTAGCATCTACAATTTCCAATGGCAAAAGTTGAGCACTTAAATCCATACCTTATATGAATGCAAAAAAAAAAAAAAAAAGTCTGATATTCAGAGACTTTACATGTATCAGTTTCTCTTAAACTGAGGTTTGAGTAAAACCAAATTTGTTTTCCTATCTATTTTATTTATTTATTTTTAAACTAGAGGCATAGAACTTTTCTTCCCTTGTGCAGACACTTCTCCAGTTGTAATGTTTTTTTCATTCTTTCTGCTTTTTATTTCCTTCATCTGGGACTTTTTCTGTCACCAGGTTGTCCTTTTCCCTGGGTGTGCCTCCTGCTTCAGAATATACCATGTCTCTGCCCATTCCCTGAGCTCCCAGCTCCATTCATTAGCTGGGTAATTGCCTGCAACTATTTCACCTGAAAATGTTACTTTCTTCCAGTCCAATCTCTTAGCGCTGCTGGAGCCAAATTGAGTTATAAGGTCTAAAATTATCCCTGAGGACAACTCTGCTGAGGTAAATACAGTGGATTTAACTCTGTATTTTCTTTATATATCAACGTTTATTTTTAAAAATCTCAGCTTGAACATACTTGTTTTCAAAATGCATTTTAATTGAAAAGTATGAACAGAAGAGCTTGTTCATTCCGTTTGACTAACACCTATTCTTTTCACACAGCAGCTGTACCAAATACAAAATTTTTTAATCAAAGCGAGCAGACTGCTATCACAGTTTACTTGCTTTTCCTCTTATTACTGATCTTTTGCTGTAACCATGGATCTACCTGAGTTTTGTGTGTATTAAAGTTGTGTTGTTGAAAAACTGCTGAACAAATTTGCCTGCAACAGTCTCAGATGGAGATTGTTCAAAGGATGTGGCTGAAACAAAGAGGTATACACCATTCCATAAATAAACCCTCCTAAGTGTAAATTGTGACCATCCCTCTCTCCATCTGAACACTTCAAGCTTTTCAGAAAGTTGCTTTTATGTAAGATTAGAGAGCTGTCTCCATGACATGATGCTTTGCTTCTCTTCACCATTAGTTGGGCGTTAGTTGTTCTGGCTGTAAATAGACAGGCACAGATGGTACCACGACTCTCCGAGCCTCCACACATCTTGCACTGCAGGGATTTTTGTTATTCTTGTTATCTCTCTAGCAGCTCCTACTCTTTCCTAACAGTTTGTTGAGAAGAAAAGGGAAGGCTAAAGAACAATCAGTCCCTTTCCTCTCTAGGATTGATGAAGCCTTTAGACAGGATTTCAGCATTCATTTTGACTTTATTCTTTGTTAGGGGAACCCAACTACGGGATCCTCAATGAAGCAAATTTTCTGCCAGCCTCGCCAGGTGAAGTCAGTCCTCCCTGAGAATGTTGATCAGAACTAGATTCCCCAATGGCATTAAACTGCAACACTCAAACAGCACATGGCCTCTCTCTGCATATCCTCCCTCAGTGCCCTGCAGCTCTGATCACCACACCGCAAAGAAACATGGCAGACTTAAATCTTGAAGCTTATATCACAAAAGACTGCCTTGGTGCACAAGAACAGTGTTTGCAGGAAAACACCACAGGTACAATTAGCAGCACTGAATCTGGAGACAGGATGAATAAGAAGGACATGACAGAATCGTAGTTCCACCAGCGCACGTCACGGAGAAGGTAAATTGGGTGATCCACTTTAGTCTTTCGTATACCACAAGAACAAGATGTTAACTCAAAGGCAACAAATTGAAATCAGATAAAAGGAAATCAATTGTATAAAGAGTACAATTAACCTCCTACAACAACTACTGGAGCCAAGAACTCAGCAAGCTTCTGAAAGGACTGGATGTTTGTATAAACGATTAAAGTATTTGTTTAGTATTTTCTTTGTCCCATCTTATGTGAGCTTGTAAGCTTCTGTGTCTCTAGAGAAGACAAGTTACTAGTGTCTGGGTAAGAAGTCTCCCTTCATTTCTAGCAGAAAAATCCCCTATTTATTTCCTAATAGGTTCTCCATGATCTTCCTTTACAACGTTGGTGAATGCAAGCAGTCAGTGACATGGCAAGAGGTGGACTGGTCACCTGCTCCTTGACAGTAGTTTCTGCATTGTCATATATGAAGCTACAAATGAGAAGAATAGTGGTAAATATTAACTAGTATGTTCATGAATAGGTCACCTCTGTCCTGGGCCTCAAACTGTTTATATAAATGTATATAAGGTACCCAAAGGGTTTTACCTACCAAAGCCCTTTAATGATATAGCATATCCTTATACCGGTACTGCTCCAAAACAAAAAAGCCCTCCTCTTAACATGGGGGTACACGCCTGCTCATCAGCCCTGGGTGGTCCCCAGAGACCTGTGGGCAAGCAGGAGCGGTGTCAGTGGGTGATCCAGGCGGGCCAAGACCCCCATGCACAGGAGTGCTCTTCCGTGCTGCCCTGCCCTGCTCTGGGGAGTTTATTTCCATCTGTATTTATCAGCCCAGCACAGGCCCTGCCTTAATCAAGACTGCAATATCCTGTAACAGAGGACAGGCTTGCTGGAGAGGAGGGTGTGATGAAAATAGTGCACAGAAGGGACATCATGGCTCACCTCTTTTATAATGAAAGGCCTGACTGAGAACCGTCTATCAAAAGGTCTAGACACCTAAGCGATAGATTAATTTCCCAGAATTGCAGTGTTTCAACGAGAAAAAACAAAAGCACCTTAATATTAAATAGAAGCTGTGAATGTCATGCGGAAATCTATGACAATCTCAAGAGGAAGCAGTTGAAGGCACAAAAAGCCTGATGAGATTATAAATAAAATTATATATTGCATTACACCACGCTCCCGCAATTCATGTTTCCTCTGCTGTTCAGTACAGATTGCTGTCAGTTCGCCACTTATCTGCTGCAGACTTTGGCTATCTCTTAGTTCCCTCATAAATGAGATAGTTTGGACACTGACATGTAAAAATGGGGTGTTTCTCAGTACTTTGCGGATGCCAATGTCTGTGGCAAATCTGGGTGAAAGCCTGCCTGCGTGCATGATTCATGATATGCCAGAGTGGGCGGGAGGAGGCAACTAGAGGCAGCTCTTCTTTGCGAGCATGAAAACAAATAAATATATAATTCACTTGATCGAGTTGGTGGCCATAGGTTTGAAATCTATGGAGTGGTTCTGCAGGTAGTCAGTTTGTTGAGGCTTTTCTGCACCAGTTTTTGTGGTGACTGCACAGTTGCTCCTGGGGAAGCCCAGAGATGCCCTGCTGGAGATCATGGGCAAATAGCTGATTCCCATGGTCTTGGTGCCTCCAAATGAAAACCAGCTACCTTCACAAGAATGTGTGCTTTAGCTGGACACACACAGTTAGGATCAATACAGAGTTGCAGAGGGAAGTTTATGGACATCAACATCCAGTGTAATTTAAAATCAGGTCTATGAGAGACTGTACTCTCTTGCTTGCTTGTTTGTCTCGCCAGCATGTCCCAGCTTGTCTTTCAGAGCTGGGAAAAAAGCCTCTCATTTACCATGCAGTACCAGTACAGGATGGGCCCCCAACAAGGTTACCCTAGGAAGCTGTAATGGAAGTTTTTAATATTTCTGGCTTCTTTCTGATTTCTGAACACTGGATTCTGCTGACGGATAGAGCAGGGCTTTAGAGCCAGGTACACATCTACCACTTAAACCCTAACGCTTTGCCACTGAAGTGAGCTGCATGCAGGAGTTGCTAGGTAACTGTAACCTTCTCATAGCTTGCTTATGTGAGCCAGCGAGATAATTCTGATGATGTCATGCTTCAGGTTTGTATTTCATCTGCTAAAAGAGTTTTCTCTTAATTTCTACAGGAACAGGTGCATGGGGGAGTTCTTCAATGAGTTCGAACTTCCCTGCTCCATCATGCTTGTGCAGCTTAATTTCACCCTTGCAAAACACTGTAATAACATAAAATTGGCCAGGGTTCCTCCAAGTGTGATTTTAGGGGAGTAGTTCTATCTGTGCAGGCCTCTTACCTCTTCTAGACACCGACTCAAGGGCTAACTCCTTGGAAACACAGACATCTTTATCAACTACTCTGCTGTGTGTATCTGAACAAAGCGAAGGCTTCCTCAATAAAAAGATAACAGGAGTTTTGTGATCGTGATTTTTGAGAACACAAAAATCAAAATGTTAAGTGCCAGAAATAGGTTGAAGCTGGGACGTATGCTCCTTTTAATACTATGTGCCTAATTTTAATATTTATTTGTGAGAGTCTAGGTAGGTCAATGTGCAACATAATGAGTGTAATACATCTTTTACAAGGCAGATGAGAAAAGATTCTCAAACAAGATGCTTTGAACATGCTGTGGTGAGTACGGGATAGATGGGCAAGAAATCACGGAGTCGTGAGAGATCTTGCAACCCTGTACTTGAGGGAATTTAGCCCTAAACCTGGGTCAAACAAACCCTGCAAGCTATGTGCAGCTTAACTCCTAAGGCTGGAGGGGATGCGCATTCAAAACATGGTGTGTTTGAAGGCTTTCCAGGTGCCTCTCTGCCTATATGAGAAGGCAAGGCATGCAGGCAGGTGACTTATCACAGCTGTGCCTGGGTTTGACTCCCACTGGGATTCTGCAAATGCATTTGTCATTTTTCTTGGTTTCTTCTCCCAGCCTGTGTTACCTGTTTTTCACCAAGGTCCTGGAAAGCCACCGTTTTGCTCAGAGGTCCTCTCATGAGTCCAACAGCACGCTGTCTTCTCTGAACAGGCTGATCTTGTCTCTTTGTCTTTTTTGTCAATGGCCACTCAAAGCATTGGCACTGGCAGGAGCATCACGCTGCAGCAGTAGCTGGTGCAAGCAGTGTTCAGAATAGAGAAATCGAGCCCTCTGTCTCCCGTCCTCCAGCCTATAACACTGTTACATCCTCTGGGAGCTATTGTCTTCATCTCTGCCACTCCTGACTGTATCTACTGGTTGTTCTCTTTCTGTTTGCCTGATTTGATCTTCTTTTACTTCATCACTGCCTCTCGCTGTCCTTCTCCCCCACGCTCTTCCCCACGTGTGAGAATTTCTAATCAGTGCAGAGCACAGGTCCCAGGTGTGTGCTGTGCTGGGCTGCTGTGGCAATTAGCTAACGTTTGGAGTGTGCTGAGCGGCACTCTCTCCAGCATGCTATTTTAAGATGCACAGTCTTGATCACACATAAAGGTCTACCTGGCAGGAAAGGAATTGAGGCAGAGAATACAGCTGACATTCCCTAGATAGCGAACAAATGCTGGTGTTAAATGTGCTGTTAAGGACAGGTAAGTCCATTTTCTGCAGGGAAAGAGCATTCATTAGGACAGGCAGAGACCAGTGGGAAAAATGAGATGCCCCACTGTCAGCAAGTGCCTTGATATCTTCACCTATTCAGTTTGATTAGACAAGGACCCCCCTCCTTCCAAGATGAACTGTAAGAAACCTTTCTGCTTTGTGCCACTTCCACAGAAATCATCAGGGTGATTTGCATAAATATGCAAGTGGTAATCAAACCTGGGTAGTTCAGCTGGTTTATGATACAATTTTTGTACATGCTATGCATACAAAATGAATAGATTTTCATTCTATTTAAACTGCACAAGGTCACTGAATTGAACAGGGACCGAAGTAACGGAAGGCAAATTCTCATCCAGTTTCTTGGTAAAATACCTCTCCAGGGATGTAATATTGTTACTGTAAAGGCCAGAAAGAGTGCAACAGATCTGCTGGTCCTCTGGTTATGGTCCTTTTCTTCTAGCTGCAATTTTTCTTTTACCTAGTTGAGAGCAGTAAGAGAATAAGAAAGATTTCAGCTGCTGATCGAGTTAGGAGTCTTTGCTTTCATGTATATTTCATATACCAAGACACTCCGGTAAATCTAATTTACAGGCAAGAAAGAGTCTATGAAGAATTAAGTGACTGAGATTCCTCACGTTTGATGTTTTCATTTTGTTTTCCACCTGATTCTCTGCTTGTTTTGATGGTTCAGACCAAAGATTAACACACACTGTACAAAGCTTTCCACTATTTTATAGAAAGTTCATTTTTTTTGTGTGTGTGGCTGAGGGCTCCAGAGTTTTACAGAATGATCAGATATATAACTTTAGCCATGTCAGTTCACATATCTTTAAAATTGGGAACTAGAGATTTGATGACTTTTCAGAAGAAGTGAAGTAAATGAAGGCCAGCATAAGAACTGAACGAAAATGAGAATTTAAATATCATTCTCTTAATTACCTGACATAATCCTGCCAGTTTTGTTTTAATAAATTACTTAAGTGCCAGCTAAAAGACAGTCAATTACCTAGAAATCTGGTAATAATTAATTGAGTTCTGTAAAAAACAGCCCTCACCAGTTACACAGTTAAATATTTATGACTTATGACAAGTGGTGATACGTTTTTCAAGGCAAATGATCAGATCGTACATAAAACAAATCAGGCATCTGCAGTTTAGGAAGTTTCCATTAAAGCTCAGTATTGAGGGGCTTGTGACTTTGATACTTTCCCATTTTGGGGAATGGAGTTTTTCATCGCCTGGTTTTTCATTGCCCTTCCTGAAAATAATTCCTTTTAGATATTCCTAATCATTCTAGCTTAATATCTAAATTTGAAGAATAGATATATCAGCATACTGTCTTCTGTGATTAGCAGTGGTATCTGCTGATGAAAAAAGTCCAGTAGTAAAGGCTAACACATAGAATTAAGAGGGTACAACTCAGAATTTCAAATGTTGAGGGCTAACAATAAAGGCTTCACTGTGCAACTTGATCACAGTGTTCAGATGTATTCAGACAGAAAACATTTTTAATTGAAGATAAATTTTTGTTATATTGGTTCACATAATCTGCTTTTTCCAAACAAATGACATGTTAATAAATGTTTAATAATGTACTGCAGAAATTATAAGCAGTGTTTAATAGTACCTTTTCTTGGGATTAAGGTTTTGAAAATTGTCTGCCAAGTTTTCCATTCTGATCTCATTTCTTTATACAGAAACAGCTTGTAGAAACACTAATCATTTTTTATCCTTTAAAGAAAACAGCTTACCTGCAGGAAGGCATATATCAGGATCAGCTGGTTTTTAATAGTTTAATTTGTGTTTCCATTGTGATAGAAGTATTTTGTTTTTGTCAAAACAAAAAAAACCTACAACTTCTCTGGCCCAAATGGCAGGATTTTCAGTGTTGTGGATGAGGTCCTTCTCTGGCACAGTGGACTCTAGTGAGTCCCATCGTGGTGGTGGGATCAACTTGGGTGCAGAGTGGTCCAGCTCCACTCCATCCACCTCCAAAGAGGAGGCTGGCAGCAAGATGAAGGTTATTTTTCCCCAAACTGCAAGTTACTTGGATGTTTTTTTACTACAGAGAAATAACACTGGAATTAAAACAAAACCAAGTGCCCTTCCTCCCAGATCCAAACATTGTTCACAGCTGTTTATTCAACAGAAGAGCTCTTCCAAACAAAGCTTTTATGTAGGGGCAGCTATCCCAACCCCAGAGCCTCCGAATATCCAGCGCAAATTGCCCAGGAGTGCTGCAAAGCAATGGCAACCAGGGGCACCACTAAGGACACCAGCAGCCACCTCTCAGGGCTGAGGGACGCTTGCCCAAACCCCCTCAACAAATGTAGCATAGGTAGGTTAGGTTGCCACAGCTACTTCTTCAAGCAAGAATTGCTGCTGAAGTGTGTGACAGCCTGCAAGGAAGTTGGTGATGGGCTGCATTTTATTTTTATATGCTCAGCTTCATCTGTGTCCATCTTTACACCGATGAAGGAACAGCTGCTTTTAATCTCACTTTTAAATCCCGGGCCTGGTATGGCAACTTCTCAGGAGCTGTGGGTGCTATCCTTAACTGGCCAACGAGACTCAGATGCCAGCTATTATCCTATGGCAGCTATGTGTGGCATTAGCTGTGGGTCTTTTTTGCTGCTGATCTAATTTTCACAGTAGCAGTTGGGGCTTGGGAGTCAGAAATGCTGTAGTCACTTCTCTTGCTAAACATTTCGATTCACTCACTGGAGGCGTGCGGAGGGTTGTTCGGAGCTGCTTTGACACCAAAGGTTTTATTTCCAGAGACTGTCACACGGTGATACAAACTGCCAGGGGAATTTAAGCACAGATGATTAATGCATAGTAAGGTAACCCTTGGACTAGCAGAGCTGCTGTTCCTGTGGAAAGAGTGCCTTGTAATAGCTCATTTATATAAGAGCAGTGAGACGTTCTGGCCTGGGAAGTGCCATGGTTTGAGTTCAATATTTTCCTTAAAAATGCGGGAAGTGGGGTGGGCACTGGAGGCAAAATACAGAACAACCCACCATGGACGAGACTGTGCAGACCCACAGAGGTGAGGCTGCAGGCAGGCGGTCTGCTTTGCCTATGCATAGATCTGGTCCAGCAAAGAAAATATTCTCCATAGACATCGGCCTGTTGGCCTGTTTCTGCCTTTTGGAAGGTAAAGAGGGGAGCTTCATTTAAAGAGGCTGTAAGAACATGGAAACTGCTCTATCGTGTAGAGAGGAGAAGAGCTAAATTCAGGTGAAAAAGAATTATTTCAGTCTTCCCTGGGATGGGTAGGTAAGTACGAAAAGATGTTTCCCCTTCTTTCCACGAACTTTCACCCAAAGTTATGAATTCCTTCCTAACACTTGCCTGCCACATAGTTCTGTGTGGGCCAGCGGAGGCAATACTCAGTTAAGCCAATTTCTATGGAGGATGAATGAATGCCTGGGAAAGAGACGGGTGGAAAATATAGAGCTAGCACGATACGAGAGACTGGAAAAAGGTTATTTCCTCGTTTTGTCATGAAGATAAGTTTTACAAAGGAATACACAGTCTGTGCGTATTCTTTCTGACATTGATGGATTGCATTGGGAAGACAGTCAGAAGGGATCCTTTTCCAAATACGAAATACAGAAGGGCTGGATGGAATATTTTCTGGAGGAATAGTAAAGGTGCCAGCTGACAGTGAGCCTTCAGAGCCACCAGTTTGCTGACTTAATATTCCTCTTGAAGGAAACCCAGTGTGCAGAAAGACAAACAGACATCCTTCATGTCAGTGGCTGCGGGTTGTGGTTTCCTTGGGCACAGAGATAATTCTCTTGTGCTCCCTTGTCCAGCTTTCACCCAATGAAGAATATAGCATGGTAATGTGTGTAATAGCCTAGTGACAGAAAACACTGAGAAAAGGGATTAATGATTAAAATACAAATTCTCAGTTTTATTTCTCTGTCCTTTTTTTATTTTTCCTTGTTTGTACAATGCTCTTTTTTCCTACAATATCCTTACATAGCAAAGGCTAATCTGAAAAAACTTGGTTCATCGGGCATTGCCTTTCTTTGATAAGCATGTCCTATTGGAGCTGTAGTGTTCTCTTCAGTTGCTTGATTGCTGATCTACAAAAGCTTGTAGCCAGTTGTTTCAGCTTAAACAAGGAGAAAGTTGACAGAAGGACCTTGAAGACCCTGTCCTTCTTCTGTTCCCTGGCGTGCAAGCTTGTTCTGAACTTGTAATTCCCAACGAAGCAATACTTCTTATTTTGTCTCATTACTATAATGGTTCAAGAAGGGAAAGAAATCAGAAGGGGTTGAGCTGTGTCAGTGAAGAAACACGTCCATGATCACTGAGGAACCTGTTCATTAATTCCTAGTTCATAACAATGTTTTCATTACCCTGGTTTGCTTTTGCAGCCAGAATGAGCTTCAGAAACATTGATCTGTTTATGTGTAACTTAAAATGGATGTCCGAGGCATTGCTTTTTTAAATAATTGCTTTGTATTGCTGACTGATTTTCTACTAAACAGGCATGGTTACTTAAATGATACTGTGATATTCACACTTTGTCTTCTGTTCAGTTCCAGGAAATTTGTCTCATGAGGATTAGAAGTGCTGCCATCTGCAATACAGACATTTCTATCAGCGGATATGACCAGGAAAACCTACTGTTTGTGAGTAATTGCTTCTAAAAATAAGCACTGTTTCTTAAAAGTGAAACAGGAGAGTGACAAGTAGCTTTAAAACTATTCTTCTAGTTAGCAGCAGAAAATAACCCACATCTGTGGCTGTGTTGTATGGCAAGCACCATGGGCACAGGGTGGGGTGCTAATCCCCTACCAGCCCAAATGCAGCCTTTGTCCCTCTGTCCCACATGGCACCAGGCCGTGAGTGGGAGGCCCTCAGCCCCCTCCTTTCCTCACGGGGTGGAGAGGAGCTGCAGGAGCAAGGGGCAGAAGAGTGGCACAGGCACACAAGCTGCTGAGGTGGTAAGGGAAATGTAGCAGGGGTCAGATCGAGGGGCAGGATTAGACCCTCTCTTTATCCTGTAGGACCAATCCATGCAGGTACCGAAGCCTCTGTACTTCCTCTGAAGGGCATAGCAGACTTTCTTTTGTAAACTGCTAATCAAGGGAGTAAATCAGAGCTTATAGCCAGTAAAGTAACGTCTGACAGCTCTTCCTGTCTTTCTCTTAGCAATAGGTCTTCAGTGCTGCCAAGAGACAATTAAATTGACACCGACATCTTAATATGCTTGCTTTGATGACAGGGGTTTTGTCACTATTGTCCAGATTGCTCAACTCACACGTGTTAAAGGACACAGAGGAAAACCATCAGTTCAGTCTCTGATCTGCACTCAGTCTACATTTTCATCTAAAATAAGCCATCCTAGCTCACAGCACAGAAACTGATGGGAGTGAAGAGAAAGCTCCCAGAGGCAGATCAGCCACCAACAATTCGAGAGATAATTTTCCAGCGCAGTTTGGCAATGGCTGAACCCCCGCTCTCTGCTACCAGGTGGTTTTAGCTTCAGACAGGGCTGTTACCCTTGTAAATGCTGCTTGGGCAGTACTACATTAGGCAACTGCTGGCTATCATCCTTTCCCACAAACCCACAGGCAGCAGCAATTTTAGACCCCTCTGTTAGATCGCTGATTCAATCTTTTGCACAACAGAGAGAGCAGGGGCCTGTGGCCAGAAGGTAGAGAGCAGAAATGGGGCAGGAACTGCTTACAAAGATTATTAAAAGGCAAACTATTTATAATTTGTGAAAAAAAGATAATCAGTAAGTAGTCCACCATTTAACACCCTACTTCTCCTGTCGCACTTAGTCACTAAGTCTCAGTGTGACAAATGAAATCCCTCCTTTGCCGAAGTGCAAGGTTTCTTGTTTGTCACAGGGTATCAACCTGAGATTTTTTTAAAGTCTTCTGTTCAGTTTTAAGGCAAGCTAACTTTGTAAAAATTAAAGCTTTCCAAGAGGGGCACCCAAAACATCTGGCATCTGGGACTTCCAAATCAGAGAAAGAGTCACTGCCTGCACTGAAAATACAGAAAGCATCTTTCTGTGCTTTCTGTCTCCCTGTCCCACCAGTGAGAGCTCAAGGACAGCCTGTTTTCCACCCATGGCCAGGGGTCAGCAGGGCATGTCTGGAGTCCTGTGCCTCCCAAGAGCCCTCTTATAGCCTTCTTACAGCCGACTGTGTGAGCACAATGTGTTCCCCTGCTTTCTGGGAGCAGGAAACATATTGGCCGAAGCAATTTCCATTTTCCAAAAGTCATCCTTTTTACCTGTACACATCTCCTAGCTCCAAACTCAGAAACAAAAGAGGGACAAGTTTTCACACCGGGATTCTGCACAAAGCAGAGGGGAGGCAGCCTCGCAGCCAGCCGAGGCACACTGCCCGTGCTTTGCTTCAGAGCACACAGCGCTGCAGCAGCTCCCTGCACAGCATTCCCTGGGTGACTCTGCTGAACCAGGGCTGTGAACAGGCTTCAGGTGGCAGATGGCAGGCTCTGAGCCGCACACGCTTTTAAATTAGGGTAGTTTCAGACCGCTGTAATCTGGTTTGGTTCTTGTAGCTTGCCCAAGATGCAAAAAATATAATAACAGCAGAAACCTAGGCCTGCACATCTGGAGAGCAATCAGATGATACAGGAGACAGTGGGATTAATTTGTGGAAATTTAGCAGAAGAAAACTATGACCAGATGTCAAAAAGAATTTATTTACAAAGTGATGATCTAATCAAAGAAAGTGGTAAGACACTGCTTACTCCAGGTGCTCTGGGTGAAGAGAGAAACTGACCGCGTTGGCTGGACCTGTTCTTCTACCCCCAAACCTCCCTGTTCTGGGGCAGCTCTTTCATAAATATTTTACACTACAGCTCGCTATGCAAGCCTGTGATCTGAAGCCAGTTGTGTGGCCATTTCTGTCTCTAACAGCCTTATCCACCACAGCCCATATAAATCAGTGGGAATTATTCTCATGGAAAACTGGGGTCTTGAAACAGGCCCTTGTAATATAGCAGATAAATCAGCAGCAGTGTTGGCATTGCATAAAGGGCAGGGTGAATAATAATAGCAACAAAGAACTCCCAGCATCCAGAAAGCGCCGCAGAGGTCAGGCTCTGCCATGAAGGCAGTTGTTCAGGAGAGATTTAGATGTTTTGAAGGAAAGTGCAGCAGGACTGTCATGCAGGGAGCTACTAAAAGGCTCTGTTTCAGCCACAACCCCCTAGTCCGGTGTGCTGGCTGAGGATGCTGCCACAGAGCCAAGCACCTTTCCACCACTTTCCACGTAAACTATTTTTCCAAGCATGCTTTATGCTTGTCCCGTAGTCCACTGCCCTGCTGCAGGTGACTCAGTCCATACTGGTAGTCTGTGAAAACCGCAGCCTGCTCCTACACAGCCTCTTGAAAGGTGCCTCCAGCAGCCTGCCCTCTGCCCAGCTCTTGCTCCCCTCTCCAGCAGCCACCTCAGCCTTTTGCAGCTGGGTGAGCGCCTCCGTTTCCTACGGAAATTCAGTCAGAAATTGGAAGTCAGAGCTGGAAGTTGCCACCATCCAACTTTACCCTCACACTAAATAATCCTGTCACAGTGATTTGCCAGAATTTTCCTTTATTCCAGCCTTTCCAGCAAATCCTCCCCACGTGGCTCCAGTTAAGCCCAGGTGAACACATTATCATAGTTATCTGCGCTGTGCACTGGCTCTTCAGAGTCTGAACAGACTGCAATGTTCTCAACTGTGGCTTTCTTCAATGGATTATTTTTGAATTTCTTCAACAAATAATTCCTGGTCTGTACCCTGACTCACTGAGTGCTGTACCTCTCTTAAGTAATGCATGCTAATGATCATCTGTTCTGCATTTTATGTCTAGTAGTGGTACAAGATGAAAGCCCAGTATTGCCTATTATACTGGGGCTACAGATATATATATATATTAAAAAAAAAAAAAAAAACACCCTGCAAGATGACATCTGTTGTAGCCAAAGTTCATATATTCCTTCATGAAAATTCAACTACATTACAAAAAAAAAAAAAAAAAAAAAAGGATTTGCAATAGATGGAGAATGATTCATGCTTAAATATACAGCAGAATGCCACTCAGAATCCTCTCTTTTCCCCAGTCCTTGCTGTTTTGTGGGCCCAGCCCATGAGGAATTATGATCAATGCTAACAAATGTACATTTTCTCACCTTGCCCTTCAGCATTTCATCAGAGATAACACTAAAATCTGGTGCTCTTTTGACATCACACAAATAGCATTTTCTGTCTTCTCTCTCACAGACTGTTTTATCTTTCACTGCTCAGCAAATCTTCACATGAAGCTGAATGTTTAGCTGCAAAAAATGAAGTGTATGGAGGAGATGCATGAATACAGAAAGTAGCAGGACTGTCACTGAATGGTCCTTTTTTGGGAGAAATTGGCCCCATTTTCAGTGGGCGAACAGCTGCCTCCCAGCTGAGATTTATCAGCTAAAGACAAGACGACACAAATGTAGCAACGGAGAGAGCTGTGAAAACTGGAGGGCTCTTTCTGGCCGCGTCCTGCAAGCGACTGGGCATTTATGTCCTGGACGAGGATGCCCAGGTCTGTGCTCCCAGCAGCATCCCCTGCTGGGGAAGGATGACACTGCTGAGTGCCAGCTAGAGAAAGAAACCAGAGCTGAAGCCCTAAATCCTCAGATTGATATCTGGCACAGCCTTCTGTATCCCTGAGCTACAGAAGTAGGTCAGAAATTTATGTAAGAGACCGTAGCACTTCTACACAGGTAGCACACACTTCCTTGGGCACTCCCTGATTTACGGCTGCTGGGCACAAATGTTTTCCCATTGCTCTTGATCACCTCTGCGGTCCCTCAGTGCCGTGGCTAACACCCAAAGCCAGCCTGTGTCTCCTGCTCTACCTGTGCAACGCCATGTGCTGAAGCTGGAAAAATGTAGACTGAGGGAGGAGGGAAGGTGCTATCGCAGCCATTGCTGTCTTTGTCTTCAGATGCCTGCAACAGCAAAGTGAGGTGGGGCTGTGCCTCCCTCCTTCTTCATTACACATTTCTGAGGGCTGCAATTTACTGTAATTCAGAATGAAGCTGCTGAAGTTTTGTGGGGGAAGGTCAGCGTGCTAAGACACCAGCACACCTCCAAGGCAGCTGCAGCTGGGTTGTCAATGAGTTGGTGGTGGGTGACTCCGGGTTGTGAGAGTGAGACAAGGAATGTGACACCCATGGAGGTATCCTACGTGAACTGCAGAAAAAAAAAAATGGTGTTTTAGGATCTCAAAGATGGGAGAGTCGATGGAAAAGCATCAGGAGGGAAGTATACAGAGATGGAAACCATCCATTATTGCTTAGAGGAGGCTAGCACTGAGGTGGTGTGATACAAGCTTTTAACATCCTGCTTATCTTACTGTTTACACCGGGAGCAAAGTGGCACTGGCAAATGCCTGTTTTTCCTAATTATTGCAGCTTTCATGTACCAGTGAGTTTCATGGCAGGGCTGGATCTTCAGGGGGACGCCTGAGCAGGGATCCCATAAAGCTCTAGCAAGGATCACAGCAGTGAGGGAGGACACACTGCACCACCGTGTACATCGTGCCCTGCAAGGGAACCCGCATGCCAGCCAGGAACCTACTGAAGACTACTTTGAAGTTAAGTCCTGGTTTTTTTGTCCTTCTTTCATGTCTCAGGATGATCTCAATCCTAAGGTGTTTTTTTTTAAGGTTGCTCTTGTAATTAAATGATTCTCAGTGGGAATGAAAATTTTATTTACAAAAATTCCCTGCAAGAAAGTGCCAATTAAGTGCCAGCAATTTTTGTAATGCACACTACGATCACAGCACTGATTAAAACCAAGAACTACCCCTGTAGATACATGGAGAAAATCATTCCTGGCCTCTCACAAATTGCAACTTAGTGAGCTGGCAAAATACCAAGTGCCCAGCTCATACCCGGCCAATAAAAGCACCGGAACAGTTTTCCATGTATTTCTCTGCTCAGGCTTTGTGTTAATGGAACAGGACATTCCAATAACCTTTTAAAAGGTTAGACTAATTCAGTTGTTTGGGTTTGTGAGAGCCAAGCTGTGTTAGTCCAGTTGTTGGGTAATAAGCCAAGGGAGGCAGCACAGAGGGGGGCAGGGCAATGTTTTAAGGTGTTTTCATGAAATAGTTGGTATAAAAGAACAGGTGAGCTGACCAGTGGGGAATTTGACTTGCTAACGGGACCAAGGGGACAGAAAGCTGCAAGATTTTTGTCTCTCCTCAGCATCACCAGTCCCTGAGCCTGGCCGCACCTGCGCAGCACTGGTACTATCATCCTGGGATGAGAGGGATGCATGGGGATGAATAATTCAGCTGCAAATCAGCTCTCCAACTGCACAGCTTTTTCTTTTTTTTTTTCTTTTTTTTTTTTTTTTTTTCCTGGGTTTCTATTTTTAATTTAGATACTCCCACATGTGTTTTTGGTAGATTAGAGACATGAGAAATCAGAGAAGAAGGCTGATGCAGACAGGTAACGGAGCCTGGGGGTGGTGGAGGTTGAACCGACGCTGGCCTGGAGCAGGGCTGGGGCAGCCCTCCTGCTAAGGGCAGCACGGGGCTGCTGGCACGGTCCTGCGAGGGGACGAGCACCCCGAGTCCTTTTTACTTCAGTGGGAGGTGAAAGTGCTCAGCATCACTTGGATTTAGATCCCTATGTCAGCAGTTAGAAAGAAGCAGTGGTCAGTGGAGGTGCTCTACCATGGGATGGACTTGAGGGAAATTGTGTTCAGTTTGGAGGTCTGCTATGCATCTCTTTTATGCAAATCCTCTGTCTTGTAGTTCCAAATTTGTTTTTGAGAAAACCACTACCGCTGCTTCTTTTGGTCTTCCTTGTCTAGCTATAATCTCTAGGGAAGAAACCATCACTGCTTGTTTATAACTATAGATTATTCATGGGGGAGCCTCTTATGCTGCATGGTAGCATCTTCCTATGACATGTTTTAATCATGAAGATCAAAAAGAGAGAGTCGGCAGAAAGGTTTCAGAGAATAAAAGTTTTCAGTGCTGCAGCTTAGTGAGGTGGTGAGGGACTACAGGAAACAATGGGGAGGAAAAGCTGCCAATTTGGGCAAAAGCAAAATTATCATTCCATGTTCATCTTTGTGGAACTGAGATTTCCAGAAGAGACTGGCTGGCATTTTCATTTGTACACTAGTTCCTGAAGATTATAAAACCAAAGATCAAAGCGTAAGGGAAATGCTGTCATGGCTGAGAATCTTTTTCTTTTGCTGTGTATACAGAATTTTCCAATAAATTACTGCAGATGAGTCCTAATACTGGCAATAACTGTTTTTACAAAGTCTAGACTGCTCTTGCAAATTCCTGGCTGGAAAAGGTATTGGTGTGTTGCTGTGGACTCAAGGAAAGCCTTGAAATACAGAGTAGTTTGCTCTCTTCTTGTCATGTCACATGGAGTATTAAGTCTTGGTTCTAAGTCATGGGATATGGGGAACCTCTTAAAAATGAGGTAAAAGGGAAGCAAGTATTTGAAACCCAAAAGTGTAGGATCTAATGTGAGATCATCCAGTAGTCTACTGCCATGGTGGGGGAAAGCAACTTAGAGATATGGTTTAGTGGAGGACTTGTTAGTGTTAGGTCAGAAGTTGGACTTGATGATCTTGAGGTCTCTTCCAACCTAGACAATTCTGTGATTCTGTGATTCTGTGCTACACTTCCTCAGCATCTAAATAAAAGGCTATATGTAAAAAACAAACAAACAAACAACAAACACTATTTCTTGATCTTTGTGAACAAGAAAAACAGAAAACCCTGGATTAACTGCTAAACTCATTGCTAAACTGCTTGATTTCAGGTCAGGAAAGCCTGCTGCTGCTCCCACATTTTAGGGAGAAAGAAGGGAAATAGAAAGGAAATCTGTAATGATGAGGAAGCCAACATCCTTCACAACAGAAATTTCAGGACTAATTGTTCACAAAGCTTGATGATCAGTTTTAACTACATGATATTCAGGAGACTGGAACAAGAAGCACCATTACTCTCAGTTCAGTAGGTAGGTCACTAGTCAACCAGCTAAATGTCCAAAAACCTCCATTTATCGTGTACCTTTAGCTTCCTTACTTCTAAGAAAACGAGTTCCAACAGGTGTATGCCACAGGGTGGCTTCTCACAGCAACATTTTACAAAGAGTAGCTGCAATCTTAAAATACAAAACAACCTGCCAGACATACAAAGGTTTCTCTTTCCTTCCTAAAACATGAATTTTATCTCCAAATACTACACTTGCCTGCAGCCCCCAAACAGCAAGTTTACAGAAGTGAAGCGGAGTCTGGCTTGAGATAGGGAATCCTTGGAGGCACTAAAGCAGGAATGGATTGCTTTATATCATTAGAAAGCCAAGACTGTCTACTTTCCTAAGGGATATAAAGCATTCAGTGTGCATCTGGTATTTCAGAAGATACTGAGCCATAGCACTGCCCCAGAATAATCTTTTGCATATGCATTGCAGGCCATTTTAGAGCTTCTAAACTTTTATCAAAAATTGAATTAATTTTCTTCTCTCTAATGGCATGTCTAAAGGCATGTTGGAGACATCCTACACACCTTTTTACCCACCTATTTCTCCATCACTCCCTTCATATTTAAAGAAAGACAGGCACTAAAAATCCTGGACAGTCCTTAAGAAATCTTCTGAGTATCCCATCTGTGTAAAAGCAGTGCTAATGTGCACTGGGGATTCTAGGTGTCAAGCTACCTTCTACTTTTAACTCATTCAGTGGACTTCTACATCTATACATTAAAGAGCAGAAAACAACATTCAAATTAAACAAATTTTAAGTATTAGATAAGGTAACAATATAAGTACTGGACTTGCAAAAAACATCAAAACTAAACATTATGCACACTCCTTAGACTTAGGAATGTTAGGAAATGCTATGGCCAAAATAAATAAAAGAACACCTTTAGAAGTAAGAAGACTCAAAAGTAGGAATCTGCTTGTATGGGCTGTATATACAGAGTACCCAAATGATATCTTGGCATTTTGTTCACTTCATGCAAACATTTTTTTTTACAAGTTCAGGCTGAAACAAAAGAAGCTTGATTTGACTACTGAAGCAACCCTGAACTCCCCACATGGGACACAAAGACAAGAAACCTTGACAGGTCACCTCAGCATCACTGTGGGTCTGCATAGCTAGAAGCAAAACTTGCCTTGAATTCCAGAATATAATTTGGCATTGTTGAGTTTATTTATGGCAACAGAATCTAAAATGAGCCTTACTCTCCAAAGAGACACCCTCAACTGTTAAAAAATTGCAGTCAGGTAAATAGCCTTTCATTGGGGAAATACAACTACTTAACATTTAAAATATATTTTCTGTTATATATATATATATAGCATAAAAATCTTGACCATCTATTAAACAGCAATATACTCCATTTTCCTATATAGTTTTTGTGACGTCTATATTTTTTCTGATGTTCTTTATTTTCAGCTACAAGGAGAAAATGAGTGGCAGGTTTTATAGCATCAAATCCTGAAAATGCTCAGTTAATTGGTATTTAGGAATTGCAATCCAGAGCAGTTAATCCTTTCATTAGTTTTCTTATCATTGGGAAGCACAAAAATTTCTATCTAGTACCAATGGATTTGAATTTTATATGTAAGATTGCTAACAACCATGATCATTCTATGGAGTGGACTTAATATCTCCATAGTCTACATGGCATTAAAATATATCTGTTTGATAATAACATCAATAAGGTAATAAAATGGCAAAATAAATAAATAAAAAGGACTAAAGTTAAATCATAGATGATCATTAGGAAAGACTGTCAGACTTCAAACAGCATCCACAATACTTATACCAACCCTTTTTTGTTTCCTTTGCAAAATAAATTAAATTAAAAATTCCTTTAACACGACTCAGAGCTCCAAACAGTGCTAATGAAAAATAAGGTATCATGAGACCGAAGAGGATCATAATAGCATCATAACTTTTCCAGCTGTAATATCTGAAATATTCTAAAGTGGCACAATATTCTCTTTGCTGGACTGTGAGATTGGGAGCTGTCATCCTCTCTCCCTTACGTACACCATCCCTGACAAAATGGTTTGCTGGGTTCAGTATCTAAGTGTTCTTGTGCTCGTCCTGCTTGGGCTCTCACAGCTAAATCATCTTCACAATCCCCAGACCTGGGATCCCTGTGGCTTTCAAGCTTCAGGCGTTGGAGCAGTTGCAGACTACACCTCTGATCCAAACCCCTTCTGGGACTTGGGGCTCCCAGACCAGCATTTGTTTCCCCTTTCTGCTTTGCGATTGGGCTGAGTCTGACTTCTGGCAGCTGGCTATTAGCAACTTCACTCCTCCTAGCACTTTCTCCTTTTTCATCTCTTGTGTTTGTTGATGATGGAGTCCTTATTGTGTGAGTAAAGTGTGGCACACAGACTTGCACAAAGCATCACGCCATTTGTCATGAAATACGAGGCTGTTTTTATGCACTGCTGGCTTTTCTGCAGACTCTCCTCCCCACACAGGCATGACGGGAAGCAGCAGACTGGTAGAGGATCACACAACAATAATTTTAAAATGCAGAGATGTCCTGCAGCCATCTTTACAACAGCCCACATGCCCAGAGGACACAGCTGAACCAAGTGTTCACAAAAGCTATCCTCATGAGAGACTTGCTCTGTTCTTTGGCTTCTTCTGGAGTCAGTGAAGAGAACAGGGGTCTGACTTACATACTCTGTGTTGCCACTGGATGAGCCTTTCCTCTTAGCAAAAACCTTTCCTCGGCTAAAACAGGCCCTAGTGAACACTGCCCCTAATCCCATGCCCAGGGTGTGCTCCACAGGCCCCTGGGTGTGGTTTCTCCCAAGCACAGCTCCTCACGGGCCCAGGGAGAAAGTGACCCACCCAATTTGGCTACCTGAGCTATAAAATGGGCTGCCACAACCAGTGTTAACTCCCTGTCCATGACCATTGTTCCTGTGCTTAGGACATTTTTGCATGAATTAATTATTTTCTTAAGTCTATGAGGAATGAATCAAAGTGTATACCTTGCTGAAACTGCATATCCTTTGTCTGAATCTGCTTTTTGGGACAGGAAGGCATGGAATATCCTCTCCTTCCCATCTCTAGCAGGTCATTTCACTATAAGGGAAGAATGCTGAATGAGCTTATCCCATATATCTGGTATACCTGCAAGCCACACAAGGCAGTTTTGCTGAAAAACATGCAAAAGAACCTCCCCCCCCTGCCAGAAGTTATGTTTTCTTTTCTATTGAAGTATAATGATTTTTGGGGGGTGGGATAGAAGTAAAAGATTTAGAGCAATGTTAGCTTTGAGTTATACCTGTCAACCCTTCAGCTTCCCCACTGTACTGTAGGATTTACAACACAGCTGTACCTGCCTTGCTTTGTGACTCAAAGTTAATGTCTAAAGAGCAATGCTCCCATCTTAAATGTTACTTCCGAAGGTAATTCAGATTTTCTTCAGGAAATAAGGACTTGAGTGACTAATTACAGTACTTCAGGGGGCCAGATCCTGGCTTTCCACAGAGATCACGTCACATCATCTTTCCTGTTAATGGGTTGAATTTTGTCCTAAAAGTTCCCAGAGTTATTGGAAGAGGGAGGTTTCCTCTCCAGGGGAAAGCTGTTACATGACCTCTCTGCTGCAATAGTGAGAACCTCATGTTGCTTTCCAGTCTAATACATCTTTTTTTTTTTCCCCTTATTATTATTCTTTTCCTTAAATAGCTCTTCTCTGTTCCTGGTATGAACCCAACCAACATAGTCTTAGAAAGAAATCAGTATCCTACCCTAAGCAGTGCTTTATGTCACCTCTCATATGACACGCTTCGTGGTACCTCTCTGCACTTGTTGCAGACGAACTCCTATTTCTTACAGGTGACAAGACTTGTATGCTGTGCTGCAGAAATGCATTCATCCGTGCTTTCCACAATGAAACTTTTTCTTTCTGCTGGAAATACCTTGTCTGAAGTATGCTGTGAGCACGCACACCTATTTGACAGCTTCATCCCATGGTCAATGCATAGGCATCCAGTGATCACCTGCGACACTCAGAATTCTCTCTGCCTGAGCCATCTCTCTTCTCACTTAGAGAAGAAATTCCTCATTAACCCTGAAGTGCACACCCTTACACACTGTTCTAATCAAACATTTCTTCCCATTTATGAACCTGTCAAAGTTAAAAAGGTTTTAATATATGATGGTTGTCTTCTGTATTAGCAGTGTCCCTTCATCTTCTCATTTCAATAGCACACCTACTTCATATGCCAATGTAGTTAATGGAAACATTACCAGCGCTGGTCCTAAAATTGACCCTTGGGGAACTCTTGCAGTAACTTGCTTCTCAGCTCTTTTCTTTTCTTCCTTTTTCTCTGCCCTTTTCCATCAATCAGTTCTTCCTCACCTTTCATGCATGTTCTCTGTTAATCTCAATCTTTTGCTTCATTAATATTTTCCCATTTAGGAGTGTATCGAGTGCTTTACTAAGATCCAAAGGAAATTTACCACCTATTTTATTTTGGAAAATCCATTATCTCATTTAAGGAAAGCTATCAGGTTATTCTGACACCATGTTCCTCTGGTAAACCCAGGCTCCTTTCATCTTGTTTTCTGTTTAACTAGAAAGGATAATTCAATCATTCTTTCTCCTTTGGTAATTATATTGTATGTAGAAATATAGAAGAACAAGAAAAGAGGTGAATCACATTTACTTCCATGTGGAGCATATTTACATCAATATGCATTACATATAAAGTCCATAGATATGTGTGTGTGCATATATTCATTATATGTTTATATATGCAGACAACATAGACATTTACATGTATGTATATAAAATTTCCAAGCTGCAATGAGCTTAATAGTAAAATATTAGTATTTTAACTTTTCCCTACAATAAATATTTTTTTTGCTCATTAATTTTAAGATTTTCAGATATTTTTGTCTTGTTCTACTCCAGTCATTCTTCCTGGAGCCAGCTAAAAGCTGAAAAGACAAACCCGGTGTGCAGGACGATTTTACCCAGCACTCAGATTGTTTCCTGCTGTCAAATATCATTAGAAAGTTTAAGTGCATTCTAGCTGTTGGATAATTGCTATGATGAAGTTTGGCCGTCGCTGTAAAAAGCAGTTTCAACAGTCACATGGAAAATGTCCATTCACCACCTATTTTAAACACGAGGGTCTGGCCCTTAATGAAAGAAACATCACTGCATTACAAGCTTCCTTAATGCATCTTTATTCGTTCTTTTCCATTTGTACTTTATTTATTTATTTGTACTTTTCAAGTACAAACTTTTATAATACACAAATTCACTGTGAGAGAGGGTGATGGGGGCTGGGACAACCTAACAGTTTCCCTGCCACCAAAAGGGACAGGATTCATCATCTTCCCCAAGTGCATCCTCTCTCCTGCCCCGCTTGCTGGACAATCCCTGGTTTTGTGCTGGCTGTGGCACCCATTGAACCCTTTGCTGAACCAGCTCACCTTCCTGCTGGGACAGGCAACCAGCTCCTTCCTTTGCTACTCTACTCTTCACCCAGTTTCCAAAATTCACACTCGTATATAATAAAGAGAGGGAACATTCCCAGGTGCATTTGAGTCGTGGATAACTTAGTGACAATGGATCACCACAGGCAGAGTCCACCAATTCACCAAGACAGGGCTCTCAGCCCCATGACTGTAATTTCAAAACTTTAATGGTCTTAAATCATCTTTTTTTTTTTTTTTTTTTTTTTTCAGATAAAAGATTGAGCTCTGAATGCTGCAAATGTGTAATTTTACTCACCACTGTGTATAATGAGCTCTGAAAAACAACAAAATTGTGCTAGTGCATTAAGAGATGGCCAAGATGAAAAAGCAGCATGGATTACTTTGCTTGAAAACTGGATTGTTGATGAAGGGCAAAACAGCAAGTGTATTGATTTTTTTTGAACTTCTCTCCACCTACGTGCACACACCTACTTGCAAACTTTAGTCCGAATCAGTAAGAATCTGTCACAGACTGCTCTGAACGTTGGGGATGTGCATTTGGGGTTAAATGTAGACACCCACCGCAATCTAGGTGCTGCACAAAATCCCCTGGGAATGAGGCTCACCTAGGATTTACTGGGCTCAGATCCACGTCCCAGCTCCCTGCTCAGGGTCCAACATCACCCTGTTAAAACAACGCTGGCAAATATGATTCCACCGAGCCTTGATCTTGCACATTTTCAAAATCCTCCTGTGTCACTCAGTAGCTGAATGAGTGGCACTCAGACAGGTCCAGGTTCCCAAGCACAGCCCCCGGATGGGATGAGGGCATTTACTTACTATTCAACACATCCATTTTTCCATTGACACATTCTGTAAGTTCTTCATCTTGCAAAATTGATAGATGATGAGCCTGTGTTGACTTAAATGCTTCGGATTACAAGAACCTCCTCCATCATCAAGGCCAGTCTCCTGCTAGAGCAGATGTCAACAGTATCACTTAATAAGCTTATGAACATATTAAGCTACACCCCTAGTAATATGACTGCCCTTGTCTAAATCCATTCCCTTGTGTACCAAAAGTGTAGCTCTACCTCTTCTGTCTGTTTCAAGAGTTTATTCTTCCATTACCACAATATTTGAGTGCTCTTTAAATAAAATCTATCGGAAAAAGTGAGGATCCTATTTATTTCAGAATTTTTCCCGTTGAGATCTGGGCTCAGATGGGGGATAGAGGTTTGAGAGGTTGTGGGGTTTTGTTTGTTTTGTTTTGTTTGTTTTGTCTTGTTTTGTTTTGTTTTAATTTAATCTATTAATTTTTTTTTTTTTATATTCTCAAGTGCAACTCTTTACATCCCTGCAATCCAGTCACCTGCAATTGTTATCTGACCTTATGCTTTAAAGCAAAAACACTAAACGCACGTATATATTAACAAAGGGGAAATGAAACTCAGAAGCAAAAGCTACTCTAAAGCAGTCTAATGGAAAAAAAAAATAAATTAATTAATTAAAAAAAAAAAAAAGAGCAAACTAATTACATGAAATGAGGATGGGATTTGAAGTATGCAGGCAATAAAAATAATTTTGTAGTCCAAATGCTGCTTTTTAATCCTCTTTCTGTAGGAGGCTGGAAAAATACTAGTAATATTTTTGATATGAAGCAAAAGAGCAATGCCAGGAAACACAAACATCAATTCTGGTAACTCTCAGCAAAGGCAAAATGATACTTGTACAGAAATCTGGGAAGCGTGTCTATTTAAGTGACAGACAACTGGGGCACTTCTGCAGATTCCTCATACAGGAACTAATGAATTACCTAACCACTAAATTATTTGCAGGCATTGTGTTGATTAACAAAAATCCCAACAAATAAGTTGCAAAGGCTATGCAATTCCAGAATGAAAAAGAAAACAGAATATCAGCCTTATGGAAAATAGTTTAGTATCAAATTTAGCATAAAGGCCAACACAAATTTCATTATATCACTAATTTCCCATAATGAAAGGAGACTGTGCAAACAGTTCAGATCAACAAGTAAAATCATTCTGGGGTAGGGTGGGATAACAGGAGAGAGGGGTAGGTTCCCTCTTAAGAAAAGTCCGAGAATCTCCCGTACTCAATCCATTACAATACACCCTACTATTTGAAGGCTTCATAGTTTGATATTTTGGCACATTTGGATACTCTTGAATATAGAAAAGTACTTGGTATAAACTCTGCTACTTCATTTATTTGACTCATTTACATAAAAATTAAAGAACAAAGCAGAGGCATAGTAGTCTCAAAGACTTCTGTAATTTTCAGTGATATCTCAAACCCTCTCTCATTTAAAAAGAGCATAAGCGCCCCTGGTCTTTTTCTCTACCCCTTTTTGTGTTAGTTACACATGCAGCAAATGAATTCTCTTCCTTTCACAACTTGGCCAACCTTCCATCCACCAGAACATGAAGACAAGGCACGGCAGACAGAGAAAGCTACTCAAAATAGCTTTGCTCTTCTTTCTTTCTGTGCTTCTGGCTCGTCTCAGTTTTCCTCACTTTGTTTTAATTTGTTTACAGATTCATGCATCCTGTGTACCTTCGTTTAGTCCTTGGCTACCATCCTCTCTATCAGAATCCTCACACAGCAGAATAAGCTTCTGTCAAATCAATGAGAAAGTGACACAAATTAAAGGTCAATATATTCTTGGAGTGAGGTCCCGGTAATATCTACTGTTGACAGAAGTCATCTTCTATATGTCCTGAAGTAATACACAACTGAAACCTGTGCTGAATGCCTTTTATTAGCAGCTAATCAGAGTCCTAACACCAAGTCCTCCCAGAAGGAAATAAGTAACAGAAAATGATAATATTTTGTTGTTGTTGTTTTTCTCCAGTTTACTGTTTGGAAATAGTGGGCGCCAAGTGGCGTCTATGGCCAAGACATGGCCCAATACTGTGGTTGTAAGAGAACCTCCACCTTTTTATAAGCCCCTCCAGCAGCACCTTTTTAGCAGTACGCATTTCAACAGTATCACAAGGTATGTCTGACCTTGACCCAAGCCCACTTTGGGCCACCACATAATTTGGTGAACAGAGAAGAGCCGGAGGCTCCACGTTGGCCCAGCCCTTAAGTCCTCCCTAGTTGTGGCAGGTCTGCATTTGTGTACAGCATCCAGACAACTTCCTTGAGGGCATTTAAGATTGTGATTAATTTAGTATTCATCTAAACAGATTATCCTCAGCTTCAAGCAAATGAAATCTATAAGTAGATTGTCAGGATGAGAAAGCAATTTTTTAGTGAAATGAAAGGATTAAAAAAGTAAGACAACGGCCTGACTACTCAATCAGCTATAATCTTGATGATGGGCCTCGGGAAATACAGGTCAATATGCTTAATGTTATATACTTTAACAGTCCAGAGATTTAAATATATTTTTAAAAATAATAATTCTAAATTTGAGGCAGTGATTGGACTTTCAAAATGTTTTTAAGACAAGATAATTTCCTCATATTTTACTACCTTTGTTCAGCCTGATCTCTATCGTGTTCTTTCCCCGTCAAACTATATGCACTGAGTAAAAAGGTTTTCATCTGTATGCAAGGACAGCTAATTCTTTCATGGCAAGCCCTTTTCCTTTGGAGGTGGGAACCTCTCAGGTACCTGAGATGAAACCAGTAGGGATCACAAAGTTCACAGCCCAGCATATGGATGGAAATTAAAATCAACAATGGGTCATCCTAATGGGCCAGGCAGGGGGTGTGTTCACTCATCTCTCTGCTTAACAGGCAGTAACCCCTGGTGGAGGGCAGGACAGGCAGCTGGGGACATGAGCTCTTGAACTGCCCCTCCTGAATCAGAAATGCTCAGGGATCAGGGATGGACTTCTCAAGTCACACGTGCTGTGTAAGCAAGCAAGGAGCCAATTTCTGAATGATCTGAGCCAGCTTCAGGAACCAAACTGATACAAGCCACTCGGATCCTATCTAGATAGGTGTAAGGAAAATCATCCTGCAATATGAAAACGTGTCCCAGCTACTCGCAAGGTCTCGTTATCCTGGTGCAGGGGCTCAGTCAAGGACCACACTGCATCCATCCCCCTACATCCTAAACTAATGCATACAGTTCTAGTGAAACTGTGGTGATTTATAAGCAGCACAAGTATCAGAGCTGCTCTTGGTTCACTTTTGTGTCTAAAAGGTTATAGTTTAAGCATACTTGACAGGTATACAAAACCAAGCGGAAAGCTTAAACTCAGTTTATTTTTAGTCATATAAGAGGCCTCTGTCTCTGGAGCACAAAAAGCTCCACCTTACCGTAGGCATTACATTGCATAAACAGAATGTGTTGATTTAAACTCCTCTAGAAACACAATGGTAAAGAACAGTTTAAAAATGAAAAGAAGCAATGGTTGCCAGAAGCAAAAGGGAAGAATCCACAGAAAAAAAATAAAAATATTTCTTATTCCTTGGAGGCTATGACAAGCAACTTGTGGTAATTAAAAACAACTCTGAACTGTACAGTGTTGGCAACTGGGTAAGATGTTGTTTTCCAGCCAGAGGTAGAATTAATTACGCTGCTCTAGATTGTCTTTATTGACTTCTGCTATTTTTTCCTCATTAGTCAAAAAGAACTAACAAAACAACCTATTGGCTTTATTGCTGAATCTGCCTCTAAACAAAACTGCAGAAGGGAAACAAAATAATTTAAAGCAATATGGTACTGAAATCTAGCACCGAACTGTATGGTTACTTTACGGTTTATCTACATATGCTGCAGATGTGAGCAAAATGAAGCCCTATGCAATTTATACACAGATTAAATCCGCGATAATTTATTCTTTTAATCCTCGCCACCAAACACCTCGGAGGAAGGCTGAGGGGCTCGGGCATCACCACAGCCCGGCCACCCGCCCTCGCCCTGTGACAGGGACCGTGCCCGCACTGTGAAGGAGGCGGGCTGCTGTTGTTATAAAATGCAAAACTGAACTTAGAGCCTTTAATAACTGCCTGTTAGTGCTGAAAATCATTTATTTATTATTATTTTCCCCTCAGAGGGCGCATTCCAAACGCAGCGCCGGCGGTTACCGCGCTCGGCCCCGCCGCGGCTGCGCAGAGGGCGGCGCAGGCCCGGTGCCGCCCGCCCGCTCCCACCTCGCGCTAAGATGGCGGCGCCCAGGGCGGGAGGCGTTGGAGGCTGAGGGCGCGCGCAGGTAACCGTCCTCCGCCTCCCACCGCCTCACGGCCCTAACGGCCGCCCAACGGCTCTAACGGCCGCCCGCCGCCCCCGGCTGCCCCTCGCCCTCTCCCGCTGCTGCCCCGGGTCCCTCCCGGCTGCGAGCAGGGTCCCCCTGGGCTCCTGCTCCCCGCTGCCCTGCCCGCCCCAGCCCCTGCTGCTCCCGCAGCGGTTCACGCCGCCCGGGGTCTTGCTGGGCAGCTACAGGAGATAAAAGCAGCAGGGTGTGCGTTGATCTGATAACTCAAGGCTGGGTCCCTCAAGGCTGGTCCCAGCCAACGACAGAAAATTGACGCTGTGCCTTGCTTGCAGGGTGAGGGGTGCATAGTGGCCGGCGCCAAGCAGTTCTCAGTGCCCTAATTTCATAAAGCCGCCTTTGCTTTTGCGTTGTTTGCATCTTTTTAAAGGAAAGCCTTGTTCTTGGTCCCTGCCTCCAGCTGTCCAGCCTCGTGCTCCTTTCAAACTTCTGGAGCTTGGCATTCGTAGCTTGTAATCTGCTCCTCCTTTTCTTTGGGGCAGGGATGTCTGTAACTGGGGGACGAGGACACCGTTTTTGTCCTACTCCTGCACACACGCATGGAAAGGCAAAGCCATGTGCTACCATACCATTTGGTTTTGTCATCCTCAGCCCTACAGGGCATAACGTGTGACTTGTGTTTCATCTGCATCATCTGTTTGAGGGGGTCTGGGAGCAGGAAAGGGACTGCAGATCTGTCTCATCCTGGTGCTTAAATGAGCTTTGCTCTAAGGCTGTGTGGCCCAGGCTGCAGCTCCTTTCCCGCTTGCATTTCCTGCTGTGACCCCACTTGTACAACAGGAGGTCACCTGGACCTGCCCAGGTGGCCTTGGTGTTGGCAGGCGGGCTCCTCTTGAGTTGTATGCAGGCAGGGGGGCTGGTCTGGGTCCTTTCTTTGTCTCTTGAATAAGTGATTCACGTGCATAGGTTTTAAAATACACATACTGTGATTCAGCAGCGCTGAAATTGGCCTACTGCAAGGAAGGAAAAAGCTCCTTTCAGTTACAAAATTGAAGTAAGAGGAAGAAGAAATAAGGAAATATTAAAAATAAGTAGAATAGGCAAGTACTAAAATGTTCTTGCTAATTTTGAGCTATGTGAATAACTATCACATTATGGAGGTGGAGAAAACTTCCGTTTAACTAAAGAGGGGACATAATTTAGGTGGAAAATTATTTTTACTGGTGATGTTATCAAATGAGGAATATATAAATAAAACTGTTCTTACACAAAACTTCTCTATACAGAGATTTTACTGATGTAACTCGTAAGAAAAATTATGAATCAGACTGAAATAGCTGGTTCAGTAAAATAGTGAAGTATATGGGCCAAAAGTCAGAAAAAAAAATCCACAGAGGATAGGAAATATTGATGCAACTAAACAAGCAAGATTTTAAAAGGAAATTGGGATGAGGATGGTGGGAGAATCTCAGAATAAGTATGGTTGCTGTTTTTTTTTTTTTAATAATATATTTCCTACTGAAGTAAATAAAATCTGGTAAAATCAGTAAATATCTTATTGAGACCAATCACGGACTAGCAGACTATTTGATCTTTCTTCCATCTGAGTATTTTTATTTTAGAATATCCATTCTGAAGCATTATCAGGGGTTCTTTTAGCTGGATTTTTAATTGAAAGAGAACTGGATCTCTTTAGAACCAGTCTTCCGTGTCTTGTTAAATCATGCAGTATAAGTTTCTCGTGTAGTTCTTGCAGGAAACCATACTGACAAGGAAGCCCTTAGCAAAAAATTCAGTTTAGAATACATAGTTGCAATCTACTAATTATAGACATCCTCCCCCATCTCTTTTCAGTGATGACAAATTCAGTAGTTTTACAGAATAATTTCATCCAACTTCCTCTTCTGCATTGTTACTAACACCCTGTTAGCCCCCTTCTTTTCAGTCAACTGAGTTTCTTGAATCTTCAGTTGACTGATCCTGCTTCATGGGAGATTAAATGCAAGAATTTTATATTATTAGAAAAGAAATCTATCATAACATTTTTGTTGTATGAAAGAGCCACAGTTCGCACAGCTGAAAAATAAATGCTTGTGTAATTCAAACACATGGGAATAAAATGCAAATGGTACGGAACAGCAAAGTAATCTAAATCAAACTAAAATATTTTTCATAGTTACCAGGTTTCTGTATGATCATAATAATCTCTGAAATATTGTTATATGTTGTGGACTGAACTATATATTTTTATCTTTTTCAGAACAGACATTACAGCAGTAAAAATGCAGTCGGTTTGTCAGAGAGTTGGCACCTGCTCCATGTGTTTGAATAGACAACTAAATGGCTTCCTGGGATTAATTAAATGGCGGAGAAGACTGGTTCCTGCTCATGTCAGAACTATTTACAGTGAGACGGGGAAATGGGAGAGAAGCTATGGGTTGGAGACAAGAAAAAGAGTGGAAAATTGGTGGTTCCCAAGGATAAAGGACCAGTTCTGCAGAATTTCCGAAACCGATGTAAGCATTTTGAGAAATTTGGAAAAAAGGTCTGATATTTTTGTTTCCTCAAAATGAACTTAATTCAAACATACTTAGTACCATTAACTTATATTGATGAGATGTATATTGCATTTGAGGGGGATTTTTTTTAATGTAAAAGTAGATTATTAATATCAAATACTGCAATAGGTGGAAAAAATCTTAAGGAAAAATACGGTGATCAGCAAAGTATGAACTTGCAGATTTATTGAGTCTTCAAGTAATCAGTTATCTCTTCCAACTTTTATATCACATTCAGGAATTAATTATTTGAACTATTAATTTTTTTTTACATTCATAGCTTTTATAAGTAATTTTCTAAACAGCCTGTTCTCAGTGATTATGACAAAATCTATTAGGCTAGACAATGTGATCATTAAAATCTATGTTAAGGGAAGATGATTTTTAAATAGTATTTTCTGTTTTACAGCATGTTAGGAATAATGGGTGAATTACAGGAAAAAAAATCCAATGCAATAAAAGATCTTAAAAACAACTGTGATCTTTGTCTTTGACTCAAATTTTTGCTTTCACGATTATGCTTACATAGCTATAAAAACATTTTTTTGGCTCCTTCTTATGTTTGCCTGTTTGCCTTGTTCCTAAAATGTTCCCCCTTTGCAACAAAAAAGTCACTACTATCAAGCTGTCAAAGAGAGAAAAGGGGCTTGCTCGTTCTGACAAAGAAAGCTGAGATGAGAATAGTACGTATGCATGGCTAGAAGGGAGAGCATTAACTTCAGCCTTTGTCTTTTTTGTAGGTGACAATACACGTATATGTAGATACATATATCATACACATGCTAAATTCTAAATGGCATTTTAAAATATATTTTGTTTTATCCTTACTACTGAAGCAAATTTAATACAATCTTTTATTACGAGGCAAATTGCTTAGAGTGCATCGGTGAAGTCTTCAGATTAATATTTGTATTAGACAAACATGACAAACATGAAAAATAGTATTTGATAAATAGGAATACAGAGTATGGTTCAAAGTAGAAAGTCTATTTTTTCCCCACTATTACTGTAAGAAAAATAATGTAGCAGCTTATCAAAGTTATATCAAAGATGAACTCAATGTTAATCAAGATACGTTAGGAATAATTTTTGGGAGATACAATGTTTGATTTCCTCTTTGTAATTTTCATCAATTTATTCAGACCTAACCAAATGAAATTTTTACTTTCTTTTTTGTGTAAGATACTGCTTGTAAGATGACTTCATATCCAAGTGTACATACTGGATATCTGTACTTCAGTGGATGTTTGTGCTGGTTCACTAACAAGCTCACTAACATAGCTCACTAGCAAGTGAGCTAATTTCTCAGGACGTTACTGCAGTTCAGCTGACAAAAATAAAAATTAAAAAAAAAAAGGCCATGTGTGAGCTCCATGTTAATTGTAAATACAATGCAAAATGCTTATTTAAACTCTTGAGAGGATTGTTTTATCTGTTGTTTGATTTAGTTCATTGGACAGCTTAGGAGTGCATAGGTAATCAGTTACAGCTTCTGTGGTAGGGAATGTTGATTTAAGCTGCAGTTAATGTATCTTTAATTGAGTAAAAGTTGATTAAGAATGTAATTTTCGAGTGTCATGTAAATATCAGCAAAAATTGATGAGGTGGCAATAAGTCTGGTAAAGGATCTCTGTTTACAGGCCCAAAGAATTAGATTCTAGAAATTTTATTAAGGTTCAGTCAGTTCCAGCAGAACCTCGGTTCTCTTCATGGTATTGTGTAGTTTGTAATGTGCACATGTTTTTGTTCAAGTGAAATGCTAACTCGTGGCTAACGTTTTCTAAACATTCCTTTCTAGAAATCAAGACCAAAATTTTATGTGCTTTCTATGTTCCCATACCCTTCTGGAAAGCTTCACATGGGCCACGTTCGTGTCTACACCATCAGTGACACAGTAGCTCGGTTCCAGAAAATGAGAGGGATGCAGGTAAGAAAAGATCTGCAGTAGAATGTTGTTGTTGCTTTTGTTTTCCTGTTTTAGTTGGTTTTGTTTGTTTGTTTGATGTTTTAATGTAGTTGGTCAGGAAATTAGTGTTTTCCGAAATCAATGAAGGTGAAGGCGTGGTTGGAATACATACTACAGATGCATAGCTGGATCTTTGAATATTAAAATTTTAGACTTTTTAAAAGATGTGGTCTTCAGCACTCACTGTTGCTCTCTGACCTTTAGAAACAATCTCAAAAGGTATGGAGGATGCCGTATCAGCTACCTGAGTCTATTAGTAGTGTGTGGCACAGTACTGGGGAGAGGTGTGGGCCATGCCATTTCTACAAAAGAAGACTGAGGACCCAAATGCCATCTGTGTGGAAAGCTGAGGGAGAAAAATCTGAAATGCTGTAGCTGGCAAGATAAGACTGAGAAGCCTCAGAAGTCAACACCTTTCACCTCACCTGCTCCTGAGAACAGGTTGATGCCCTTTGTCAGACTCAGAGGGACATGCAGCTCCTCTGTGCCAGCTGGGAAGGGACCCCTTTACTGGGATTGCTGCAAGGCAGATGTACAAGGCCACATCATGTCCTGTGTGTGTAACTGTAGAAGTTTCTGTTTCTTAGTGGCCTACCTCCTTGGCTTGCCTATTTCAGCCTTGCTTACACATACAAAACTCTGACTTCTGAGGGTACAAATCTACGAGGATATGAGGTAGGCTAAGACTAACCGCTTGCCACTTCTGTGTTCCTTTCTTTCCTGGTTTGCCCCATACCTCCCTGCATTCCTCCCTCACTCCCTTCTCTCTGTGCCATATGCGGATGAGAGCCTGGTCCCCACAGTCTACAGATGGGACCCTAATTGGTGCTTTACAGTAAAGACTGGCGGGTAAAATCTGAAGGATGCAACAAAGGTGTGGGAGGATCATGGCCTGAGTGACAAATGCATTAAGGGGAGAGAAATCATTTGAAAGGGGGAATATTTTGTTAAGAATCTGTGAAGCAGTGGGAAGGAGGAACATGGAAACAGGATACCCTATTTTGGAATAGGGAACAAAAGGGAAGAAATATCTGTAGGCAATGACCTCAGATGAGACTTGGAAATTGTCTCTAACGTACAAGAAGGAGAAGCTTGATAATAAAGGAATTGCAGCCTCAAAAGAATACAAATGAAAATGAAACAGAGAAATAAATGTTAGTGGCTGGTTGTGGTACTAAGTGCACTCTCCTTGCTACAAATGCAGAGATGTAGTGGTTCCTATGCTTGTCACCGTACATGAGACTCTAAAGGTGTTGTCACTGAATTATTCAGTGTGTTGCCTTTCCAAATACTATGTATTTTATGCCAGTGATGAACATGCCATGCACTGAATGCGTCCTGCTGTTTTACAGAAATTTCTCATTCTTTTAAAGTTACAGGAAAGAAAAATAATTAACATACACTATTAAAGAGGAAAAGAAAACCAATTTCTGTTTTAATAACAATCTGACCTAACTCCTCTGACTGGCTAGAATTTAGATCTCATTAAAAAAAAGAGCCAAATAAGATCTTGAGACCTTAGAGTCTTGCTTGATGTCAAGACCACTGGCTGTGTCATTTCAGGATATGGGTAGCCTTTCATCAGCAATGGTGCAGATATCCACTAAGTTTTTGTTCAGAAAGATGAAAAGATGCTTCCTCTTGTACTAGCTGAAATAAAGTGAAAATAATTGTGTCCATGCAGTAGGATGCTGTAGGTGCTACCTTTTGAATATAAGGGATGTAAGCACTGTAAGTAGATACGTGGAGAAAATACAATGGCAAGAAAATAGCAGAGCCACTATAACAGCAGGAAGAACTTCAATTTATTAGTCATGCAAATTTCTCTATCAGTTAAATCAATATCAAGGAAAAAAATAAGTTATAAAGACTAATTTTATCAGCTTCTAGGTGTTTTCTCTAGATGTTGTCACAGTTGTCCAGTCTGTTAAAGGTATCTTTATTGCGATAATTACAGGCTATGACATGATTATGTCTTACCATACACAACATTTATACACCCAATGTAAATGGTTTTCCCTCTACTCAGGGAATTACTGGAATTGTTCTGTACATAAGAAGAAAGAAAACTTCAAAATGATGCATACTAATATCTTTTTCCTAAAGTAATTTCATTGATTTTTATAGCTGGAAATTCAGTGTTAATATTGCATGTTTGAAAGTTCATGGAGTTTTTTGTTTGTTTGTTTGTTTTCCCCAAAATAAAAAATCAAAGTGGGAGTGAATTTATTTCAGATATTTGAGACAAGTTTAGGATTAGATTTTTGAGTACTAATGTTGCTTAAACTTCGTTTCCATCATTTTCAAATGAAAAAAAGGCAGACTCATTGAAAACAATCTTATAAACTATATCTCCTAGGAAGTTGTGTAACTGTACTAGATGCAGTCCAGGAATATAAGAAAGCTGGAAGTTTCTTAAGCAATGAGGAATGATGAGTGGCTACTGTAAAAAATACAGGCAGAATCATTCAGACTCACAGTTCCCAGAGAATGATTATGACTAAAATGTATTATTTGTTGTCTAGCAAATAGAAAGGGAAAATATGAAGGAAGAAAGGTCATTTGTAAGTAAGTGTATACGGTTGAGTAAGAGAATAATGCATGTTGAATAAGGTGGAAATGTTTTTTTTTTTCATATAGAATGCCTTCGTGAGAAAATTGTAAATTAGCTTCATATTGATTCAATCCAAACAGGCAAGGAGTTGGCTTACTTGATGTAATAGTTAAGGAAGGGTAGACTTGAATGCCTTTGCAAAGAGATGAGAACTCCTTTAGTAAATTGGAACCATTCTTTGGAATGCATTCATGTAATCTGTTCGTGTTGGAGGTGGTTTGATGTCTTAGCTGGGAAGGGGATAAATCATTTGGATGTTGTTTTTTGTTTTTCAAAAATGAAAACATAAGTGTTTCATTTTCCTAGCAGGATAAAATTTGCTTTTCTTTCAATTAAAATATTCCAGAGAGCTAGTACTCCAGTCTGCTGGGATTTGCCAGAAAACCTGTACTTTGACAGCATTTTATGTGGGAAAACAATGTATTTATTTTTGCTCTTTTCCCCCTCGAATTTTGATATAAATATTGCTTCAACATAAAGTCATAGATGATGGTAGTGACAAATGACACTGAAAATGGGTGATCAAACAGACTACCTAATGAGCAGCAGCCTTCCCATGCAATGCACAAAGAGCTGGTTACTTATTAAGTGGTGTGCCGGGATGGGATTTAATGCAAGTGCGACATAGACCTTGATTCCAAGTAGAATTCTGATACATTTCCCTTTGTGCATTTACACATAACCTTAAACAATCTTTTTAGCAAGGTCGCAATAGGCAATCCGTCTTTCAAAGTAGTGATGAGTGAATGACTGATGAGCTTTGCAGTGTTTTCAGTAGGAGATGCAGGGATCTGTGTGGTGGTGCAGCACAGAGGTAATTGTGGGAGCTGTATTGATACGGGGCCAGCACATCACATTGTGCCAGTGAGCGATGAAGTCTGCTTTACCCGAGGATCTGAGCATTGAAGCACTTCAGTGTGCTTCTGGGGGTCCAGCACTCCTGAAATACTTGTAGGCAGGGCGTGGAAAGCAAACTCCTTCGTGCACTTGGATTCAGTAACTAATTTGTGGAGTACACCTGTTACAAGGTGACTTGCTCACATTCTAATTTACTGAAGATGAACTCTGAAGACTTGGTGTAGGAACTCTGAACAGGATAGGTTACTTAGCATGAATGCAGTGAGCCAGTAGTTTATATATTTTAATTTACAATTTCATACCTATTAATAAACCAATATGGAGCTAAAACATGGTTTTGTTTACTTGGAGTTTACGTACATATTGTGAATACAAATGCAAGAGTTCTGTAAGAACTTAATAGATTTCCTATTCAATATTTAAGAGTGCCAAGTACAAATTACAGAGATAATCATGGTGATTTTCACCATGGCAGATATTTTCAGTCTGCCACTGAGCCAGGAAAGAGTATTTACCATTACTTTATTATGCTATCATTATCATGTCTTTGATAAATTCCAAAGTGGATAATTTGTGCCTTGCAGAGGACTGAGAATAATTCTCTTAGCAATCAGTAAACAGAGTGATTCAGTTCAATAGTTCCTATGATATCTTTTTAATAAAATTCTGAATTGAAATAGATACCACAGTGAGACTGTCATGTGAGTTGTATAGAAATGAGAATGATCATCAGACAATTCTGGCAAAATTCTTGTGCAGTACACTACGACAAGATTTCTTCATTTATACTTAAAATTCTCATGATAGATGGAATTGGAATGTTTTCAGTGAAATTTCCACAATATCCTGAAATGACCTAAAGAGCATTTTCTTTTTATCCAGAACGTCTTTTTAAAATTGGATTCATTTTCATTAATTGCTTTCCTTTTCAGCAGTGAATCCTAATATTCTTGAAACTGCAGAAGTGAATGGTATCGAAGGGAGGCAGGTGTAATTAAAACTTCATAATGATTTCATTAGTAGGATATGTTATTTCAATGCATTCCCATTTTCCAGTCATCATTAGCTGGGATTCTGTGCCTTTCTTTGATGAGGATGTTGTGTCCATTGGCCAAATTATTTTCAGTGGTACAAATCAAGTGGAAAGTGTTACAGGTATCCTATGTGAATTGAATCTTATTTCAGTCTAGTTTTTCAGTAGCAAGTTCTGAAGATGTTAATTAGTTCACTCTATTACATTTTGAAAGAAAGAGGGAGAAAATGAGATACTAGTTTAAATGCAATTAAGTTAGACAAGAATGTGAGATGAAGCAGGCCAGAGACACCTTTGTTTTCTAAATGTTTGTGGACAGAATTTTTGTCGTCTTTTAAATCTTGCAAGAACGAGAAATGAATGAGAGCAGAGTTATTATGTCTTGATTAAAATCTGTGTGGGTTGATTATGTTTTAATTTGAAAATGCCTTATCAGAGTGCTAGGACGCAGCATTCTGTTGCAGAGAATCACTGCAATAGTTCTTGCTGGAACTCTGCATACTGCTCTAATTCATGATTTTAATCTATCTCCAGGGGTGCCTTGTCTGATTTTTTTTTTTCCCCTGTTGTTTGCAGTGGTGGTTTTCAGCTGTTGTGTAGCAGTGTTTAATACCTAGTACAGTTAAAAGTCAATCTTGGCTGCATTCAGGTGAGGGTCTTGTTTTTACATGTCAGATTTTCAACATATTCAGTGCGGGCTAATTTTAGGTGGCAGTGGAGGGAGCAGCCCTACTGTCCTTTCCCCTCTGCAGCCTTCCCTGCTCACTTGTGTGTGCTTGTGTCTGACAGTTGTGAGATAAGTGCAGTGATGATGACGAGGAATTGCCTGTGGAGCCAGGGGTGTCTTCTGGAAGCTGAAACTTTCAACCACGGATCATCCATTTTATCAGCATTGGTGGTTAGGTCATGTCAAGTGTGGCAGGGCACGATAACCAGAGGCAGGAGCATAGACTTTGCTGCATTGATTCAAATGTTGATCTGTAGCTAGCCTTTTTGTTTTCATTTTTGCTCGTCTTCTCTTATCGCATGCTCTCTGAAATAAATGTATTTACAGGCATATTTAATGCTAATTCTCCTTGCTTTCTTAGAATTCAGAATGGGGCGATCTGGATGTAAGACAGATGTGTCAGCTCCCTGGTCATAGCTTTGAGACTTACTGAGCACTTCAGGAAAGCAAACAAGTTCTTTGCTTCTTTACAAACACTAAGAAAAAAAAGAAAGAAAAAAACCAACACTGAATTGTTTTTTCCAAGTTATGTTGATGGAGATGTAGAATTGAGTGTTACAAGATCATTGTCAACTTTGTGTTGCATAGTACTTACCGATCTCGCCCACTGATGTCAGTGTGATGGGCTGATTGTCACGGCACTGAATAGATGAAAATCTCCGAAGAGGAAGAGCTGAGATCTCAGAAAGGAATTAATGGAGTTGCTATGCCTTCCTCTGCTAAGTCCCACTGTCGCATTAAGAGCTCTAGCCATCATTAAGGACAGGTATTTGACCAAGCTGATACAAATTCAGAGTCTGCAGTTGCAACTGTTATCCCTTTTAATAATCTTACTCGGTGTGCTAGTTACCAGGCGCTCTGTTCCCCACACACCAGTAAATCACTTCCTTGCTACTTTATGGTCCTGTGCAGAGTGTAGTATGTTGAGTGACAGAAAATCCCCAATTCTGCCTGATCATGTGAATTTCTGAGGATTTTAAGCCCTGCAAATTGTGCTAAAGGCCGTGTGGTATTTTTAACCAGGAGGAGTGTACCTAACAGGTTCACTGTGAAGACCCCCTGGTGCCTGTGCCTAGCCAAGGGGAGAATTTCATACAGGGAAGGAGTGATTGCAGGAGCACACAGCTGCCTGTGGTGATAGTACTGGCTTCTGCTGCCTTAAAATGCTGTGAAGCCATAAGCTGCTTTCTTTTACCCAGTACAGACATCCTCATTCGTATGGAGGCCTCATCTCTTACAAGACATGTTCATTATTTGTTTTTCTTTTTCCTTGTGGCTTGTAGAAAATCTTGTCTGTACAGAGAAGTGATGCAGGGAAGAGCGGTCACTCTAGTGAGCAGAATTGATCCCTCAGTTGTAAAAGGTTCAAATGCTGCCGTCAGAAGCAATCAGGTCAGCATTCAAGAAAGTTGATGACTTTTTTCCCCTTTTCTTCTGCTCTTCTGTAATGCTGGAGGGAGCAGCCATGTTTTCTGCTAGTTAGAGTCTATACCCAAGCCATCAGAGAGCTACAAGAAATACCCTTTGGTCTTCAAAACTGATTTCTTCCTATTTTTACTTTCTTTTAAGCAGGGCAGTTGAACTGCTCCTTTATTCTTCGTGCCAACTTCTGACACATTAGTAGTGTATTTTTGCCTCCTCTTCCACGTCTCTTGGGATTTTTGATGTTTGTCAGAACTATATTGTTAATCTCAGCCTTGTGTTTTATGTTGGCTAAGTAGGTTTAAGACGTAATGCCAAGTGCTGCGTGGAGACCGTGGCATTTTAACCGTAGATACATAACACGCTTTCCAGCCAGAAGAAGCTGACCTATTGTTTAGACAATTGCATTTCACAGACCTTTCAGATCCATTCACGGTAGAGAAGTAAAAGAGACAATGAAGTTGAAATCATTTTCTAAACCACTGTGCATGTTACATTCATCTCTATAGCAACTACATAAATAGATCTAGCCTGGAGATTAATTTGAGGATATTTTTAATGTCTCTTTAAATTCAGGTTTCTTGCTGCAACTTGAAGGAGTGTATTTCTTCAGCCCTTCAACTTGAGGAGTGCTATTGGTTGTTAAATTGAACTGTCTTTTGAATGTGATAAGTGAATACACTGTGCGATATTTTTAATATATATGCTAGAATTGGGAAGATCTGTGTGAGCAGATAACTCCTGCTAGCACTGATGGTACAGTGTTGAAATGTCTGCACATTAGCTGTCTGGAGCATCAGTCAGCCCTTTTGGGGAGTCTGTAGCCAAAAGTGAAGCTAGTCTTCCCACATCCTTATGCTCATGAGCATGAGAAATGAGATTGTGCCTTGCTTCTGGCTATGCATCTATACTCTAGAGATCTTCAGAAGTCAAATTTTACAAAAATTTGCCAAGAGTAATCTTTTTAATCTCACTTAATGTGCATCAGCTTGTAGTAAAAAGACATTTCTAGGGATGCAACCGTTTGCCTAAAGAAACAGGGTTTAAATAAGTGAAAATGTGGTCTACATAGGAAAAAAAAACACCTAGTTTATGTAATTATTTCTGTTCTTAGCCAGGTGGTGAGCACTAATAATGGTCAAAAAGAGCTGAGCTGCAGAAACTAATGTTTCACTTTGTCCTTACAAAATTCTGTAGAGATTTGTAGTTTCTGTAACGTTTTGTTGTTGTTGTTGTTGTTGTTTTTTTTCCCCCTCTGTTATACCAATGGTTTTGATTATGGTGGGAGTAGGGAAAGGAGAAGGACTGGGAAGAGGCATGCATCAGCAGGACATGCCAAGTAGTTTAGCCTCAAAATGAGATTTTTTCCATCGAATGTTTGTAATGTGAGGAAGTGGGGAGTTTATATCCAAGTCTTACGTTTTCTGACACTGTGGTATGGGGAATAATCTGTCTGATAATGGGGAAAATTTCTAACATATAGCATTCCAATTTCTATTAGATTTATACATCAAAAATGTGGTGTGTGTGGACACTTGATATACTAGCTTGAGAGACAGTTGATCACTGGTTAATACATTTGGTTTTGTTGCTGCATCATCAGCATAATCATATACAGCAAGTTCAGTTCAGTATTAAAAATGAGAACGCTTAGGAGTCACATCTGTTAAATCCTCTTGCTTTTACACTGAGTTGATGCCGAAGGCACCTTTATAAACATGTCTATAAAATACTTCTTATGAAAGAATCCACTGAAGTCAGAAAATTGGAAGGTTGTGGCAAAGAATAATAAAAATAATTCAAACCAGAGACAGAAGAAGAACTTATGCTTCAGAGATAAACACATATTTTTTCATGGAGTTAGCTTATGAGATTAGTAGTAGTTATTGCTAGGCTTGCTTTCTTACTGCTTTTTTGTTTACATGCTGCTAAAGAACGAGTTCTTTATATACATACATATTTTAAGGGGTATTGTTAAGCTTGTGTAACTTTAATCATAATAGGTTGGATTTATAGCACATTTGTAGGTGTAATAAATGGGATTGGTTTTATTAGGTACCTAATATGTAAGCATGCTTAATGACAGCATATTAAGTATTTGCCATTCTTACTTTGGTTATTCAACTTTTTTTTTTTTGTATTTTTGCAGTGTAGATAGGTTATTTTTCTAAATAATTTCCATGTTTATATGAAAGATACATATTTCAACAAAAATTGTGTTATACTTCGTAGTAAACATTTTTTCACCTTTATTTGAGGTCCTCAAATACATTGTCTCAGTCTGCAAGTTGTATTTACAAATTACTTTTAAAGTAAAATTTGACTGAAACATCTTTTTCTCTTGTTTTTATCTGTCCAGTCAAAGATTATCACAGGGTATATTTCTTTTTTTCTCTTCAGAAAAAAAGGAAAAACTAGTTACACATCAGGTACAGTTATAAAACCCTTGGTTCAGATAATTTTGCTTGCTTTCTTCTTCTTCCTCTGTATGATGAATTTTGATTCTGCTTAGCAGTAGTATCAATGGCCAATTTTAACCACCACAAAGGATTGATTTTTGTCATTGCTAACCCAGCGTTTAAATAGTCAGGAGAATTTATTACATGATACTTTAAGCTCCCTCTAACATCAAGTTGTAGATAGCAAGTATGTGTCATTAATTTTTGAAACAGACCTAGCCCTTGTGGACATGCTTTGAAAAGGTTCGATTCAGACAAAGCAAATGCTGAAATGCAAACCACTGTTTGTTATTTTGACGTTTGTGTATTGCTGATGTCATTCCAGAAAGTTACGTAAGACTGTGTTTTCCACTTTTGCTGACAGGTGATAAATCCAATGGGATGGGATGCATTTGGTTTACCAGCAGAAAATGCTGCAGTTGAGCATGGTCTTCACCCTGCAAGCTGGACAGAAAGGTAATTTGTAATGAATAAAAGTGATATGAATACCTCTCCTGTGGACCCCATAAACAAAGAAAACAGCACAAAAACAGTGTAGAAGAAAGACAATATGGAAAGAACGAGGGTTATTTGCTGATGTTTTGCGGAACTGTGCAGGTGGTTCAGTTTCATAAACTTAATCTCTCAAGATGATTTTCAGGGCTTCCCTAAAAGTGATGTTCCCCAAACACCCCGTTGGGTGAGTAAGAAATAAATCAGAGTTCTCTTAACATGAGATAGATCTTAGCCTAGAATATGCACTTGAGAATGAACAATGTGGCTACGATTACTGCCAATTTTCAGTACCATGAGGAAAAGGAGGAAGAGCATTTTTCATTTAAGGCTGGGTGTTTGAAAGCAATAAATAGCCATTCTTGCTGAGGGTTTTGGTGAAAAGTTAGGGCTTTAGGCCTCAGAATTGGGTTTTGTGTTCTTCTAACATGGCTTATAATGAGTAGAAAGTTACATAAGTAAACATTAATTTCTACACATGACTCAGAAACCAGTCTTCTAAGTAATCTTCTGTTCTGGGAGCAATAATCTAGCTGTGGTATCTTTTTGGACCTTGTTGTGGTTTAACCCAACAGGCATCTAAACGCTACACAGCTGTTTGCTCACTCTTCCACCACAGAGGGATGGTGGGAAAAGTGAAAGGAGAAGTTTAAGAACTTGTGGCTTGAGATACTGACAGTTTAGTAAGAAAAAAATAAAAAGGAAAGAAAAATAAATACAAAAAGAATGCACACAGCAAGTGATGCACAATGCCACTGCTCACCAGCTGGTGACTGATGCCCAGCTATACGCCACGCAGTGTGCCCAAGTGCCCTAAGGTATCCTTAGGCTGCACTTGCAGGAGGCCAGTAGCACCTTCCAGGGATGCTGCAGGATGCCAGGCCTGGTTCCGCAGCTGGCAGGCATTCTCTGCTGCCAGGCTTTTCGGAGACTTTTGCTGTCAGGCTTTTTTGCAGGCAGGCCAGGTCACCTTGTGTCTGCTCCCGCCCCCGACACCTTCCCACTCCCGTGTTGACTTCCCATCCCCCAAATGACTTCTCACCCCCAAGTCTCACTCACAGACCCACCACCCACAGCCATTCCCCATCAGGAGCAGACATCCCCAAACCAATTTGTATTGCGGGCAGCAGGAGAGGGCTGTGTTCAGCCCCCCCCTAACCCCCCCAGTAAAACCGATGCAGGAAGAAGTGCAGGCAGAGGCTTTGCAGGGTGGAAGAGTGGTAATTTATTCTTCCTGGGGGAATCGTGGCTGCCACCCCCAGCCCGTCCCCAGGTGAGGCCCGGCCGCCTGCTCAGGCGGGGGGCCCGGCCTGCCGGCCCGCATGGTCCCCGTGTCCCGGCTCCTCCTGCCGCACCCTGTGCAGCCAGGATGTGTCCCCGACGTCGGCGTCCTGCGGGGAGCGTGGCAGTCTGCGCCCGACCTGCCCCGCGTGCCAGGAGAAGCTTCTCTCAAGTCTGCGCTCCGTGGAGGGGCTGCGCGCCCTGCGCCGGGGCGAGACGCTGCGGGAGCGGTAGATGGAGGGGCTCCTCTGCCCCTGCCCCCGCTGCTGCTGCTGCTGCTGCCGCCGCCCCAGCCGCGCGTTCCGCTGGAACCTTCCGCGGGGTCTTCGGGCCAGGCGCACCACTGCTGCGATGGGCCCGCGGCACATCGGGCAGGTGTTTCTTGCCTCCGCCCAGACATGGATGCACTCCAGGCAAAAGGAGTGCCTGCAGGGGTCCACACGAGCTGCGCTGGACAGCGGGCCCAGGCAGATGGGGCACATCTCGTCCCCGGGGGCCTCCTCGGGCTGCTCCTGACGCCGGCTCATGGTTCCTGCAGCTTCCGCGATGTGGAATCAGTCGTCCTGTGGGGGAGGCTGCCCTGGTGCTGGGTGCTCAGCAGCTGCCCGGGGTCTTCAGCACCTCGATCGCCTCGTGGGTTGCAGGGAGGACCTCAACGATTCACGTGCCACCAGGAGGACTACTGCAGAGAGAAGCAGGAAGAAAATGTTGTATCAGCAAGCAGACATTCACTTTCTAGGTTCTACCAAGTTGTCTAGAGTGCTGTAGCTGTCAGCAGTCTGTGCATGGATTGCAAACAGAGACTATGCTGAGGCCAGATGAGGTACATGGATGTCTATAGGTGTGAGAGCATTACCGAAGGCCCTTGATGGCTCGCGTGCAACAACAATGGCTTCGCGTATGCTTCTAGCAATAGCTCCGCCCGTCTCTCTCCTTCCAGCCGTGGAGACTCGAGCTCTCGCCTACCACCAGCCGGACTGGCCGCAGGTGCCCTGCGCAGGGCTTTTATAGGCAGCCCCCTTCTGTGACGACACCCCAAACCCTGCTGATGTCATTTATGGCCTCACAGAAGGGGGCTGCCTATAAATGCCCTGTGCAGGGCGCCTGCGGCCAGTCCGGCTGGTGGTAGGCGAGAGCTCGAGTCTCCACGGCTGGAAGGAGAGAGACGGGCGAAGCTATTGCTAGAAGCATACGCGAAGCCATTGTTGTTGCACGCGAGCCATCAAGGGCCTTCGGTAATGCTCTCACACCTATAGACATCCCTGTGCCTCATCTGGCCTAAGCCTAGTCTGTGTTTGAAATCCATATACACACTGCTGACAGCTACAGCACTCTAGACAACTTGGCAGAACCTAGAAAGCGAATGTCTGCTTGCTGATACAACATTTTCTTCCTGCTTCTCTCTGCAGTAGTCCTCCTGGTGGCACGCGAGGCGTTGAGGTCCTGCCGGCGACCCAGGAGACATCGAGGTGCTGAAGACCCCGGGCAGCTGCTGAGCGCCCAGCACCAGGGCAGCCTCCCCCACAGGACGACCATCTGCACGTCGCGGAAGCTGCCGGAACCATGAGCCGGCGTCAGGAGCAGCCCGAGGAGGCCCCCGGGGACGAGATGTGCCCCATCTGCCTGGGCCCGCTGTCCAGCGCAGCTCGTGTGGACCCCTGCAGGCACTCCTTTTGCCTGGAGTGCATCCACGTCTGGGCGGAGGCAAGAAACACCTGCCCGATGTGCCGCGGGCCCATCGTAGCAGTGGTGCGCCTGGCCCGAAGACCCCGCGGAAGATTCCAGCGGAACGCGCGGCTGGGGCGGCGGCAGCAGCAGCAGCAGCAGCGGGGGCAGGGGCAGAGGAGCCCCTCCATCTACCGCTCCCGCAGCGTCTCGCCCCGGCGCAGGGCGCGCAGCCCCTCCACGGAGCGCAGACTTGAAAGAAGCTTCTCCTGGCACGCGGGGCAGGTCGGGCGCAGACTGCCACGCTCCCCGCAGGACGCCGACGTCGGGGACACATCCTGGCTGCACAGGGTGCGGCAGGAGGAGCCGGGACACGGGGACCACGCGGGCCGGCAGGCCGGGCCCCCCGCCTGAGCAGGCGGCCGGGCCTCACCTGGGGACGGGCTGGGGGTGGCAGCCACGATTCCCCCAGGAAGAATAAATTACCACTCTTCCACCCTGCAAAGCCTCTGCCTGCACTTCTTCCTGCATTGGTTTTACTGGGGGGGTTAGGGGGGGGCTGAACACAGCCCTCTCCTGCTGCCCGCAATACAAATTGTTTTGGGGATGTCTGCTCCTGATGGGGAATGGCTGTGGGTGGCGGGTCTGCGAGTGAGACTTGGGGGTGAGAAGTCATTTGGGGGATGGGAAGTCAACATGGGAGTGGGAAGGTGTTGGAGACAGGAGCAGCCCAAAAGTTTAAATTGCTCAGTTGTTGTATCGGCCTCACGTGATAAGAAGATTGAGCTCTATGCACAAAATCCAGGCTGAAGAAGGAACATGGTGCCCAAAGCAGAACTTAAGTTAGCTGAGTTTTTCAAAGACTGAAAGTGCTGAAGCAGTTAAACAATGACTGAGCATGCGCAAAACAGAAAGGAGAGAAGTATGAGATGAAGAAGACGATGAACCTTCATCAGAAAGCCCCGAAGTGCAACCACCAGAGGTTACCTGACCTGCAAGAGCAGGAGGGACGACATGATAATTAGTTCTGAGAAACCATTAGCATAAATCCTGCCTTTTCTTGTGAACTGCATAAATATGGATATCCCCGTCCCGTAAATAAGTACTCCTTGTCTTGCTTAGCTGTACGTGTTGGGTGGAATTATCCCCCACACACCCAGTGTTGTTCATAAAGAATACCTACTTCCTAATTCTCCCAAAGGAGTCTTGGAAAGTGACACCGCTTTTTGCGTTCCACCATTGATGAGGACACATCAAGAAACTGAGGAACAACTTTCCACCTGGGAAGGTGGAAATTGGCCAGGGACAGTGGGAATATGCATGAGAAACCTAGGATTGTTTAGAGAAAATCAGGAGCACCGCAACCTCTTGGCTGTCTCAGGTGGAAGATAGAATTGAGCAGTACCTCCCTTGTTACGTGGTGGCATCCTACGCCATCTTCTGTGTCAGTGCTATAAAAGGGCCCTGTTTTTTACCCAGAAGGAAGCTCCCAGAAGGGCTGGGGATGGAAGGGACCTCTGGAGGTCATCTGCTCCAAGCCCCCTGCTGTAGCAGTGCCACCTAGAGCTGTACGTCTGCTGGGCACCACTTAAAAGAGCCTGGCTCCGTCGTCTTTGCATCCTCCCTTTGGGGATGTCTAGACACTGCTACGATCCCGCCAAGCCTTCTCTCCTCCAGGATGAATGCACGGTGACGCACAATGCAATTGCTCGCTGCCCACTGAGTGATGATGCCCAGACAGACCCTGAGTGGTGGCAGCCACACTCTGACCAACCTGCTCAGTCCCAGTCTTCAGCACGACCCCATAGGGTATGGGACATGGCTCTGGCCAGTTTGGGCCAGCTGTCCTGGCTGCGTCCCCTCCCAGCTCCTGGTGCACCCGCAGCCTCCTGGCTGGCAGGGCGGTGTGGGCAGCTGGAACAGCTTTGGCGCTGCGACAACTAAAAGGTTGGTGTGTTGTCAGCATCACCGTCATCTGAAAACCAGACCCCAGCTTCATACTAGCTACTGGGAAGAAAATTATCCCAGCTACAACTAGGACTGATTGTTACCAAATTCCTTTTGTGCCAAATCTATTTCTTATGAGTTCTTGCATGTTTCTGGTCCCATGTTAAGATCACTTGGTACTTTTCCTGCTACAATATGATGGCAACTTACTTCACTTAGCAAGAATGCACTGCATGCATAGTCTGTGTTATTTATGGTTGGATTGTTGTTTTGTTTGTTTTTTTTTTTTCATTTCCTTCTTACTTAATTTTGGTTGAGTAGATTCATGAGATCCAGTTACCATTAAAGAAAACAAACAAACAAACGAACAAAAAAAAAACAATAAAACTCTCCAAACACGTTTTATTTTGTGAGAGCCAAGGCTGCACAACATCTTGTGGGCCATCAGTTATTACCTATGTGAGGGCAGTTAAGAGGAATTTAAAAACTTCAGGGTGTGTGATAACATTGCCTGCATTCTCAGTGAAAAAATGTCCTAGCAGTTTCTTTCTTTGGATAAATATGCTGCTTTTATTACAGGAGATTATTTTCTGTTTAAAGAGTACGGTCAGTAAACTGATGATTTGTCTTCCTTCAATAAATATTCTGCAGCCAAGGTGTAAAATCTACATATCTGTTATATCCAAATGCCTCATTTTTAACTATTGTCTTGACAGAACCTTCACCAAAGTACCATGATCCATTACCATGATCCATATTTACATGACAAATGAGACATAAACAAGTAAAGTTTGTGGTTTTGAGTCAAATAAGCTGCTGTATGTACTTGCTGACTACAGACGGGTCAGTGTTTTCCACTTCTCACTGCAATGTCGTCCCTCCTCACCTATTGTTCTAGCTTTGACACTCATGACGTTGTGTTGAACGTGCTCAGTGTGCTAACTCAGAAGAAAGCCATTCTGCCAGCTGAGTGAGTTGAATTGGCTGAACAGAAAAGTAGTGAGCATGAGGGGCAGATTGACTGTGCAATGGTAAAGTGCCGTATCAGCTCAGCCTGCCTCATCCAGGCTGTTTGTCAGGGTCTTGTCAAAAAGTCAGTGGCAGAGCACAGCCTGTGCCGATGTTCTTCTGCTACTTTTCGTACTGTTAAATGTTTCTGTTTTCTTGTAAATGGCTGTGTATTGTTCCTTACATTTAGAGAAGTTCAGTTTGTAGTTACATGTAGATATTTTGTACCAGAAGAACGTTTTGCCTTTAAAATTCCCTTAGTACTGAAAAGAGTGATTGTCTAGTTACAAGAGTTAAAAAACTATTATAACAACAAACAGAGACAAGTAAGCACATCATCATTCAGACTGATTATAATAACATCCAAACAAGAAAATTATTTATATATCCAACTTTTTTTTTTGATGATGCAAAGGAAGTTAGTTGATTCATTGTACTGGCAGATTAAATTCTGACCACTGAAGTAATTACTGTCTGCAGTTTTCTCCACTGTCCCTGTCTTGAATGTTTGTGAAGCAGGGATGACAGAAGTGTATGTGGAGCTGCGATCGAGTGACATCTTTTAGTCATCCATGCAGCAGAGCCAGCCACCCTTATAAAAACGGGCACACCATAAGCATTTCAGCTTACGTGGTTCAAGACTGAACGATCAAGTTTCAGATCATCATAAAGTTCTGAAGAGGTGATTTGAAAATGAGCTCCAATTGACTATTACTCCCTGTATTCTCAAAGTTAGGTAAAACAACAAAGGTGGAGCTGCTTAAATGAAACATACAGAACCCTTTGTTAGCAAAAATCAACGCAGTGGCAGAAGCGTTGTGAAAATACCATAGAATTTTTATCTTATTTAAGTGGTACCATTTTGAATGGGAATTTAATGTAAGCAGTAGTACTGAAGGCGTGGTTTCTCCTAGTGGAAGCTGTGGTTCTGTAAGAGGATTTCCTTGTTAACCTGTACTGGTATTATGCTGGCAAGCCTTTCCTGCTTTAACTGGAGATCTGCACTCTTAGAAATACCAGAAAGAATGCATGTTGTACAGAGAGGAGTCACTGGGTACATCTGAAAGCTGCATCCAAACATGTGCAGTCTACTTGTATACACAGCCATTGAAATTGAAACAGAATACACTAGGGATTTTTAAAATTACTATTTGAGTATTCTTACAGTTCATCGTGTTTGACTCTGAGTGATATAATAGTGTTTAGAGGTTAACTAATGCTGTTGATTTGTCAGAGTTGTATAGGCGCCTGATATTAAATGCAGTTGCATGATACAGATTTTTAATTGAATATTCTTTTTTTTTTTTTCCAGTAATATTCAACACATGAGGAAACAGTTTGATGCACTAGGTCTGTCTTTTACATGGGAAAGGGTAAGATTTTCTTTTTTAAAGGATGCTGTCTTGTTTTATTGTCTGATGGAATGTTGAAAAACACAGAATTTTCCCATTTTATACCTGACATCATAGACGTCTTTCAAAGTCACCAGTTTAGGTTGTTAAACTGTAAAATTACACTTTTAAAAAGTGGTAAATAGAGCTTCTCTGAAGCTTCTTACTGAACTTCTTTCACTTCTGATTTACTGATAATCTCAAAGTTTGTGAGAATCTTTTTATTTTCTTTAAAGTAATTTCAGTTTTGCACTTGGATTTTTCTCTGTTTTTTCAGTGCTTTCAAAGTAGCAATTTTCTATGTTAGAATTTAGGTGATAGTCTAAACAGGTATTTATGAAACAGCATAAGCATACTTTTCTGTTAAGGTATATATATATATATATTGAGGAGTGCTTTTTTTCAGTGTATATATTTTTATAATATAGTCAAGGATTTAAAACTACAGATGTGGTTTAGTTATGTTACTCTAAATTTGAAGGACAAGTCTGCATTTTCATAGTTATTCTTCTGACCACTTTGGAAATGAGAAATTTAGTTTGACATACTAATGCTTGAGAATCAGATGTTCACCTTAAAAACCTTACCAACACAGTCAGACATAACCTAATCTCATCTTCAAGATAAAAATGAAAGAAATTAATTTCTGAAACAGTTGTGGAGTTATTGCATTAACTGGTAAATCAACCTCAGTCACTAACTTCGTATTCTTGGTAATAATCGTTACTTATCACTTTAATATGATTCTGAATAGACTGATGGAGATGCTAATCTTGGATTTTTATAGCAGTATTGTAGGTCTGAAAAGGAAAAGAATTAATTTTCAGTCTGAGGTCTGCCATCTGTTTTTGTTAATCTTGAAGGTGAAGTTGTATATTTGTGTGCCTTGCATCTAAAAAATATACTATGTCATTTCTTATATGTGGCAAGATTTTCAGTAACACGCTTCTTTAGATTTTAGTTTTCTTGATAGCTGAAAAGTTGCTATGAAAATAAAAAGTTCACTGTGGAAGATTCACTGCACACATTCTTGACAACTATTTTCTTGTATTTAAAATGTTTGTATTTCACAGGTTTTCTGTATGTGTAGTACAGCAGTAGCACAAAACAGGGAAATTGTATGTGCAGTCAGTACTATGGAACACACAAGAATTGAATGTTCTAGAGTCCCTCCTAAGAAAACTGACAAAATTTATCTGTGAATATGGACTTTTGGTTAACCTGTATATTCTGAAGAAGAGAGACGGAGAACTGGCAGTACTGAAAAGCATGACAGAAGGTATAAATATGCAGGGAAAAGAAATTGGTCATCCTTGTGCCTGTTCTTTAAGGCTTACCTTCACTTTTCTAGTAAACTGTATTTTAGTTAAAGAATTTTCAGAAGTCTCTAAATATGTTTGGAAAGGGCTTTAATACTGTATGACTAAGTTCATTTGAACAGTTGTATAATTAAAATAATTTTAGAAAGCTCCAGAGGCACACAGTCTATGCTTTTGAAAGGTGAGTTTTTAAAACAGATGAAATGAGTTCCTTGAAAAACAATGAATTTTGGAGTTTTCAATCCTTAACTTATTACTTAAGTTCTATTTTACCTAGAAAGCTTACCTTATTAACTGCAGTAGTGAAGAGTAAACAGACCCAAACAGTAACCATTAAAAATAGAGATATGTTTAATCAATGCAAAAAATGTATGTTACCTGAAATATATCTGTAAAACGTTATTACATTAAATACACAGATATTTGAGCTAGATGAAAGAAGTACCTTTGGAAACTGAACGGCTAAGTTACAGCAGTGCATCTGCCAGGCTGCTAAAGCCTGCTTCTCTGCAAGGCTAATTGGGCTGAGCAGAGCATCTTACTGTCTCAGCTGTATTGCTTCTGGGCTAACTCAAGCATCTTTGCACAGTGCCCTGTGCTGTGCAGGTGCTTATCTTAAAAGCAAACTCTTTGAGGTAAGGATTTTTTTTTTATCATTATTCTACACTTGTATGGCACTAGATCAGTGACTTACAAAATACGGTGACGTTGCAAACAAACCAACTAGTGTTAGTGACTCCTATGAAAAATGATAGGAAAACACCTTTTGTATGGGTTAGTCTAATTAACAGAGAGTTGTAGAAAACAGGAGTCTGTTTTTAATTTAATCACATTGGTGTTGTTTCAGCATGGTAGAGCATTGTACCTAGCAAATACGTGCTGGAGGGAACCCATTCTCCTACCTTTAGGTCTCTGTTGTAGTGCGGGGTGAATTGCCTTTGCAAGGTGCTAGCCTTTTATATTAACTGCCAAAGAATCCTCTATGTCCACCCTAGAAAATGTGAAGAAAACCTAAGTAAGTTTTGCCATTTTGTGAACATTAATAGAGGAAAAAAAAAGGGGGGGGGATAATGAAAAGTGCATTTTTTGAATACTTAGTGCATGGAGCTGTACTGAGGAAGCTGACTGCTTATGAAGTTGTGTTGGTGTTCACAGAGGTCCTGTACAGGAACGTGAAGACTAGTTTTAATTATATTGTTTGGTAAAATTATTATGAACAAGTCCCAGTGCACCTGGCTAATAGAAGTTTCTTTTTATGAATCCATTTTTCATTGTTCTCTGTCTTAAAAATACGTTTTCATTTTGATTTGTATGCCGTAGCAGTAGGTGAAATTACTTAACCAGTAAAGCACAACAAACACGGCATTATTAAAAGCTAATGAGATTATTTGAGAAAGCCAGGTTACAAAGACACTTGAAAATTATTCTGCTAAACAGAAAATGTAAGCAAACTGAAAATGTAATTAAATGCATAAAAAAGCTCTGTAAGTACTTTGTTTCGAGTAGGCTTGAATACTAATAATGATCTTTTTTTTTTCCTGAAACATGCAGATATTTTCAGTGTGTCAAATAGTAAATGTTTGAAAACATTGTGATTCTGAGGAGGTATTTTAAAAAAATGCTAAATAAGAGAGAGAGGATTTCTATGCTGAAACTGCAGATGTAGGGTTAAAAAGGTTCAGTCTGAGGATGGAAGAAAAGTCTTTGAGACACATTAAAAACACCTGTACAATAAAAAAAAAATATTTTTGTTTGTTTTTAAATTAGCAGTAATTTGGGATTCCCTGGTGGTCAGGTTTCTCCAGAACAGCATCCCAGGCAGCACAGCAAACTGCCTGTCACTTCATCTAAACTTCTTTTTTAGGAGAATTATCATGTATAATTTTAGAAGATTCTCATTGTCAGCAAGAAGGGATGCAAAACTTCCCCTTCCTTTTGCTCAGGAGTGCCATCAGACTGAATGCATCTTCCCACTAATTCACCAGTTTACCGCTGTATTACCGAACTAACTTCCTTCTAAAAGGTAGCTCGTACCGCCAACAATTTTCAGTCTTTTCAATTCATGCACTCCAAATGACATTTTGGAATAAGATTAATGTTCCCCTTCTGCACTGAACATTAAAAAGATGAAATCTTTGGTAGATGCTCTTTGTTCAGACATTTTTCTGTTTTGTTTTGAAGTTGTCATTCTTGTGCACTGCCTGGGCATGCATAAAACTGTATAACAGGTAGAGCATTATATATTAAATTTTCTTCTTATGCACCTGTCACTGATAATCAGTCACCCTACTGGTAATTGAATAAAAAAGGAAACCATTGATACAAGGCTACTTTTTGGCAGGAAAGATATTTGTGCTCTAAAATGTAAGCACAGCTTGAAGTTTGTAGCTAACAATGCATGAAACTAAAGCCCTTCAAAATACAAATATTCAAATGAATTTGGAAATTCAGTTCAGCCTAGCTCTAAACCTCCAAAAATCAAGTAATTATGCTTCCATGTTAGGTGATATATGCCCTTTAATACCAAAATAGATGAATAATAGTTTAAAGTCTGTTTAATCTTCCAAGAAAGATCTTGAAAAAATCTGTTCAGACTTTTCCTCCTTACTGTCTTTTTAATAAGTATGAAGTATAACATGGCTGCCTTCACTATAGCATAAGACAGCTAGAAAGAAAATGATTAGCAATAAACTAGGAAATTACTTCTGTCTAGTTAGGTGTTACTCATGGCACCTGGTGGATTTTACAGCAAATAAACACTTTTATACCACCTGTAAATATTACTTATATTAAAAAAAAAAATAATAGCAGTGGAAGTTGCTTGAAGGTGCAACCCTTTTCTTTAGAAAACAAAACAAAACAAAACAGTTTTAGCTAAGTTTTAAGAACTTAGCACATTTAGAACAAATAATGAATTATAAAATAAGGCATTTGAAAAGTTTTATTAATGACCAAAATCTCCTCTCCAGAACTATTTTTGTTTATCCAGGATTCTTTGCTGTTGGTTTTCCCATTTTTTTGACAGGCAAAGGTTTGTATCAGGTTTTTCGTGATTGCTCTTTTAGCCTTAACACAAACCAGTTGCTTGCCAAGTTTCACTACTATCAAGTCTAAATTATATTGTAAGACAGGTATTTAATCTGTAAATGAGAGTTTAATTGGGAAAAAAAAAAAAAAAGCTTTTGTATGTGCCTGGTACCAGCTTGTTTGAGGACGTGCTAATATCCTGTTTATATATATATTCACTGAACTGCTTTATGGTATGGGACTGTATACGTGTGCTGCTATGGTAGTGCTCAGATCACAAATGAGAAACAGAAAGTTAAGTTTTTAGAAGGCTGAAAGGATCCTGTCATGCTATTTTGCAAACCCTTTTTTATGAAACCCTTTTTATGCATTTCTGAATTAAGTCAGCTCTGTTAATGCATTGCAAATGTTTGTCATGCTCATGAAGCATAAATAGAAACTTTAGCAGTCACCTTAATTTAATCGTGATGGCAACCAACTGGAAGCTTTTTACCAGGCATAATTTGTTTAATCACAATCAGTAACTGAAATACGTGGAAAAATATTTTTCACTGTACGTCTTAATGTGATAACTACAGGGGGGGAGAAAAAAACACGTTTGTAGATTGTCAACAGGTTGCTAGCTTGTCGTCATCAGCAGTCACATAAATTCTTGCTCATTTTGCTTGGTAGTGATGTGATTGCTCTTTCTTAACCATCGTACATTCCATCAGACCTTCATGGTTATAAAGTTAAATAAATGATAAGCTTGAAAGATCTTTTTGTAGTTCAGTGACCAGACTGCAGATTTTCTTCGGTGATCTATTTCTGCTGCATCTCTTTTTAAAAAGCACATCGATTTACAACACATGAGAGTGTCTACATGAGGTTGTGTTCCCAGGACTTAGTACCACAGCCTGAGCGTGCCTGTTTAGATGGAGAAATGCCCTCTCTTTTTGTTTCGGTTAACATACATCTGCCAGTCAGGAGCAAAAGGGCAAATCTCACTCCATTTCCTTGTTTTTATTTGACTTCTCACTTTAGTTCTCTGTTTATCTGTTGCTGACATAACCTTATGCTGTACTAAAAGGGACAGTCTCTGTGCTTTTGTGTCTCTGATACTACACTGATGCAACTCCAGTGCCTGTAGTGGCATCACGCTGGCAGAACTGATGTCACTGTTGTGGAGGCAATATATATATATGCATGTTTATGCATGTATATGTGTGTTTGTGTGTGTATATATATATAAGAAAGCAGATTTCTTAGTGTATTTCTTTTTCTTTTTCTTTTTTTTTTTTTTTTTTTTTTCTCAGTACAGAGAACAGGCTTTAATCAAGCAACTGCTTTTCATGGCTAAGTCTTCACATGCTGTGCTGCAAACTTGCCATTAAATGTCTCTGGTCTTGAAAGCTTCTTGTACTCACTTTTGAGGCATAGCTATTCAAAGGTCACATTAATTGTTCAAAGCAATGTTTCAGCTCTGGAATATAAAGCTGTAGAAAAAGCATAAAATTTGTATAGTAGGGTGCTTCAGGTGACATCAGCAACATCCTCTACGGCTCAAGTGATGTGTGCTGCAGGAGCTGCAGTGGGAAGCTTAGATGACAGGAGAGCCAGGGTGAAAGACATTGCAAAATTTGGAGCTATTTAAGGTACTTTATAAGTGTATTCAGTTTACGAATAGTTATCAAAGGCTTACTGACAACCCTGTAACTCAGAAAGCAAGATGTATGCTTGGTGGTTTCAGGTTCAGTGTGGGAGTCAGCTTCGACTTCAGTAAGCACTAGTGAGTCAGTTTGTAGAAATATTTCTTCGTTAAACAAGTACAAGTTAAAAAGGAAAGCTGTTGACAGGGAAAATGTGATTTGTTTATTGTTACATATTTATGAGGTAATTAGAACTTAAGTACTGAATTAAACAGTTGTTTTCACTTTGGCCAAACTTTCAAGTAGGTGGGCGAAAGCGTATGTGTATCCATTGCGCCTGTAAAACACAGCGGTTGTGTGGAGAAAATTGAGAGTCAGGAATCACATCGTACTTTAGTCATCTGTATACAGCCACTTTTGTTTGAAATGTAGTTTGTTTGTTTGAGAATAAATATTTTAAAACATGAAACTTTATAAGCAGCTGATAAGTTACGGTGGTTTTTTTTTTTAGTTTTTAGAGTTCACTAAAAACTTTTTAAATGTTGTCAAGTTTTAAAAAAAAAGCCATCTATGATACTTTCACATGCTGTTGCCTCAACTCCCATTCCTCTTTTTTCTTTGTCTTTTATTTTTATCTGTCTTTATTTCCCTCTTAACAATCTCCCACACTTGTGACTTCTTTCTTTACTTTCTGGCCCTTTCGTCCTAACTTCAGCCTGGAGCACTTTCCTACCTTGAGCTGGCTTGCCTTTTAAAACGGGCATTTATTTGGTCATTTATTTGCCCCTCCTTGTGAGATACCCTCGCCACTCTTTCACCTTGAAGTTCAGAGTCCTACCCCCTACTCCCCCCCGTGTGTCCCACACTTGCTAGCTGTCTTTTGTTTTCCTCTGTGGCATATATTACACACTTCTGAGTTAATTGCATATGTTAAAATGCTGTAAGAAGATACTAAGAATAGCTTCAGGTATTTTTATTTTATTTCATTTCTACAGGAAATAACCACTTGTCTACCAGAGTACTACAAATGGACACAGTATCTCTTTCTTAAGCTTTTTGAAGCTGGGATAGTGTATCAAAAAGAGGTAGGTACAAGCTTTGATCTATAATACCTTGCACTTCACTAACTCAAGTCACTTATGGCATAGGTAGCCCATTTCTGGATAACCATTTACATTCATTCAGTGCCTAGATATTAATGATGCTCTGCTTGGTTTTAAATTACTGCAAAATATAATTAATTCTATATATAACTGAATTTTATATATAACTGATATGGATGGGTATTACAGCATGGCAAACTAGAAATGTTTGTTGTCGGTGACTTACATTGAAGTGCAGGATCAGAACCTAGCTACTATTAGTTTATTTCATGGCTTTGGCGTAGAATTTTCTAGGACTTAACTTCCCTCTTGTGAAGATGTAAAAGATAATGTGATCATGAAGAGTCTCTTCAGCAGCAAGATTATTTGACTGTATTATATTACTGTGATGCTGTCTCAGAACTGATAGAATTGGATAGGATAAGTGGAGATTATGTGCCTAACTATCCAGTTCCTGCACCCTGTTTGTGATCAGTAAAATATTACAGAAATCTTAGATGCTGTAAGACTATCACAGCTCTTTTTCAGTTAGCAGTATATTAAGAAACTCTTGACTTTATAGTATTTTGTAAAAAACATATGAGGCTATATGAAAAGGGAAGGGTTTGGTTAACTTCTTAAGCAGGAGGTGAAGCAAAGGTGTTAAATTAGCATTCCAAAAAAACTCTCTACATACCCATGGCAACTCAGTTCCTAAGTACCTGAACAGCTGCACCTAAACAAAGCTGCAATTCAGTAAATGTTCCTAACTGAAAAGGGAAACAAAGATTTCCTAAATGTGCTTTGAAGTTTCAATTGTATTCTGTAGAAAACCAGAAAACCCCATAGGATGTAATTATGGATGTAACCTAATTATTCTCTGAACCCAGAGAAAAGAGGTTGATGGTGAAAGGTAGCATTTGGAAAGGCAGGGTGCTATTGAGCTACTTTTCCTGTTTCCATAGGCAAGATATATTCAGAGATCCTAAGTGACAGCCAGCAAAAAGACCGAATATTTCCTAACATGCTCTTTTTGGTTCTGTGTGTTGTTTTTTTTCTTTGTTTCTTTGTTTTGTTTTGTTTTGTTGTTGTTCTGTAATTATTTTCCTTTTTTGTGATCAAATATTTAACCGCTAACTTTTCCATAGCAAACTTATTTTTATCTGTAGCTTTTTTTCTTTGAATAATTTGAGGTGAGTTTGAAAAGCACAAGGCTTGCAGCTTCTTTAGTAGGTATAGAAAACAAATTCTGCATGCAGACTCCTCATTTTTGTGGAATCTTGTAGGTGTTTGGGTACCAGTGATTGGATGTGGTATCTCTTAAAAGTCAGCAATCAGTTTGAGAACTGAAATCAGCATCTGTAAACCTGTAGGGAATGTAATCTCTAGTGAATGTAAACCAGTTGCTTTTTGACAGGAAACAGATGGCAGTGATATACCCCATAACCCTGGGTCTCTTCAAGCTGTCACATATACTTAAAGCATACGTTTATCCCATGTCTTTCGCATACCTGCAATGTACATTAAGTGGTACTTTTACACTGCTTGAAGTCTCCTCTATTACAATTTCATTTTGGGTACAAGGAGATAATTCATAGCCTTACTGTGGAGATAAAAATGATTCATATAGACCATTAGTGTAGTTAACGCTGTTCCGGGAGTATGTGTTTTTGATGAGAAATCACCCTGGTGGGGAGACGCAGGTTCAGTATGTCTGGGAGTGGGACTTAGTGGGAGTTAACCATGTCTGTCTGGATGCTGCAGCTTCGGCAGACGGCGTATCTTAATTCACCATTGGAAAATTCTCTCTGTTCTTCCTGCAATCGAGATCTGTCAATAGACTCTAGAGATTATTGATCTGGCCAGATGTGGGTGTCTCATTTCATTTGAGATGAATTGCTGTCTAGACTCTAATGATTATTTTGATTAGATATCTGCAGACTGTGGAAACCAAACCTGGAGATAGATATTTATGCTACAGACGTCTGAGGTTAGATGAGATTCATCCTCCCTTAAAAGCATATGGCCATCATTGGTGTAGGGAGCAGATCTAAATAACTCCTGTAGGATGTACACGTTTACACCGTGCTCTCTGTATAGGTGAAATTTAGTTGCTTTCTGAGGCTATAGTTTCAGAGGCTGTCATTTTCAAGAAGTTGCCTCTGTAAAGTACAAGTAGGATCTAAGGATTTAGCTTAATATCCGGGTTCTGGATATTAGTTAGAAGGCTGCAAGAGACGGAAGGAACAAAATACAACTCTAAAAATTCACAGACAAGACCTTTCATCAATGTATTCCTTACATGTGTATTTGCTTTATTCTTTGCATCATCTGTCTAGATAAATTTTCCTGCTATGAATCATAAGAATGTTATGCTAAATAATTACACTTGTATAAATCAGTTCAATTACTTTCCAAAATTTTCATCATAAATTTGCCCCAATATCACCAAAATAGAAACAGTATTTTTTCTCAAATTTGATTCATAGCCAATTTAATGCAAGCATATGTTAATAATGCCTCATGAAACTGACATTTTATTACTTCTTGATATTACATGATTTATAGTTCTTTAGATGTTACTTTAACTTTGTCATAGTGTGATTGTTTTTTTCAAAACTTTATAAATGAAAAGATCATTACTTTAAAGCCAACTTCATAATGTCTTGCATCATTACTGAAAAAGGTGTGTGTTCTGTACAGAAATCAGGTCTGTAATAGTGGAATATACTGATCACTTTTTATTTTCTAATGAGTGTTCAGAAGGCTGTTATAGAAACCAGTGTGGTGTTATTGGTAGGAAACAGATGGTAGGTAGCCAAACTGTATAAAATTCAAATGCCAATGATGTACTGAATTCACAAAAGCTTCATTTGAAAATAATTTTGTTTTTAATCAGGGAATGACTTCGATCCATTTCATCATAATAAATTTTGTGTAGGTAATCAGACTGTGCATGCACACACACAAATAACATACACTGATAACAAAAACAACAGTATTTCAAAGGAAGGAGATCCGTGCATCTGTCTTTTTTTCTGTCCTCACTACAAGGTTTGTAAAATGACTGTGATATTTACTGTTTCCAAGAATTCATAGCATACTTAAAATTAAGCAATATCAGTTGTTTGGAAATGGACATTTCAGAAGGTTATCAATGATAGATGAAAAGTGAGTAATATGAGGACAGTGATTATTCTTAAAATGAGATAGTAAGTTCTCCCAATACCCAAAGAATGTATTTCAAATTTTTCAATAACATTTAATGTATTTTAGTGCTGTGGAGCTGGAGCTGATGTTTGTTATTCAAGCTGATTTAACTTTGATTTAGCTCAAATACTAAATAACACTCAAATAAATGAGATGCATTGCTCTTCTTCATTGCTTGTTTCTGTTCATTTTTTCAAGTTAGTGTCTATCTTGGATGCCACTTCTGGAATGACTGTTGTACTGCTTTTAGGAATCTTTTGTGGTCTTACATCCCTTCTGATAAATGGTCAACTAAATTTTTCAATACTGTGTAGGGGTAGGTTGTGCTTTTCTCCCTCCCCGCCATGTGTGTCTGGTATTTCAGTTAGCCCTCAAAAATACAGTGTTTGTAGAGTTAAATGCCAACATTTATTGTACTTTAAATTTTCTTTAATGTGTTTGTATTGATAACTGGTAGGAAAGATGATTCCAAAAGTAATTCACGCAGTTGACAAGATATATGCAGAAAATGACAAGTCTTTCACTTTAATATAACACTTTTATGAGACTGTCTTCTCAGGTTGTACATCCTCAATCATCCATCCCCTTCAGTCTTACTCTCAACACTATTGGATTATTGCTGGACAACTTTTAGGCATCAGACTATGTAGTTTGCAGCATTGCAAATTGGAACACTTACCCATCAGTCATGACAAATGCTGCCAACAGCTTTTTTTGTTGTTGTTTTTTTTTGAGTTCTGAGAAGAACATTCAAAACATCTTCAGTTGAGTCCATATTGTTGATTCAAATGGATATTATCCAAATGTAGAAGATGGGCCTAAGAAATGTTTCTGGATAATTCTTCTGGTATCTAAAATGTAAGATCCTGGTTTTGAAATAACTGTTTAAAATACTTTTTTTTTTTCCCTGATTTTTTTTTAGGCCTTGGTCAATTGGGATCCGGTGGATCAAACTGTTCTAGCAAATGAGCAGGTGGATGACAATGGTTGTTCATGGCGTTCAGGAGCAAAAGTGGAACAGAAGTACCTCAAACAGTGGTTTATCAAAACTACTGCTTATGCAAAGGTATGAGGATACGTTTCAGAAATTGTGGTATCATATAAAGGAAGTGACTCTTCTAGAAATAGTCATCAAGCTGAATGTGGCCTTCTATATGCACATGTTTATGTAATATATAATTATATAATGATCTACGTGATCTGTCCCTGTTCTGTGTATGTATATAAAAAATGATTATCCTTGAAGTCTTTCTGTTCATTTCTTTAAAAAATTCTAAGTAATTGATGTGGGATTAAGTTATGAAGAAATTGAAAAGTATAACTTAGAGGTAAATTAATGTATCTTGCATTCATACATTGTTATCCTATATTTAACATCAGGTGTTTATCTGCCTCATATTTAGAGTGTACAGCTGTGCAGTGTTTTGAACTAGAAACTAGCTAGTGTAGTTATTAACCCATTGGACCTATGCTCATGGAATGAGCAGTGGAGTGCAGCCTGTCACTTAGAGTTTATTTCAACATGTGTTGAAATAAGCTGGTCTGAACCAGTTGTTAATTATAATTAACAGCTCTTTGTTGAAGATTCATCTGGACCTTCTGTTTTACTTTCCTTCCTATTCCACTCTATTTGATTATCTGTAATTTAAAAAATATTTTCAAGTTCTTTAAGCATCTTTTTTTTTGTTGTTCTTATGAACTCAAATTTTGATTGCCATCAGACAATATAGCTTCCACACCTAGGAATTCTTCTACAAAATTTTGCTGGCTTTATGCTCTCTGAAATGAAAATGTCAGCTTCCTGTTTGGGGTGGTTGAAGGCCTTATTCCATCCAAATACTCTATGTATTGGGACTTCAAGTACAGATTGAGAAAGTTATTCCCAAGATAATGTTAAAAAGTCATCCTTGACCCTTATTCTGAGCCTCAGATTCAAGAGACCAAATTTCCACCATCATGCAGGTAGAAGGCATCTAGATCTCACTTTGGGTCCATTCATAATGAAGAGACAAAACTTTTTTCTGCCTGATCCTTGTCTTCTGTATGTGTAGATGATAGTCAAGATGCACATTTTCTGATTGTACTGCCTGTTCTGGCAGTAAGGAGGAAACATTTGCTATAGCTGAAGGAAAAACTGAGCATGTCTGCACAATCACATAATGATCCCGAGGTCCTGAGCTCTTTATAAGTGCCCTTGTCATCAGAGTTCATGATCACTTTATCATGTTTCAGGGTCTGCCCCCGGCTCACCATTTACCTCAGTTTGAGGCTGAGGGGGAACTCTAGAGTTTCTCTGCTTACTGGTACATCTTTTGTTTACTGTCCTTATAGATTGTAGAAAATAATGACTAGCATTTCTGGGTTGTATCTATCGCTTGCACCAAATTACTGTTTGCTTATTTCCCTGTGAGAGGGGTGAAGTGGATCAGCTTTAAAACAGCTACTCATAAAAAAAAAAAAAAAAAAAAAAAAAAAAAAAAGTAGAGGAGCTTTTCATTAACCTTGAAACCGAAACCTTTCAGTAACCTTGGAACACCCTTGGCTTACAGGATTATTACCTCTTGCTCAATATCCACCCTTCTCTAGGGAGAAGGATTTATCTTTTGTCTTTAGTCTCTGACCCAAGAAATGACATTACAGGAAAGCATAAGCTCTGGGGATGATCGGGTCTCCCAGATCTCATTCTCCAATAAGCAGGCTTAACTGAAGCCAGGAAGGACCTTATACATCCACAATAACCCCTTACCTCCATCCAGAAAGATGTCACCTCAGGTAACTACTGTATGCCCTACCTAGAAAAAGGTAGGGGGATATGATGTAAAAGCGTAGACATTGCTCCTTAACATTTCAGTGGCATCATGAGTGAGAGCTTCTTCTACTTTCTATTTGGGAACGAGTGTTTATATCAATCTCTGCCAAACCTTTAAGTGTTACTACAGGGGACAGTGGGTACTCTACAGATTTCTATAAAGCTTTCCCAAAAGTTTGTTCTGCGCTTGATTGATATTCTGTAGGTCTATGTTAGCTCATACAACCAAGTTGATGAATGATGCCATATTGCTCCCAGCTCAAGTGCTTTGGCAAGCATTGCCTTCATGTGCTCCCACTTCTTGGTATAATGACAGATGCTACCAGTTATCAGCAGGTGGTTTGGATTTTCCTTTTCAGTCAGCCTCCACTGACTCCCATTTTTTGATGTGGTTCTGGCACATTTTAAACAGTCTCACTCTGCTTCTTTTGGCAAGAGTTTTAAACATTTGGTTGTAGAAGGGGAAAAAGACTTTTTTTTTTTTCAAACCTTCAAATAAGAATAGGAGACTGTCAGGCTCTGCTATTATAAATCCAATATCTGATATTACATGGATTTATCAGTTTGGAAGAGTAAGATAAATTCCATTTTTTTGGTATTTATTTTTTTCTTTCAAGTCACAAGTGACTAGGTAATACGCTTGTTGTGTCTTACCTTCTGAAGAACTGTTTTGGCCATACAGCTCCAAATGGCTCGTGAACTGCAAGCTGCAACTGAAGATTGCCGATCTGAGGGAGACTGTCTCTGAACTAACAATAGCAAAATATTTCAGTCTCTTAGAGGCTGTGTGCCCACACTGACATAATCAGGAAGCTTCACAATAGCATCTTGAGAGAAACCACATTACTGGTCTTAAATGCGACGAGTTCAGTTCCTCTGTCTGAATATCTTGATTAATTATCTCCAAAACTCAAATTTTCATGCATTTCTTTATTCCTTACAGTAGTTATTCGAGGTACTTTTCAACAGGTGGTAAGAGATATACGTCCTTTCTTCCAAACCTGTTTCTTGTTTGGATTCAGGCTGTTGACAGTTGATTTGAATCTGTATCATCCTAAATAGCACAGTGTTTAACAGCATGGTTACAGCAATCATCCTTCCAGTTCCTCAGCCCTTCTTCCCCAGCTGTTTTCAAAAGTCCTTTCCAGGAGACTTGGCGTTACCGAGAGCAAGAAGTTCATTCAGCTTTCGCATTCACAGAGCCTTTCATCTTGGAGTGGATTTTATAGGGCTGGTCCTAATAGGTGTGTTAGATAAAGATACCTCTTTGACTTCTAAGCTAAACATCTTTAACCACCAATATGATTTTAGGATGACAACATTAGTGGTGATAATACCTTCACTTCAGCAGGGGGCATTATTTCATACTGCTTGGTCCTGAACACACTTATTTCTGTAAAAAGATTTGCCTGCCTTATATCATGGACCATAAGCATTACCAGTACAACTCCCATTTCTTGGAAGTCTTTGCTGTTCAGAGACTCTGGGTATTTGTGCTCCCAATGATAAATAAGTACAACAAATAATTTTTTATCCTTACCTGGCAGTTAATCAATGAACATACCTCTCTAAAAGAATACCTGCTTCTTTATAGTTATTACAGAATCATAGAATCATTAAGGTAGGAAAAGACCTCCAAGATCATATCACTTCCCTTTTTTCCTTCAGCTGTTTGGGGCTTACAATTAATACGTGCATAGTGCCTTCTCTGCAGTTATTTTCAGGCACCTAAAGTGAGCCTTCATAGTCCAGCATACTAGAGTAGCAGAAAGCGCTTTTACTTATGGTACTTCGTATGTCAGGCCCCTGTAAATGGGAGGTCTGAGAGGACATTATAAAGATTGTCCTTGATGGGACTGGGCATCCCCTATGATCAACCTTTTTTGACTTAAAGATGAAGAAAGGGGCTCAGCCTTCCAAGACTTGTCTGGACCTGAGATTTTCATTCCTCATTCCTGTTCCAGTTGCTTGGTGTCATCTGTCCAGTTTTGCTTCTTTTGCAGGTGTTCAGAGAGCGAAAGCCAGATGGCACCAGATTTGTGAGGTCAAAATGATTCCAAAGACCAACAATGATCCAAAGACCTACATTTTCTACCAGTAAAGTAACCCTTAGGTCTTTGAGCCATACTGCCAGAATTTGTATCAGAACCCACCTGCCCTCTCTTTCCTGTATCTCACAGCTTGGACAAGTTTATTAGCACAGAGCAGATTCATTTATTCCTTGTGTAAGGCTTGTTCTTACAAGCTTTGGGAAAAGCTAGTGGTGAAGTGCAAGTGGATCAGACTTTCTATGTGTTGTATGGCTAGATTTCTGTTATTCACTAAGTTTCACTACGTTTTATTCTGAAAAAAAATGGGAGGCACAAAGAGATTATCTGGTAGTAATTTCATCCTTGCACCTTTGCTGGAAGATTTATACTTTTTCCCTCTTTGGTTTCTTTTAAAGGATTAATAATTTTAAAATATGCTCTACTTCTCCCCTTCCTCTTTGCACAGTGGGGCCCTAATCTGTTTTTTGGTATCTCATGGGAAAGCCATTTGACTCTGGTCACCTTTTGCTTGCACATTCAATGGCAACTGTTATTTCTTCTGAAAAGTATGCAGAAATACAAGACAAAAAGCCAGAAAGCTTCACCTTCCCTGTTCTTTTTCTGCAGCAAGGCTCTCTGCAAATCCCATATTCCTTCCTGAGTTTTCTCTAAGTTAACACAGTGGGACGGTATGTTGAAAAATGCTTTATTTCTAGTAAGTAACACCTTACCTGCGTGGCTCAGAGGAAAATGCAAGTCCCTTTTTTTATAAGCGTTTTTATAGATTGGGATCCATTTAAAATATATTTAATGAATCTGTTATCCCTTAATTCTTCATGCAAAATACCAGCTAGCAATAATAGTTGCATTATATGTATGCATACAATTTGTTTTCTACTTGAAGCATCCACAAATTACCTTAACTATACAATCTCTTTATACTGCATATTGATGATCTTTCTAGTCATCTGTTTCTCGTTCACCCTTTTATCTGTTTCTGTTCTGTATCTCACAACCTCAATAAAAAATAAATACTAGCAAGCATAATCCTCGTCTGCTTGCTTAATGTGCTAGTCAGATAGCAACAAGGAGCTACATGATCAGTAATGGGCTATGAAGTCATCTTGTGTGCTTACAGGAGTCTGTGTTTAATTCATATGCACACTTTATTCTTTAGGTTTCCAGAGGAATCATCTTCTGTGGATTTACTCTGAATCCTTTATTGTTACTACACCTGCTCACAGTTCTTTTTTGAAATAAAAAATGCAAACAAAGCAGTGTTTGCTCATATGACAGTTTACCATTGGCAATGTATTTTTTTCAAGGGGTAGAAATATTGACCATGTATTAAATAATTAACGGAAAGTATTTTGGGGATCTAAATAATCATGACCCATTTTTTAAACTGTCAAGTAAATATAAAAATATAAAAGTATATGTGAAATATATATGGCACATTTTATGGATATTCTAGCAACATTTTAACTGTCATTTTTCTTCAGACAGATTTCTTTGATAAAAGTATAATGCATGGCATTATTAAAAACTGATGGCATTATTATTATTCAAATTGTTGTCTGTGCATTTAAGATGTTTTAAGCTAAAACATTTAGTTTCTATGGTTACCCAGCTGAATCTGTAGGCAGATTCATTGGAAAAATCTATCTGTAAATGTTAGTATGTTCTGTGTGTACCTGCAAATTGCTATTACTGCGTTCTTTTTTAAGGCACAGTCAACTGAGTCCTCAAATCCAAATCTACAAGGTTAGTCTTTGCACAGCACTTGTTCTTCCTAAATTGATTCAATATAGTATATATTTTCACGTTTTATTGATTTTTTAAATTATTTTTAAAAACCCCAAATATTTTTTGAATAATTCAAAAATCATCCACGTTAGCAGATTTTTTTTAACAAAACAAAATTGAGGCAACTACAAGTTTTATCTTAAATCATCTCCCCTTTTTTTGCACAGCATTCAGATAGTACGCGTACATCTAATTTAAATACGGGGGAAATGGACAAGGCCTACAAAGTTCTGCCAAAACTCTAAGTTAAGGTTTCATATAGCTAAATAGCAGTAGTCTTTGTTAATTATTTATTTTGTACAGGCATTTAGAAACAAATCCTCACATTCTGTGAGTGTGGAAACTTTTAGCATCGTGCTGACTCTGTAAAGGCAAAACAACAAACAATTCTACCAGTTCTTCTCCAGCTTTTTTCTGGGTTTGCGCTGCTTCTGACAGGTCCTTTGGGCTGAACATAGTTGAGATTTTTACATAATCATCTTTTACTTGGTTTTAGTTTTTTATTTTATTTGTGAGCTATTAAGGAGACAGGTTACTTTTTTACCCCGTAATGAAACTGAAGTACTGCATTTTAGTAAGTTAAGAATCTTGACAGTACTTTGGATTTCATAGCGTGAGGTAATGCCTCATCATTATGAGGAGAATAGAAATGCTGGCTCCCTAGGTCTTCATGCTTTATGTGTGATTTTTCACTTCCCACACTTGGGGTCTAGCTCGTAGTTGTCTTCTTCCAACAAAATGGGTCAGATAAAACTCTCTTTGGAACGCTTCCTCCTAAATCATACTGAAAGCTCTCTTCTGGATGGGGACCAAGAGCTCTGTCCCCACTGCTTTCTTAGCATTTCATTATAATAAAGAAATCATGCCTGTTTTGTCAGCTTGGCAAGACAGGGAAATGTTTGTGCATTTCCAGACCAGGGTGATATTTTCATCCTGGTATCAATGCAGCATATCATTTGGTGCTACAGTAATATAAATTTAATTTTTTTTTGGCATAATATTAATCAAAATAGTGAAAGCTGAGTACTACTAAAAGTGATAACAAATATTTTTGAGAGCTTTTATATTTACAGAATCAATTAATATTTTTTTTTTCCCAAAGGTATGCTTTGCCATACTGGAAAGGGAATATTTTCTCTTTGGTAATTGCTGCTATGAGAACAACTGTGGAGAACTCCAGAAAAGAACACCGTGTTTACTTTTTGCTTTTGAGATGTCATTTATTTGCCTCAGTTACACGTAGTCAAACCAGAGATATTTGTTGACCATAAATTATTGAGAAGGGAAAGACTGCTGACAGCTCAGACATTTACAGGGAAGAATTTGAAGCATAGGCAATGTCTGTGTTATTGCTCCTTCTTTATATATGTTTTCAGTATACTTCACACATGGGAAATAAGAGTCAAGAGTGACCTATGACAGTACAGACGACAACTACTAAAGGTAAAAAACAAAGCCAAAAAAACACCAGAACAAGAAGAGATTAAAAACTCCTAGCAGGAGCTGTACCACATAATCACAGCTGGAACTGTGCAATATAATGCAAAATAAAATAGTGGGCAGCCTAACTTTAATTTCCTGTACTTCAGTTAGTATATTAAGTTTTATTAAATGATTTTGTGTAATCTTTAGTTTACATTTGCTTGCTCTTCTGGAAGCTTGATCAAATAAACTGAAGCATTTAATTTTAATCCAAACAGATCTTGAATATTTCTTTGACTCTTCCTTAAAAGCAATGCTTATGCTTTTAATTTTTTTGTTCTTAATTGAATGGTTTTGAAATGAAACCTTTTGCTGACCTTTTTATTTTATTCTTGTTACAGTGCAAATTTCTCCAACTTCATTCAAGTAAATTCATTGGAAGTAGAATAAATGTTTGGCTTTATACCTTTAGATGTTTCATTTTATTGCTTGTACTACCATAGAGAAGTTGAAATACTCTTATTCAGTAAGAAATTAGTGGCAGGAATTACTCATTAAAAATTTCATTTCCAAAGTTGAGACTGATTTTTTTAGGTGTTCATGTTTGAACTACAAGCAGGGGAACTTTTGGATGTGAGATCGTGTTGGGAAATAATAAAGCACCACTGCTCTTTGGTTTTATGTACTTTCTTTTGTCTGAAGATTGCTATGCAAAAGTTGTTTCTCTGTAAATCTTCAACAGACTATACAGTTGGATATGTGAAATTGGTCATCCACTTTTGGGTTACATTATTTCTAGTTTCAGACCTGGTCGTCATTATCTGTGATGAATTTATGGCAAATTCATCTTGATTTTGTGCATCTCTGATCGTCTTCACTGGCTGACTTTCATCTTCTATCTATGCCAGAATTTTCTAGTTGTTTTGAAAGAGTAAAACAGTCCTGTGGAACATCAGTTTATCCTGAATCTTCAACTTCTCCAGCACTTAAGTCAAACTTCCCTAAAGGTGTAGGAGCCTTGAAGACATTTTCAGCCCTGGATGTAGCTTTGAATTCTCTAGCTTTTTCTCCTGTGTCTGTCGATCTTCAGATCTGGAAGACTGTCAAAATGTATTTACGCTTGCGGTGGTTTCGCACAGACGGCCAACTTAAACTCCATCACACCGCTCTCACTCCCTCTCCTCAAAGGAAGACGGGGTGAGAAAATATGACAAGAAAAAAAAAGGCTCACTGGTTGAGATGAGGATAATATAATTAAAGGAAAAACAAAGGGGGAAAAAGCATCAAAAAAGTAAAGACCTCACAGAAGCAAAGAGAGAGAAAGCAATTTTTCTCTACTTGAGCAGTGTTTGGCCATGTCCTAGGAAGCAGGGCCTCAACACGTGCAGTGGTTGTTTGAGAGGAAGGATATCTTCATAATGAGAGCCCCAACCCTCCTTCCCCTTCCCCAGCTTTTATCACTGAGCATGACACCATTTGGTGTGGAATATCCCCATGGTAGGGGGAAGGTTAACTCCATCCCAGCCAGACCCAGTACCATGCTTTACCTTGAATGTTTCAGCCTTGTGGTTCATTAAGACAGGAGTGATTTCTTTTTTGATTAGATGTATGCATCTGAAGTTCTTTTCTGTCTTCCCAAGCCATAAAAAATGAAAGTATTCCATGTAGAAACAGGCTCTGCAACTTAATATTTCCAAGTTTCTCACCACTGAGTCATTAACAGAAATTCAAAAATGGAATTCATTTGATAGGTTTATCACTCTCTACTTTCTGAATTATAACACTGTATTTGTTCTTCGTATATGGCAGAATCCAACCTGGTTTTATTTTTGTTTATTTCCCTGTGTGCTGGGAGTTTTTTGTTTATTTCCCTGTGTGCTGGGAGTTCACTTGTGTCTCCTGTTGATTATTTTTTCTATGCTGCCTCGTAAACAAACCTTGTGGCATAGGTGACTGGGACTTCTGTGCATGCCTTTGAGAGTCAGAATTTTTGTTTAAGGAATCATATCAGTGATTGCAAAAGGATAATTGGCAGAAAATTAATCAAACTAACTTAACAATTCAGAAGATATCTTACCAAACATGTCGGTGATTTAAAACAAACAAACAAACAAACAAAAAAAAAAAAAACACAAAACATGGAAGCAAAATTCATGGAGTTGGTATTTAACTTTTCAAAATGTAGTTTATACTATTCAGAAACTTTTGTGCTGGCTTAGGTCAGCTTCAATTCAAAAAGTGTCACATACCCAAACAGGCTCCATATGCCTTTTTAAAATTACTGATGGTTTTAATGTAAATTTGTAGAGTTACGGTTTTGCAGAGTGTAATGCTGCTGGATTTAAAGATGAAAAGTGTTCACTTTCCCTCAAGCAGGGTTTAAAAAACTCCTCATTTGCACAGAACATAATTTTTTACAGTTGAATATAGAAGTACATTACTGTGTGTAAGAATTAACGCTCCCTTCTACTTCTGTGTTAGTGAGTATCTTAGGTTAGTTTACAGCAACTGTTACAATGACATATGTGTACATCCTATATAGTTTTTTTCTCCTATTGCACTACAGAAGGTGTTCATGTTTTGCAAGTTGCTGGTTTTCTGCTTCATTTGTCATTTGGAGCCTGGACAAGAAACCAAAGCAGTGTGCTGTGTACAAAGAGCAGAGAATCGTACTTCCACGCTGAATTTATTTTAAAAAATTTAATCACACTGTACTACCGTTCACATACACGTTAAGATGTGAAGGGTTTGTGTTTCTATACTCTGCTAGGCTGTGTCATCATATGGAATAAGTTCTGTTATTTTCATTCAGGTGAAGCAAAGTTGGCTCTTACACACCGTATTTAGCTGTGTGAAGCAATTGCATTGTTAAGAGAAGAATTGGACTCAGACAAACTACAGCCTGTAACTCCTAATCAGGCCAGCTAACTAGAGTTAAAATCATTATCACACTCGTATTAAGGATCTTGATGTATTAATCCTGCAGTGAAAAAACATCTAGGCAGTTTTTCTGGAAAGCAATTACAGTCTGTTTCAGCAGAGCACATGCATGCTTAAATGCATCTGCCAGCAAAAATACAATGTAGATTAGGATGGATATCCAAGCAGAGATTTTAGAAAAATCTGCTGATGTGTCCAGCCAGTTCTCTGCGTATTGGCCCAATTTCATACTTGATAAATTGCATAAAATGCTTCCAAAGAATGTATCCAAGTATTGTATATATATATATCCAGTTATTTTTTATTCTTTGGTAGATATATTTGTCTGTGGATTATTCACAGCAGATAAAGCTCAGTATTCTCTGGATCACTTAAATTGGTGAGAATAATGAGATTTGGGGATTCTCCATGACACAGTACACTCACAGTTGTAAACTAAAACTCATTAAGATTACAGTATGATTGAAAACTTCCAAAACCTTACCATTCTTTTATTTATAAATCATCAGAGAAGGAATTTGATTATTAAGGATGTAGAAAGCAATATTAATCCCAAGTGCTGGTGTAATATTACGATTTATGAAGCATATGTCAATTATTTTACTTTGAGAAATAGATATACAACAGAACAGTAACTAGAAAGTAATCCTTTTAATACATTTTACACAACTCACTTTGAAAATATTTCCAAATGTACTTAAAATATAACAGTTGAAAACAAATGAATTATATATTCGGTAATTATCGAACTTCCAACTATTTAATTTGAGCAGAATGTAATAGTTCCTGTCCATCTTTGCAGGTTGTTAGCAGTTAATGAGATAATAAAGAGCTTGGATGTTTGATGTTGGAGTCACAGCTAATGGAAAAATTATTCAACATGTTGCCTTATTCTTGGTTTTTAACTGTAATTGTTCACCATCTGTCCGAGTGACTCATGCCTCTGGCTGTACTTCTGCCAAAGTAAAGATTTTGGACAGTCATGGAGTATTCATAACAGAAATGTGAAATGTTACGAAGTGAAAATTGAGATGAACTCTGAGCTATCCAGCACATTGTACTTCTTCTCCTTTAATTTTTTATAGATTTCTTTTACTAAAAGCATATTGGCTTTAGGCAAATGTTAGTTGGAATAGTCCATCATGGCTTCTGTGCCATACGTTAGAAAGCACATTAATATATGGATATATCTCTTACTGAGTGTAAATAAACATAGAAAGGTATAGGTATGGCTGTTAGATGTTCTGGATAATGAAGGAGCAAACAATTTCTTCTGCACTGTGTATTTCAAAGCTGTTGTAATACACTCACATTTTGAATTTAACATGAATCCTTATTGTTACGACTTGGTTTCATTTTTTTATACGATTATATCAGCTGAAAATCCCACTTAGTTTTAGAGACATGGTTGTGCTTGGTAAAATATCAGTAAGAAACACAAAAAGTGGATAGGCAGCTGGAAACTATCTTGCCATTTTAAGTCAGAGCTGGAAAATTTTAGGATATGTAAATGTCTTTTGTCTGACTGCCATCTCCAGGCTATTGTTTAGAACAGCTAATCCAATTGTAGACTTCATAACTGCAAGCACATCTCTTATTTATCAGTAGTCTTGTTCAGCTCATTAAGTAACTTATACTTCGTACAATTCATATCCATTAGGAATATTTGTTATGGTTATTTTCATCCAGAGGTTTTGTTCTGTGTTTAAAGTTTAGTCTGTTCAAAAGTGCAGCCTCTTTTAATAACACTAGGATATCGGTTGAAGACATTGTACCTCTCTCCTGTGCCATGTTAATTTTATTCTCAAAGATGATTTTATTTTCAAAGATGAATTTGAAGCAGCAGCAGTATAAAAATACCTCTTCCTATCTTTGACCAACACCTTGTTGTTTTGCTGTTAGTTACAATTAAACCCATAGTCTTAATTTATGTGCGTTGTATAAAAGCATTTGTACAAAAGCTGAACATCCTAACTATTTCTTCTATTGCATCAGGCTATGTTTGATGCTTTGTCTGATCTCCCTGAATGGTACGGTATAAAAGAAATGCAAGCAAATTGGATAGGTGACTGCGTTGGATGTTCCTTTGACTTCTTGCTAAAGGTGAGTCAGAAATTTCAACACTGCTGTCTTTGCTGGGCTAAATGCAATTCCTGAAATGCATAATGGGACAGATTTTCAGATCTAAAAAGCATCAAACCTACTAAAAGTTAGAGTTATATGTTCATGCCTGGACCTGCACTGCTTTCTGAAGAACATTTGTGTGTTGGGGTGATACTCCCTGCTGTCCTTCTTAGGAAAGCATTTGTGTGTCCAAGTGCAAAACTGGATGCAAATTGGCTATGTGTATTTGTGCAAAAATACATGCCGGCTAATAAGCATTCCTGGAAGCCAGGATCTTTAAGCAGTACCATGAGCAGTATCAAGTGGTACTGTACAAGTCAGCTGGGTTCTGGCTATGCTTTAGCTCCTCTCTGCACAGCACCTTCTCCATTGGATCCAGGCTGACATCAGTCATGCCGCTTTAGTTAGGTCTCATTTACTAAATACAATAAAATGATAAAAAACAGAAAATTAGGTGGTGATAGACCTACAGAGAAGCCTGGATAGAAAGAAAGCAGTGGAATAAAAAAGGAACCTTTAGAAAATTGCAGTTATTCAGAGAACAGTGGGAAAATCTGAAGTCCTTCAGATTTTCAGAGGCCCTAATGGAATTTCAGCCCTTTTGCTTCTATGTTTTATTGTTTTCATTTACTCTGGTCTAACACTTTAAAAATGACTTATTAAAAATGACTTATTTTAAAATGCTAGATTTCTGGGAACCTCCAATGGAGACAGTTTGAACTTTCCTCATACCTCTGAATTGCACATTGCTAATAAGATATATTTTTGAGGTTAAGTTGCTTTAATCAATTGTTTCTGAAAACGTGTATCAGTTTTGCTGTAGAAGAATCTCCTTCTAAGAACCTCACACAATCCACAGTTAATTGACATAGAATATAGAGCCTATTGATAGTTTCAGGTAGTAATTTCATAAGCAGCCCTCTGTGTTTATTACTCATGTTTTATGTCCAGTTGTTTTAATCTTGTGACACCCTTTCCAGCTTCTACAAATTTACTCTTGTACATAAGTTGCAGCATTTATTTCATTAGAGAAGTGTGATAGAAAGCCCAGTAGCTGAGAAAATTGAAAATTCACTTTAGAGTTTAAAGGTAGCATCTGATTTAGGTGGGCTTGGCTATTGCCATTCCTTGAAATCAGAGCACTGTAAATTAAAAGTGAGCAGAGGGATTCTGAGTTACTTAACCAGGGATTGAATGTGGCTCAGTAGTACAATGAAATATTACATATGATTTTACTTTATTTGTTTATGTTTGGATAGATTATAAAGCAACTTTCTCAAAGTCTTAAAAGTAAATTTTGTCAAAATTTGATACTGGAAACTCCCTGTAGTGAGAATGTGTCCGGCTTTGATATTTAGACTTATATATGTCTATAGGGTGGGGTAGATCTGTCAATTGTGTAAGCAGGAAAATAAATTTAAAACCACTGCACTTCTAATGGAGGAAAAAAATAATCAGGGATATTTTCTGCTTTTTTTCAGGTTAATGGTGAAGTAACAGAAGAGAAGCTTGCAGCTTACACTTATACGCCTGAAGCCATTTATGGAGCTTCCCATTTATGTATTTTACCAACTCACAGACTGCTGCATGGGAATAGCAGTCTGAAGGAAGTCTTTCAGAGGGAGTTCATCCCAGGGAAAGGTGATATTTTTCTCATTCTGCACGTTGTTATAAAAGAGTATCAATTTTAGAGAATGATCTTCAGAAAATGTGTGTCCAGCTGGGCATGAACTGTTCCTGTTAAGAAGGAACATTTCCTTTTGATCCTTTGTATATGTCAAAAAGTATCATACCAGCCTGTCCTGGCTTCAGATACAGTTACAGCAGTTACGTTAGAATTTTTGCCTTTTATAATGGCTGTAAAACTTCACATATATCAAAGTATTGGAACAGGTTCTTGTTTCCTCATATAAGCAAAATGAATACTCCAACTCTGACTTATGTGAGCCCATTGGCCACATAGCCATTACCACTATGTGGTAATTTGTCATTAGCACAGGGTATGGAACCAGCTCTTGCACTAACAGTCATTTTCCTCTCGTAGGGAACATAAAGAGGACAACAGATAATTAATACATAGCAAAGTGGATCATCAATATATAGCAAAATAATACTCTGCCATGGAGATCCTCATTTAATACAAGATTCTAATGGAGTAAATTCAGAGTAGCCTTATGGTAGGTCCTGGCCTGTACAGGGAATACAAATAAGTGGTAATTTTTTTTATTTAATTAGTGTTAATTGGTTTCTTAAAGGTTCCTACCGTGCACTCTGTCTGTACTCCACATCCTTGGCCTGACATTTTTTATTGTTTGGAAAATGTAAAAATCACAAGAGTAAATACAAAGTATATTGAATATATTTTGTTTCCACCTCAGGTTTGTGTTCAATATTTATTATTTTCTAAAATGTGGCAAAAAAATCTGGCTTCATTGTATATAACATCCAATGTCAACATTGGATATATAACATCCAATGTCAACAGCAAATGAAGCAGGAATCTTATGGGAAATAGTTGTGGTTGCAAAGAACCTGCTTTATTTTGAGGTGTTTCATTTCTATAACCTTAATAACATTTTCTTGGTAGCAGGAAAAATGGAGCTTGAATGTGTGGAGTATGTAGAGTCCTTGTCTCAGAGCCAAGCAAAGCTTGGAGAATTTTTATTAAGGAATAAAGGAACAAATTTTCAATTCGTACAATTCAAAAAACAAAGCACTGACCCCAGAAATGCACATTCATGTATGTGCCTGTATCTTTGTTGAACCCTTGTGCTTTAAGCCAAACCACACAACTGCAAAACTTGTTTTTCGTGTGGAGCAGTATTTTTTTTTTATATTAATTTTACATGGAAATATTTGAAAGGCTTTTTTTTGGGTTTCTGTTAACAGTAAACTTCACCTTTTGGTTGAGCTACATTAAGAAACTTTCAGATTAATGACAGCAATAAGACATTCAAAAAGAGGCTTTAAAGTGGAAACAGTTCCAGAATCATAAATCTACTATTGCTACTTGTAAATGTACTTACATACATTCTTCAGTTGAACTTGGCTGATACTTTGTACTGTTCCCTGAGCATTTCAAAGACACAGATTGGTGTTTTCCAAAGAAGAAAACATAAAAGAGAAGAATTCTTACATGGACATTCAGGTTTGCATTTCAGTTATGTTATTTAGTAAGGGTCAACAATGGCATTGAAGTCAAAAGAAACATAAGATGGCCTTGAATAGGCCATATTTCCATCATTAACTAGATTAAAAAGTATGAATCATCAATGACATTATAAAAAAATATATATTTTTATTTTTACTTTGCAGCCAGTGTAGTTTTGTAACTCCCTTTCTTCACTGTGTTCTCATTTAGATAATTAAGATGGTATGTATCTATTCAAGGGAGAAAAAAGGATGTAGTATGGCAAAGTAACTTAAAGTTCTTATAGCTGTACTCCTAGAGTAAAGCTCTGTATTTTATCAGAGCTGTATTTCTATATTATATCAGAGTCATTATCATTTAAATAGAAGTGAGCAACCAGTTTTCAGGCATTCATTTTTTTTGCGTAGAAAAAATTATGTTAATCTAGAATCTGGTAAGTCTTCCTCTAAGTCACCTTCTAAGTATGATATGTCTGAGATTTGACCCTTACATTGTTCATTAGCTCATTATAATACCAGACATACATTGTTTTACATTTGTAACTGTAGTATCATTTCTTTACAGCTATTATAATAACGATGTGAGCAAAAGAAAGAGCATCTCCATAAGCTGGAGAATTACTATTTTGAGTTCCAGCATAAAATCAGAATTATTGCTGGGTGGGAGAGAGGAGTTATTTTTAAAAACTGTCTGCCCTACCCACTCTGCTTCCTGTTCACAAGGCGTTTTTCTTAGTTGCTTTTAAAAAGTGAGATTATTCATTTTGTACCTTTTTTTAAACAGAGGAGGAAAGCTAAGTGCAGTGGTTTGAACAGGAGAAATTTTCTCTAGAATATGTATATCTCAGAGACCTGAAATTTGAAAAAGTAGTAAGGTAAATAAGTATATAGTTAGTTTTAAAAAGGCTGATGAGATAAAGTAGCCCTGTACTGTAGAATGATGTTATTTTATTTAAGGCAGACTTTATGTAAGCCTCAGACTCTCCACAGCTTTCCACAAAGGTGGGCGAAAGGGAGCTCTCAGTGGTCTGTATTATAATTATCGTATGGAGAGTCGTATTCCTTAAACACTGATTTGGTACCTCATCTGTGCAAAATAAGAATAAATTTCATCAACTGTATGTGAGTCTCTAAAAATAGGTCTTAAAAATGGAGACCTTTTAAACTTTCACTGACCACTAAAGGTCCCAAGATCCTATTTGTCAAGGGTAGGCATTGTACTGCAGAACCTTTGACTAAATAAGTTTGCTTTCCTTACTGCTGCATGGCATGATGTGCAGTGTTAATGCACATGACTGAGTTTCAAAATCATCAGCTCTTTACGTAGTAGTTTGGAAGCTGCTTTTAGCTTTAAAAGCACTAAAAATAATATCAAGAAACAGGTCCAAATTGAGATCTGGATTTTGAATCTTCAAAACTTGGGATGTAGAAGTTAGATTTTCTTCTTACCAGGACACCGAAGTAACACAGTGTAAGTCAATTTCAGTTGATCACAGTCCTCATCCTTGATTTTCTTCCTCTGACTCCACTTTCCTGTGAACATTTGGTTCCAAGATATTTTCTGTAGGCTAATCCCTAATATCAACATGAATATTCTGTTTGGAAATCAGTTGGTTACTTAGATTTTCTTTTTACGTTGGTCAGTGATGCATAGTCCTTCTGTAAGAAAGCAAGTCATAAGCATAGTGTATATGCTTCCCTTCAGATTCATCTAAATAACTGAATGTTCTGCTTAATTTTGGAATAATGTCTGTGAGTATGTATTAGAGTCAATTCATACAACTTTGCAGCAAGCCTGCATTTTGATCAAGGATTTTTTTTTATTGTAGTCCACATCTTACTGAGTTTTTAGTCAAGTGTTTGTTATAAAAATGTTTTCTAATCATGAAAATTTATTAGTCACGTTCGACTTACAGAGGATTTTAGTATCTGTGAACTTTTTAGAAATGTGATTACGTTTTTTATTATCTTTCTTATTTAAACAAAATTTTAATATAAATTTAATGTATAAGATGAACTGAGTTTTAACAGTAAGTAATGTTCTTATCATATCATCTGTCATATTTTACTTATTGTGATCATTTGTTTTCAGACTCACTCACTTCAGTGACAGCTGTGAATTTGCTTACCAATCAAGAGATTCCTGTAGTAATCTCAGCAACAAGTTTTGAGAATTTTCTTGACACTAAAATAGGTATGTGACAGTTATCATGTAAGTAGAGTAGTATAGTTTTCAGCTGCTGTGTTGGAGCACCAGATACTTTTGTGATAAATCTTTGATCATCGCAGTTCTCTTCTGGACTTTGGAACTCTGTTCTTCATTACTGTTCTTCATTAATGAAGAAGGAAAGGAAAAGTAGCAATGTAGAATCTGTCTGGGGGAGAGATTTACAGGATGATGCATTTTAATGGAAATATTATAAAATTAGTTCATTTAATGAGCTAAATTTGAGGATCTGCATATCTCAAGAGGATTGATTACCTACAATGCATGCGTATTTGGCTCTTACCATCCTTAATCAAAACAGAACTGTACCATTGTTTGACAAAAACATTTTGCAAATAACTGACTTTTTTTTTATATGCTTAAAAAAGGATGTGCATAGTTATAGAGAAATGTTTCAGACAGGTTTAGGTTTCCCCCAGTAAAGATCCAAAAATTCCAAGTTTGTGTTGAAATCAGGAAACCAAATCAGAGTGGGCAGTAACTGTTCAGGTAGTCTTGGACAGTTGTCTTACACCCTTTAGCTCTAAAGGAAGTATTAAGTTTAAGTAATAAGTTTAGGCCCCTAATTTAGGATTGAGGAGGTTCCATAAACAGATGGGGAAGGACACTGCTAGTGGATAATCTCAATCATCTGAAATGGGCTTCTGTTCTCAAAGCTGTCCCATGAAGCAGCCTATCTTGCTCCTTTCTGCACAGGGAGCCTAGTGCTTCAACCTGGGCAGGTAGGTACATACATGATGTGGCAGTCCTTCTACATAAAAACTTGAAATTGCACTAACTTTTAATAGTTATGTCCATCTTTTTTCTGCAAGGTTTATCTTCATCAATAGTACACACCAGGTGTCTTGTTTACTGTTAGTTTTTGCTGTGGTTTCATCTTAGCTGAAATAAACAGGCAACATTCTGTGCCAGTACTAATGGGATATGGTTCTTTTATACCTCTTCACTCACACACACACACACACACTGCCATTGCACTACCTTCCTTATTCCTTAACTTCCATTTGTTTTCTCCCTTTTGCTGTTACTTCTTTCCTTCTCTGCAGCTGCTAAGACATCCTCTACACCACTGCCTATGTGGTGGCTTTTCCTGCACAGCAACTGAACTGGATAAAACTATCTGACTGTGGAGAACTACTTAGGTGGCTGTGCCATGCTACTAAATGCTGCTTTTACTGAGAACATTGTGCAAAAGTATCTTGGATGACCCTCATAAGGCTGATTGAAATTATCCACTTAGGCTGTATACCTTCCTTATTACATGCCCACATCTTACACTTTAGAAGTGAATCTGTTTTTGAAAACCAGAACCTCCCCTTGCGTAAGAGAAGCCAAATAATTGAGATACCTAATCTTATTTATCATTAAAAGCTTCCAGCTTGTTAACTGGCATGTACCTTGGCCTTATGTCTGTTGGAAGTATCCCAGATCTTCCCAGGAAGTTCTGGATGCCAGCTGTTGAGCTTTGGGAAAGTGCTTTATAGAATCATCTTTTCAACAGAAGGAAGACCAAAAAGTGGGGTACTCTTTTTTCCATTTGTAGAACATATTGTGAAGACACCTGTTGTAGACTGCAGGGCTCTTTGACAAATTAAGATTCAGACTTCACGCTATAATTGAGCCCTTAAATTGTAAGAGCTTACATCTGCTGAAAAGATTAAATAGTGATTTTGTGTTTTGTTCTTAGGAAGTTACTTGTCACAGGGGAGTTTTGCTTGGTTTTCTTTAGTTTTCTGCTTCTGAATTTCCATGTATTGACAGAGTTTATGTATTTACCATAGCAGGCAATTCACCGCTTGATCAAAGATGCTTGTTAGGCTGGTTTTGAATAAAGTAGTTTGTGTATTAATAATTTGAATGTGCTTAGCAATATTTTGAGAGTTATTACAGTTTTCACCAACCTGATGTTTGCATCGAATTTTTTGGAATAAGCTGCTTTACCTTTTAAAGATGACAGTAATTGTGCAAGATTGTTCATATTAAATATTAAAGAAATTATCACCAAGAGGAAAAAGTATGCAGTAGGATGTATCTCAGTGTGGAAATAATACATCTGATACTAACAGATGTATTCAGAAATAACATAGAGATAATAACGTTAAGAAATTTCTTAACACGCCATGAAAGGTAGTCCTCCAAATCAGCAAAAGCTTGTCTTTTAAAATACATGCAGCAAAATCAGAGGGAAAACATCACTATATATCAATATGAATGAGAAATATTTAAAGATAACGTGTCATTTTGTGATGCTGGTAAATTGCTATAATAAGAAGTTTTATATGAGTTAGAGAAACTTGTGTTCAAATTGTAAGACTGTCCCCTGAATAAGAAGATGGAAAGGAAAGATTGCACCATGGGCCTTAAATACTGGGACTTCTAGGAATTACTTTAACAGTGGTCATAAGTGCTCTCACTAGATATATTCTGAATAGAAAACTGATGTTACTCAAATTGTTTCCCTGAGATAAACAAATCATGTCTTTCGTAATAAGTTAAAGGATAGTAATGTTGGGGACTATTGAGTTATGGTACATTTTTAATAAGCTATGAAAGCAGAAAGATTAAATGTACTGTTGAAACAAGAAGACTGTATAACCTGTTTCATATTTTTGTCATGTTAGCAAATTGAATTTAATTTTTTATTACTTAAATATGTATTTATGTTATATATAGTTAATATAATTGTATTTAAAATTGATTATTTGTCTAAATTGTATAGCTTAATTTTTAGGCTTTTTCTAAACCATCTCATTTTCAGCTTGCTCTGAGGTAGAATGTTGATTAACATTTGGTTTACTGAGAAAATATGTCAATAATCATTGCTGCTTGAATTTCACTGCTTAAAGAACAGGAAAACATTTTTTATTTTTCTTACATTTTTAAACCCTTTTGGAAAAACATAAATTGTTAAAAAGAGCGTTTCATAGAAATAAAAACTTTTATCCCCAAAATGGTGATTGATATCCATGTTAGTCAATACCAGATTTTTTTTCCCCTAGGAATTCCAAGTACTAGTGCAGAAGATGCTGCAATAGCTAAGAATCTGGGCATTTCTTTCACTGAAGTCATTGAAAAATTGCCAAATGGTCTGGAGAGAGTCATTAATTCTGGAGAGGTGGGTATGCAAGTATGGAGTTCTTTCTAACTTATAGTAACAATGTAAGCTGTTTTCTTGAGCATCCCAAATACTTTGCCTGATTAAAGGGATTTTATTTTTTTTTATTTTTTTTTATTTTTAAGACTTAAACTGAATGTATGCAACCAAATTTTTGAGAGGAATTTAATCGTAAAAGCACAGAATCACAGAATGGCTTGGGTTTGAAAACTCCATAAATATCACCTAGTTCCAACGACCCTGCCATGCACCATAAATATCACCTAGTTCCAATGACCCTCCCACAGGACCAGGTTGCCCAAAGCCCCATCCAGCCTGGCCTTGAACACCTCCAGGGATGGAGCACCCACAGCTTCTCTGGGCAGCCTGTGCCAGTGCCTCACCACCCTCACAGTGAAGAATTTCTTCTGAATATCTGAAATAAATCTACCCCTTTTTTAGCTTAAAGCCATTACCGCTTGTCCTATCACTACACTCTGGTAAAGAATCTCTCTTCAGCTTTCCTGTAGTCCCCCTTTAGGTACCAGAAGGCTGCTATAAGGTCTCCCTGCAGCCTTCTCTTCTCCAGCTTGAACAACCCCAACTCTCCCAGCCTCTTTTCCTAGGAGGGGTGCCCTCTGATCACCCACATAGCCCTCCTCTGGGCCAACAGGTCCATGTCCTTCTTACTGGGGGAATCCCCAGAGCTGAACGCAGTGCTCCAGGTGGGCTCTCACAAGAGCAGAGTAGAGCAGAAGAATTACCTCAGTTTTATACTAGAAACTGGTCTCAGTTTTATACTAGAAACTGAATAATTGATCATGTGTGAAAAGCTGGTTCTTATTTTTCATCATCAGAATACATTTTTAAGCTAAACATTTTTCTGTGTATTAATTGAAATGTGATGTAAGCTTTCTGGTAGCACTTCTGCATGAAGTGACATGGGAATATTATTTTTAAATCAAGCGTATATGTTGTTACAGCTCTTGAAAAGATGCATTTGGTAGAATATGACCTTTGTGTCTACTCTTACATGAAATGTAGGGTCTAAATGGTTAAGATGTATATGAAAGCAAAAAAAAAGAATAACCCAAAATGAATACAAGAGAAAAAAGATGGTTTACCATTCACATTTTCTCAGTCTCCACCTTGTGTTGGTGAAATTCTGGAAGTTTCAGCATAGAGCTGTTGATTAAGATATCAGCAGAAAATGCACATAGCTGGCAACAAAGGCTGAAGGGGTCTACAGAGCTCTTTCTCAGTGTATTTCTTTTTGGGCCATCAAGAACATTGTTGTTTGAACAAGAGGGTTTAAATGAATCAAGTAACTGGAATGTGAATAGTCTCTCGGGTAGGAAGATGTTAAGAAACAGGAAGGGGAAGATTATATGAGGCTCCTAAATATTGTCTCTGAAATTGTATTTGTGATTTTTTGTGTGTTCTTGCATTTTCCCTGATAGAAAGTATGAATTTTTCTTTCTTCTGCTTCTCTTTTTTCTAATCAGTTCACAGGCATGACTCGGCAGGAGGCTTTAAAAGCTCTTACCCAGCAAGCCAAAAATAAAGGAATAGGTGGAGACCTAACGAGTGACAAATTAAGAGACTGGTTAATATCTCGACAGCGGTACTGGGGAACACCTATTCCTGTCATTCACTGTCAGACGTGTGGCACTGTCCCTGTGCCTTATGAAGATTTACCTGTGGTGCTGCCCAGTGTAACCACTTTCACAGGGAAGGGAGCTTCACCTTTAGAAACTGTTCCAGAATGGGTGAACTGTGCCTGTCCAAGGTAAGAAAATGAAGCATTTACTGCAGGCTGAGAGAGATCCCTTTTGTACTTGCATGTTTTGTGTGCTCTTTCCTTAAGCACTGACAGCTGACCACTCTGAGACAGGACACTAATCCAGCAGGATATTTAGTCTGACCCAGTGTAAGGGGTGTTTTTTTTTTTTTTTCATTCTGTACTCTGTAAAACTCCTTATTTGCAATACAGCCACCCCACTGCTGCTGCTTCATAAACAAGCTGAAGCAAACCTTGTTGATCTGAAGTTGGAGGAATGAAAACAGGAAAACAGAATTATCTCCTCACTGCCCTCCCTTTCTTAACTGTGTTTTTCACTTTATTTACTGCAAGAATTTTCATTACTTTTCACCAGCAGTGTTCATACAAAGCTTATGATGTTTATTGAAATATTTCCTTTTGGTAAGGAAACTAATATCGTGTTCATTTTCTTAACAATAGTCCAACAATAAGGTGTTGCCTCAGCTATATTATTCTTTATCCTGAAGAATCACATTCACTGTACATTACAGATGGCAGCATTATAGTTCAGGTAGAAGGAGATAGTAAGTATATGCATCTTGTCAATGTTGCAATCTTTATTGTTAGTAGCCCAGCTGTTAAAGAAATGAAACAGCTCAAATTAAGTAGCAAGAGATAAGTCATGAAAATCAGGTGTCTGATCTTGGGGACTGCTTAGATACTGTGCACTCCGGAGTGTGCATACAGGTTCTGCAGAAGGAACTGGTAGAACGTGAGTTATCCCAGAGAAGTTTTTCATCAGCAGTGTAATGCAATACTGCTGCTAACAGACTGACTAAATGGGAGGTACGTTGTCAGGCTGCCAGGCAAGAGAACCAGACATATAAATGGACACAGGGCTCTCATTGACAATGCAGCAGTTTTGTAACAAGCCACTTTATTTTAACATTTCCAGGATAGAACATTGCTGTGGTTTTCATTTCTAATTAGGTAGTTCAGGCAAAGCAGTTCTGTGGTTCTCTGGAAACACGTATTTTGATCTTTGTTGGTAACATGTATTTTAAATAAAATGCACATTTACTTTCATGTATCTGCCTAGAAAATTTCTTCTCAGATATGCCTATTTAAATTACATGTAGTTACATATTTTAAAGTGTGATTCTTGCTAAGATCTTCAGGTTTAGTAAAGGCCCCGGGAATGCTCTGGTCTAAAATTGCTAATCTTAACTGATTTTTTTTTTCTGATTTTATTGAAAGCTACTGTCTACAATCCTGGCTTCTTTCTAAAATTAATTCAGAAATAATTTTATTGCTTACTGTGCAACAAAGTGCTTTTGATATGTAGCAAATCCTTACTGTTTCTATATAGTTATTGTGGCTGCCATACTTTAAAGTTAACCAAGGGCATTTGTTTAATCAGAAATAATGGATACAGGATCAGTTCTTAGCTTAGAACATGAGAGTTTGCTGAAAATAATTTTTTTATTATTATAATCACATTTATTTGGCTTTTTTATTTTCACTTAGTTGATAGTTGTCTTCAGTATTGATCATCCGTATGTCTGCTACAATTTCAAGTCCTTTGAGCTATTGCCTTTGTGTGCATAGTCTTCCTATCCCCATTTTTCCTTGCTCTGAGAAGTTCTGTCATCCCTTCCTTTAGTCCTTCTCTCCCATAATGAGTTTTTTTTTCTTCATTAGTTGCATTTAATATCTAGAATTAATAAGGAAAGCAAGATGGAAAGATATGAAGGTCTGTGAGTACTCAGATTTGAGCTACAATAATGTTAGCAATCATAAATGGAAAGAGATGCCTAAGTTATTCATTGTTATACAAGTTCAGGTAATTGTGTTAGTTGTCTGAATATCGTCTAATCAAATTACAGTATTGTGCCTGTTATATAAATTCTGAAAGATGTCCATGCTGTCTCTGTGTTAGTGAGCCATGTCCATTTAGAGTACAAGCAACAGCAGAGGCACGAAGCAGATATAATTATGGTTCAATGACCATAAAGTATTCTTGCTTTTCACTGTTTCTGTATAATGCAGTTTAATTTTGGCCAAGTCTGCTTATATGTAAAATTTGTACGGTTATTCTGTATTCAAAACAAAACAAATACAAAGAAGTAAAATTCCTTTGCTACATTATTCCCGTTGAAAGAAAAGCTTGCTGATGGAGATGGATATGGGGCAGAGACAGAGTGAAGGCGAATGCTAAACCTGTGATATTCTCATCAACTTGCCTTGGCAAGCCAAGCTGAAGCATCAGGCAGACAGGCAGGTACATGTTGCAGCTCAACCATCAAGCTTGAGCACAGACTACAAATGCAGCTGGAAAAAATTAAATAGCAAAGGCCCGTTTATTAAGTAAATTCATTACATGTATACATACATGTATTTACTGCATGTAACTTTGGATTAATTTATAAGTTGTGTCCATTTGTTACATACAGCTGGTGATACTCATTACATATATTATACGCAAGCTTGTGACAGGTTGCAAAGTCTTACTTTAGAGAAATTGCATTGTTTTCGCAGTAAAGGTTTTAAAGAGAGATCTATTGCAACAAATGGAAATTTATTAAATGCAATTATCGACTCCTACAAATAAATAATTTGTTTGGGAGAAATTAGAGGAAAATAACCCGAGCTTCTAAAATGTCATTTAAAACTATTTCTCAGTGCTGCCAGTGTAACTCCTAGCAAAAAATCGATTCTCAGTAATTACAAATTAAAATTGTGCTGCAAGTTTTAGAAGAGATTTGATACATCTCAGTGAAAGTCAAAACTGAACTAAGTTCATTTTTTTCGTAGAGATTATAAATGGAATCCAAAAAGACATTTTTGTAAAAACAATCAGTGAGAGGCAAACACCTGCTCCTTCTGTTGAGTGTTTATAAAATTATTTGTTTGCTGGTACCTGGCAAGTGTGATATATATTCAGTACCCACTAACTTTAAGGCAAAGCATGCTCTAAAGCTTGCTTAGTCGTTTTTTTTAATGACATATCTAAAAAAATCCAGGAACATGTGATTGAGAAGGCTGTCTTGCACTGTGCTGTCTTCTGCTATTGCTTTATATTATGGCTGTTCTGGCTCTTTTTCGGTTTGTATTTTGTTTCGTTTAGGATGGAGGAGAAAGGAGAGTTGGTGCTATTATTCACACTGGACTTTTTCTGAACATATCACTCTTCAAGCTGTTCAAACTCTTTCAGTTTTAAATCTAAATTTCTTCATGGCTGCTCTGTACATGTTTATTCTTTTTGCCAAGCTTGTCACCTACCTAAAAATAGTTCTTATGTGTCTCTCTGGCTCAGGTGTAAGTCAGCAGCAAGGCGAGAAATTGATACCATGGATACATTTGTTGATTCTGCTTGGTATTACCTGAGATACACTGACCCTCACAACACTGACAGGTAAGGTCCAGATGCAGGGCCATCTGGTGGGCAAGCCAACTTTACAGAGTAGAAGGGAAGAAAGGAGGAGGAAAGAGGCCAGATTTGCTGGTGCTTCTAGCTTAACTGCTTTTGCAGAAGCCAGTTTAAACCTATGTGCTAACCTGATTTTGTGTCTGCTCTATGCCTGAGAGCTGCACAGGGTTGACTAGGAATTGCTCCAAAATTGTGGCATTTGGTTGTTCCCATGCCAGGAAATGCACAAGAGCAGTACATGTAGACAGCAGGAGCTACGAGGCAAGGGGCAGAGTTTGCATGAAAGGGCATTATAAGGCCGGGGCATAGTGGAAATGTTCAGCTGAGAAGCTAAAGATAGTTGTTAGTGAAGGATGCTGTCAGGAATGACAGCCTACCATGACTCTCTCTGAGATTGTGGTAATTTGCTTTGAGCATACCTTCCTTGGTAATATACTGAGTATTTTGATGTGTAGACAGATAGCACTTTTCCACTGGGAAGAGAAGGAATAGTATGGTGTAACATCCAGCTGTGAAGAATTACACCTTAATTTCTTTTCTTCAGAGTTCCAGTAACTCTGGCTACTTCGTCATGCACAAACACAAAGTGAAGTGGTATCAGAGCAAGCTTCTGCTGTGTATTATTACTTTGACTAAATTAGTAATTAATAAAAAGAGATTTTTCATGGGTTGTGTGTTAGTGGATGTAGCATGAGGAGTATGGGAAGATAGATGTAGTTACTTAGCCATTTATCTGCATCGTAGTCTGCCTGTATTAGCACTGCTGATAGTGCCTGGAGGTGTTGTCACACCAGCATTAAATCAGCCTGCAGAGACTGACTCAGCTGTCCAAAAGCATTTCACATGCACTGGCCAAATTAGATTGCCACCTACAGTCACTGGATGGCTGGCCATTACCATTTCTTGAATATTTTGAGAGCCATTCTGGAGGACAGTATGATGGCAGCAAATTTGAGGAATATTTTTCATGTCAGTCAGTTATTGCACAGATAAATGGAAAATGTCCAGGAAATGGCTTCTGTCATCCTGATAACTTATGGGAGATAATGAGCGTCATGTTGGTGAATGAGTCTGGTGGGATGTATTTTGTTTTTCTTATTGACATTTCCATTTTAGTATTCTCGATGTCTGTGTAAAGTGTCTTCATGTATATGGAGCACGCACGCTTTGAGAAGGTCACATCAAGAATGCCATTCAGGTGTCTGTTTCGGCTGCTTGATTTTATGTGAGATATGGGTAAAATACACAAGTATTTTTTCTTGCTCCCTTTTACAAAGAGGATTTAGTGGAACAGTACTACTATGTAGTCTAATTAAGATAAAAAGAGTTGCATTTTTGATATTGATACCACATATAAGGATATTTGGGGGTTGATTATTTATTTACTTATTGCCCTGAACAATGTCTGGGTGCATGCTACGTACCAAGTGATTTAAGTATAGCTGGACCGGTTATTTTTTTATATTGGCAGCACACATCCAGGTAATCCGTCAGTTAAACTAAAGAAAACTCTTCTGTGAACACTTCTGTTTCACATTAGTTATTTTCTAGTGACAGTGTGAATTCATTGTTAATAATATTATTTAAGTGACATGGATTGCTTTCTCGGTGACAATGTGAAATATTAAGAGGGACTTTTCCTGATGAAGATGAAAGAGTCATATGCAACATCCAGCTGTCAAAGTAACAGCTTAGTGTAGCTGAGTATGTTTTATATTGAAATAAAAGCATTTGTACGGATTTCTGTACTAGATCTCTACTTCCATTTTATGTATTTGTTAATTTCTGAGCTACATATACTTAAACCTTTATTTCTGTAAGTCATTTCATAAACCCAGAATTTGGGAGAATTACTCTGTTGATCTTGGAACACTGTGAAGAGTGGTAAGTTTTGACTTGTTCTACGAAAGACATGAATTTCACATCCATGATTTGCTTCTGGGCTGATCTGTGAGAAAAAAAGTGTTGCTATCACCAAAAAATAATACTAGTAAAAAAAGTTACAGATGGAATAATTTAATAAGCTGATAAACAAATAAATTTGTTAGAATGGTGCTGTAAAGCATACATCAAAGAACATACATGCAAGTAGGAGCCCATTACAGCAGACGTACAAATATTTAACGAAACAGCAAGCAATGCTAAGAAACGATGCAGAGTGGCCTCAAATAATGTAGAAAATAGACTATAAAGTACCACCAACATTTACTGTAAATTCACAGAGCATCCTCCAGTTTGAGGACGATGACCTATCTGACTCTTCAGAACGTTTTGCAGCACTATAAGCTGTTACATTGCCCTCTAATGGCAACAATGCAAACCTCCGATTAAAAAAAAGCAACTGTTTTTAAGTGGGCATGTCTTTTGAGTCTTTCATGGTAGTATATTTTTATGTAAAACTTGGTATTGGTAAATAGTAAAAAATCTAAAAGCTAGACACAGGGTGTTTATGAAAAAAGTTCTATAGAGCAAACAAATACTTTCATCACTTTCTAAGGTGATGCGTGAAATCTTAGTTGAACATCTAAAATATATGAAAATAACATTTTTGTTGAGCTGTTTTTAAGTGGAGATTTTTTTTTTCTATATGATTCAAAAAGCTTACCACTTCTTAAAAAAATTGAAAAATCTGATAGCAAAATTAAAGTTTTATTGTACATTTGTAGCTCTCATTAAATAGTCTTGCCCAGTCAAATATGATGAGCTACATTAGAAGAGCTGATCTTTCTTCTTCACATTGTATTTTTCCTATTTTTTTTTTTTCAGGCCCTTTAATAGTGACTTGGCTAACTACTGGATGCCTGTGGATTTGTACATTGGAGGAAAGGAGCACGCAGTTATGCACTTATTCTATGCTAGGTTTTTCAGCCATTTTTGCCATGACCTGAAGATGACCAAACACAAGTAAGCCTTACATATTTCTATAAAAACCTTTCAGATTTCATTTGTCTAGCAGGAATGTTATTGAACATTGTTATGATAATTGAACGTATAGGTCTGAATTTTTCTGCTCATCAGTCTTGGCTAAATACTTGGTTTCTTACAGTCTGTTACATTTGCTGTATGTATGCATACATAGCATGTTTATTTACTACATGGGTATTAACTGGCTCAGAGCAAGTGATAAAATGTTGCTGTAGATTTTCAGCCTGCAAAAGGTTACAAAAACAAGTAACTTCAGGCATTCTGAGTAATGCTGTTATTTCAAATTATTTTACTTCCTGCATACTAATACCGTTAATTCCAGCGGAACCACATAGATGTATAAAACTAAGCACTCCTGTAATTCACTGCAGTTTTGGAGCTGAACAGTACAAAATGCGTCTTTTGGTAATCAAAAGCAACATATTTTTTTCTGCTGTTAATTTATTTTTATTCAATTACTTTCATTTAATAACTTTTAACTACTCTTGTTACTGATGCTGTTGTAGCCCAGTTCATTATCCCTTGTTTTGGTTAGGAGTAAAGCTTGAGGCAGGAAGGTGAGTCATTTGTTGTTCTATTCTTTGTTCTGTCAGGTTCCCAACTTGATGACCCAATTTCCACTGAAATTCTGCCCTTTTGTACCTTAAAATGCCATCCCAGCAATGCCTCTACTGAGAGGATGCTAGTGGCAGAACAGTGAAACATTCACCTGTATTCTGTCCTGTTCTCCCATCAGCAGAGATGTTTGAATACATTAAGTCAGAATGAGTGATCCCGTAACAATAACTGCTTAGTAATTTCTCAGCTGGCAACTCCTCTGCATTCATTCTTTATTCCCCAAACTTGATGTAAAACCTACATACGTGACATTGAACTCTCTTAAATGTAGTGGTTTTGCTACAGTACTTGAATTTAAGTAGCCATATGCCAGAAAAGGATGGAGTAGGTAATGGGGCCAGTGGAATATTTCCCTGAGTTATTTCATAATCATTTGATGAAAAGAGGTGATTCTGTTTTCATTACTCATTCTTGCATGCAAAATAATTTACAGTGGAAGATGTATTTGAAATTGTGGATGATTTCTGTACCTGTGGTTCACCCTGTTGCCTCCAGCTTGCTTAGCTGCAGCAGGAAGAGCTCCTTCCTTGACAGAATGGGCCTCTGAAAGCTGATCCTTTCTGTCATAGGCACTATTTCTTTTAGAAGAGAAATTCAGAGCTTTTTCTTGCAAGCAATTTCAGGCTTGACAGTGCTACAAAATGCTTTACAATGCTGATCTGTCAGCCATCTACTGGAGTTGTAACACAGCAGCAAAAAGAGTTCTGCTAGTCAAATTCTTCTACCTCCCTAAACAACATTAACTGTGGTGGCTGAAGTACTGTTACTGTAAACTGAGACCACAAGGAAGGGGAGATTTGCTTGCAAAGTAAGTGGTCCTCCACTCTGGTGTGCAAAAAAAACTAAGAAGATTGGAAAGAGGACAGCTTGGTTGATAAGGTGCTTCCTGAGTGACCTCAAGCACTAAAAAAAAAGCACACAGAGAGTGGAAGTAGGAATAGGCTACCCCTGGAAGAACGCAGAAGCATTGACTGGGTAGGCAGGGTGCAATTAGGATAAGCCAAAGCTCATCTAGAATTGAAACTCCTGAAGAAGGTGAAGGCAGTAAGAAGGACTTCAGCAGAAGCATTGACAGGAACATCAAGGAAAATGTCGGCCTGATACACAATCAGACCAAATAGCCTAGAAATGAAGGATAATTATTGCCAAAGCCTTTGTTGTCAATGTCTGTGCTTAGTAGGAGAGTCTGGGGGAGAGGGATACTTCCCAAAGTAGGGTAGGTTTGAGTTAGGGATCAGTTAAGGAAACCAGACACCTACAGGTTCATGGGACCAAATGGGATGCATCCAGGGGTGCTGAAGGAGCTGGCCTTTACCACTGCAGGCTGCTCCCTATTGTACTCACTGTGCTCCCTGACAAAGAGCCCCTCCCCAGCTTTCCCGTAGTTCCCCCTTAGGTACTGGAAGGCCACTATAAGGTCTCTCTGTAGCCTTCTCTTCTGCAGGCTGAACAACCCTGACTCCCTCAGCCTGTCTGCTCCAGCCCCCTGATCATCTTTGTGGCCCTCCTCCAGACTCATTTTAATACTTCCGTGGCATCCTCGTGGTCTGGCTGGGAAGATAGGCTCAAAGAGTCAGTGGTTCAAAGTCTGACTGGTAGTTATTTACAAGTGGTGTTCCTCAGGTGTCATTGCTGAGGCTAATTCTATTTAACATCTTCATCAACAGCACAGACAGTGCAACAAAATGTGCCCTCCACAGGTTCTTTGATCACAGCACACTGGGAGTAGTGGTGACAGGAATCTCATGAAGTTCAGCAAAGACAAATGTAGAGTCCTGTACATAGAACAGACTACATATGGAAACAGCAGGGGCTGGGACAACTAAGTAAGAAGGTGCACTACAGAGACATGTTTTAGGGGTCCTAGAGAACACCATGTTGGATGTGAGTCAGCAGTAGGCATGGGAACATACTGCACTGGGTTAGCAAAAGCATGTCCTGCTCAGTGCTCAGGAAGTCACATCGTGTCCTCCTTTGAGGCCCCAGCTGTGAGGAACATTATCAAACAGAAGAGAATCCAGTGGTGAGGCACAAAGGTGATTGGGAACTAACACATGTGGCATACAAAGAGAGGCTGAGGAAGCTGGGCATGTTCACCCTGGAGAAGAGGAGGCTGAGGAGGGAATCTAGTTGCAGTCTGCTGCTACCTAAAGGAGGATTAAAAGGAAGACAGAACCAGACATGTCCAGAGAAATGAAAAGAGGTAACAGTCAGCATAGACAGAAAAAATGTGACAGTGAAGGAGGTCAGACACTGGAACAGATTGACTAGAGAGGTTGTAAGATCTCCATCATTGGATATTTTAAAAACTCATCTGGATGGGCCCTGAGGAACCTATTCTAACTTTGAAGTTAGGTCTGCTGTGAGCAGAGAGTCGGACCAAATGACTTCCAAAGGTCCATTCCAACCTATGATTCTGTAACTCTATTAATTTGGAATGTGTTTTGTTCACATTCTGCTGTGACAGAACAACAGCACTGTGCAGTGCAGACTGGTCTAAACACGGGAAATTTCAGAGAAGACTCTAACTTCAATGAAAAAAATGCACAAGAAGCACTGACTCTATCTAGTGACAGCAGCAGAGAAAATCAAAATTGCTTTCTGTAGGAGTAGTTTGAAAGACTGTAGAGAATCCCTTTGAGGTCACATAGAAACTCGAGAACTTGCACACATGGAGATGTGTTACAGCAATGCCCCTAGGACCTGTTGTTTCTACTGCTTGTACATGTGTTCAGAATGCAAGATGACTGTAACAAATTCCTCACCATGCATAAAATCGCTTGCTTGCTTTAGCTCTACACAAGTTAAAACATTAGGTGCTTTTAAGCCATGAAGTCAAATTAGGTTGTTTTGATATGGAAATTGCATCTCCTCTATAAATATTCCAACATTTTTAAAATAACGTTTTAGCATTTGTCAGAAGCCACTTTTACGTAGTTAGGATTGCTCAAGGGCATATCTCAGAGATCCAAAAAGGGTGAAAGGGTGATCAGAAGCCATAAGCTTACTGTTAGCAAGCTTAAAGTCATGGTATTGAAGCCCACAGCTCTGAGGGAAAATATATATAAACGTATTAAGTGTATTAAAGCATTAAAAAACACTGCCCTCTTGTGCATGTTCAACTTTCCGTAGTAGCTCAGTTCTGTTCACTGATTAAATTACATGTAGGAAAATTCTGCTGTATCTGTAGGTACATAGTGTTACCTAGTATCCTGACAAATTTTTATGAGGTTCCCCCAGTAATCTATATTTTTCACTTTGATAGCTTTTCTTCATGAAAATCTTCATTGTTTGGCCTCTACCCTCTTTACTTTCATTGCTTTTTTCCTGATAGCCTTTAATTCTATATTAATGACAGTTAATATAACAATGAGGTTGCAATCAGAAGTTAAAAATTCCATAGTTCAGATTTGCAAAGCAATTTCCTTGCATACAATGCACATCATTACAATAGAGATATTATAGGCCATTCATTTACAGATGTCACACTTTCATATCAAACGCAATGTTTGTTGGCATCTAAAATGGTCCAGGTGTAAATGTAGTTTAAATATCCCCTGGAGACGGAGCATGATCTTATTTTTTTCTTAGTGCATTGAACTGGAAATGGTGGGAAGAGTTGCTCGTTTTCTCTAATAATGACAGGACAGCATAAATAGCACCCTCTGGGTACTGGTACATGTGACGAGAGATGAAGCTCAAATTGATGTTGTTTTGTTTTAGCAATCTGTAAGCTGCAGCAGTTCTGGATTTAATTCACAGACCAGTCAGCCCTCACAGTTGTCACCACCACTGGGAGAGGGGCCATGTAGGCAGCTGGGACCAGCACCTACCTCGTCTATTCCAGCTTAATGCACCATGGTGTGTGTGTGTTGACACACTCAGGTACACCTGCTCAACCATAGTATTGCAGGTAAAAGTTGCACAGAATTTGGCTCTTCCCTAGGCTTTAGTAATCAGCTCTGTCTGATGAATAATTGTAAATGGAATCTAGCACATCTTCCCTGAAGGATTATAAAGCAATAAAAAAAGTTTATTGTTTCCATTAAGTCAGCAGATAGGACTCTGATAGAAAGCAAATGTGTTGAATAAGAAGGTGCTATTTTTACACAGCTGCATTACAGAATAAGATAAGGCATCTGTGACAGAAAAAGCTTATTCTATAAAGGAAGGGTGTTAGAGCTTCTCAAAGTTCATTAGGGACTTGATCACAAGTGTTGATTTTCATTAAAAGCACTCAGCTATTGACTGTGTACAGTCTGGCTGTTCGATATCGTTTGATCTTTCTTCTGCCTAAAATGATCTGCTCCTACCCCCCTAGACAATTATATTGTGGCCTTCTGCAGGATTGCCAGCTTGTTTCAGATGGATCTAACTGCACATTTCATGAGCTTCTGAACTCAGCTGCCATTGACTGACCAAGGTCTTGTCTCAGCTCTGGGGCACAGTATTGGGCTTTCTCAGCTTTCCTAAAGATGTGGGATGCAAACACATTCAGTAAGCTCCCTTGCTAGTGCTGTCCCTTCTTCTCAGTCCAGTATTTATCACTGTTGCAGACTCCACAGACCCAGCTAGGTCATTTGTAATTGGATTGAAAGTCCCACTACTTGCTTTATCCAGGGCAGAGTCAGAAGCCTGAGGATGCGGCACTGAGCAGGAGCACTTAGCTGTCACTCGTGCTTGCTCCTTCATCCCTTGTGTGCTGCTGTACAGAAAGATTGGTCTGTCACAGACCTGAACCTGTATAGGAAAATTTCTGAGGGGGAAAAGGTGGGTTACACGCTTCATGCCTAGTACGGGTAATCCTTGGAGATGCAAAACAGACTGCACAGGTGGACACCCATCTGATGTGCAAGATGATCAAAAGCTGCATAAAAAGAAGGCCAAAGTGCCCATACTTCAGCATGGATGCAAACAGACATGACAGGCAGGTAAAGGTGTATCCTGTTTCAGCATCCTTATAATTTAAAAAGTGACTGAACATTCAGAGAAACTCAAGCCACCTCTTCATTTATTGTGCTGGAAAGGTCTGGTCTGTCTGTCTGCACACAGCTTAGTTTCAATTGCTTCCCAGCCATACTGCTCACGAGGTTTTTATGATGCCAGGCCACAGGCTGGTGTTGCAGTATTGAGATCAGAATTACCCCAAGTGCTGTGCTGTGGCATCTTTGCCATTCCCTTCCATAGCCAGGAAGCACACCAGTTTCTTTGAAGGGGAAAGTTATAGTTGTACAGCCTTATTAGTGCATATCAGAGTGTCACTCTACATCTGACCATGCGATGGAGCCATTACAACACTGGCAAAGCCACTCTGCACATCAGGAGAAATTCATTACAGGGCTCAATTTGTTTCTGAGCCCTGTGTTTATTAGGCAGGCTCTGTTTTTCTAGTTTTGGGCATTTCTCCATTCTCCTGCGGTCTCCCACTAGGAACATGTGGAGTTTTTTATTCCCCATACTTGGTAATGTATTTTGTATTGCATTTTTGTAGCCTCTGTCAGCATAAACAAAAATAGGAAATGCTCATTCCTGCATTCAGCTTTTAATAACTTGGCATATGATCTGAACTAACGCTTTGTCATTAAAAAATAACTGTTCCCTGAAAAATCACTTCCAGTGGAGAAAATTATCTGATTTTGATGTTCTGGCTACTTCATTAGCTTTATTTTAGTTAGCAACAAGTGTAGCTATTTTAATAATTGAGATCTTAAACAGACTGAAATACTGAATGGTAGGAGAACAAAATGTTTTTGTTTTTCCTTGGTGGTGTAGTTTATTTAGTTTGTAGAAGAAACTGTCCTGGAAAGTTATCTCCTAAAGTATTTTTATACTTGCTTGTTGCTGATAGGATTGCAGGACTTTTATTCCCAATATTTGTCTTTTCATTAATTTTGATAATTTGAGATAACTGAGATTTAAGCTGATTATTGCCTCCTATTTTTAAAATACTTTGTTTGTTTGTTTCTACTGCCCAAATTTGACTTCATTTTTCATCTACCTGAGTTACTTTAACTTACTTATAAATATGATGATTTTTCAGGCAACCGGTGTTCAAACCTGACTTCAGAAAATATTTACACAGATCCTCTTACTTCATATCGTTGATAAAAGCAGGTAGCATGGTACAGACCAGTGCTGCTTGGTGACTGAATGGTACACCATGTGCCAGTACTTGCACAGTATTTGGAAGTATGCAAAATATGCAAGGAAGGAAACTCCTGTTCAAACATGAATATATTGAAGATAAAGTTTGAAGCCTGTTGCTTTCTCTCTCCTGATTTAAAGATTTTCTTTGAAATATCTCCTTGACTGATAGTCATCAAAAGTTTTAAGGAGTAGCATTTGGAAGGCATCTGCTTTAATACAGTAAAAACATGCACATTTATTGTATAATTTAATAATGATTTAAATATTTTATTGAATAAATTACTGTGCTTTAAATCATTAAGTAAATTTTCCTCATGATCAACGTGCTTATATTTCATAAGATTGTGAAATATGAAATTGACTCCACAAAAGTGAATAGTGTTTTGGACTGTGATTTTTGTAAATGTAAAGTAAAATATGGAAGCCTGTTTTTATTGTTTCTTCTTTAGATGGACAGATTTATTCTAGCTTTTTGAAAAATATGTAAATACAAGTGATACATCCTTTGTACACAAGTGTTTTGGTAGATACATGGGCCTTTGTTAGGTGGAATTGTGGGGAATTGAGATAGCTTAATGCTGAGCACATGAGCGTTAGGAGTTACTGGCCAATACTGAGCAGGACAGATTAGTACATCCTCCAAAATGATGGTCACCAATGTCTTTGTATCTGAGGATCCCATGGGAAAACTCCCCCAAATCTGTACCCTTTGGATCTGGCTCCATACCTCTTTCCTGGCCACTAAAGTTCTTGGGGCTGCTTTTACAACTGCCTTACTTTCCTGACCAAAACCTCTAGAGATTACTTTTGTTGTCCTTTTTCCAGTGAAAACAATAATAGACATCTGACTCGGTGAATTAGAAATGTAAGATCCTCAAAAGAAGCAATAATGTATCTGTCAACCAGAAAAGTATTTACTTAGAGTTTTTTCTTGCTGAGTGCCCTACTGCCTTTAGCTTTGGTTGTTTTAAGGCTCATTTTATCTCTGCGATACACACATTGAGTGAGAACTTACGCTTCCGGATGTAAATTTTTTTTTAGAAAATTAAAGTTTTAATGTTCAAGATGCTAAAAATAAAAATTGATCCACTGAAGTGAACTTTCCAGCATTGCCATTTTCTCGTGTACTCTTTTTCTTACAGCTAGGTCTTCATGGTTAGTTCTGCAAAGAGACAAGGCATGCGAATGCTTATGTTGGAGAAACTACCTTCTCAGTTTATAGAAAGAAATGTGCAGCGAGCATTTGATTTGTTCCAAAATACTGCATTTCTTAGAGAGAAGTTAGAACTAAATATTTCTAAAAAAGATAAGGGTTTTGTACTTGCCCACTTCTACAAATGGGGATTTAGCTTAGACTTGGTGAACTTCCACAGTTGGCCAAGGAACTTCTGTGTATTATCTGTATGCTAATTTGAGAAGTGGCATTGTAATAACTCAGCACTAAATCAGGATGCAAGAATGTGTACAGAATACAAATAAATACTTACACTTGTCAGCCCGGCACCATGAATAAATGCAGAAAGTGCTTTTTCTAAGGTGGCAACCATTAATGCACAGTCATCGTGAAATTCTTGTTTCATTAAATAACTGCCTGATTGGCTCAACATCTGAGGCTTAATCTAAAGTATGCTTTTGAAAGCTGTTTTCAACATAAACGTTTCTTTATCCTTCCATCCTTAGGGAGCCTTTCCATAAGCTTTTGGTTCAAGGTCTTATCAAGAATCAGACGTTCAGACTAACATCAACAGGCCAGTATTTGAAGAGAGAGGAGATTGATTTCACTGGTAAGAGAAAAAGCATGGGAAAACCAGCACAAGTGCATACAGAAAGTCAGGGACTACTTCAGTTAAAAGAAGACATACAGGACTCAGTGCTGGGAAAGTTTGGTGGAGAAAAATGAATCCTTGTAATATCACAAGCAGAGAGTGTCTTCTGTGAGTTTGGGATTCACATCCACTGCTGAATGCAGAGAGACCCTACTAATCTAGCAACTTTAATTGCAACCAAATACAGAAACAATGCTATGATATTATTTTAGCTCCAATGTAGTCCAAAAGACCAGAAGTCAGTTTTGTTAAGACAGTGCTCAGCAGCTTGCTGAATGGAGTTAGTAGTCCCATCAGACAGATAACCTACAAAAACACTGGCAAAGTTAACACAGCTGGTGGTATATTTGGTAAATTTTACATGTGTAATGGGTATAGGAAAAAGTGCTATTTCTCACCTCTTCCCAGTGCCTTCACTGCATAAGCTGAATCAGCTGCCCTTGTCTGGGGAGCTGTAGGAGCAATAAGAGGGGCTTGGTCACATTTGCCTCCCTTAAGCACTTCCCTCATGCAGCCTTGTTTGCTCTGCTCTTCTCCTGAATACAAATCCCATAAGACCATTAAAAACAGACAAAAGAACCTGTTACGCTTACCATTATCTGGTATCCTATTTCTTCCATAAAAAACAACAGGTGGTTTTGCTTGGGTGCACCTTTATCAGTGTAAATGCCCCTTTCCATCCTTAAACTCATTCAACAGAAGGCAGGTTATTGCCAGGATAACAATTGGAGTTATAAACCTGGGTCCATAAAAGCTAACAGCATCTCAAAATTGTACCAAATTGCTATACCTATCTAGGAAGTTTTAAATGGTATGGTTATAACAGTGTTTAAATCTCAGAGGCTGTCAAGCACGTAGGATGAGTGCCAAAATACAGCTTCCAAATGGTAGAAGGACACTTTCTGTCATGAGGCAATGGAAGTATTTGGATGTTACCTGCATTAAAATATGAAAGTAGAAAAAACTGGAGAGGGAAAAGGGTTATTACTTTTACAATTATTTCCCCTCACCCCCAAACAAACAACAAAAGAAATAGAAATAGTTGTTTCTTAATGCTTAATTCTTAATTCTTAGATAACCAAAGCAATGGTTGTTACAGGTGAGCAAAATTTGTTTTAATATTTTGTGTATGTCTTAATATTTAGGCACCGAACCAGTTCACCTAAAAACTGGTGAGAAACTCCAAATCACTTGGGAAAAAATGAGCAAATCTAAGCACAACGGAATAGATCCTGAAGAATTAGTGAAAGAATATGGCATTGACACCATACGTCTTTACATTCTGTTTGGTGCTCCTCCAGATCAAGACATTTTGTGGGATGCTAAAAGTAAGTCAAACTCTGTTGTTTTTTTCCTGGTGTGATACATTTTAAGCGCAAAATTAAAACAGTTCTTGTTGCCCAAGTGTTTTGAACAGTTGAATAAAAAAGATACAATTTTAATGTTTCTTTTAAAAGAGAAGTCACAAAACTATGACAGAGAGGCAGACTTGCAAGATTACCGCAAGCAGTTTACCTCTTTAAAGTTAAAAAAAAATATGTCTGAAAAGCATGTCTCAAATGATACTTTACTCTGAAATAGTAAGAGTGCAAACTTGGATCTTATTTTCTGTCTCTTTTTTTTTTTTTTTAAATTATCTACAAATGATTGATTGAAATTGATTATTTTAAGATTATTTTCTTCATTATAAGATAAAACTTCACAATTTTTACAATTGATGTAAGATTGTTTGCAGTACAGTAACCTTGCAAGCCAATTGTGATAACAAAATAATGTTTAAATTGAAGAAATCAATCAGGTAAACAGAAAATTGTCCTATTAGGTGGATATTGACTTATTAGGAGAATATTAAACACCACTTCTCATTTGCCATGATCCTCCTTACTGGATTTATTTTGATAGTCTTTCGAGGATTGCCCTCCAAACTTTATTCCTTGTCTTCACTTGTGGAAATGAGGGCAAGATCCCATGTCATTCTTTCCCCGGTGTGAGCAAGTAATTGTCTAGAGTATGCAAGACCAAATGTGGCCAAATTTACCCAGTAGCTTATTACACCATTACTACAGTGTTAGATAATACCAAGCCAGAGTGTTTAGATGATCTACAAGCTTCCGGTATGAACAGGAGATGGAAAGTTTGGGAAGAGCATTGTGTTCTGCATCCCACCTAGGAGAGTTCATGCGGATCGTGCAGACATAGTCAATCAGGCTGTATTTTGCTGTTCCAGATGTGCAGGAAGTCTTTCATCTAGTGCAATCGGACACATAATTGGTCTGTGTTAGTCACTCACATGTGTTTTACTTCTTCCACTTTTAGTAGTAGCCCTGGCGGTCTTTTCAATTGCAGTTGCTGGATCAGAATTGGAAGCCCTTATCAGCTGGAACATCTTACGCTATATTGCTACTGTGCAGTGCAGTGTGATGTGGTGATGTGCAGTCTAGTAGAAACCTGATGCATCTGGAACAGAGAGCTAAAGCCATATGAGTGCCACACCTCAAGCCATACCGTTATTAATGGCTCTGTGCCACAACACATGGGGTAGCTCGTAGCAACAAAAGTATATGTAATTTTTAAGATCAGATTTTAGAAAAAATCTCAATTACTAAGAAAATGTGTGTTTGTGTATGTATATGTATATATATATATACACATATGTATTCTTCCAAGAGATTGAAAAAAGAGAGCATGCAGAATTGTTTTCTTGAGTCTTCAAAACACAAGGTGAACACTCTAACATTGACATAACTATATTTAATAGATTTAGCAAATATTTTTGCTATATATATGTTTTAAATCATTACAGAAAATACATCTGTTTTTTATTATTGATTTCTTTCCATTAAGGCAACACAGCATTATTTTTAAAGTGCATTTTTAATTATATTGACATTTTTCATGTAAAACATAGTGTTTTGTTTCAGAATGTTAAACTTTAGCATGCAGGTTCCTTTTTGCTTTTCTTTAAAGTTTTGGCTTCATCCATTGTAACTGAGATCTGTTTGTTTCTGCAACCTTTCATTAATCTCAGATGATGCTGTACTGGGTGTTCAGAGATGGCAGACTCGTGTCTGGACGCTTGTAACCAAACTTATTGAAGCAAGGACTTCAGGAACCATGCCCAATCCTGAGCTTCTGAATAAAAAAGAGAAGGCTGAAGCCAGAAAGATCTGGGAACAGAAGAATCTGGTAATTTCTGAGGTAAAAAAAAAAGCACTTACATCGTTTGTAAATGACTAAATAAGTTATTGCTTTTGTAAAAACTATGCCTTGCTTAGAGATCCAAAAGTTGTCCCACAGATGAGTAGATCATAAAGTAATTTTTAAGTAAAATATTCTCTCTATAAGTAATTTTATTAATCTACAGATTTCATAGGACAAAACTTTTCTATAAAGTAGTAACATTTGTATTGGTAAAATTTATCTCCTGTGTGCCTTATTTAAAGGCTGAAGTGTTATGGCATTAAAATGTTGTGAACCTGGGTTTGGAATACCTCCATTTCCAGTAGCACAGCTGTAGGTGAGTTAGTTATGCAGATTATCCCTCACAAGAGTTTTTGATCTGTTTGCTTCACACCTCATTATTATGCCTGCTGTTTCATAGAGATGAAAAAAAAAAGTTGTTGGAGAAATATATTAGCATATTCTTAAAAAATATTGAAATAATTGTTCAGTTTTTCTTATGTGTTAAGTCTCACGCTGTGTTTAGTGTCAATTCAATTATGCAAGACTTGGAAGGAGATCTAAATACTTGTAAAATTAGCCTAAGACTTTTTTCTATGCTTAAAACTTTACCTGATTTAAATCCTGTGGCCAGGGACCTTCCAGGTCTTTTGACAGTCATTAGAGTTATAATCTTATAATCTTACAATAATTATAATCTATGTACGCTCTTTCACCAGCATAACTGAGTTTACACACATGAAGGCCTCCTTTAGGAACAAAAGGAAGATATTTTATTAAAGGAAATAGGGTGTGCTCACTAATACACAGTCCTAATTGGTGGTGATTAAAGCTTTTAAAGTCTTGAAACAGATGGAAAGCTAGTCAACTGAATTTTTTATATGATTATTATTTTCACACACACATGTGGTTTGTTTGCATGCCAAAGTGATTTCCATGTAAAAGGTAATATTCCATGTTTGAGAACTTCAATTAATTAGTGACAGCACTTTTCTTTTAATACAAGGTAACAGAGTACTTCACAAAGGATCATTTGTTCAATGCAGCTATTTCTCGACTGATGAGCCTCTCTAACATACTCCATGTAAGTATGCAGAATGAACAAAGGCAATTTGCTGTCAGTCGTGGTTCCGGTAAGTCTTTATACAAAGCAAGAGCTGCCTAATCAATAGTGTTCCAAAAGTCACTTACTGTCATTACTGACTCAAGAGTCTTGTGTACAGTAGATTGAATTATTCAGATTGAAAGAAGGATGTTCTAATATCACTGTATTCCTTACATATACTATGTTTTGTAGGAAGAGCTTGAAAGTCTTAGAGGCACTAGGTTCTGTTGTTTACCTCTGTGTCCTCTATTTCAAAAGGATGCGTTTTGTTTTGTTCTGTTCTTTGTTCTGTTCTGTTTTGAAACAAGTTGCATATATAGCTACATATAGTAGCTCTGAGCTCTGCTGTCCAGCCAGTTCTTAATCCACCTCACTGTCTACTCATCCATCCCACGCTTCCTTAGCTTGCCTATGAAAGTGCTATGGGAGACAGTGTCTAAAAGCCTTGCTGAAGTCATCCACTGCTCTCTCCTCATCCACCCAGCTAGTCATTCCACCATATAAGGTTACCAAGTTGGTCAAGCATGATTTCTCCTTGGTGAACCCATGCTGACTACTCCTGACCACCTTCTTCTCCTCCACATCCTCCAGAGAGCTAAATATTTGAACACCGATATATTTTGTGACTAAAGAAGTCACCTTTCAAGAACAAATTTCCTTATAGCTTATTGACACTTCCTCTTTTGAGTCTTATTTGAAAGCAGGAAGTGGGGAGTTGGGTGGAACTAAATATAGAAAAGAGGTAGTAGTTACTAAAACTTATCAAATCTAGTTTGCATTGACCTCATTGGTATCAGTGATAAGAATTTGCCATCTGAAAGCTCTTCTGTGGTCTGTGTCAAACAAATCACTGTTTTTGGACAATTTTCCAGTAGGCAGGAACTGGTGATTATCACACCCACAAAATAATTCTCATAAGCTGACAAGTGTTGACATTCTTCCATGCTGTTTCATTAGGGAGATGAATCACAAAATAAATGCAGAATCTGAACTTAGCATGGGATGTAATCATACTGAGTCAAAGCAGAGGCAAAGAAAGAAGAAGTTTATCCAGCTGCCTTTAGTGCTCTTCTTTTCTCTTAGGATACAACAAGCAGAGGAATTAAGGCTAAATTTCTGCCAGTCTGGCACATTTGCAAGAAATGGAAAATTGTCATTATGAGGGCAAGCTAAACAGTTTACTAAAGCAATCTGAACATCAAACCATAGAAGGCTATGTTGCACTTATCACCCCCAGAACTCCCTTCTGCTCTAAAACATCACTTGGGCACTAAATTCAGCTTTACTTAAACAACTCTAGGATCCTGTACAACTGAACCTTATTCCAGGAAAAATCATGCTGCATTCATCACAAATTGACTTTCTTGTGCAAGAAGTTTACCTCTTTAGGTAGCTCTGATTTTATCTAGGCTTGTACTTACCGAAGTGGTAGCATTCAAAATACTATTCAGGGCCACAGGTGTCTACACAGGTATGTGTTCAGTCTCCTGTACCAGAGTAGATCCCCAGGGATCTGCATCAGCCTCTTCAGGAGTAGATTTCCAGCTTCTCCTTTTTTCCATAAATGTCAGAGAGCACTTCGTGACCACGAGATGCAATTTCAGTTCACCAGAAATTTTTGTAAGTTCCTAATTTATTATGAAATTATACTGTCCTGAGCATAGAAGTTGATTTTAGGTTTTGTTATATAGTTCAGTTGTATTGTTCAGTTGGAAGGGACCTTCAGACATTAAAGTCCAACTGCCTGACCTCTTCTGGGCTAACCAGAAGTTAAAGCGTGTTGCTGAGGCCATTATCCAAATGTCTCTTGAACACAGACAGGTGTGGGGCATCAACCACCTTACTAGGAAGCTTGTTCCAGTGTTTGACCGCTCACATTAAAGTCGTTTTCCTCATGTCCAGTCTGAACCTCCCCTGGTGCAGCATTGTGCTGTTCCTGCGTATCCTGTCATCGGTGACCAGGGAGAAGAGACCAGCACCTGCCTCTGTGCTTCCACTCCTCAGGAAGCTGTAGAGGGCCATGAGGTCGCTTCTTGGCCTCCTTTTTTCCAGGCTAGACAACACAAGTTTCATCAGCGTATGTCACAGAGGCAAAGTTTTCATTTCCACTGTTTTTAAGATGTCTTAAGGAATTATTCATGCATGTACTTTTCAATTAAACTATTCTCCTTCCCACCCCAAAATATTCATATTCACAATTTATTTTCTTTTCTTTCTTTTTTTTGTTTGTTTGTTTTTTCACTTAGCAAGCTCCTCGAGCTCTTATTCTTCACAGTGCAGAATATGAAGATGCTCTGGCTACACTCTGCATTATGATTGCACCTATGGCTCCACACATTGCATCAGAGATGTGGAAAGGTATTTATAGAAATACACTTTTTATTGATGTAGCAGGGCAAAAAAAAAGCAAAAAGCTTGCTGAAAGATCTTTAAATCATGTGTTACTTTTCTCTCTTTTCTGCATCTATCCTGTCACCTTTTGTCATAATTCCTAAACAAACCTAAAACTTGTTGTTTCTTTTCCTTTGCATACAAGACTAAACAGAGAAAGGGAGAAGGGGGAAAAATTCAAGACAGAGCCTGCATGAGGAAGGAATTAATGTGTCAGTTGCTAGCTGCCTCTGCATATGGAAGGCAATATTAAAAGCTGAACATAATTACAGAGAGAGCTCTTTTTAAAAGAGCCTTCAGAGTAGAAATACCTTCTTTCAGGAATTCAAGCAAAGAGTACCATGTCAGAGGACTGCATACTAAAAAGGCTAAAAGAGAGTTAAATATAAATCATATTCTTGTTATTGCAGAGACTCTCCAGAGACTGAGGAATGCTATATGTTAAATTAACCTCTTGTGGGAAGTGGGAATGGAAAATCTATTTTTTAAGGTTATTACAGTTGTAAACCTTTAGATCTGAATCCCGAGTGGGCTAAGTTGCATGGTGTTACTAGAGTTAAAACCTGTGAAAATAGGGATATACATGCCAGAGTTCAACAGTTACTTTTAAGGTTTCCTAAAAGATGTGGGAAGATAGGAATATATTCTGCATTAAGGCTGGCCACAAATTGGCATGTGGTTTTGGACCTAACGTTAGCTTTTGGATGCTGTTTTAACAGCTTTATTTTCAACAGTTATCCTAGAACTTTATGCGTTCGAGTGTTTACAGTGCAATGCTACTAAATGGCTTCTGTTTCAGAGCTGTATGTGACAGTGCGATATTATTAACTGCCAAAGAAAGGCTACTTTTGTTCATAGCAGTAACATAGGGGCACAGACTGGAAACAGCAAGACATATTGCAGAAGGTTTTGTTGTTGTTGTTGTTTTTTCTGTTTTAATTCCCAATATTTTTAAGATGTCTTTATTCTAAGCAATTAAGATTTCATTAACAGTGGCAATAGACATGATGCATTTGGAGAAAGCTGCTTTTAGTCAGTATTCTCTTACAACATGAAGTCCCATCTAACTAAAATTATATTTAAATGGAAGTAGTAGCTCTAATTTTGTTTTCCACATTGGTTGAGGTGAAGTCGGAAGTGGTCTGGTTTTGTTATTTAAACATGCAGTGCCTTGTGAACTGTGAAATTCAAACGCATGTTAGGAAGTAGAGAATAGTCAAAAACGTTTCATAACATTTTTTTCAGAGGTAATGAGGGTGTCTTAATTTACATAATTTGTCAAATGTAAAGCTTAGTCTTGTGACATTTTGATTGTTACAGTAGGAACTCTTTAATTTTTACTAAAATCATTGAGGAATGAGAATGCTAAACACTTTCTGGATATCTCTGAAGTAAAAATGAAAAGGAAGCACAATAAAATTGGGATGTTGTTATCCTTAACTCCTGCCTGCATTTAAAAATGCAGTTTTGTTTGTGTGACCCATTATAATTCAATACAACTGGCAAACAAACAATTTTTGTGGTGATTATTGCCTGAAGAATTTTATGACTGAACATGGAAAATACAATCTCTTTTAGCAGCGTGATCATTACATTATAACAAAATTATTAAACGATTTTATCAGGAGAATTTATGTACATTTACTGCTGTGTGGTAAGAAGACAATATTATGGAGAAATAACCAGTATCTAGCATTTTGGTCCTGGGGTTTGGACTTCTGGTAGAAAATGTCCAACATGTTCATGTTCTGAATTGCACTCTGGTTCTGCTAAGTCTTACTGTTCATCCGATGTAGCCAATTTCTTAAACTTTATTGTGCACGAGTGATGATGTTATGTTATTTTAATAACTCCAGTATAAAAAAATAAGCTTTCTAAATACTGAGTTTTCTGTGTGCATCAGTTCTCCATACACACTCAGAGAAAGTCATTCTTTTTGTGCCTTGTCTTTGCACTAAAAGGTAGGGATAGTGCTGCTTCCTTTCTTGTAAACTATACAGGAAAAAGGACTTTGTGTATAATTAGCTCTATAAATAGCACTTCGAGCAGTGGACCCACATACTTTGATTGAAGTCTCTGTCTGCTCTTGTAATGCCAATAATAAACAACACATAAGCAATGTATTTATAATTAAATACTGACATTTCATTCTGAAGTAACTTATACACAGCCTTCACATAGTGTTTTGTTTAGTGATGAAAAACAAGGAAGATTTTTTCTTTCTACAGGGAAAAATGAAATTGGGAAATTTGGAAGCCCTGCAGCTAATACGAAACAGATAATTTGGCAGTTGAATAGGATCACTGATCAGAATAGTGACTTGTTATGTTAGCTCTGAACCACATTACACTTCCTTGTGTATTTAAGCTTTTTTGAAGAGAAAGGATCTTGCTTTTGTGTTGTTGTTTTTCATTAGAAAGTGTTTATTATATAACAAGATGTCTAATGCTAATTTTGCTACAGCCTTAGAAGAAAAGAGCGTTCCCAGTAATTTTGAATGTTTGCATTGTTCTTCACAGGATAAATAGGACTTCTGCTGTTGTACTGTACTCTCTTCTTTCATGCTTTTCTGATCACTGGTTATGGACAGGAAGCATTTAAGAAGAAATTACAATAGAATTTAAAATTAAATTTGAAATTATGACAACCTACAAGATAACCCTGACTTAGTGTATTCTATTATATTCTGCCAAAGATTTGGAAAAAATAATTAAACCCAAGGACTACTGGGTTCAATTATTTTGGCTAGTGACCCAGTCTACTCAGACTACTGGGTCACTGGAACAGGCTCCCCAGGGAAGCAGTCACTGCACCAAGCCTGTTGGAGTTTAAGAAGCGTTTGGAGTGTGCACTTAGTCACATGGTCTGAATTTTTGGGTAGACCTGTGTGGTGCCAGGAGTTGGACTTGATGATCCTTGTGGGTCCCTTCCAACTCGGGATATTCTATGATTCTATGACTATAGAACTTTCTGGCTAAGCACACAGAATGAGACTTCATAGAGGTAATAAAGTCACTTCTGGCAATGGCAAGCTCTTCTGCAGGTGCAAATAGTTTTGTTTTGTTTTGCTTCAGTTCATATGACAGGTGTGCTGGAAATTGAAAAAAACAACTTTTTTTCCATTCTAGAATTGGAATTATAAACTAGGCACAAGAGGCTATCATATAAGTATTAAAATCTTGAAAGATATGATGACCAAAAATATCCTGATATGTATATACTGATGGTTGTATTCCATAATTATATAACATATAATTTCAAGTATCTAACAGATTTTCTTAAAAACTTGTATCCTGAATGCATTTATATTAAATAGCAAAACATGCATTTTTCATTTTTATTGATATCCATTTCAATATAAAATCTACTTGACACAGTAAAAAAGTTCTTTAAATACAGCTGGGTGTAACTGCACATCACTCTGCAATTATTGCCAACCAGTGAAAATATTAGGAAAATTAAAAAGGTAATTTTAAGGTGATAATTAAAGATGCTTTGCTTGACATTTTGAATAATGACTCATCAGCATCAACAATCTACATCATTTTGATTGTAATAATGTTATCCTACTTTGTAGGAGTTGCATTAGAGTTCATTTGAAATTTTAGCTTTTTATTCCACTCTGTTTTCTTTGTTAGCTTGTTGATGAACTTTGCAAACTTAGAACTTCAGTTTGGTATCCTAAGGGTGCTTCTCATATAATGTTCAGGTTTTAAATACAATTAAGGTAAGATGAGGTAGATTCAAGATACAGCAATTTTTGTTCTTCTGCAGCTGAAAAATTCTTCTCCCATGGGGTTCAGTTTATATGTGGCCACCTTGTTTTCATGCATCAGGTTGCGTGAAGAGCCTTGTCTCTTTTGTGAGCTGTTTGAAGAGCGTACTTCAGGGTTGGCAGTAAATATTTCCAGTGTGAGCGAAGGGAAAAACTGCTTGAATGCTGTTTCATAAGTGCCTCACCTTTCAGCAGCTGAACAATTGTAACTGAGTGCTTTGATATTTTGTCCATGAAGTAGTTCTTTTTGCTGCTTAGAGGAGGAACAGTGTTCAGTATTTTGGTGTGTCAGCCTAATGGTCTTAATTGTGCAGCGTGTACACTGTTTTATAGCTTACTAACATAAAAAGCTACTGTAGCCCCTCAGTGTGGGAAGAGTTCATCCGGCTGATATCTTGGCAGTTTATGAACACTAACAGGATGAGGAAATCTGTTTCCTTCCTGAAACCTTGTATCTGAGGAATATACAGACACCATTTGAGATGTATTTTTTTTTGTTTGTTTGTAGTAGTACAGTGTTTTGCTGTCCAGACAAGGATATGAAACAGCCTATTGTGAGTTGTTAAACTTTTATTAGAGATGGCACATGAAAGATATATACTGATGATAAACACATCTTCAGATATGTTGAAATGAAACATAATTATTGGAATCTGTAACATTAGGATTGTCTTAACAACATTAAAACTGTCCTTGCAGTAGCTCTACTGCAAGTATTTCTGTGTCTTGATTCAGTCCTTTCTCAACAAGGCTTTTCTGAAGAATGTATTGCAAGCTAAGTGATGTTGCAGATTTTCATAGAAAAACTGAATGCAGAAGTCCCCCAAAGCAGCCTGCACAAACCCAAGAAGAAGCCCAGTTCGGAATAAGAAATTGTTTTTACCTCCAAGAGTAATCACAGAATCACAGAATTTCTAGGTTGGAAGAGACCTCAAGATCATCGAGTCCAACCTCTGACCTAACGCTAGCAGTCCCCACTAAACCATATCCCTAAGCTCTACATCTAAACGTCTTTTGAAGACTTCCAGGGATGGTGACTCCACCACTTCCCTGGGCAGCCTGTTCCAGTGCCTCATAACCCTTTCAGTAAAGAAGTTCTTCCTAACATCTAACCTAAAACTCCCCTGGCTCAACTTAAGCCCATTCCCCCTCGTCCTGCCACCAGGCACGTGGGAGAACAGACCAACCCCCACCTCGCTACAGCCTCCCTTGAGGTACCTATAGAGAGCGATAAGGTCGCCCCTGAGCCTCCTTTTCTCTAGGCTGAACAAGCCCAGCTCCCTCAGCCGCTCCTCGTAGGACTTGTTCTCCAGGCCCCTCACCAGCTTCGTCGCCCTTCTCTGCACCCGCTCAAGCACCTCCATGTCCTTCTTGTAGCGAGGGGCCCAAAACTGAACACAGTACTCGAGGTGCGGCCTCACCAGAGCCGAGTACAGGGGGACGATCACCTCCCTAGCCCTGCTGGTCACACTGTTCCTGATACAAGCCAGGATGCCGTTGGCCTTCTTGGCCACCTGAGCACACTGCTGGCTCATATTCAGCCGACTATCCACCATCACTCCCAGGTCCTTCTCTGCCTGGCAGCTCTCCAACCATTCCTCTCCCAGCCTGTAGCTCTGCTTGGGGTTATTGCGCCCCAGGTGCAGGACCCAGCACTTGGCCTTGTTGAACTTCATGCAGTTGACCTCAGCCCATCGGTGCAGCCTATCCAGATCCTCCTGCAGAGCTTTCCTACCCTCAAGCAGATCGACACATGCGCATAGCTTGGTGTCATCTGCAAACTTACTGAGGGTGCACTCAATGCCCTCGTCCAGATCATCGATGAAGATATTAAAGAGGACCGGCCCCAGTACCGAGCCCTGGGGGACGCCACTAGTGACTGGCCTCCAACTGGACTTGACTCCATTCACCACGACTCTTTGGGCCCGGCTATCCAGCCAGTTTCTAACCCAACGAAGCGTGCGCCAGTCCAAGCCAAGAGCAGCCAGTTTCTTGAGGAGAATGCTGTGGGAGACGGTGTCAAAAGCCTTGCTGAAGTCAACGTAGACCACATCCACATCCAGAGCCACAATCCAAAGTGAAGGATAAGTCCATACCAATGGACAAAGGCAGGTGATTTTCAGGAGGTTAAAAAGATTCATGGGAAGTTTGTTGAATTGGAAATGTATTCTAGAATTAGCTTTTAGTAACCCAAGCTTTTCACAATCCTCTTTGGTGCTCCGCATCTGTCACTAAGAAACATACAAAATGAATTTCCTAGAACTGTATTGAATTAATGTAAATTTTCCTGATTTTTGCTACTGGTAGTATAATACAGCTTTTCTCTTAGCTGTCTGGAAGTAGCTGTTACTGTATTGCTAGAGTTTCTTGGGGATTGGAGACTATTTCACGTGTGACTGACAGACGTATTCCTCCTGGGCTGCAGAAAGGTACTACTGATATTCAGCTTGGCTGAATCTGTCAAATAGGAAGATTCATTAAATGCTATAAAAGTGTATGAAGAGCAAGGTTAACAAGATAATAATCCTGTCCTTGGAAGGAGTTGCTGTGGCAAGTAAAAACACTGATCCAGAGTGCATCTCCATTTACTGCTACAAATTCCTGCTCTGAGCTTCTTAAAAACTTGGTCTGCTTGGCTGCTAGGGTGCTGGATTTTTACTTAACATGGATTACTCTTGTTTTGATTTTTGCTAAATCCAAAGGTTATCATCATTTGGATAATGCATTCTCATAGTCGCCTTATACTGCCCCTCTGGTCTTCTTTTATCTCCTGTTAGAAAATCCCCAGTCTTAAACTTGGATATCAGCATAGTTTCAGCTGCCTTAATTAATTGCCTTTTATCTCCCATTAAAACTTCCGTCCTCCTTGCTTTTTTCTTTGTTAACCTCTCTGTGCTGGCTGCTGTCCCTCCCCATGCCAGCCATTCCTCAGTTTAGTCCATAATCACATCTTTTTCTCTTGCCTACACAATTCCATGTCAAACTAGCTGCACCGTTGCTGGAACTACAGATTCATTTTTCTAATGCTTTTTTTCTTGTAAGACTAGAATTACCTTGCCATCCTACCTTGCCTTGATGGTACATAATTGCTTCCACATATTCCTTCTTAAATCTCTGCTTAAAATGACAATCTGCTCTTGCACCCAAATAGCGCTGCAGGGGAAGTATTATTTTTATGAAACACTAATGACTCACGTAATGCTAATAAAACATTGCCTAGAGCTTCAGTGTTGTTAGACTTGTCCTCTCTCCTCCTTCTATCAACTCACTCATTTACAATCACATAATAGGGTGCTGTCTTCTAGCTGAAGCTCCAGTCCTGTGAGTTACTGATTAGGGAAAGCTTGGTTCAGTATTGACAGAGATCCAGTTGAAGGATCAGTGCTTCAGTTGGAGTGCAAATCTAGTCCTTGATCTGTCCCCCAAAACAGCTGAACTTACAGGCTGTGGAAAATGCACTCAACTGGTTTCTGTCCTGTGTTTGTAAAAGAATATGCAGTCATAAAAGCAAATTGAGAGAAAAAAATAGAAAGCATAGTACACACTGCTTCATAATGTGCATTTCACTAGGTGTTTTCCAGTACAATGAGGCAGTAAAACAAGTTTTTAATCTTTTCACAGTAAGAGTCTGTGAATTGGTTGGTCCTTAACTTCTCAAATGGTGCTTTTGTGTAATTTATCAGAATCAAGTGGGAAGGCTGGAGGAGGTCTGTCTAGGTCCTGGTAAGTGTGCCAGCAAGTGTGGATTGTGACGGTGAAGTTTCTGGTCCTGGGTGGCATTTTGAAAATGCCAAACAAATCACGATTGCGTTTTCTGTGTTGTACAGCTCACAAAATGTGAATTAAGGCAGGAAGCCAAATAGCAACCTAAGTAAAACCTTCATTTTGGTTTCCTGTCAAATTCTGTTTTCTGAAACTAATTCTGTTGACTTTTGCACTTTTTAAAAAATATGGATGAGCTCATAGCTCATTTTGTAGCAAGAAAATGAACCAAAAGATTGACATAGTGCTTAATCGTGCTTTATGTGCTTCAGAATACATATTAATTATTTTTTATTAGTAAGTTTACCAGGACTGACAGCCTCCACAGGGATTAAAACTGCCCCTGGCTTTGCCTGTGTAGATAGAAGCTCTTGACTTATACCAGAAAGTGTTTTTTAAATAGTTAGAAGAATCCACTTGAACAGGAAAATAAGGAGTGGCCACTATGCATGCTTCTGCCACAAGGCATGTGATCAGTTGGAAAGAAATGAGCTCATCTGTGTGTTCAAAAGCCAAAAGGGGAAGAATTTAGCAGCTGTCGTCTTTAAAGCCAACGTGATAATGAATCACCAATATGAAGAGTTTTTTTTCTGCTTGATTTCTTATCTTTTGCTTTTTCGGTTTGAGTAACTGTTGCAAGAGGAAAAAAAAATACACAAATTCCAGATTGAAGTGTTTTATCAATTATTTACCTAAAAAGATTGTAGCTCAGTTGTTATTCCTAGGAAATGTGCACATCTTGCTTGCCAGTAGAAATAGCTCACCCCAGTCCACTGCTCTGCCCCTTTCTGCATGATTCAAAAAATAGCAAGATCGTGTGTCATTTTGCAGAAGTGCCTTGTCTGAAAAAGCACTGACAATTATCTGGTAGATTTCATTCTGGAGAAGTTGCCTTCTCCTTATATCTCTGTTTGCTGTTGTTCACTGTATCAGTCTAAGCAATCCAGCTAGATAAATTCATGTATGTCTTATGGGTGCATTGTTTTTGCTGGTAATGTCTGCCACTGTGCTGTGTTTTCTTTATGCTCTTGGTTGAGTTTCCCTAAACCACAGATGCGTTTTCAAATACTCTTTGGTTGGTACATTTTCTAGTTCTGAAAGTGTATGCTTATAAAAAAAAAAAAAAAATGTTTTGTCTGTCTTCTTACTCATGTTTTTAATTTAAAAATCCACTGGCTTTGAGAGAAGCAATCACTACAGCTACCCTCGTAAATATTGATCATATTTGACAACCTCTTGTTAAGTGAAATCTTCTTTCTTTTTTTTGCTCTGCAGTTGGAGTAAACAGAAACATAAATTCTACTCAGGAGCTTTAATTCAGCTAAAGAATGTGGCTTCAGAATGAATTACATCCAATTCTACTAATACTTAAGTAAAACAGGAAATAATTGCCTTGGAGAGAGCAAAGTCTACTAAAAGGAGATCATTTATAGCCATTTTAACAGTATTTTAAAATAAAAGCAAAGGATAAACTATTTCAGAATGTACATGTCATAAGAAAGAAAGCAAGCTGTGCAGGGTATACTTACATAGCACCTTTAATTTGCAAGTGAATAGATAATTCACAAAACACAGCGAAAATCTTGCGAGTAGCTTGACTTGCAACAGATTTAGAAACTCCCCAGCACATTGCAGGAAACTAGCCATCATGTTAGATGACAAAATAATAAGCACAATTGTGTATCATTTGGATTGTTAGTAAAATTTTAAGCAAACTGGCATGGTTATTGAAAAGAATTATTTTTTATTATGATTGACTTCTAAAAGTAGAGATCAGCTTGGGTTGCAGTTTAAAACAAACCGTGGTCTTCAGTGCTAAATTTTGGATTGCTAATCCTAATCTAAAATGGACACCAATGTTCATGTTAGAGTCCCTACACATGGTATAAGCACATGTTTTTAGAGATGTGTATCTTTCTGTTTATAATGTGCTGTATGTTCATCTAAACAATGGTATTTCATCCTTAAGGGACTTGCTTTCAAAGCAAACTTTATTCTCATCCTGTTTATCAAACAAATTCTAAAGATTGAATGCTCTGGTGATAATATGGCTGAATTGGTTTCATTTTCCAGGTTTGGCACATATGCACAATAAACTTTGTACGCACCATAACTGGGGGACTGACGTGCTGCATCAGTCCTGGCCCAAAGTAGACCCGGAATACCTAAAACCAGCAGATGTTGTGGAGATGTCTGTTCTGGTAAGAATATTTCATTTATTTTCAGTTGTGGTCATTTAATATGTTACTACGAGCTCAGAGTACGACAAAATCCCTGCTCTTTTGGAAGTCAGTTCCTTTCTTACGTGGCTTAGTGAAAGGTCAGATAGAATGGAAACTGCAATTACAGTTGTGCTAAAATGGTTTCCTAAATGAAAAAAAGTGTAGTATGTCTGGAAGGGAGACAGTCTAAATATAAATCTTTTTGAGTGACTGGATATTAGTACCTGTGGAGATCTGACTGATGAACAACTGCGGTCAGAGCCTGTACAGCCAAAACCATGACCAGAATACAGGGCCCTCCAAATTTTTGCCTGTGAGTCCATTTATGATGTTGACCCTGTGCTAAAAAGGATAATTAGGTGAAACTTCTCGTGCTACCTGTAGTCCTGTGGTTGCCTAATACAACCTATTATAAGCTGGTTTTAGTTGCTTTGATTTTTGCCAAACTATGCTTCCTGTCTGCCTCAGGCTGAACTTCTGGCAAATTTCAGCAAAGCATTTTTCCAGGAATGAGGCTGAGGAAAAACAGGTAGTTTCGCTAGTGCTAGAATTACATTCCAGATTCTCTTTGAGCTCTAAAACCTCAGTGGTTTATGGAAAGAGCTGGCAGTTCAGTAGAAGAGCTGACATATAACTACATTTAGCTAACCTGTAATTTTCCAAAATGTGCATGTGCACATGCACAATGTGGTTTACCATCTTTTTTCCTACATCTCTAAATATCTATATTCAGCATGCTCCCAGGCATCATAAAGCTTTATGGAGCACAGTAGCTGTGAGTGCCAATGTAGGCCATTGAGGGACTGTGGGACCTGGAGCCAGGAGGGTGGGATCCGTGAGTAGCATCTCATCTCTTCCATCAGCTGATTCCTGGTCAGCTTGATTTCAAGTCCTCCGTACTCAGGCAGTATGATTATCTGCAAGTATGTAGTTGTGTAGTATAGACCTGCAGCGCTCCTCTTTTTTCCACTGCTCATCAGATAATCCTTTAATAAACCATGCAGCCATGCTGAACTTAAGTGCTTTAACTTAAATTAAACCTGGTTGTGTGTGTGTTTCTGGACATCCTGTACTTTGAATGAGATGCCTCCAGAAGAAATGTCATTCAGTCATGTAAGATTGCATGCTGTACACATGTAAGAGAAACAGAAACAATGCACTTTATCTCTATTTTATCTGTTTTACTCTGCTAGCTTCTTTGGGTAAAAGGAGTAGGGCAGTTCAGTTATTTTTGTCCAGCTGTTGGTTTTGTTTTTTTTTTTTTGAGAAGGGAAGAGATTGGTTAGATTTAGGGGAAGTTGTGTTGCTCTAGATTTCCTTAATAAAAGTATCTTTGCAAACAATTTCATGTCTTGCCAGAGCGCTGTCAGCCCACTTGAACAGAATGGAAAACTCCCAAGAGCACTAGTTTTTCTGAAGTTCAGTGTATATGCTTAGCAGAGACCACCTTGTATGTCTTTTGGAGGAAATTTTCAGTTTGCTGGCATCTTTGCCCAAACCAGAGAGAAGGACTCACGTGCCAGCTGGGGTTAGCAACAGACTTCATGCTAATATTCACTGTGGTTTTCTTGCCTTTTTTTTTTTTCTTTCTTTTTTAAGTGATACATATTTTTAATACCAATAAGAGGGTCACATGTCCACAAAATCTTCTCTTAGGTATGATTACTTTGCTCAAGCTTAAAATAAACCTTCACCTTCAAGTACAGCTAAGAAACAACTTTCAAGTATTCAATTTATGAGGAAGCTATGTTTTTGTAAAATTCTGTAATTATAGAAACTTCTTTGTAATTGCATTTCAGGCAAACTAGTCATTAAAATATATCTTTAAAATAAAAACTTCGGTAATACAAGGAAAACTCTGACCTGAATGTTTTCAACACTTATACAACTGGCCATAAGAAGGCCTAAACATTTTACTGATATTTTTCTGTTGATGTTAAAAATCCCTTCTTGAAAACAGAAAAATATCAATTAATTGTGCTTTAAACAACCATTATGAAAATTCTTTTTGTTTCTTTTCCTCATTGACTTTGTCAAAGCTATCGCTTTGTGTAGAAGTCCTCTAATAAGAGAACGAGCAACCACCGTGTGCTCAGTTGTGTATTCATGGAAGAATATGATGTATGTAAACACTTTCCCTAGGCCAGAGAAAAGAAATGAATGGAAGAACAGAGACACAAATTCCTCTTAGAGACAGAATGCTTCTTATAAATTGTGGCTGTGGGCGTGCCTGACTTTCTACCTTAGGAGTAAGGCAAAAGGGAGATAGGGAGAAGCAGTGAGAAGCCATTATGATTGTGAATATTTTAAAGTCTTTTGGACACTGCGTGTTTTTGTATGGCTGTAAAAATAAATTGCCTTCATTAAAACAAGAAACACTCAAAATAAGGAGGAACTGGCTAGTCGCAAAGAGACAGTGTCTCTTCACAAGGCTGCACAGTCAAACTGAGTCTTTGGGCCACAGCCCTATTCTTCTCAAGCCATCAAACTGCCTCAGGCTGCCAGCAATTTGCCTTCTGAGACATTATGGTTTTATTTCTCTTGACACAAGATACTTCATTATTTCCTGTCTGTGCTGGAGTTATGTCTTTCCATATTTAACCCAAAGCAGTAAAACCGACTCGCTGCATCCTTGGCCGATACAGTACAGCCTGTATGAGCATGACATTTAAACTAACTGGAGATGCGTATGTACCTGTTGTTCCAAATGTTATTTCAAAGCCGAACGTTTTTAATTTGCCTGCTCTTATATCACGCCTTGACATATATTGTTAATGCTGTGAAAAGTCTGACCTGAATGTTGTGTGCATTTCATCGTGTGAACACACTTCTGACTAACATTCCTCACGTCGTGTGGGTGGTGCAGAGCTGTTAACTGCAGTCTTACAACCGTGTTTTTAAAAATGTAGACTAAGTTTGCATCATTTTTGCTGCTTCTGAGTATGAGGAAGGCCTAAAACCGCACGAATACTTGTTTTCTGTTTTTTACTTCTCAAAAGAATTATGAATCAAGGGAGCTGTAAAAGAAAAAAAAAAAAAAAGTCCAACTAAGAATTACTTTCCAAAGCCTTCAGGTGCTTACTTCTCAGTCTCCTGTGATTTCATTTCATCCTGCATAATTTCTCTAGTTCTCTGATCCCTCTAGATCCAAAACAGTCTAAAATGTCAAACTAAAAAAAAAAAAAAAAGAAAAAAGAAAAAAAAAAAGGCAGAAGAGAAGTCAACAGCTTCCTTTCTCAGGGGAAGAAAGGACCCGAGCTTCAGTTGTGCCTCCTCTAGTAGTTTGCCATGGGAGTTTTTCAGAGAAACAAAGCTGCTCCCACCCAAGTTTGTTGTGCTGGCACTTTCACCCAGAGTTGATGAGGGATGTGCTGGTCTAGGGAGATACAGAGAGAGCAGGAAGCACAGCAGAAGACATACGTCCTGCTGAGAATCTAATGCCTCAACTCAAAGAGCGTGTGAATGGGGTGCTTGTTACATACAGCATGTGATCAAACCTGCAGACAATTTTATTTCATTTTTTTAGGAATGGTGTTCATGTGTTTGACTCTGCACCGTGATACCTACATTAGACAGAAAACCATTCTGCCAAATGTGTGCTGAAATCATAACCAGCCTGCCTTTTGATACAGTTTGCAGACTTTCCTCCCAGTACAGTGTGTGGGAAGCGGAGGGCAGATACTGTGGGAAGGTACACAGTGGCAGGTCGCCTAGGCTCCCCAACCTTTCTAGGAAAACACAACTGCCAGGAGTCATTTATTTGCGATGTTGATTTAGTCCGGTTGTGTTTTCTGTTGAGAATAGCACCAAACAGCCGAGCTGTGGCAATTTTCCCCCTGCCAACATCTGTCCACTGGGACATATTAATTTGCATTATGGAGGACAGTGAGTGACATTTTAACTAAGCAGGCATAGTTTCCAACTACAGGCTGTGTGTCCTAGCAGCAAGCTCACCAGCTTGCTTTATATTCTGACCGAAGCTGTATCAGGTTGGATTTTTACCATTTTCTTTTTCCTGTGGAATATGTTTCTTCTTTGAAGTGCCCTGTCAGAAAGAACTACTTGTATATATTTTTCACAAAAGTTTTAAAAATGAAATGTTCTGTGATTTTCAAAGCATTTACTTTGCATAAGGTACTAAAGGCAAAGTTTAACACACAGACAGCCTTTTATGCTGCCAAGTTATGGATGCATGTAAGAATAGTTAAAAGCCTACCTACATTATCACTGCAAATTCATGTCAGGTCTAGTCAAAAAAACAGAAGTGACTCATCCCAGCTCCATCTGAGACTTCATCTCGTCTGTCCCATCTTCCTCTCTCTGAGAATTGCTTAGAATATTTTATTGTAAATAAAATCCAAACCAAGTAACTGAAGTAGGTCTCTCTCATTTGTGATATGTTGCATACACGAACCCTGGATAAAATCTGCGGGCGAGCCAAGCTGTGTGCGTTTTTATGTCCAGGCTGCACGAAGCGCTGTGTTACTTTTTAGGTGATTGAAAAATAGTTACACTGGTGTCTAGAGGGCAAAGCTTTGCAGCACCTGCAGCAGATTCTTATGCAAGCAAGTAATTTGATCAAACAGGATTAAAAAGTTCAAATTGTTTAATTTGCTAAAATGTGGGATTAGTGTTATTTTCATTAATCCATAGAATGTACTTCATATAAATCTAAAAGCTTTAGTAATAATGACTTTTATTTTGATTCCAGAAGGGTACTCAGTAGGACTCTGTAGTGTCTGTACATTGTTTAGTCTCATTTAATGACAGAATATATTTATAGGATAACTTTATAAATGAAAATGATTCCCACGGAAGGACTTACTCAGTTTTACTTACATGATTCTGCCCTGCTGATGCAAAATCAGCATGGAAACTGCTCTGAAAAACAGCCTAACACAGGAAGACGTTACCTTAAGAGGAGTTGTCATCTTTGTGGTTGCTGTTGGCTTAATGAGTCACGCTTTCAGTGAGAGCGCAGCATATAATAAGCCAGAGCCCATTTTTAAAAAATGAGCTAGTGTTGAATCCTTTAGATATATCTTTTAAGCCACACATATTTTACTATATCTTGTATTTGAATCTAAGGAATCATTTAGCTGTAAATTCCCAGTTGCAGTCTGGAAGTATGTACTACCCAAAGTTGTACACCTAACCATCTGTCCGCTGTCTTTCTCTTCAGCCTGTGCAACTGTTTTGTTTTCAAGCTTAAAAGATCCCTGTATTGCATAGTCATGTGGTGCTTGCTCTCTTGAAGGCTAAAACTTCCTGTGGCTACTTCTTAAATATCGCTTGAGTATCCCAAGTCACATGTTTATTCTCTTAATATGGGAACGGGCAGGGAGTTATGGAGAATTTTATCCTCTACTTAGAAAGTTTCATGTTGGAAAAAGACAGCTTGATCCACTTTTTCCCCACATGTAATGAAATGGATTGGATTCAGGAAATGAAGTTGTATAAATCAGTCTTTCCTTGTTTCATGTCTCTGTTTTTCAGATCAATAACAAAGCTTGCGGCAAAGTTTTTGTGCCTCACCAAGCAGCCCGCAATTTTGAAGAAGTCCACGAACTAGTTCTTCAAAGTGAACTTGGAATCAAGCACCTCCAGGGAAGAACCATTAAAAAGGCCTTTCTGTCTCCAAGAACTGCCCTTATCAACTTCCTAGTGCAAGAATAAGACTTTGGTGGGCTGTAAAGGGGAACAGGAATCTTTCAGGATGAAACCAATTCAAAAATACCAATTATGGTTATTTAAATCTCATGTAATGGCAGAAGAGAAATGTGAACAAAACTAGGGTGCTGCCAAATCTTCATTTCTACATGGAGAAATGCACAGAATTAAAAGTTTCTTATCAAGTCATGGTAAGATGCTGGTTGTCTGTATTCTCTGGGAGAATGAGCAGGAAGTACAAAAGAACTAAATGATTGTAGCAGAACATAAATGTTGTAAAGCACACGGGTTTTGGGTCAGCCTCAGGAATCTATCCTACTGGAAATTTGGCTTGGGTAAACGCAGAGGAATAAATAGGATTCCAGAACTAACCAACTGCCGTGAGTATGTGCTACACCAAATGTTAGGTGCTCTACAGTCTGTCAGCCTTTGCTCCCTATATCTTATGTTTGGGTACCCTACCATTAATCAACACTTTCTGTAGTAATATTTTCTTAAAACTTGGTGTTAATTAGTGCTGGCTAATTGCCTTGGGCATAGCAGGTAGCCAGACTGGGGTAGTTTGATCCATTTCACATATATCTCAGAGGCAAGCCAAGGAAACAGGCAGATGATTTAACTGAGCCGTGCCTTAGCCAGGATCCTCCTTATTTGCTGGAATATTTTTGTTGGTTCGTACATGAGAGAGTCAAATTCCAGCAAGTGCTGACAGTTGTTTCTGCACAGACCAGATGGAAGTTACTTCCCATTCATGAGCCATCTCAGAGACTTTCTGAGGGAGTCAAGAAAGGGACGAGTCAGCTCTCAGTAACACAGCAGTGAAGGCAGACAGCATGCTTTCTGCTTCCACTCCTTGTTTTTTTTATAGTGCCTAGATCATAAAACTTCAATCAACATTCTTTCTTCCTTTCTTTTTTGCTGAGGTTTCTTTAAGTAGAAATAGCAGTTGTTTGTAAAAATCAAGACTCAGATAGAATCAGACTTTCATAAAAGACAAAGCTGCTCTCATGCCTCATTCCAGCCATTTTATTTGTACACTGCATTGCTGTTATATCTACATGGAAATGCTTATTGTATTTAGCAAGTGCTTGAAAAAGGTTTTCCAAAGAGACAGTTACAAGGTTCATTGTTTAGGAATGCCTTTTCTGTAACAACTATTAAAACTAGCCACTTATGAGCCCTTGTGACAGCTAAGAAGTTGATGATAACAAGAAGCTAGGCAAATACAGAGGTCTGTTAACCCTCCAACCCAGCAGCTATCCAGACGGTGTATGAGATTGAAAAGAACCAACAAAAATCACGGTAAATAAGTCCAATAGATCCTAAGCAGCTAGGATCAGGACGGATCCTTTGCAGTGTCAGTACAAGCTGAGGAATACTAAAAATCATTTTATTTTTATCATTTTTGGTAGCAAAGATTACATAATAGAGATTCTGGGCTCAGTGAGCAGATTCGGCTCTACACTTTCCTAAATCTGCAACAAAACTCTTCTGATTTCTACTTCCTTCTGGACCACGCTAGTGCAGATTTTCTGTTCAGCTGTCCTTTGACACAAGAATGACTAAGAAATAGAATATTTATAATGAAGATACAGTCTTTGCTGTTTTAAGACTCCCAAAATCTTAGCCACAAAGGAATGCATTCAGACATTTAGACACAGGCCTTTAGTTGGAGTTAAAATAATTTGAATTCCAGTGTCTGCCTGACATATATGTTGTTATAAATTCATAAAACTCCTGTTCAGAAGCCCCTAAAAGACTGTGAAAGGGATCCTTTAAAGTAAAATCTGTAGCACAGCACGCTCCTGCTTTTTTTCATATAAAAGTTTAACACACCCGATGGAACCATTCAAACAGAGTTTTTCTTTGGGGGAAAGGTGACATGTTTGGTGTAAATAACAACTTTTAACGTTTACAAGGGTGAAGAAAGATGTTGTAAGCCCAACAGCCCTCTGGTGCCGTTAAACAAAAGCTGCAGTCACTGCAGGGCTGAGCAGCAGACCACAATGTTTACTGCTGTTAGCACTGGCGTGTATTTGCTCTTGCAGGAGGAAGAAGTGAATTGTAGATGTCGCTGATGCAGGCAAAAGGAAAAATAAGGGATGGACGTCTAGGCACTAAAAAAGGAAAGGTAACGAACAGCGATTGCACAAAAAGTGTGTGGTCAGAAGTCACGCCAGCATGTTTACAGGACGTTGAAATTCAGTGTGGTCTAGAGGACACAAAGAGGTTTTGAAAAAGGGAATGCGAGAGATGATGTGGAAAGTCTGACAGAGCCTAATCCCCCAGTAAGTGTATGTTTGAAAGATGGCAGAGGTGCCAGCTGTGGAGTTTTGCAGTTGTCCTGACAGCTGCTGAAATTTTTCATTATGTTGACCTGATCTGAAACATGATTGCCATGTGTTTTACAATAAGTGTGACTTACAGGTTTGTTCTGTGCCTAGATTGGACTGATACTGACTTACAGGCTGTAGGCTGTTACCAGGTCTTTTTAAAATAGCACAGATGTCTGTCATTTATTTAACAGTTGTTACTTGTGTTATGGTACAGATGTATCTGCACGCTGAAGGTGGTATAAAACATTGTCACAGATGTCTGCCCTTGAAGACTTCAGTGTCAAATAGCGTGGAGGGGGGGTTAAATCTGGCTCTTTAAATCCAGAGCTTTAAATCTGGACATCTGAGAAGTGAGAAGGAGAGGTGCTGGTGGTTGATGAATCAAACTGCACAGGGTCAGTCCCATGCAATAGCATGGGTAGGGTGCCACTGTTCTTATTCCACGAAGTGATGAACCAGAGAAGATGTGAGAGACTTGCTAAAGGCAGCAGGATAGACCCAGGGAAGGTTACTCCAAGGAAAATAAGAAACAGATCCATAACACAGAAGGTATGTGTTCTGCATCCTGTTACTCACTGTGATAGAAGACAAGTCATATAGACCCAGTCTATACCAGATTTTTATTTTTAAGTAATGTAAACTTAAAAATAGAATTATTGGCACACTTTCTACCAACCTACCCAAATCATTCATATAACTGAATTTCCAAAATTTTGGAAAATTTGCCCACAAACATTGACCTTAGAAAAATTAGCAAATGCCAGAAAGGCCACCAAGTATTTTTTCCAACACCGTTGGCTTCATGAGAAGGATCCCATGGGATCCTGGGGCGACGGGGGCAGCGCAGCATGTTGGAAGACACTGCTGCGTAGGAAGATGTTTTATTAGGCAGGAGTGTTTCATAGTCATCTCCAGTGACTGTGACGGCATGCACAGCAACAGGGCATTTTATTAAGGAACAATTTCTATTAAGGAACAATTTCTATTAAGGAACAGCGTAGCAGCTTAGGGTGCTAGCTAAAATAGCCTTCTAGCTGCGTGTCCTACCTGTGTGCCAAACAAAAAGCCATGCAGGGGGGTTGCTGAACAAGCATTTTTTTTTCCATACGCTTCAACACAATCCCCCAGTCGAGATTTGGTTAAAAAAAAAATGAAATCCGTGATCTCTCTCTGTGATTTACCAGATTAAATAAATCCTCAGACCTAGCGGCTGGTTAATGATGGCTTTTTTTTAATCTGACCTTGTAAAAGCCTGGATTTTTCTTCTGGAGGGAGCAATCCTGCAGATAATGCAGGTCATGCAGTCTCTCGTCTTTGTCTCCCTTCTTTTCGCGTAAAGCCTCACAGAAAGCCGTGCCTCTGCTCTAAACTTTTTACAATTGACATGAACTAGAAAGAATGTTAATTAGCACTCTGCTTGTTGTTTGTTCCTCAGGAAATTTGCAGTATATAGGGCTTTTCTGAAAACTTTGCTATAAATGAGGACAGAGGGAGAAATCACAGGTTGTTGTTTTTTCTGTTTTGCAATACTTATTACAGTTTACAGAGCGGGGATTGGCTTCATTTATGTATATTTACCAACTTGGAACAGCGCATACAGCATGGGTGCTTTTTCTGCTCCATTTTTTCCTTGAGTCCCTTCCTATTATGATCTGAGCTAATTTTGTATCAAAGGACTGTACTGTAAGAGGAGTATTGGATGTGAAGGCAGGAACGTCACCAGAACCCAAATGGTGAATTATATCAGTCCAGGTAACGTCAGCTTTTGACTTTAAAAAATTTTGCTGGAACTACAGCCATGTTACTCTTTATTTATTCCTTTTTTAATAGAAGCAGTGTCTAGGTCCCAAAGAAGCAGCCTGACAGCCAGGCACGGCAGACGAGAGGCATTTTTTAGCATGTTCCAGTCATGGCGAGCTGAACCGAAGCGTTATCTCTGCAGGAGGGAACAGGATCAGAGCTCTCAGCTGCACTGCAGATGATAAAAGAGATCTTGCTTGACATGCAGAGGAAAGGTGGGATTTTTTTTCCCCTTTCCTGAATGAGCTGACTTTCCGGTACCACAAAGCATTCTGCAATTCACCGAGCCCATCTGTCCCCGGAGGCCCGGAGTCGCACACAACCTTTGTCTTGTGGCACTTTCTTCACTCAAGTAAGCTCTGGGCAGGGCAAATTTGTTCTGGGCAAGCTCAGGTCTGGTTTTAGCCCTGGCGAGCTGCAAACCAGCATCATCTTCCACTTCCAGCATCATCAGCTCCACTTCTGTGTGTAGACAGAGAGTTTGAGCAGTTAAAGGAAAATGTTTTAGCTAGTTTTGTAAGTTGGTGGTGTCTCCGAACCAGAGCATTTTTGCCTGCACGTGGCAAGTCCTGATGGCTTTTCTTCTATCTGTAAGCCTCCATGTGGGCAACAAGAGCCTGGAAACTCAAAGTCAAGTGAATACTTGTGTCTGTTGGTGCATGAACATTGTCCAAGCCTGAGAGAGATTTTGATCGCAGTAATCTCATCAAAAACATCCTGCGATACTGAACAGGGAGGACATTTCCTTGTATGCTCGTCTGCCTGCGCCATGCCAATTTGCACTCCATTTTAGGGAGCCTAATTACTCCCTCAGCAAAGGCACATGTAAACAGAAGAAGCTGGAGTATAATCAGTTGAATATCCACGTTCTTTCTGCGTGTGCTTGTGGTACAGCCTGGGACATTTGGGGTCTTCTGAGAACTCTAAAAGAAGTTCTTTTAAGAGCCGGACCTTCTTCAATATAATTCTCAGCAGAATTTATACACTTCCATGAAAATAAATGTGTGCCTTTATGCTTTCTCTCTTGGGTACAAGTGCCCAAGTCTTAGTTTTGCACACACAGATGGTGTAAGTCAGATCCAAGCTCAGACTTTTGCCTCCTGTGCCCCACCGGAGCTTAACAGTGGCTCTGTGGCTGCGCTCCCTGGGCTGGGCGCAAGGGAAGAGCCCGCAGTCAGACCTAAGGCCCCGAACTTCCTTATCTGTGAGGAGCTGTTTGCATGTGCCAAAAGCCGGCGTAAAAGGTCCAAGGTTCCCCTAGTACACCCACCTTCTGCTGCCAGGAGAAACGCGCAAACTGCTGAGCAATGGGAGTTGCTCTCCAACAGCTCCGCGTGGTGCCAGCAATGTGTGGAGCTGAATACACGCAGTCATAGCAGCTGCAGATGATCCAAGGCGCACCGGTCAGGAATAATAAACACAGGACAAACAGCCAGGGCCGAAAAGAGAGCGGTTTAATAAAGCAGCACGACACGTCGCCGGCGTTGGCAGCCTGGATTTGTTTCTGATGAAGATTAAGAGAGTCGGTGCAACAGGAAACTGTTTTCTGCTACAGAGGAAAATCAATTGTTTTTTAAGTACTCAGCAGTATAATTAGCAAATCTCACTAATTGCTGCGAAGCAGAAATACAGGCGTGCTTGCTAGGCGGGCTACGCCAAGAAAGCGTTGTGAAAAAAATTGCAGAAGCTTTGAGAAAAGAATATTTTTCTTAAGTACGTCTCCATCCCTGGAGATCCACGTGGCTGGACGAAATAGCAAGGGTGCAATAAAAATATGTTCTTTGCAATTTTCCCATGTGAAAGAGCATTCAAAACCATCTGTTAGTCAGAGAGATCCTTCCAGGACACGCACGGAAGAGCGGGTGGATGCACTGACTGCGTCTGCCGAGTCCACTCAAAGCCCAGCAGGATGATTACTGTGGGACGGCGTCCCACTTGCCGAGAGCTCTTCCAGCCCAGGATTACTAAAGGCCACGCGTGGTGGTTAAATAGGTCACCGTGCTGTTTGCATTACTGCGCTGATAAAGAGGCAAGGAAATGGAGCTGGCAAATCCTCCAGAGGAGTTTTTTGTCCCGCCTGAAGGCTCTTTGCAGCAGAAAACTGAAAAAGCAAATTGTTCCCTGTTCTTTCAGGCAGGGGTAGTGAAGAGGAAAACCGCCAAAGCATTACTTTGGTGTAACTCTGAAGCCACCCAAAGCAGGCATTTGGCTTGGTGGACTGATGGCAAAGGGGACCCAGGATCACACCCACCGCCGCTGGTGGCACCTGGAGAAAGGGAAGAGCAATGCAGGCAGCGTGCTCTGCCCCAGAGCAGCTGCAGCAGCAGCTGGCCCAGTCTCCTGGCATCTGGCTTTGGCTTTCCTCCGGGATAGGATAGATATCAAACCACTGCAGCTCTCCTTGTCCTGGCCAGGCACCTCCTCAGCAACCCCAAATAGCTCCTGCCCTGGGGTTTAACCCCATGCGCACAGAGGAGAGGCACTCCTGCATCCACGCTCACCCCACAGCAGCAGCTCGGGATGAGGGACCCTGCACCAGGACTGGGGTGGCATCGTCCTTCCCTGCCTGTGCTGATGGGAGTTAAATTTGGAGGCAGAGCGGGAGGAGGCAGCGAGGGCAGGCCTCCCGGAGGAATGCAGAGGCCCCTGGGGCAGCGGTGGGGAGGAACAACATCTCCAAACTGCTGCGTTCCCGCAGGGTTTTCCGGAGGTGGAGGCTGAGGTTTGGGCTCTGCACCCTGACAAAGTCTCAGCAGCCCAGCACCCGCCAGCAGCCCTGCTGTCCTGCCCAGGATCACCTGCCACAGGCAGAAAAACAAAAAAAAAAATAAAAAAAGGGGGGGAATAATCGTCTGTTTTCTCTCCCTCTCCAGAAAAGGGCACGCTGCTGTGTTAGGGACAGACAGTGCCCGTGTGCCCTGGGGCTGCCCATCCTGCAGGCAGCTGCGTTTTCCACCTGGAGGGTGGCTCTGCTGCGAGTCATCGGCATTATTTTGCATGAGTAAATACAGCATGAAGGCAGTAAGTGCGCTGCAATACGTGAGCCCTGCCCACAGGAACTAACATGGATTAAATCAGCGATGGTTTTTCCCCCAGGGACAGTGTTTATATTAAGTTCATTCAAGTAAGAACGCACATTTTGGCCTTGTGCTATGACAGCAGTTGCAGACCCCTTAATTCCTTAATAGCACGGGCTGTAAAGCTCCCAGGAACTGTAAAAATTTGGGCCGGCATCTAATTGCAGCACAAGGGTGTGCAAGGCGGGGTAGTGTTACGTCTCCATTCTGGTAGAAAGTTCACGTTAATCATCTCTTCGCTTGGGAATACCCCTGGCCCAAATCTCACAGAGGATAAATCCAAGCACAAGACTTCCAGGGTACTTTGCTGCCTAGTGTTCGCCGAAACCACCGCGCGTCAGGCACCGAGCTGCCTTTGAATGGCTTGGCTACAGCTCCTGTCCATGGGAGCTTGCAATCAAAGTGTGTGCTCGTGCATGCGGAGCCTGGAGCGAGGCCAAGTGCAGCTTCACGGCTCAGCATCTGAAGGTCTTCAGCGGCGTTTTCCATGTTGCCTGTGCATGCATTGTTCTTCCCACAGCTGATTTTATCCTCTGGCATAGGAAGGAAACGTGCTTTACATAGCTGGTGAAGGTCAGCGGTGTCAGCGCGGCCGTTCTGCAGGCAGGCTGCTTCCCCCAGAGGTGGAGAGCTCCTGCAGGTCCGACTGTGAATCAACTCACAGATGTTAGCTGGCAGATAAAAGGTAACGGCAGAAAATGCGCGCGCGACCCTCACAAAAGAAAGTCGGAAAAGGCCGTGATCTGAGCGAAGTCACAGATTCTTCCTTGTTTTGTTTTTTGAAAGCTGAAAATAGGTACTTCTGTTCCAAAATAGATACCTCCATGCCCAAATACTTCTGTTCCACCAAAGGGTTTGTTTCCTAGAGGACTGAAGAGCCTCATCTCAGCCCGCAGGAAAAAAAAAAAACAAACGAACACGGTAGGCATTGGCTGGGTCTCCACTGTGCTGGATAGGAGCTTACCCTCACCTGCTGAACTTTGCATCCTTCAGTGAGGAGGAGGGAAGAAGGCATGGGGATGATGTGTGATTTCCTTCTCGATTGCTCTTTGCCTGTGACCATCGCAGATTCCCCCCAGGACAAAGCGGTGGGATTTACGCTCCACTCCTTATCTACCTGGTGCTGCATTTTCTCTTCGTAGTTCTCTTAGGTCACGCGAATTCAATGAGGCTGTTGTTCGGTACCAGCTTCGTTGCTTCTTGTTTCAGCGTGTGACTCTCCCCGTTTAAAACGAAAGCAGTAATACCTGAAACTGAGCCTGAGCATCTCAGCTAGCTCGGTTTCCAGAATTGCGCTGAAGCCAGTGGGAAGGAGGGGGTGTCGAACGCCCAAGCTGTCTGCTGTGGTTCTGCTCCTCAGCTCTGGAAGTTGTCCGTTCACAGCTTTGTACCTGGAAATTCCTGGGCCTCGTGGCACAGTGTTTGTAGTGTCCCACCCAAGTGCTGCCTCTGTCCTCTTCTCCTGACCGCAGACACAACCAAAAGAAATTCCTGTTCTGAGCAAAGCAGTGAAAAGGAAAACCCAGGATGCCCTTTTGGGAGAAGCAGCTCAGACCTGTGAAGTTATCCTCTCTGGGAGCCAGTCACTGGATTATTTAAGCCTCCTTTCCCTGCCCGCTCCAGGGGACGAGGTGGATTTGCCACCATGGAGGAGCCTGAGCTCACACATCCCGGCCTTTCAGGCCCCTTCCTCAGAGCACACGCACTGCCCCACAGACATCATCTGGGTTTTGCCTGAGGGTTTTCACAGGCCGGCTCCAATAAGGGAAACAAAACCCCGTGCTGCTGCTCTTTGTTCTTGGTTTCTGTACCGCAAAGGGCGAGGGAAGTTCCCGGTCCCAGGCCAGCTGCGGCGGTCTCAGAGCAGCACCCGCAGCGCCTCTCGCTCGCTCAAAACTCAGCAGTTTCCTTCCCGGGGCAATCCCCGTGCCAAAGCTGGCCTCGCACACACCTCTCCGAGGATGCTGCTGAGATTTTGAAACTTGGCTTTGGCTTTGGCTGCCCCCACTGGGTTTAATCTCCAGGCTCCGTGGTTTTGATGGAGTCAAAGAGTTGGTTAGTGGTAGCTCAAGCCAAAACCCACCTGGCGCACAACATCTACTTGGGGCCGTTCCCTGCCCCACCTAATGCTCTGCATCCCCACAAACCCCACTCCGCAGAGCTGCCATTACCTGTTCCTGGTGGCAACTATTAGCGGTTCGTGTTTTGGATGCTGTTTTTTCTGGGAAGGGAACATAAAACCGGGCAGGTTTATCGAGTCCAGTGTCCAGGTGTATTTTTCACCAGGAAAGGAGAGAGACATTTCTCTGTCACCCTGCAGGCTTTTATGTAATAACCTCCTACACACATCCGGAGGGTGGCACAGGGAGGGGGACACGCTGTGGTTTTCACGAAGATGTCCGGTTGCAGACCAAACCCTCCGGACCTGCTGGGGCTCGTGCAGAATGGGGCCCAGCCTCGGGGCAGCCAGGCCGTCCAAAAGCAAATTGCAGTGTGTTCAGCCCGGCCTTGGGATCCTCTTTTCCTCAGCCTCCCTGTGGCAGAGCAAGGCTTAAAAAGGATGGGTAGTTCGGATCGTTTGACAGATAGGATTGTTTCCCCTATGCACTCCCATACTATCCATCACTTAACAGCTCAACAGGCGACAAAGGTCTCCTTCTAGGTGTTGTTTTGCTTCTTACAGCTTGGCGTAGCACATCCCCAGCCTGAGGCCACCGCCCGCCTCACCCCTGGGCCAGCCTTCCCCAGAAATCATAAAAACGATGAGCTAACGGCACCCAGGCCCGCTCCCACGAGTCTGAAGTTTATCAGCTTATCAGCCCGGGCCGGAGCACGAGGCTGGGAGTGAGCCTTGGTCACGTTTGGAGCGAGTGCCGGGAGGCAGGCGCCTCTCCTGGGGTGACGCAGGTTGCGGACGTGTCCGGCTGCACCCCGCTGCAGTGGGCAGTGTCGGGCCCGGCAAGCTGCCCCAATCGATCAGCAGAGCTTTTGTGAGGGAACTGTTAAAAAAAAAAAAGGAGGGGATCCTTTGGTTTCTGACACGTTTGGGAGTCGCGATTATGAAAGGCAGCGAGCGTGTGTGTTCCTTAACATCTGAGTCCTGGGGGAGTGTTAAAAGTCTGAGCACACGTGCCCAGGCCTGCAGGAGCGACCGTATCAGAGCACTCACTGGGAGGCACCGCAGCCCCGCAAACCCCATCACAGCCCCCAGAGCCCCAAAGCAGGCAGGGGGCAGGTTTTGATAGGGTTAGCTTTGTTTTTGCGAGGGTTTCTGCCAGGGGTGGGCCAGGATGGGCCTGTACTTCAGTGCAGCAGCCAGGGCGGCTCAACCGGTGCGCGCATTCCTGCAGCTCTGGCCCCAGGAATGCAAACTATTTCCCTGGCAGCCCAGGGCTCTGCTTTATCGCTGCTGGAGGCAGCCAAGTGCTCCGGGGGATGCGGTGTGGTGCCCTCCTTGCCTCATCCACACAACGTTGGCCTCCGGGGCCAGCTCGTCCCTCTCTAAAAAGACACATTTTTGTAGTGTGAGAGTTTCACAGTGGTGTGGTTTGCCTCTGTGGGCACGCCACCTGCACTGGGCTGTGTGCAGGCATTTGGTGCTTGAAGTTTTATCGGTGCTTGTGACTTTCGTGAGGTCTTTGCACAAACACACTGCTGCCTGCCTGGTGTAGCCACCCACTCCCTGCACCGCCCTCGGCGTGTGTTTGTCACCGCTCCCCTGTTAAAATTGCTCGGATGCCTTTGTGAGCCACGTGAACCCTCAGCTCCGCTACCAGGAGATGGGGACGAGGAGGCTCAGGGGGATCTCAGCAGTTTCTAAACACTTGAAGGGAGGTGCAGAGGACGGAGCCAGGCTCTTGTGCGCGGTGCCCTGCGCCAGGACAAGAGGCAGCGGGCACAGGAGGTGAGGGACGGGGCTCTCCCTCCTCACAGCCCCCAACCTTCCTCCCCTCCTCCTCCTCCTCCTCCTCCTCCCGCCGCCGGCAGCGCCCCCCTCGGTCCCGCTGCGGGCTGCAGCTCCTCGGGGCCGCCCCCCGGCTCCGCCCCGGCCCCCGCCTCCGTCCCCGCCGCCTGGGACGGGCCGGCAGCGGCGGGAGGGACCGGCAGGGACCGGCAGGGACCGGGAGGCAGCGGGGGCACAGCCCCGGCCCCGCCGCCACACGCAGCCCCCGGCCCCCAGCCCCCGGCTCCCCCGGCCCCGCCGTGCTGCGGTGCCTCCCCCCCCCCCCGGCGGCAGCTCCGCGGGCAGAGGGGGGAAAAAAAAAGACAAAAAAAAAAAAAAAAGAAGAAAAAAAAAGAAAAGAAAGGGAAGAAAAAATAAACCACCAAACTTCTTCTGCCGGGCAAGATGGACAAGTACGACGACCTGGGCCTGGAGGCCAGCAAGTTCATCGAGGACCTCAACATGTACGAGGCCTCCAAGGACGGGCTCTTTCGGGTGGACAGAGCGGCCGGCAACAACCCCGAGTTCGAGGAGACCCGCCGGGTCTTCGCCACCAAGATGGCCAAGATCCACCTCCAGCAGCAGCAGCAGCAGCAGCAGCAGGAGGAGATGCTGCTGGCAGCCGCCTCGCTCAACGGCGGGGCCGGCTCGGGCACCCCGCAGCCACGGCCCGGCATGCCGGCACCCCGCGCTGCCCAGCCGGGGGGCGGCGGCGGTGCCAAGCCGCCCTTGGCCTCCGCCACCGGCCCCCAGCCCCAAATGGTGGCCGAGGGGCCCGGCTGCAGCCGGCCGGGCTCCTGCAGGGCTTTCCCCGCACCCTCTGCGGGGGACAGCGGCGCCCCGGCGGGGCGGCGGGGCTGGGAAGCGGAGCCCCGCGGAGACCCCCAGGAGAACGGGGGCGAGGGCCGGCGGGGCGGCTGGGGCCGGGAGCCGAAGCCGGCCGGGCAGAGGTCCTCGTCCTTCTCGCACGTGCGCAGCGCCCCGGCACCCTCGGCTGGGCGTGAGGATGGAGTCCCGGTGGCCGTGCCCCAGCACCGCTCCTCCTCGTTTTCGGCTCCCCTGGCTCAGCCCGCTGCGGGGTTTTCAGCCCTCGCCGAGCCCTGCGGTCCAAGGGCCAGTGCGGATGGGCCAGCTGCGGACGGCGGCCAGCTGTGGTACCAGGGTGGCCAGCGGGCTTTTCCAGCCAGCTCCACTCCCGGCGTGGACTACCAGCAAGCTGGCGCCCACCCTGGCCCCGCCGGCCACTTCGTAGCCCACGGCCACAACCACCGGGCCAACGGCGGCCCCGAGCTGGGCTCCTCGCACCCGGCAGCGGCGCATGGGCCATTGACTTCTGACGCACCGAAGCCGCCGTTCAAGGAGAGCATGGGCGGCCTCCATCCCGACGGCGGGCACCAGGAGGGCTCCGGCGCGGCCAAGGTCAAGCTGCCCTGCCAGACCCTCCTTCCGCAGCAGGAGCCGGGGCCGTCCGCGGCGGAGCTGAAGCTGGAGGCGCTCACCCAGCGCCTGGAGCAGGAGATGGACGCGCGGCCCAAGGCCGACTACTTCGGTAAGTGCCGCTGCGGAAGGATGTCACCCGTGGGTCGGTGTCGCCGCGCTTCCTCGGCGGGTGTCCTTGCGGTGTTCACGCCTTCGGGGTTGTGTTTCACAGGTACTGCTTGCGGGTTGTACTTTTTCTGTTGTTGCCATTCTTTTTTTATGTAGTCGTTACTTATCACAGGTACTGGAAGCTCTTCTTCCTACGCTGCTTGTTTCTTAACCCTTAAATTTTAAGCACAGGTAGGGTCGCAGCTTTGGGGAGGACAGTGCTGGGCATGAACTGCAGCAGTGCCTTGTGGTGCGTCCATCCCAGGAGGTGCTTTTCTCCACAACACTCACGATTCTCCAACTGGATGGAAAGGTAGTCTCCTGAAGAGTGGGACAGCATCACACCTACGTGATCTGCAGGACTGGAGAAGGCAGCTGAGCCCAAAGGAGGCTCTTTGCTCGGTGGTGCTCGCCCCAAAAGATCCCCAGGTGTGGCTGCACAGAGAGGCTGCGGTGGCCCTGGGATGTGCGACCTGCGAGGGAGCTGCAGCCGGAGTGGGATTTGCAGGAGCTGGCTGTGCGCGCCTGTGGGATCTCATGGAGAGAAGGTGCTTGGGGCTGGGAAGGTCGGTGACTTCCCGAAGTCACCAGGATTTCCCATGCCCCCAGGTGTCAGCCTTTGTCAGCTCTCCAACCAATTCATTGGATCACAGGTATTTTGGAAAAGCAGGCGACTTGCAGACCGAGATGTCGGGTCCACAGGTAGTGCAGCCCATCACCAGAGGTGCTTTGCAATGGGAAGAGACCGCTTACACCCAGGGATATCAGCACGAGCATAGAAACGTACCACCAAACCGATGTAATACCACAATACAGCAAAAAGGAGAAGAACAGCATTTCCTTTCTCCCTGCTGCTCTTTGTGATTTAACAGCAGAGGAGCGAGTCCAGCCCTTTGTCTCTAGGAACAGGAGACCTGGTGTTGCTTGTGCTGGAGCCACTGAAAGCGCTGCTGCTCATGTAACGAGTAACAGGAGCAGCTCTAGTTTGTGTTTCCCTCACCACTTTCGGTCCACGGACACAAAAGCAGAAGCAGGAACAGATTAGAGGCTCCAGCCCGGTGCAGAGGAACCGAGTGCGGCTCGGGCAGCGAGCAGGGTGGCTCGGCGGAGCTCTGCGCGTGCAGGAGCCGCGGTACGCGTGGGCTTGGCGCCAAGCTTCGTGGACATAGCTGAAGGGACCGCAAAGTGTTTAGTTGCAAATTGCATAATAAAATGTGTTTCTTGGCATCGAGTGCTGGTCCTCGCCTGCAGAGGGCTTTGCTGCGATTGTTTGTCTTAGTATTCGAGATCGAGCGTGCTGCTTGGCTGAGCTCGGGACCCTACCTCAGGAGTGCTGAGCGCTGCTGGAGAGGAGCCGATCGAGAGCTTGGGCTGGGAGAGAAACCCTGTGGGAGACAGGGTGCAAAAATGGGGAGGTTTGCTGGTTGCCAGCAAAGCAGCTGGGTTGCACCTACTGCACAACCTGCGTGGAAAGGAGGTGAGAAAGCAGGCGGGTGTAATTGGAGGCTGGATTTATTTTTACATTTGTGTGGCGAAATAGGTGGTAGCGCCAGGGGAAGGCTTTTATCTCGCAGGAAACTTGTAGTGAGGGAGGGAGTAGTACCGCTGGCAACACGGCAGGTCCTGCTGGTGACCCCGCTGAGGCCTGGGGAGGGGAAGGAGCGCAGCTGCCTGCTTCGCAGCAAGGTGTTTGGATGTGTTCCTGGCGCATGGTGCGTGAAAGAGGAGAAAGGCAGGAGCGGGAGGGTGAGAAATGAGAAGATGAGAGCCTGGCAGAGGAAGAAGTAGAGCTTTGTGGAGCCTCTCTTGTTTCAGCAAACCCTGGGGTTCAGAGCAGTTCCACGGTCTGCAGGCACGGAGGGATGCTTGTGGAGGTGCAAGGTGCAGCCCCGTGGTTTTACCAGGGCTTATCTCCTAAAGCTAGATGGAGATCTCGATCTGACAGACCATCTACAGTTACCAAGAGCGTTTCTAAGCAATGCTCACAAACGGCTTTCTGACTCGAAATATCTGTGAGGTGTTAAGATCCAACTTCCTTCCTTCCGCCGCGCTGATGTGCTGCAGGTATTTTCGGAGGGCCCAGGCATCTCATTCTGCAGAATACCGGGACGCTGCCCAGCAGAACGGCAGAGAAGACCTGATGAAGCCAGCTGGTTTCTTTTCCCCTCTGCAGAAGCAAAGCTGTCACCCAGTCTTTGAAACCCTGTGGAGACCTGGACCCCCAGCGAGTATGGATGGGTATAATCAGCCCAAAGGCCTCTGGCACTCTTTCGAAGTCTTACGCGTGGTGAAATTTGCATTTTATCACTGCAGGAAGCACAAGTCATTGAACTCTGAGGCAGTCCACACCTGCAGGCTTCACCGAATGCTGCTGACAGCAGTGCCCCGGCATGTGTCACAGGCCACAAGGATAACTTCAGTGCTGCGGAGAGGAGAGTTTCAGGTTAAAACGAGCCTTTTCCCAAGGTTTGATTTACAGCAGCATTGTTCCTCCCTGCCTGCTGCTGGGAGAACAGCACGACCCACGGCTGCGGTGAAGAGGAGGAGGAGGAGGCAGGAGGAGGGGAGTCGTGGTGGAGCAAGGAAGGCTGGAAGGATCTCAGCGCATGGATTGGTGTGTGTGCAGGTCACCGAGCTCATCTCGCAGCGAGGAACCGAGCAAGTGAGTGTCTGCCTGGGATGCCCCTCTTCAGAGGGGTGAGTGCACAGGACTCCAGATCTCCTTGAAGTCAGTGTCTGGGACAGGTGATAGCAACAGACCAAGGTGTGTGGGGAGGCCACGTCCCCGTCACACTGAACGTGGAACTGACTGGGTGAGGTGAGCCACAGGGAGCTGGCATCGGGGGTAAACGCAGCAGAACCGAGAGCATCGTGATGGATGTGGCACGGTGGACTCCTTTTCAGTGGATGGTCTCTGAAAAGTGCGTGTGTGCCTCAAGGAATTGGTACTTACAGAACAAATTGGGGGGTGGGAAACACTGAAAGGCTTTGTGAGCGCCCTCCTCCCTGTTGGAGCGTGAGGTGGGAGCAAGGTGAGAGAGAAGCTGGTTTGGAGCCCAAGGGCAGCCGGGCGCGTTTCGGGATTAGCTGCGTGCATGCCTGGGCAGACAGGAAAGATGACACCGGAGGTGTTTACATGCGGGCTTGGAGGCTTCTCCCAAATGCAAGCGGGCGTCCTTCAGCACGAATCCAGCCTCCTGGGAGCAGGGGTGGAGAGCTTGCCAAACCGGGGGGAATTTAACTGCGAAAGTAAACACACAGCTGCCTCTGATGGAGAAGAATCCGACTGGCGAGGGAAAGGTGTAAGCGAAAGGAGTGGGATGGACTTGCTCTTCTGAGCCATTCCTGGATGTGATGAGCTGACCTGGGGCTGATGCACCAGGACGTTCATTCTCCTGTCGCTCCCAGTGACACAGCACACCGTCGCATTTGGCCTTCCGGACTTCACCAGCATTTCTAGGAAACCTGACCAGGAACACGTGTAGGAAAGCTTGGCTATCCTGGACGCTGCTGAGAAGAGGGGGATAAAACCAACCCCGCGGCATTCCCGGTGCGTAGACCGACGACGCCTGGCACAAGGAAATAAATCACAGCCACCCGCAATGGGAAATGCTGCCATTCAATTCACCATTCCTTGCTGGGAGTTTTTAGCAAGTTCAGGATGCAATAACAACGCTCCTGGCCTGCTGGGCCTGCCGGGTTGGCAGCTGATTGTGGGTGGTAGCGATGCCACCCAGCATGGGGACGCGGGGACACAGCCCCCCCCGGCCCGTCCGCGGTCCCCGCTGCGCCCCAAGGCTCCCCCGTCGCCTGAAGCCGCGTGACGCGGCGGGGAACAGACGTTTCTTTGTTGCCCCGGGGCCGAGCTGCCCGAGCAGCAGAAATTGGACTGCAGTCAGCAGCTCGCATCCCTCGCCCTTCCCGGCTCCGGCTGCCATTCTGCCGGGGCGCTCGAGTGTGAATTCACCGGCGCTGTGGGCCCGCAGTTCCTCATGCTTGGCGTCTTCTGGCTGCAGGAAAGAAAAAAAAAAACACGATGCCCTAATAACGCCGAACGAGGCCTGATGGTGTTTGTAGGCAAAAATTGCCCTATGCCAAGAAAACCACACAGAGCTGCTGCGATCGGTCGGAGCAGGGCAGGGGTGTGCCATGACCTGCCGTGCTCCTCCAAGCTGGAGCTGGAGGAACGGGGCCGTCCCGGCAGCAGGGAGCGAGCTGTGGCGGCAGAAAGAAACCAAGGGGGACAAAGTACTAAGAATCGCCTCTTTTCCCCCAAAGGATGTTGCTAAAATTACAGCAGAGCATTGTACTTGCAAGATGCCAAGGCTGGCTGCTGTGATTCCAGTCACTATCTGGGTGTAATCGGCTTTTAGGAAGTAGCAGGTACAAGTGGATGTGTAACAAACTCCACGCAGCCTTGCCACGGTGCCGTGATTCAGCTGTCAGCCTTGCCGTGGGACATCTATAAATATTTATAGTGTGGCTGGTTATTACACAGCGGGGCAATTAATTTAACGTGATGTATTTTTCGCCGGCGGCATCACCGCCTTGTTTTACAGCCCCTTCCATCCCTTGCCTTTATCTCCCCCTGTCAGGGGGGGATTTGGGGAGCTAGCCCTTCGCTTTTGTGCTGGGCGACTGCACGTTTGGGACAGAGCACGAGCATGTGTAAAGCCAAATTTTTCTTATTTCGTCTCTTTATTTTTATTTTTTGGTAATGCCGGTGTGGTTCAGCTCATCTTTCATTCCCCATCCCGTTCGTTTTCTCAAAATGCTGGTTTCGATAAATCACTGAGATAAATCTGCGTGGCCCTAGAAGAACCAGCCAGTTTGACAGACGTGGTGCCCACGTGTGTGTGTTGGGGGCCTGCAGCCAAGCCGGGCTTTCAGCTCAGGTCCCATTTGGCCAAAGCCGAGCAACTCCTCACCCCCTGCAGCCTCCCTGGGGGTTTTGTTGCTGTGTGCTCGGGCTGTGGGCACAGCAGGGCTGGGAGCAGCTCGAGTGCCAGCGCTGCGGTGCACAAAGCCCATCTGGGAGCAGCAGCTGCCTCCTCTTCAGCAAACGTGAGTGATTGCAGAGGCTTCTGGAGCGTTTTGATCCCTGCACATGCGAGCTGGTGGCCGCAGCTCTCTGCTACAGGCCGAGATGGCTAACCAAAGCGGGGCTGCCAGTGCCGTGCTGCCAGCACGGGGAGTCACTTTCCAGCGCTTTCCTGCCTGCCTTGGTTCCCTGCCCAGCTCTGACCGGCCCTTTCCAATGACTCCGGAGCTTGCGGTACCCCGAAAGCAGGGAGGCTCTGCTAACCACAGCGTGACTAAGGATCTCCAGCAGGATGAGGTCCCGGAGGGGGAGTCCCACCCTCGGGGCCGCTGCGGAGCAGAGCGAGGGCTTTGTGCCTGCTCTGCAGTTTGCTTGTTGCAGAAGGCCTTGGCCCTGCAGCCTGGATGATCACAGCGGCCACCATTAGCAGCATTCCCCGGGGTACGGGCGCCCAAACCCTGCTTCTGACCTCTCTTGCCCTCCGTCTCTTGCAGGAACCTGCGTGAAGTGCAGCAAAGGGGTGTACGGAGCAAACCAGGCTTGCCAGGCCATGGGCAACCTCTACCACGATGGCTGCTTCACCTGCGGGGCCTGCAGTAAGTAACCCCGCGCCCGCTCGAGCTCTGCCCTCTGACAAATTCCTCTGCCTCGACGTTTTTCTGGTTCAAGGGGAAAAAAAAAAAAAACAAAAAAACAAAGGAGGATGCGGTCGTTCACTTGTCTGCCAGCTGGAGGCTGCCGCAGCTGTGTGTCTTTGTGGTGCTGCTGCCTGTTTGTTTGTGAAGAGCTTCTCACAAGGCACGTAGAAAAGATCCTGGGGATTGGGCCTGCCTTCTGCTTTCTGCTGGGGGCAGGTTGTTTTGTGAGGCCGTGGTTTTTCTGTTTTGTTATGCCTAGCCCCGGAGCTGGTAGCGTATTTTTAGGGATGCGGCTACATCTGCGGCGGCAGCAAAAATAATACTAATCCATCTGCGTGCATCGCTTTGGTTTTCCAAGAGGGACTTTTACAGTTTTTGTTTTGTTTTGTTTTGTTTTGTTCGTGGTGCATTTAGAATTGTAAACTCATCAGGGCTGTAAAGGCTAGTGTTTTATCTGGAGCTGTAAAGTGGGAATAAATACAGCACGATGCGTGAGCTTTTTAATAGCAGCTGAACCTTGAGCTCTGCTGGTTCCCCAGCTGCCCGGCACCTCACCTGGGTTTGCAGCGGAGCACTGGCTGAAGGCAGGAAAACTGAAAAGAAAGAGGGGTGTTTGCACAGGATGGCAGCTTCCTAAAGGCTCAGAAGCCTGCAGCTTGCTCTTTTGTCCTCTCTTCTAATTGGAAATCTTCTCCTGCAGAGAGGATCCCTGGCTGCAGCTGGGCTTTGCTTCAGGGACCTTTCTCCCTCCCCATCCAGGCAGCCTCCGAACTGCCCTTCCCTGCAGTGCTCCCGTTAAAAATAATCCAGCAGCAGGTTCAAGCTGTCTTAAATTTCTAAAATTACAGCTGTGCAACTGGTGCTTCGGAAATACACTGCAGAAAACACAGTACAGCCCCGCGAGAGAAAAAGCCTGCGTGTGACCAGTGGTCAGAGGGAGCCCTTTTACACGTCCTTTCAGGCAGCAGTGGTTGTCCGCCGCGGGGGCTGGACGGGAATATTTTTCTCATGTGAACGTTGTGGAACAAAAAACCTTCTTCATTAATGTCCGAAACCCAGAGAGAAGCACACTTGAGAAATCCACTGATTGTCAGTCCCCAGGTTGCTCACCAGACGCGCGCTGTGCCTTCAGGGATGTGTTCGCTTCTTTCCTTCCCAGCCCAGCCCCCGGCAGGCAAACAATAACAGAAAGGCCCATAGTATGCAGATCAAGGAAATGACTTCTCCCCTTCCCTCCCTGCTCCCGGGCGATTTGCTGGTAAAAGAGAAGAGGAAATGTACTTCAAATGCTGCACGGTTCTGCGAGCGCTGTTCTCCTCTTTCCGGCCTCAGCGCTCGCTGCCGCCCGCCGGTGCTCAGTCCCCGTGTTCACTTGTTGCTTGGGCGGCTGCACTCGCTGGCTAGCATCTCCTGCGAGTCTTCCCAGCGACATCTGAGTGGAGAGAAAGGCTCTGTGCTGCCCGCAGTAAATGCTGTTGATGTGTTTCAGCCGTGGCACCGGCCCGCTTCCCCTCCCAGTAACCTCTCAGCAGGTGACTCTCAGTGGGTGAGGCTGGCTTAACACACTGCCCCAGGGGCATTTCTGCAAAAATGGGGGCACACAGCTCCGTGAGCATCACCTAGAGCATAACGTGACCCTTTTTCTCAAGCTGAGGTGATTTCCACTGTGGACAAAGCGCCTGCGGGTCTGTCCCCAGCACGCGCCCCTTTGCAGGCGTCCTGTGGTCCGCACCACGCTACCGCCGGGGTAAATGTGTTGGGATTTGTTTTAACTGCCAGAAAAATACATGTTTGTCTGGACAGCATCGCCTGTCTAGCTGCAAAGCACGTCTCGAGCAGCGTGTGTGGAAACTCTGCTTTCTATCTGAAAAGTAAGTGGGGAGGCTGTGCTTTTTTAAGGTCGAGCGAAGTTCATCTTGGACAGCATCCAGAGCACACTGTCTTTGAGAAGTCAAGGTTGCTCGTGATTTCAGCCCTAAAATCCGTGCTCTGGTAGAACGCTGAATATCTCCCCCCCAATAAATAGCACAAAATTACCTATTAAGGTAAAGCATATTGTCCTCCAGATATTTATATCCGCTGTCTTGCTGTTTTCATTTTAGTAAGGATTTCTAATTTTGTTCGTGCTTGGATTCGTGTCCAAATGGTGCGCTGGGTTCCCAGATACAGAAAGCTGAGAGGGTCTGAAGGGCTTTGGGGTTGCTGGTACCTCATGGTGCCGAATTCCCTGCACCCCCTGTGTCCCGACAGCCTGTGTTCAGAGAGAAATGGTTGGGGAGAGCAATTGGTGGAGCAGAGCTGTGCATTCGTTACAGGGTTCAGTTGTCGGGAAAAAAATGTTCTGTATTATCTGAGCCACTGGCATGTAATGCAGAAAATTTGGCTTAGAGGTCAAAACAACAGATTTGGAGCGATTGCTTTGGCATAAATGTCTCGTTTATCTTGTTGTTTGTTACAGGGCAGACACACAAACAGGGGAGCTTTCTGGAGAGGGGAGAGAGGGAGGAAAAAATGCGGGCTCTCTTTGCTACTCCAGTAATAAATAATTGCTGCCTTGCACAAAGGCCATGAAAGTAGGCTCAAAAAAAGTCCTCGAAAGTCCTCCAGCTGTTTGCTGCGAGCTTCAGGTGTCTGCTCGCAGCTTGTTTTTTTTCTCTGCTTGTTAGACAAACCTTTTTTTCTTATCAAATGGTCGGTTACACATTAACCACTCACGTCTCTGTGTAATCACTAGCCTACGCCTCCTTAGGACGCCAAAACCCAGAGGTATTTCCAGCTGTTGACATCTGTTATTTAACCAGTGTGGGCCAGTATCTGGCCTTACAAATGATACATATTTAATTAGATAGCATCCTTTAACCTGTTGTTTTAGCATTTCCCTCTAGGACTCGGGCAGGCTTATCCCTGCCTGGAAAACAGACCTCTAGCCCTGCTGCCAGCATGCTCGAGAGCACATGGGTCTTGTGCTCGCGCCGCTTGGTCCTCGGGGGAAACCTGAAAGCTAAAAAAGTGCAAGGGAAGTGTCAGAGATGACTACGAAGGAAATCAGTAGGCGAGGACGGAAGTCAGGAAGAAAGAACTGATTGCAAGGTGGTGTGACAGCAACCTGCAGCAGCGGGACCCACGCGAGGCCCAGATTGTGACCCCTGGGTACAAAGAGGTGGAAATCTGGCACGTTGGCCAGCTTACAGGAGGCGACCTTTGACATGTCTCCATGACTTTTTTTTTTAATCTCAGATTAATGCTGATGTCTGTGTAAGGGTAACAGGCGGCTGTCCCAGTGGCAGAGTCTGAAATAGCACGAGCTGGCTGCTCTCTGGCTGGCTGCTACCCTGTGGGGATCTTTTTAAAAATCTATTTCACAATGTAGTTGTGTGTAAAGGTATCAAGGGTCATTTACTAAACGAGGTAGCTAAGGTATCGGGCAGTTTAACTGCGAGCGTAGCCCTCTGCTTGAGCTAATTAGTCATGCTGGAGCGATTATAACACACAACTACTTAGAGCTATGCTGCTCTTGGTGCCTTTGGGCTCATTACCTTGTGTAAGCATGCCCTGTACCGGTGTATAATTCCTGGAACAACCAGGCCACGGTTTTTATTGGGACCAGTAAATAATGCCACAAGCAAGTGCAGCCTAACCCCAGGCAGACAGCCTTGTCTAGGGGGTTCCCCCTCAGCACGTGCATACATACTCTTCTCTTCTTGTTTCACTGATGAGAAACATCAGGGCAGCTTCCATGGTAGGGCAACGCTTCTCTCCTGTTCCTCTCCTGGCCTGGTCACAGGGCAATACCCCTTTCAGGTCTGAGCTGAAGGGTTTTGGCATGGTGCAGGCGTCCTCAGTTGATATCCCTGCTGAAGAGGTACACGTCCAGCTCACACCTGGTAGAAGCAGTCAGGGCTTTATGAGCAAGCCTGGTGGTTTGTCTCAGGTGCAGGTGTTTTGATGGCTGCGGGTCTGAAATTGTAAGGACAAAATGAGGAAGAAGAGCTGAATCCTTTAATGGACTATATTCCTAATCTTTCTGGCGCTTTTGTTTTCAAAGTGATTTTCAAAATACTGCTTTTTTGTTAAGAAGAGGCATAAGATTAATTGTGCTGTGAAGATGTAGATGCAGTTGAACAAGGTGCTGGATACCTCATCCAGGCTCCCTTTTCCCGTGGAAGGTTGGACCTAATGACCTTTCGAGGTCCCTTCCAGCCCAGGCTGCTCTATGATTTTAAGAGGTCCCGGCTGCATCTCACAGGGGACGCTGCTCAGGAGGCAGAGGCTGCCCCAGCTCCCTCTTCCTCGCCGTGTTGGAGCATTTTGGTGATGATGGGGCAGGAGGACAGCTCTGAGCACCGCCTGGTTTGGTGCATTTTGGTGAGCACAGCCGCTGTTCCCAGGGCAGACAGCGACCGATACTGGGGCAGGGAGTCTGAGATGATAACACTGCTTGTCCCAGGGTGAGTGTACTGGCCTGGGAGCTGCTGGGTTTGCCACCAGCAGTGAAGAGGTGTTGCTCAGTTACACGGCTTGCTGTGGTTTTGCAGAGTTTCCCTTTGAAGAGCCATTTCTGCCTCCACCTGCGGTTGCTTTGCCGTTGGTGGCGGCTAACCTGCTGCTGCATGTGCCAGCACATGCTTTTGGCTTTCGGTCCTCAGATTTCTTTTCTCTGAGTTTTGTTTTTACTATCTCAAGTGTTTTCTGATAGCATGGAGGGTGTTTTGCAATTTTACAGTCCAGCTGATGTAGCCGAGAGACTGGTGGTAGCAGGGCTGCTGTCTCAGTGCAGTTTCTTCTGAGAGAGATCACGTCCTGCCCGCAGTTTCACCAAGCCTTTGATCTGAACTGGGTTATCTGCCTGTTGATCTCAGCTGAGCAGACCTCATCTGGAGTATGTACAGGCCTGAGTAACCCTTTCTCACAGCCCCAGTTTCAGAGTGGACAGGAAATACTGATGTTTGTGTCAGATTCGTTGCTACATCTGACTCTGATGGTGGCCGACAGAAATGTCCAGAAATTAATGAGAGCTCTCTGGTGCTCTGCCTGGTTTGCCACACACGGCAGGACGCCAGCCTGTGTGTCAGCAAAGTCACTACGCACAGAAGGCCCCAAAAAAAGCACGTGCCAGCTGGGGACCCGTGGATCTTGTGCTTGGTGGGCAGCAAGGACTCCTGTGCTGGGTCTCTACATGTGCCCACATGTACCTCATAGCTGTGGCACCGTGAGGGGGGCTGATTTTTGTAATGACGGAGGCTCGGGGCAGTGTGAAAAGGACCCCGGGAGCCAGTCTGGAGGGATTTCTGCCCAGTCCTGTGCTGATACCACAGGGATCTCCCAGATAAGAGAAGCAAGGTCCTTGGTGCCTCCCCACCGAGCCCTGGGATCTGGACATGGCCTTGTACCCTTGTGCTTGTGATCAGCTGCTAAGCAAATAGAGTTCATTTTAGCATGAAGGCACCAGTGACTAAGCTTGAAATATTCTGAAACTGGTGTTTAAATGACCGTGAGGCCATCCTGACAACCCCACGGCGGGGAGGACCGGGCAGACGATGAGCACAACGTAAAAACGCGCGGCCCAAACTTCCTGTCAGGGGAGGGGGCGTGAAATCGTGTAGCGATGAGTGAAGACAAAAGGATTGAAATGCCAGAGAATCATAACCATCTGATTTTTTTTCAGATGAGCTAGATTGAGGGTGAAGTGAAAGCGAAATGCAGTCGGGAGCTGGCAATTCAAGACATGTATTAGAGCAGCTGATCGTGAAAGCGGCAGGCCATGCATTAACACTCCTGTGTTTACCGAAGGACGTTGTCTCTGCAGTCACTGTGATGCATATTTGAAGCGATGCATATTTAAACAAAGTAATCATCAATCTGTGGTTCTGTAGAAGCCGCTTAAGTTCCTGATACTTCCTCTCAGTGAAGTGACACAGCCTGTGCTGGAGCGCGGCCTGCGCCAAGCCCTGCAGGCCCACGGTCAGGAGTGTCCCTGGTGAGAGGGACATTTTTCGTGTCAGGCACTGTCCCATGCACGTTCGTGTTGCCAGAGGAGCCTGGGGACATTGGACATTGCTATGCAATGCTCACTTTTTTGGCAAATTTCCTTTTTTTTGGCAAATTTCCTTTCAGCTTTCTGCCAGGGGCTTAAAGAAAAGACAGTTGTGGAGAGGAGAGGAGCTAAAAATAAGTCAAAATGTTCACCTGGTCCCTAAAGAAACTAATTATATCATCCTTCCCTTCTCTCCTCAAAGTGCTCTTGGTGTTAGCACCTCTTCTTCATGGGCCTACATAAAACCAACAGCCAAATATAAAGCATTTTTTAAAGAAGTTCATTTCTTTGCTGGATTAGCGTACAGCAGGAGCCGGCACACCGGCTGTGGTGGCGTCCCTGAAGGTCTGTTGCCATCAGTCTGCACCTGCTAATGTCACGGGGTTAAAAATATACCGGGTGCAGAAAGCCCGGTAAAGGCTTTTTTGTCACCGTGGAGGAATGGCAAGGTGGCAGCGATCCCAGCTTCACCCCCTCTGCTGGGACGGGCACCGCTCCTGCACCAGGCAGAGCTGTTGTCCAAAGCAATGTCCATGTTGTGTGGCTCCCTGCATGTTTTTTCCTCACTGCTGCCAGTTTGGCTTTAAGGAGACGTTGCATACAGGTAGAAAGCACCTGGGAAAATCAGCAGAGCCCACGCTACCACGTGCTTTAAAACCAAAGTGAAGCATTTCTCTTTCTCTTTTCTAAACCGAGCACTGTGGTTTAGCGGGGCTGCGTTTCAGACATCTCTCACCTCTGGGTAACACAGTGGTCTCCTGCAGAGATTAGTAGGAAATGATGAGTGTGCCGGAGAGGCATGTTTAGGGCCCCTGTGGCATCCAGTGGGCGCCCCGCTGGGCTCAGTGGAAAGCTTTTGGGCTGCGCTGGAGCCTCCCATGTCCCTCGTAGCACTGCGAGTTGTTTCCCAGCCTGAGAGTGCCCTCTGGCGTAGCCAGCAAACAGCAAAGAGTTTAGTTTGCTGAAGTGGCTTCACTTGGCATCCTCCTCTTCTTAATCCCTTGCAGACAGCGTGATTATTTATCAAAGGCTGCCAAACAGGGGTGTGCCAGAAAGCACCGAGAGGTGAGCTCCAGACCTGGTGTTTTCTACATTTATAACCAACCATCCGATGATGGTATTTTTAATGATTTTTGACACGTGCAGCATATCAAGTGGGACCTGTCTGGGCCCCAGTGGCTTGGCTCCTTCTGCAGGTGCCTGGCAAGTCCCTGTCACCAGCCCTGCACCAGGTCCTGCCTCTGGGCATGTGCCTGGGGACCCTTGGACAATCAGAACAAGTGGAGCTGCTCCAGCGTTGGTCTGCGTGTCAAACCCCTGCCCCAACAGGGGAAGGGGGCTGCAGAGAGGCAGAAGCAGCGTTTTACAAAGAAGCAAAGCCTAGCCTTTTTTCTCCAGGTCCCCCTTTAGGAGAGCAGCAGCGTGAGCAGCGTTGCCATAGTTATGTGGAACCGAATGCAGACTGAATGCGAGGCATAAACACTAAAGCTGTAGTAAATACAAATCCTGCCCATATGTGGAGTCCTTTCTTGGAAAACATCATCATGTCTCCATTAGGATATTTGGTTTAAAAAAAAAATGCTTTATTTTATGTACGTTTGAACGTTCAGACTTTAGTTGGCAGCTGCAGTAATGAACTAGTAGAGAGGGGAGAGAAGCGTGTTCATGTTGTGAACCTCCCTCCTCCTGCCTGGAGCTCAGGGCTGCTGTTGGGATCCAGTGATCAGGGCTTGCCAGTGGCTGCCAGTGAAGGGAAAAGTGGGGTCAGTGGGGCTGGAGGCCAGCAGGACCTGTGTTGGAGGCAGATGCTCTTCTCCAGCTCATGGCTGCCCTGCTCTGATGCCTTCACTGCCAATCATTTCCCTGTTACCGCTGTTCAGCACATGGTTTTTGCTCATGTTTTTTACCTGCTCTCTGCTGACTTTTCTCCCTGTGTTATTTTTTTTTTCCTTAGGTCGAAAGCTGAGAGGAAAAGCCTTTTATTTTGTCAATGGGAAGGTGTTCTGCGAAGAAGATTTCCTGGTAAGCACACAGCTGACCCTTGTGCTCCCACAGAGCTGTCGCATCTCAGCCTCCGTGGGAGATGCGCAGCCTTTCTCCCTGGCAGCTTTGCCTGCATTTCACACAGCTCTAGTGGCCACAGTTTCAGGGTTCAGAGCCCACAGTGATGTCTACTTCAAGGTGTGCTTCTGTTGCCATTCCTGGAGATAAGAGATAGATGAATGGCTACAGAAGAATGAACGAATGAGGGAATTTCCTTTTCCAGTGAACTGTTTTTCTTGGGCATCTTATGGTTATCTTTGCCCTCTGTGAGTTTTGTCTGAGTGTATCTGAGCGTGAAGCAACTCCACGGTCCTCTCCTTCACTGGTAAAGATAAGCACCACGACCCTGATGCTACAGAAAATGCAAAAAGCTATAAGCCCCCCAAGCCCTCATAGATTAAGCCTTCACTGCGACTTGAAAAAGTCATATTTGCCTACTTACTGGAGAAGATTAATGATTTCTATCAAAGAGAAACAGATTAGTCTTCTTTGCGCTCACCAGGATATTTTACATAGGCTGAAAATGGAAAAAATGGTTAAATGCATCTGAAGTGTTCCATGTTTCCACCATTTAGACAGGACTGAAACCTTAGGTAGATGACGTGTTGTGCCTGAGGTGTGTGTTCTGTGCATGACAGTCAGTTCCTTGCCATTAGATCATAGCAAGGGCAGCAAAAAAAAAAAAAATGTTCAGAGCAAAACATGATTGTAAGCAAGGGCTGGGACAACACCACTGACCTCAGACAATCTTCAGTAGTTGTAGAACAGTGTAAACAAAGGTAGAATTTGGCAGCTGTTGTGATATGAATATGTGGTAAATACAGGTAAGTTCCTGGATTGTAGACTCACGTGGTCAAATAAGGAAGTAAGCCTTATGAATAAGTGCCTTATTTGCATTTATGGTATTTACTTATATACTAAATTAACCTTAAATTTAGGACTTGAAAGTTACAGGAACTTATACTTCTTGTAAACACTGTAGAATATTGTCTGTAGAATATTCTCCATGACCCCATCCACAGTTTCAAATACTAAAAAAACAAAACAAAAAGCAAGCAAACAAACAAAAAACAAACAGTGGAGGGTTTAGTTGGTGTAAGGAGTGCAAAAAGTGGCCAAGCAAATAATGCCAAAAGCTTCATAGCGCCAAATCATGCTGTTGCTTATGCTCTACTAGCCTTGTGAAATGTTAAGCCAATTCTTTTTTGTCCTTGCAGTATTCTGGTTTCCAGCAGTCAGCTGACAGGTGTTTCATTTGTGGCCATTTGATAATGGACATGGTAAGTGATAATTGCTTTAGGAAAAAAAAATCCCACAGCGTCTTAGAAGAATGCATCAAAAGCAAAACATTTTCATATCTGGTACTGTTGTTATCATCTGCTGGTCTGCCTAGTGTGAGATTGGTAGCAGAAAGAAAATCCACTAAGCCTTTTGTTGTTGTTTTTTTTTTTTTGCAAGGATATGAAGCTTGCACCCTGCTGTGTGTGATACAGAGACTTTGCTCATCCTGTTTTCAGTGCAAGTTGAAAAGTGGAGCCTTCAGCTCTTTCATCCCTTTTTGGGCTTCCCTGGACAGTGTTTGTGTAATCCTGAGCAAAAGGGCAGTGGCTCTGCAGTGTTCCCTTGCTGTGGGGCGCCAAGCCTGTTTTTCCTAGAGTCAAGCTGTGGGTTCCCATGTACCGTGAGGATGAAGCTGCTGCCTTGTCGCAGCTTCGTGTGTGTGCTGGAAGGCACAGGGCTGACATTATTGGGGAGTCGGTTTGACCCAGAGTGTGTGAACCAATTCAGATCCATCCAGGTCCTTGAAAAGTGTTCAGTAGATGTGTGGACACCCTGATGAAGCAGGAATTTCTTCTTAGCTTCTGACACGTTACCATCCGTTCAGGATTTGCACAGAGGGGATGACATCTCAAGGGGTCAGCTGGCTTTCAACCAGCACCAGGCACTATTTGGTTGTGGGTGATTTGGAGGGGGGAAAAGCTCATGATCACAGTGCCAGCAGTGTAAAACTACGGCTGTGGGAAAGAAATGAGGGCTTTCTAGGTGATTAGTTCACAGCACTCCTCCCAAGGTTTTCTAATGCTTGTTGTTAATTATCTTTGCTTGCCCACTTACACTGAAAAGCATTAAAATTGGAAAAGTTGTTTTATATAAAGGTGAATTTCAGCTGTTGAGTTCAACACAGTTTCCATAATGTATGTTAAGTAGAAGGCCAGACTAGTAAGTACAAAGCTCCTAGAAATCTAAAGTGTTATTAGAACCTAGCAGTAGTAATTGTTTCAGCCCCTCACTGATAATGTAAAGAAATACTGCCTTTTGTTGGCCTGGTATGTATTGCTTTGTGATTATGCTAAGTATTCTCCACCGTTTGACTTCAGAAATTATTTTCTTCCCTTGAAGTCCTGTCACTTTTATCCTTTGTGATGCTAAATATCTTGTCTGAGATTCCATAAATTATTTTCTTACCCATGCTAATAATTCAGCTCCCTGGAACCAGGCGATCTGTATTGATTCCAGCTGCCCTTTCTGTTCCTGTTAACTCATTTTTTAGAAGAGATGCCTGAAAAACGACACAGCCCTGCTGATGAGCACGCAGCACTGTCTGGTGCAAAGCTGTGAGTGTATTATTTTCACCTTTATTGCCTGTTCACACACTTTTTTTCTTGTCTCTTGGTTTATTGCAGATCCTGCAGGCTCTAGGGAAATCATATCATCCAGGTTGCTTCCGATGTGTGGTCTGCAATGAGTGTCTGGATGGTGTGCCATTTACCGTAGACACTGAAAACAAAATCTACTGTGTCAGAGATTACCACAAGTAAGGACAAAATATACAGCAGTTATAATCCCATCAACAAGCTTTTAATTTATTTTTTTCAGCTAATTAGGATTAGTAAAACAGATACAGGATTAGAAGCCAGGAGTTTGAGGGAGGGGGTAGACACTAGAAGTTCTTGATGTCTCTCTTCTTGCCCTGCCACCGAATTCCCGTGTAACTTTCAGGAAGTCACTTAACCTCTGGGCTTCAGGTGCCCTTTCTACAAAGCAGAGAGAGTGTTTAGTGGTCTCACAGGGTAAGTGTGAAATAGTGCTCACGAAGTGTTCAGTGATGAAAGGAATCAGTCTGCTCCGAAGGAAGGCTGAGAAATCAACGGGAGCTGCTTTTGTGTAGCTGCAGGGCTGAGTTTGGCTTTCAAAGAATGCTTCTAGACATCACCACTGAATGTGCAAAGGAAAACTTTTTATCTGGCTTTAAATTAAACAACTGGTAAGTCCACTTAAAAATCACTTGTCACTCAGACTCTAAAATAGAAGAGCTGCCCTCCTGGCTGGTAGTTACAATATTAGAGCAGCATACGTTTTGAGTGCCCGTTTGGCTATCCGCTGCTCCGTGCTCCTGTTTTCTGAGCAGACAGGCAGTAATTGTTGCTTGAGCAGTCCCTGGAATTGTTCTGTGTTGTGCTAAGATCAGAATCGCCTCCGTGTGTCACCATTGCTTTGAAATGACACACATTTCCCTGCAGTTTCATTTATTTATTGTACTACGTTGTGTTATAAGGCCTTGATGAACCTTGTCCCTTGTGTTGAACCGTCTCTTGGTGTTTTCTCTGAGCTTTCCTGCCCCAGTGCAAGGCAGACAGTTCTCTTAATTTGTTTTTCTCTGGCCAGTCCTGCTCAGTTTCTCCTCATTCTCCCTTTCAGATCTCTTAATAACAGTCAAGAAATTTACAGGGTATTTTTTTTTTTGGCCTGACTGAGCGCTGTGTGCCAAGCATTACGAATAATCAATCCTAAAATTAATTTATGATCTTGGGATATAAAACATTCCTGTGGATCAATTGCTTACGGCTGTAGCTTTGTGTCTTATCACCAAGAACAAGCAGGTCTCACTTTTTATGTTGATGTATGACTTGCCTTCAATTTCTTGTTTCTTTTGCAGAGTTTTAGCTCCAAAGTGTGCAGCGTGTGGACTTCCCATTCTGCCCTCTGAGGTGAGAGCTTTTTATTTCTTATCCCCTCTGGGGAGGGAGCGCTGTGTCTCGGGTCTTGCTCTTTTTCACAGTTGAGCCCATGTCAAAATGAGTGTTCCTGTGGATGGGGAGAGACAATTGCTTCCTCCAAAGCACAGCTTTTTGACCTAAGCTCATACACTGCCCTTGAAACGTGACCCTTCCTTTGCTTGATAACGCAGCTTATTCCCTCTGGGCCAGGCTGCTTTATTCATCTCCTGCCGAGATTATTCTGCCGTTAGTATCATGTGGGGATACCTCTCCTTCACATAAACACTGGTGGTGTTTGTTTGCTCACTTTTATGTGACCGCTCTGGGACTAACTCCTGTTAATATTTAAGGAGATGGGTCTCTTCAAAAAACAAGGTAAAGTTCTGAGGAATGTGATATACTGAAACTACCAAATCATCAGTGCGTGTTGTGGGGTAGCTCCGACTGGTAAACGGAGAGAATGCTACATCTGTGACGTTACATTTTAGAGGATATCTGCAGTGAACTGATGATGAAGCTTTGGTGTAAAAATAACTGTAGGTGGCAGGATTTATTTGTGGTTTCCAGCCAGCAGCCAAAGTGCATTTGTCCAACATTCATATTGTTGCAGGAACCAATCCACAGAGTGCACTTGTCTGATCCTCCTGTAATCCTCTGTAATTTCTCATTTGCTTGAATGCTTACAGGGGTCTGATGAAACCATTCGGGTTGTGTCCATGGACAAGGATTACCACGTGGAATGTTATCACTGTGAGGTAGGTCAGCAGCTTTCTAGGGGAATGGGTGCTTAATAGTGTTCATAATTATTATTTTTTAAATGGAAGCAGATCTCCTCCCTTCCAGTGACAGTATATGAGCAATTCAAACTTTGCTCTGTGTGATCCTTAATATCAATGGCTAAGAAATTTCCAGCTTGAGGACCAAAGTCCCAATGGCGATTTCATTCACTATCCGTAAAGTTATGGGCAAAAAACTAATTGTCACTTTTAAACTTTGCTGTTTATTTGTTAATGGAGGGAATGTGTTGAAGCAGTCAGGCTCTATTGCTGCTTTTCAGAAGCCTTGAGCGCCAGATCACGTTAGTGTATCTGATCCCCAAGTCAGATTGTTCAAAAACGCCGAGGTGATGACTGATCCTGTCTGGCGTATGTTACCTTCACTTACGAAAGAAAGGAATGTGTGGTCAGGGGTGAGGAGAGGATATGGCCGCCCAAAAAATCCCGAGAGATGTGAGCTGTTAAACATTCACACAGGGCTTTCCGGAGAGCCTTCGTCCTTACGTAATGTGAATTAAATGCATAGATGTCATCTGTCATCGTGCTTGTAATGCAGTGGAAAGAAACCCCGACTCTGCAGGTCAGTTGTGCATTAGTCTGACAGCAATTAATCTAATGCAAAGTGGTGAATCCTACCTGAGAGGAAACAGGAGCACGTTTAAAATTCGTGGGGGCTCAACTCACCGTGAGATAAAGCTTCTGCAGTAAAACTGCTTAGGACAGACTTGTAAAAGGCTGCCCAGATGCTTTCCTCTCATGAGAAATATTGAACTTATTAGGAAGGAGCTGCTGGCGAGGTGTCTTCTGTCAGAGTCACATCATCCTCCTGCAAGCCAGACCCCAGCTGACACTGGGACATTAACACACGCTCTAATTAAATGTGCATGACCTCTCTTTGCAGGACTGTGGGATGGAGCTGAACGACGAAGACGGGCATCGCTGTTACCCTCTAGATGAACATTTGCTCTGTCACTCCTGTCACCTGAAACACATAGAGAATGGCACAACCCCAGCAGCTGTGTACCAGCATCACTACTAGCCAGCGTGGCTGATATCTGGAAGCCCGGACGGACAGCTTGTTACGTGATCTCCCTCTCCCCACCCTCAGTTGGTTTCCTGTGCATGTTTTTCTGCAATCGGCAGTTTTCCTGTAAAAGGATATGAGAGATTTTTGCTGGATTCTCAGAGCCTGTATGCGTGTGAGTTCCAGCTGTATCAAACTATGTCAACTTGACCAAGAATGTGGCATGTTATCTAAGCTGACTGGTCTACTCTTACGTGCCTTTTTCTGCTATCTGGAGATTCCTTTTGGAAGGCTCTTCAGAGGAAGCACAACTTGCTGTCATGCCTATGAACTCAAATCGTGCCGTGCACAATTAAAAAGCCAGAAACTGGCTTGCCTGCCTGCAGGGAACGTTCCTGGGAAGTGTTTCCTGACAAGCACATTTCATCAGATTCCCTGAAGGACATCAAATTATCAATACCAGTTTTTAGACACTCTCTCTCTTAGTAATTCTTTAGGAAAAGAAAAGAACGGAGTCTGCACAAAATGGCACGCTCAGACCTTCCAGTGAATTCCCTGAACTCTGGTATCAAGTCTGGCTGTAAAAGCACCAACTCTCCAAGCACAACCCAGGCGTGCTGGCTAGCAGCTGGAGGTCGACATCCCATTTCGAACAGAACAAGAAGCTGGGAACAAGCTGGACCGAAATACCCCAGAGACTTTGGGCCTGGGCTGCTGCTTGCGTGTTGCTGCAATACACAGGGGGCAGGCTGCTGTGTCAGAGCCTGAGCAGCAGATGATATTTGGAAAGGTTGGGATGCTGGAAGTGTAGACACCAGGGAAATCCATCTTCATTCTTGCTTGTAGAGCTCACTGTGGAAAAAAGTTCTCCGTATACAAACATTTGCCTGAGGTTTTCACAGTTTGTCCCCACAGCTCAGCCCCAGCCTGGCCACTCCCTTCTGTGGTGTTTACCCAGCACAAAGCCATTTCATAATGGTGCTTATTTAGAGTTCTGGGAACAAACTCAAGATTGTTATGCAGGCTTTGTTACACAGGGATTTAGAGCCCAGCTCCACAACCTGTACTCAAATTCTTCCAGCCACTGGTATAAACAGATTTGCTCACATGAATAATACCAGCTTATCTGAGCAAGGGGCTGGAGAGTTGGGCCCTTGTTTTCTCTTCTGTCGAGCAGGCAGGAAGGCAGATTGTTTCTCTTTGTGAATCCCCTCGCTTCATAGTCAAAGCAGTCTGCTCCCCCGATGTGTGTTGCCTGTGTGACTGGTGTACCTGCAGTGCATGTTCTGTAGGTACGAGCGCTGAGCAGCCCCTCACGTCCAGGTACAGAGCTTTTGTTTAAGAAAAAGCTTTTAATTTAGAGTCTCAGATGCAGTTGGGAGCCTCAGCTGCCCTTGCCAACACATACTATGTAGAAAACTAGTTAAATCCTCTTGTGTGCATGCTAGAAATGTAAATTCATTTCTGATGGATAGAGGACTGGATCGCATTGGTGAAGGTCTCTTTAGTGAGCTTCAGTAAATTACATGAGCAGTGGCACTGAGACTCCAGAAATGAGCCCATCCTGAGAACCCGCAGTGGTTCGACCATACACCTTTTCCCGTAGCACAAATGTAGCTAGACGGATGCTTGAACTTCACACACTGCATCGTCAGACTGTGTCACGCGCTCGGCGGGAGCAGTACCTCTAATTCTCAGAGCAGTACCTCTGATTCTGAAAGCAGCCCTTCAGGCCAGAAGGACCAAATGCGTCAGCTCCCTACGGCCTTAAATTGGGGCTCCAGGTGCTGGGTAGCAAAGGGATGGGGGCTGGCACAAACCATTATAACCAGTGCTGTGTCGGGTGCAATAAAACACACGAGGGCAGGCTCCCCAGTGCCCCCATCCCAGCAGGCGACGTCCGTGGGTACGTATTGCTTGTCGCCTGCATCGCGGCTCGGCCCAGGAGTGGTCCAAGGACGTGACGGTGATCTTGGGACTGCCTGAAGGTGCTGGGATGGGAAGTAAGGCCAGCTGAACGTTCCTGGTGAATGATTCAGGTAGTCCTTGGCAGGCGGTTCCCCTCACTGAGCTCGATGTGCTGCACTGTCTCCGAGAGACCAGCGACTGCGTGGCTAATGCTTTTCGGTTTTGGAGCATCTGCTGATGCACATTTTCTGGCCTTCCTTTTGAGAAGATCTGAAAACACTAGCGGGACTGATTCTTTTGTCTGTAAGCAGCGGTTTAAACTGCTGTTTCACTCTTGCAGCCTACCCCATACCCCTAAAATTAGCGGGAAAGAAGGGGAGGGGGAGATAAGAACATTTTCCTTTGTGGAAAGCCTCAACCAGCCAGTTTGCTCCGAGCTATCTTGCAGGAGCCTCCTCTGAAGCAGTGGAAAGTTCGGCCTCTGCTTTCGCACAGTGTCTTGTTACTCCTGTCAGCCACCCTGTACTCCTCAGCACCGGGGAAATGAAAGCTGTCCTACTTTCAGTTTTGAGGTCCTGTATAAATTATTAAGTGTGAATGCTCTCCTTTTGTGTATTTACCAAGAGCTGGAAATGACAATGTGAAGTTGTTGAAAATCGAGTGTCTGAGTTGATGGTTTGGAAGCTAAAGCATATACCGCACTGCCTTGCTCACCTACGTGTTTTAATGTGTACCGCCTCGATCCTTGGGGATTTCAATTAATTTAAGCCCTGTGTTACTCCTGCCTCCTCTCTGAAGCTGTGGCTATCAGAGTTGATGTCGTGTCCCTCACTTGTCCCTGTCTCCTACCTGGAAACAGCTCCACGGGGGGAGAAAGGGAGGAGAGGCATCTACACAGCCAGGATTTTCCTCCTCACCCCCAGGCATCTCTGCATCTGCAGGTCCTCACCTTCTGGCAGCTCCCCCCAGCCAAAATGTGTGCAGGTAGCTCTCAGGTGACCGTGCAAGGCGCTGAGCACCAGCTCCCGCTTCCCACCTCAGTGAAGTGTTGAGCCAGGACAGGCCCTTTTCAGCTGCACCTTCAGAGACTTCGCTGGGCCTGCTGCCATGGTTGTTTTGGCAAGAAAATAAGATTAAAGCATTATTGGGCAATTCAGAACAGTCTCAGTTTAAAGCTGCTTCTGCAGAAGAATTTCAGAAAACACGTGTTAAATTCTGCCTGTCACCTGGCTTGTTCACATGGTATTTTGCTGTTCACACACACCTTGCCTTTTTATTTACCAAGATACTGATGTGCTGTCTGCAATGAAAAGTTAGTCTAGTCCTTGATTCCTACCCCAGCTTGTTCTTCTGACTTGTTTCAGAGCAAGGGATGCTTGGAAGTCCCTGTGTGCTGGTAATGAGTAGCTCACATGCAAATAGGTATTTAAATGAATCCCCTAAAGCTTGCTTTCAGGAGCCAGCATTTAATAGATTCTCGTTCAGATCATGCTGTTAAGTTTCTATTATTTAGAATGCAGAAGTTCATTTAAATAGATTTTTGCAAAAAGCCAGAAGAAAAGCCCCAGCTGTAGAAGCAGCAGATATTTTTGTGTATTTCCAATTGCAAGAAGTGTTTTGGGGCCAAGATGATTTCACAAACGTGCCCTGACATTGAGCACAGGGAGCAGCGTTTCCCCTGGCATGGGTGAAGGGCATTTGATGAGCCAGAGGGCTGTGGCTCTTCAGCTTCCAACTTCCACTTGGGCGCTTTTAAGACTGGGAAAACCTTTTTCTGGGGGTTAAATGATTTAGCTGGGGGTGGGGAGGAGGGTATATCTTATTTCTACAAACCAAATAGTTCCTGGGCCTGGGAATGGTGTAGTCTTGCCAGCAGTGGAGTGTGTTATGGCAGAGGTGAGGTGAAGCCGGGCTGGTACAGGGCTGCTGAGCCATTCCAACAACAGGGGTCTCTTTGGCCCTAAGGAGAGGAGAGTAAATACCTCCCTGGGCTTTCTCCTTGTGCTGATTATTAGCATTGGGCAAATATTTAGCATCCCTGGGTTTCAGCACTGGGTCTGCTGAGACCTCTGTATCTCCCTGCCACAAAATCATGGCCCTGGGGGGAATTGCAGGCTCTTTCTTCCTAAAGTATTCACTCCCTCTTTTGCACTTCTGAATTTCCCTGGCAATATTGCCACTTTATTCTTTCAGCAACAGCAAAACCAAGTCCTTGCTTAAAGGAGAGTGACACACGGCCGCCATCCTTTGGGCAGACCCTGCATTAAACTTCAGGCGCATGGGCAGTCCCAGTGAAACCAGTAAGGAGATAAATACGTGTGGATAGGTGTGTGTTGGATCAAGGTCAGAGTGATTTTAACACAGATGAGACATAGCTGGGGATGCCTTGAAATGACCACTGAAATGGACTGCTTTTGTGATCCATAAACAACAACAGGAGGAGCTCGGGGCTGGGGAGGGCATGGCCCAACATCCCCATCTCCTGAGGCTGGACGGGGAGAGGTCAGGAGGACATTTGCCACTCGTCACACAGCATTTGTGCATTCCTGTTTCTTTACATCTCCTCCACTATAGCTGCACAGCGGCATGGGGTGCGACTAAGGAAGGCCATCAGGCTGTTGCCTGCCTGTGGTGAGTGGCGAGACAGAGCCCAGCTCACTGCTCCTTTTCCTAAAAAGCAGCAAACGGAGGGTTTTCACAGTAAAAATCCTCACCCTGTTTTCTTCCAGGGTGGCCAGACACCCGTGCAGCAACAAGCACCAAGCGGCCTGCTCTGGCAAGCTGAGGGTTGGGAGAAAGCTGTCCCTGCATGGACACCAGAGGTGTGGAGCCCTGTGGAAGTGGTTGATGGGGACACCCCACCAGGACATGGGGACACCCACCAGGATGTGGGGACACCCACCAGAACACAGGGACACCCCTCCTGCAGCTCCCAGCCCCACTGGCAGCCACCCACATCCCCACACAGCAGGTCTGCGGTGCACAGCCTGCGGCTCTCTGTGTCCGGAAAGCAAGCTCAGAGCCCCGCTAATGGTACTGAGTGGTACTAATTATTTTTTAGCATGATTATTTTTTTGTCTCCTTGAAAGGGCAACTCCAGGAGAGAGCGTTTTATTAGGGTGCCTGCTGGTGTAACTAGCCGCAGCCACATGTGAGTACAGCCCTCTGGTCTTCTGTGCTGTTGAATATTTGTAAAGGATGAAGGTTGGTAGCAGCAGAGCTGCTGGCCTGGTGTGATTTCAGTGATTAAAGACAATACCAAACAGCAGCGATCGGTGTGAAGTCTTTCCTAAAATCCTGGTTGCACTGGTCATTACCCAGAGCAGATGAGGGAAGCTGCACCATAAAATGCTGGCTCCCCCCCATCCCTGGCCTGGCAGGGGGAGACCTCCTCGCTGGGGTCTCCAGCTCCTTTGGAGGCCTTGTTTTTTGCTGTAGCCCATGGAAGAAGCTGTTGAGTGCTGAGGAGCTGTGGTGGACGTGATGCTGGGCTGCATTTTTCTTACGGGGGATGCGGGAAGGCCCACAGGGAGCCCCGGTGGCTTTCCTGAGGCAACCCCAATGGGTTGGGGAGCTCCAGCTCCATGGGGCGAGCTCGAAAGGGCTGCTCTATCTCCTTGGTGAGGGGACAGCGTGTGAGAAGCTGCCAGAAGCCGGGGGGTTATACACAGGGAGCGGGGGTGGGGGGGATCAGAGGTGCCACAGGGGGGCTGCTGAGGGCGGCGCCCATGGGTGGCAGCAGTCACGGGTTGGAGTCGGGGAGGAAATGATTTCATGGGTGAGGAGAGAAGAGTGAGAGGGAAAAATATAAAAAATAAAAATGAAAAAAGTAAAAATATTTAAAAATTTAAAAAAAAAAAAAAAAAAATGAGGTGAAAAATGAGCAGCCGAGCCAGCCAGGAGTCGAACCTAGAATCTTCTGATCCGTAGTCAGACGCGTTATCCATTGCGCCACTGGCCCTGCTCTAGCTGCTTCGCTGCCGCCGCCGCATTTCTCCTTACACAGCCCCGGGGTGGAGGGGGGCGGTGCCGGTGCGCGCCATCCCCGCCCCCCGCGGGCGGTGCCCCCCCCCCGGGCGGTTTGTCCTGCGCCGGGCGCCGTCCGCGGGGCCGCGTCAGCCGGGCAGGGACCGGAGGGGGCGAGGCTGAGGCCGGAGCCGGGACCGGGGCCGGGGCTGGGGCTGTGGCTGTGGCAGGCGGCGGGGCCGGATGGCGGCGGCGGCGGGTGCGGGATCAGCGGGAGCGGCGGCGGCAGCGGCCTACGGCAGCCTGGAGCTGTGAGTGGCGCGGCCGTTGGGGTGACCGTTGGGTGACCGTTGGGGCCGTTAGGGGGCTGAGGGGCGGCGGTGAAGCGCCCCGGGGCTCCTCTTGTGGGGGCTGCTGGGGGTGTGGGGTGTGAGGGGGGAGGGGTTTTGGGGGTTTTGGGGGTTTTGGGGTTTGTGGAGGGGGGGTGGGTGTGCCTGGCGCCGCGGGCCCCGGCTGCTCCTCCCGGGGAATGGGCTCGGGGGGCGGTGAGGGGCCGAAGGGAGGGCGCGGAGGTGCCGTGTCTGGGGCAGGATGACCTCCAGGGGCCCCTCCCGGCACCAGCCCGTCGGTGACCGTGCGAAATGCAGCTCAGCGAATTAATAGATTTATTTTTTTTCTCTATGTACTTGAGAATAGAGCTGTTTTGTTTTTTGAAAACCAAGGTTTTCTTCCCATCTTCGCAAAAAGCTGCGGTAATGCCTGCAGGCTTCCCACCAGCTGTAAGGGAGAGAGGCCGTAACTTCGCTGATGAGCCAAACTTACCAGCTTGGCAAGGTCAAGGGAGAGCGTGCTCTGAGGAAATCCAGGCTTGGCTCAAATCAGGGCTTTAAGTGAAATAGGCTTCCTTTAACTCACTTTTCATAGCCGAGTGGCCCTACACGGAGCCTCAGGGGTTGTGTTGTGCCCTGCGGGGCCCCTCTGTCGCTGCCATTGCAGGCTCTAGCCCTGTGCACACCAGCCTCTTCTGGGTCACGTTATCGCAAGTGGTGACACAAAATCTTCATCCTGACCGGCGTCTTCAGACTGTTTAAGTGTTGCAGGTGCTGTCAAGCTCCTATGGGCTAGTTGACCTTTACCACCAGGCATTGGGGGAGGAATATTAACCCCAAAATGGTGCTCTGCTTATCTGCCGCCTATGCCACTGCTGTGCTGACTTTTCTTCCACAGGGAGAAACTGGAAAAAAGTCAAACGGCCATTGCAAGTAGCGAGCTGGTGGATGGCAGTAGGGCCTCCAGTTCAGTTAATCGATAAAAACTGTTTGGCAAAGCTGGCTGGAGAATAGAGAGAATCCCAGCTGTTGTTTTAGCTCACTTAAAAACTTTTTTTTTTTGGAGTGAAACCTTTATTTTGCTGATTTTGAAGCATCATAAGGGTCTCCAACGCTAGCTGTGTTCCAAATTTTGCTCCTCCTGCACATCGCTATGCTCACATGTCTTGTGTAAGTCCTGGTCAGTCATTAGGAGCTGCTGTGTATGGGCACCGCCTTCCACCTGTCTGTATCTGGGGAGAAGTCCAAAAGTGTGTTTTGTCTTCTGGCTTTTGTTTTCTCCAACCTGAGCTTTCAGAGTTTGGGTAACGCTTCCAGAAAGAACCGCTACGTTTTTTTTCCTCCTAGCCTCATCTGCCATGATGCTCGGGGCTGTTGATTGAGGAGGACATTAAGTTGTGCGGTAAATTATTTGTCATCTTAAGTGAAAGACAATTGCAAATAGTTGTTAGGAAGCGATGCCTTTAATATGGCGTTTGTTTTCTCGGTGCTATTTCCATTGGTGGTTTCTTTACCTCCTAGGATTATGCTCCTTCTCTTCCCTGCAATTATTATTCCATGGAAACGTGCCAGTTCCTTGAGCTGGTTCTGCCCAAGGAATAACATTTATGGTGGGTGTATAATGAGAGCACCTGCTCACCTAGAAAAGCTGGAATCTCGGGAGGGTTGGGAGCAGCAGCGTGTTAGCGCTGTTACTTAACTCGCTGCTGGGACTGCCTGCCGCTAGTAACGCCTTGCCTACAGCTCGCTGCAGACCGCTCGGTGCCTTGAGCACAGCAAATGCATTGCTGCGCAGTACAGGACGTGCTCCTGGCTCGCTTCGTTCCAGTATTTAGAGGCTGACATCTACCAGCTTCCTGCATTAGGGGAACGTTAAGTATTTATGGTGAAATAATCAATTACTGAAGGAAGGGTTTGGCTGCTGAGGGCTAGAAGGCTTAAGTGATATTGAGTGAGGCGCTATCTTTAGTGGCCGTTAGACCGTGATGGGTTTGCTCCCTGTGCTCGGCTACGGCACGAGCATTCTTGTCTGTTGGATCAGCCAAATTAAAAAGTGGGATGCAGCTCTGCTTCGTGTTCGTGCTGTACAACGCTGCTTCGTAATAAAGCAGAGCAAGTGAAACTTCACAGCACAAACTGAAGACTGCCTCACTGAACTGTAGAGGAAGCCAACTTGCTGATTGGTGTAAGGAAGCAGTGTTTTTTCTTCTGTTTCTCCTATGTTAAAAATCAACCCTTTCCTTGTGATGCTTGGCCCAGCTTTGGGGAGTATGGGGACTAATTTCATTAGAGCCACTTAGTTTTGTCTTCACTTACTGCACTGGGAGAAGCGCTCATGCCAATGCCCAGCATGATTGCAGAAGAGGTAGCAGCAGTGCCTGAGCTGGAGGAACTAGAAAACCAAAAGGTTAAATTTTACTGGGAGTTCATCTGAATTTTCTTTTTGCTCGCTAAAAGCAGGGTTGCTGAAAGCACTCTTTAATTGTAGCCTCTGTGCACCCTTTTTGCATATTTTCTCCTTTTGATTGCTTCTTCAGCAACATGAGCTAAAATGATGTCTTTTCATTAATCTCCAGCTAAAAGCCTGATGTCTGACTGTGCCTTGTTTTCCCCCTGAGTCGTCTTTAAACAGCTTGCAGATGCTGCTTCCTCGGCTTTGAGTTGTAAGAGTGGAATCTACCAGACCTATCTCTTGGCACACGGGTTCCTGAATAGGAAGGAGACTTTCAGATGAGATCCAAATCAACTTTAGAAATACTTGAAACGTGAATTTGTTAGGTGCAGTGCTTCAGTACCTTTTCTTGAGTGTCGTGAGCTCTTCTGTCAGCGTTGAATGCTTCCATTTATCGCTGCTCTTAGCAACACTGAGAATTAGTCTGCGATAATGGTGGTCATTCCTTGTATAAAGGAAACTGAGTTGGAGGAACTCAAACTTTGTGAAGGTTTTATGTGCTTTTAAGCAAGATAGTGCTGGTAAGATTTCTTGCTGGTTTGCGTGGTTATAGACAGCAGTGACAACATCGCAAGGACAAGGAAGGATCAAGTCTGAAGGCCATACAAAGACAGAGGTTAGCTCTCTGTATAGTTTCATGTAGGTATATGAAAATGAGTTTCATAAGGAACTGTGGAGATTATGGGCTTCTAGAGAATGCTGCAGCAGCCTCTCTTTCATTATTTCTGATATAACACTAGCATTTGGACTCCTATCTTTTTTATCTATTTCATTAAAATAAGACTGGCTCTGTCTGCAAATTCCTTATTAGAAGGCTGAGAAATGGATCATTCATAATATCTTCTCAGATCGCTAAAGTAAATGCGTGTTCTCGCTATCAGCTGGTGATAGGCACACAGACTTGGTGCCTCAGTACTGAGGGGAAAAAACACTGTTCTGGCATGGATGTTCGTCAGCCTCCTCTGTGGAAGAGAAATAGGAGGCAATCATCTCAGCTGTAGCAATCTTAATTGAAAAAGGTCACCTCGACTAGGATGAGGCTATTAGCCTACTTTTGGTAATTGGTGACTTTGTAAATTGGCATTTGGGCAGAAACCTCCTTGATTCTTGGCCTCTTCCTCAATTACATTTATATTAGGAAACTTCCAAGTCTTTACACAGAAGGACTAAAAGCGAAGCACCTTCCTGCTAAAAACTTGGAAGAGCGCTAATTCTTCCACTCTTTCTGAAGCAAGGACTTAACACTTTGTATCTGTTAAAAGACAGAGGCTTTTCAGTTTGTGCTGTACAGGTGTATTTTGGGCAGCTTGCAGTGGCCAAGTGTCTGAGAAGTGCCTGGGCTCTCTCAATTCAGGCTGTGAGTGTGATTCCCCCTGTGAACTCCAGAAGACAAACACCTGAAGCTGTCACCAGCGAGCCTGTTGCAGTGGGCTGCAGGCTGCTCAGTCCTGCAGCCACTTGGGTCCCTTGAGCTGCAAACAGGGAGCGCTCATCTGATGTTCCTCATGACAGCCTTGTCACCAGAGCTCCTCTTGGAAACCATGGGAAGGAGGATTTTGATTGCAAAGTTTATTTTCTTGACGTGTCTGGAGAGCAAAGCATAGTGTAAGCCAAGAGAGACGTACAGGTGTTGTGTAAGAGAAGGTGATCAAAAACTAGAAGGGGGAACAGCAGAGTAGGGGACAAAATGCAGACTGGGATTTGAGAGAGAAATAGCGGGTTGTGGTCTAACAATCAATTGAGAGGCCAGGCAGAATTTGTGCTGGCAGCCTTCATTCTCTCGTTTTCCTTAACTTGTGGATAATGAGGCTGAAAGGCTTCATGGTCTTCAGGGAGAAGTTCTCCTTGATTACTAAATCAATTTGGTTTTATAATAACCGTTCCATACCTGCAAGCTTTTTCCCAGCTGTTGGAAATCAGACTTAACTACCGCACAGGTAGGTCTCAGCACTGAACACAACACAGTTGTACCTGTGTTATTACACTTCGAAATGCAGAGACCAGCTCTTAAAAGTAGTGGTCACGGAAAGAAGAGCACGGCTGGGCTCTGTAGCTGCTCTGTATCGAGGCACCACTTGCAGCCTAGGTTAAGAGAGATCTTTCCACTTCAGATAAAGCTGGCTCAGTAAGGGTGCAGAAGCATCGTGTTAAAGGCACAAAGCTCCAGTATTCACCTTCCCAGTGTCTCTTCCCATTTCTTATTAATTTTTTTGGTTAACAAAATCAGCAGGAGTTACGTGGCTTTCTCCTGGGGGAGGGAAAGGGTGACAACTGCCTCCTGCCAGCTAGCATTAGGATTCAAACTGCACCTTAAATAGGATATCCTGAGTTCTTCTCACATTCCTTAACAAATTAAGCACCTAGAAATGTCCTTAAGCCTGTCCTATCTTCATAAGCTTGTTTGGTGTTCACTGCAAAAACTGCTCCCATCTGTGCTGAGACCCTGTTAAAGGCATGGGGCTCTCTCATGCACTTCATCAAAAACAGAAGCAGTGGAAGGAAAAGTAATTCTAAGGCTTCAGTGAGCAGCAAGTTGCGTGTCTGCGGTTTTAGTTCTGAAGATGAAGGACTTCAAGGCATCTCGTGTGTACACAGAAGATTCAGAAGGGTGACATACAAGGGGAATGCTGTCAAGGCCTCCTCCACGTTAGGAGAGGCAGGCAGATTTTAATTAATTAAGTTAATTATCCCAGGAGCAGTTAATGATTAATGAGTTTGTTTTCACATTTTCTAAATTCAGGTAAGCAGTTGGTGTCTCCTGACCTTCCTCTAGGTGCCCAGAGGCTGTGGAACGGCCAGCCTTGGGGATTCAAAGCTCCCCCAAGAAAAAGGGGGCAGCCCTGAAGGTGGACACAGCACAGAAGTTGGGCAAGGGGGAGCCTCAAACTGAGAAATTTAAGAGTTAAGACCATCGTTTCAGGGGCGTGCGTGTTTGGTTTAGCATTTCCTACAGCTGAAAGTCCGTTCTGCAGAGCTGTCTTCTTGCACGGATCGTCTGGCTTCTCCTTAGTATCTCAGCAGACACTTTTAAACAATTCTTGGAAGCATTCTGAAACGCTTTCCATCTGGGGTTGTCCTGCATGTGGTTTGCATGAAGAAAAGATGGGTGTGAAGTCAGAGTGGGATGTCTGTGGTGTTCATGTGATACCCTGGATGGTGCGTATGCAGGACGGGCTGCCGCAGCCCTGTCACAGGCTGGGCTGACAAAGCCAGGGCTGGTGACGTTGAAACACCTTCGGTAAGCTGCTGACTAACTTCTCCCGTGTTTCCTGTGCCATTTCTAGTGGATTTTTTTTTTTTTTTTTTTTTTTTTTTTTTTACAATACTCAGAAGACTCTACTGTGAAATGTGTTTCTGTTGCCTTGAGCATGACTTTTTGTTTATTAGTCTTGCATCAGGGATGTGGTGTGCTAGTTTTTGTTTAGTTTCCTTTTTTTTTTTTTTTAATCTTTGTTCTGCTTTATGGGGCTTTTGAAGTGACAAAGTTCAAGCTTACGTGAATCGTACAGTGGACCAGTATGTACACAAACCCAGTTCCATGTCCTCAGCTTCCAGCCTCACAGAGGAGGATTATGTTTACTAAACAAGCCAAGGGTCTTTCAATAACTGATTATTTTGATTTGCTTTTTATACACCGCCAGCAGCAGCGACTGTTAGGAAGTAATCAAGTGAGAATTTTGTTGTTTTTTTTTTCCAGCTGAAACAAGGTTTAAAATTGGATTTGTTTGTTTATATTTGCTCTGTCTTCAGGTGGTGAAGAGCCTAATCAAAGTTTAAAAAAATATTTTTCCCTCTCCATTCTGTTAAAGGCATATCACACCAGAGAAGTTCTATGTGGAAGCCTGTGATGATGGAGCAGATGATGTGCTGGCTATCGATAGAGTCTCCACAGAAGTCACTCTTACAGGTACTTCCCTTGCCAGTGCCTCTTAATACAAAGCTTCTTTGTCCTTTGGTCTGTTATTTTGCTCCAGGCGCTCCCAGAAGATCTTCAGAAACTTACGTTGGTACTGAAAGGTTTTTTTTATCTTTAGGGATTTAAAACAGGGTGTTCTATAAATAGTGCTTTGTATTCAAATAACAAATAACTGCGAATAACTTTGTTTGTGATGCCTTCTCCTTGGGGAATTTATGCTGTGGGAAACCAGGGTAATTCTCCTGCCTGTTCTCAGTAAAACCGTCACTCACACCGGTGCGAACTGACTCATCCAGACTAGTTGGGATTGGTGCTGCAAGCCCAAGATCAAGCATGGGAAGGGTTGGATGCTGGGCTTCTGCAGCGTCTGACAAATGATCTCAGTGCCGGTTTTTATCCGGCACCGAAACCAGAATTTTAAAAAGCCTTTAGAAACAACAGCAGTAAAATAAACAATAATGAACAGCAACAACCTCACTGTAAACTTAGTTCTATTGTGAATACGGATTCAAATGTCCGTGCAGGTAGTCTTAGGCATGTAGATGTCTTCAGCGTGTTAATGTTTAATATATCTTTAAGAATATGAAACTAACATTAAAAAAAAAATCAAAGAACTTGCATTTAATGACACTGAAGTTAAGGCTAGGGGTGACTTCCCTTTTTGATACTTTGGGAGTTGTTACCTCAGTAATATTGTAGCACTTCGGTCTGTTTAGAGACTGGTAATACTGATATAAAAGCAGTAATTCCTTTCCTTTTTATTAGATCTCTTTGTATAAAAGCAGTGTGCACATCCCCCTGTTTTTGGTGTTCTAGTATAGTATGTCAGCTTCTCTTTCAAAGTTTTCCCTTCAAAACTGTTAAAACAGCTCTCTGAAGTTTTCTGTTAGTCTAGGTCTGCTTCTGTTATTCCTGTTTTATGAGATGAATCTGTGAGGTATTTAAAGCACCAAAAAAAAAAAAAAATAATCAAGCACTGTCTCTGTTCTCTGGACTTTGGAGTCAGGAAAAACGCTTAACTCTGGATTGGGTATTTTTTTGTTTTGTATTTAACTTCTCTAATATCGATTCTGCTATTCCAGAGAAGAGGATAGAGGAAAGATTAATATGTTAGCAGTTGTAATTGATAGTTGGATACCTTTTGTGTTTTGGTATGTTCTTTGGAATACTGTATTCCTTGCCACATCAGTGCTTTTGTTGGTAGTGCTGCAGAGAGAGATGGAAGAGCACACTAAGACTTCTGAAATGGGAACAGGCTAAGTAGAAGTAATCAGAAGTAGGAGTCACAAGCACTTGTAGCTTGTTTGTCCTTGGTGTCCTGGTGGATTCAAAACAAAAAGCTTCTGGAAGCTGGCAGGACAATACATTGATCAGGAGTCTACTTGCTCTACTATCATGTGAATTGAGTCTAAATTCATTCAGTTGAATGACTACTTTGATTAAACAAAATAACAAATTGTGTTAGTGCTTCCACATCATTTTTTTCCCTATCAGCCATTAAAATTCTGATGCATTGCTTCCAATGCAGGCAAAACTTGATTTGGCCAAGAAGCTTTGACAGACTTAGTTTTCCAATGTAGTCACAAAACAGTCTGAAATTCTGATATGTTTTGTTTCTGACTCTTTTTTTTTTTTTTCCAGTTAAAAAGGATGTCCCCCCTTCTGCTGTTACAAGGCCTATATATGGTATCTTGGGAACAATACGATTGGTGGCAGGTAAGCAAAGCAGAAGTGCACTCATCAAAAATACGTGGGGAAAATACATCGCTAAGGAAGCTTTAAGGACAAAAATAGTCTTTGTGGGTATCTGGTATGTTTTATTCAGCATGGTGGCTTCTTGTGGTTGCTGGAGGATGGAGATCTCCAAATATAGTTGACATGAATGTTCATGACACTCTTAAATCCATAGCTGCTCTAAAAATAGGAGTAATTGACAGCTTGTTGATATTTGCATGCAACTGAAATGCATTCTTAAATATCTGTCATAACTGTAGATGAAGTTCTGTTTTCATCTTAGCTGGAGGATTTAATGCAGCAGTCGCGTATTTTGTTGTGAAGCTTGACTTCAAGTCAATGTTGATGCACAAATAACTAGAGTGACAGAGTGATAGAGTCTTTAGGATGCAGCTCTTTAGCTAATGAATGTATTTAAACTTTTACAAATCTGAAGGAAATTCAGCATTGTTGCAATTCATCCGTTTTCTTTCAATTAGAAAATTCTAGGGAGTTACAGGACAAGGTAAGAACAAGCTGTCTGTTCTGATTCCATATTAGCAGTATTTGGATATAAACAGTCACAGCTACAAATGAATATGATACATGAGATCCAAGCTTCCAGAAGAGTAATCACTGTTACCCAAAAGATTTTTTGTGGGTAGACTTTTTTTTTTTAAGAGATTGAAACTAACATAGTCTGAAAAATGATGTAATAAGGAAAATACGGACTGAAGGCCTCCATACACAGAAAAGAATTAAGTTTGATCTTTGTGGTATTTTCAACTGAAACAAAGTTTCACTGTGCTAAATACGGTGACTTCTGACAGGATTAAACAATCCAACTTGATATGCTCATACTCTGAACAAGAATTGCAGAGCAAGAGCAGTGTAACGCTTGGCAAGCCCTGGTTGTGTTAAAATTGCACTGCCCCAAAGGGAAATTTCCCAAACTTGAGGTTTGGTGATGACTTTCATTCATCTGACTGAATATTGCACCAGAACATGCAACTTTTGTCTGTAGCCTGTTTTTCCCCCACACTCCCCGAAGCCTGGCGCTGTCAAATGCAGCTGTCAGCTACAGATTGGATCAGTTAATGTTTAGCTAAGCATGGTTAGGCATTTCACTGTTATCTGGTGACTGCAAGGCTGGTTCAATATCCAGCAGTGCAGCATCTCTAACAGGCATGAATATTCTTCCCCTATTAGAGCACGAGGGGAAAAAGTGATGGAATAGTATCCGAAATGTTTGAAATCTCAAAGCAAAGGCCACATACTCAAACAGGGAAGGACAATATTGAACATTCATGTTGGATTAAATGCCTCTATTTGTACAGCATCTTTGTGGCAAAGTTGTGAACAAAAGGCCCTATTTTGTAAGATACCTGGATGCTTGTGACATACCAACCAAAAGCAATACTTATACCTTGATGCAAGCATGCTAGAGGCTTCTTAAGTGCTTGAATATTCCACCAAAACAAATAGTATAAAACTAGAGCTGGGGAGTTTTTTTTGTTTTTTTTTTTTTTAAAAAAAAAAAGTGGGGTGAGGACTTGTTCTTCAACTGACTAAATAGGCTAGATACTTGATATAATAATTAACCTGCTCATAAAACTTGTATCTCTAGGTAAAGTAATAAAAAAAAATCTAATTGCCAAAGCAGAAAGAATTCATGTTGCAAGCTGTACGTTTAGCCATTGTTTTCTTTTAAATGTTTTACTGAAGCACTAGATTTTATGGTTTTGTGCTTCTGCGTGGCCTGTGTATTGGTTTATTCAAATGAAGCTTGGAGTAAACATTTAATAGTTATATGATGTATGAAAGATACTTTTTTTCTCTGCCAGTGTACTGTCTCAAGAAATCTTTTCAGAAACAAGGTGGCACCAAAATAAAGCTATGTTGCATTTTCCAGCAAGTGTAAATCATTTGCTTGGAGTGTAGTGTCATGTAGGTTCTTTTTCGCTTTGTTACTTATGCAACCAGGCAACCAGTAGACTTGCCCTCTTAAATTATTAAAAACAAAACCCCTACTCTGCTCTGTTTTGAACCTTTTAGGACAATTTTTTTAGCCTAAGGTGAGGAGGCTTCTGGAATCCTAAAGCATGTTTCTGGTATGTCTGTGACTTGCCTTGAGCTTGATTTGGGAAGCACAGATCCATTGGCCACTTTCTACATTTGAAATGCTAAAAGCTTGGATCAAACTTCTAGTAATTGTAGCTGACTACTTGTTTCTCCTTGTCCATTTTGTAAATTCCTTAAACTTACTGAGTAGTTAAAGATCTGGGAATACAGAGAAGCTTGGTAGCTTAGCAAGTGTGTTTGTTCTTCACAGCACCGAGGGGCTGGAACAGAAACAAAGTCCTAGGTGGAATGTGAAGAAACCTTGCTCTTCCCTATTGGTTTCTGTTTTGTTGTTGTTTTTTTTTTTTTTTTTTTTTGCTATGGTTCTAGGCTGCTTTTCTTAAAAAAAGTACGTATTAACTTTAATTTTTTTGATTTATAGGCACGTATCTTATTGTAATAACAAAAAAGAAAAAAGTAGGTGAGATTTTCAGTCATGCAATTTGGAAAGCTACAGACTTTGACATCCTCTCCTACAAGAAGACCATGCTGCACTTAACTGATATTCAGGTAGAAGTGGATTGACTGGGGGGTGGGGAGGAATTGCTTATGTTGATCCTTATTACCACAGAGTCTAATTCAATGAAACTACAAAAGGTGGTTTTGTTTTTTTTTTCTCAGTATCTCTTTTTAACTATACTTTTCTTCTGATTTCTTCAGACTACTTTAATTGTTGGAATATTTGGGTGTGGATGTATATAAAGTGATGTCATTTGAGATAACCAACTAACATTGTGCAATTTAGAGTATCAATCCCATTTAGTTTGACCAGTGTCTTGGGCATTTTTCCCCCTTTTAGGATGGTAGAATATGGTAGGATGAGGTAGTCTGTTGTGCTGTATCTGTTCTTGTTCCTGAATCCTCTATCATTTTTCCTCCCCTCGGGGCCTTAATGACGGCTCTGCTTGCCTGCTGTACTGCAGAGGTGTTCTAGTGCTGCATTTTGTGCAGGCTGTTACAAAGCAGTCTTCCCAAGCCAGTCATAAAACCACAACCCTCTTCCTGTTGCATCTTTCTCTTAGCTTTACTCTTCTTACAGTCTCTGAAATAAGCTGCCTTGCCGGCATCTAATTATCTACATTGCTTAATTTATGGAATTGTTCAATTACATGATTACCCAGCAGGGACAAATTGATTTTGAGAGGGAGGAAAAGGGTGAAGGTTTTTAGAAATAGATATGTTGTGGATTGATAAAGAGTAGATAAATGTCTAACCATCGTAGCTGAAAGGGAATGTGATTCTTCTTTCGGGAAAGGAACGAGATTAATCAGTATGAATCAGAACACATTAGTTATTGGGATAATTTTAGCAGTAAGTTTTGTAGCCTTTCTTTTGCATTCCCATCTTGTCTTTTTTTTAAATAAATATTTTTCAGGGGAACTAGCTTGTAAGAGCAGGGTATTTTGACAGTAATGAATAACAACTTCTATTTTTCCTCTCAACAGTTACAGGACAACAAAGTATTTTTGTCAATGCTTAGTCATGTTTTGAGTGTGGATGGATTTTACTTCTCAACAACTTATGATTTAACACACACTCTGCAACGGTTAGCCAACACCAGCCCGGAGTTCCAGGAAATGAGCCTATTGGAGAGGGTAAGTATTTCATCTTCGTATCTCTCTTAGATGTTGTCAATCAGTTCTGCATGGCATAAGTTGTGGTTGGCATTAAATCACAAGCTAAAAGCTTACAAAAAGTTTAGGATGAGATTGCCCCATTACACTTGAGCCTAAACTTTATGCTCTTTTTTTTTTTTTAACAGTAACCTAATATGCACTAATGCCATCTGCTATTGTTTAGCATGACCCTCACTTAAAGTAAAAATGACTTTATTATTTTAATCATTGAATTTGTGAAATGGATTCATGTCTTGATTAAATACAGATCTTATAATAGTGTTTTCCCTTCCCCCCCACTTCTATATTGCTAAACTGTAAGCTATACTATCTCTGATCTTGTCAGTCAAGCTGTGCTGGAGCAGTTCTCTTGATTAAGAAGCTGTGAGAGCAGGAAGCAAAAAGCAACCAAGCGAGTGTGCAAAGTACATTAAAGAAAATTATAGTTCAAGTCCGCTTCATGGTGTGCCTAGAATAAGCTTGGGAATTGCTGGTGTGTACTGCTTCAGTAGGGAAGTCTGTTACTGTGGTGTCCACACCGTTACAGCTGAGCATACTCATCCATTCAAGTTTCATAGCTTGTTAGCAACATCAAGTTTTAGAAACTTGTTTGAATGTGGTGTCAGACATTTAAATCAGGCAGGTTAGAAGTGCTTTCTGAGATGTCTGATTTAAATGAATTAAAAAAAAACTTGAGATGGAATTTGCCTCTGCCTTCAATATTAAACTCTTCTAATTGCAATGGGGAGGAGGGACAAGTGTATGTGTGGGGAAAGGTATCTTTTTTCTTTGTATTCTATTATTCCAGGATAATGTGGAACAAAACTGCACGTTTATGGCTCTTGGCACTGGTATTCTATATCAGCATATAAACTATGCTGATTCCTTACGTTTGAAGCATGGATTTAATATGTTGTTGTCTTAAAGACAGCAGAGCCACACAGCCAGACACAATAGAGTTAAAACTGTATTGTGCTTCCAGAGTTCCAGAATTCTTATTCTGGTAAATAACTGTATAGTGCAGCATAAACAAGGTTTAAGCTGCCTAAGCAATAAAATGCTGAAACCTTGTAAGTGAAAAACACTTTCTTCTTCTATTGGCAGTAGAGTCACCAAAATGTTGCCTCTTCGTTGCTGAAACTGCCTACTCTGGAGAAGCAGTTCATTTTGTTCTTTCTAAAGCTTAAGCAACAAAATTCCGGTTTATAACTAGGGACTCTTTTGTACTATCAAATGCTTTTCATGTGGTCCTCATGCAAGGAAGAGCAGTTGCTGACATGAAAAGATTGGTTTATTGTAAAATTGTGGCACCTTAGAAGGTTGCTTGAAAGATGAATCATGTCTTTTCTTAAAGACTTTGAAGTAAATTCAGATGTTAGTTGGCTAAAACCATTTTAATGCAGTGTTGTACTCCTTGTTGCAGTATTTTGGTTTAACAACAGACTGGTGATTTCAGGCATTTCCATCTCACCTCTGCAAAAGAAGCCTGGCCTGTGGTTGGGGTGTGTGTGTGGGGGTCCTTAACAGTCCTAGTAGAAGGAAACAACCCCAATATGAGGGCAGTAACACATCATGCCATGTTCTTCGACTAGTTCAAACCCTACTTGTGGTATCTTCTGGCAGATAGCTTTATCTTTTTCTGTTAGTTCAAGGAATATTCCAACACTGAGCTTGAATTATCCTCATCCTCATTGATACATTGTCTTGCCCGCCTCATCTTAGAGTTGAGATTTGTGCCATCTCCCTAGAGCCTGCTCTCTGTTCTGCAGCAAATGTCACTGGTGACTAATCTGCTAGTTTTTTGGAATGTGCTCAGCAACCTGCTCAAGACGTCCTTGATGTGAACTGGGAACAGGAAATGCATGAAGTTGAAGAGAATCATTTATGCAGCTAAAAATATATTTTCTTCAGCTACAACTATTGTTCAACTTCTGATTCTCAGGATTATAAGGAGTTCTGCATGCAGTAATAAACGCTCTCCCTATCTGCTCGCCTTAGGGATGTTACCTTGCTATTGTTCTTAATTTGGGGTAATCTATTTGAGCTTTGTTTATGTAGAACAAATTTGAATGTTTTCCTGATGCTACAGCTGAATTGTTAATGGCTTAGCACATCTGAAGGGTCTGGTAACACCCCGCTCAAAGATAGGAGAGAACTGTTCTCTAACAATTTTAACTTTAGTCAGATTTCTATTTGGAGATATACGAATGGTAGTAGTGAAAGAAGGGTGTTTCACCTCCATGCACATCTGTCTAAACATCTAAACTTGCATAATGCATGGTTACAATGGTATTACCCTTATGTTGAATTAAACGAGTGAGGGTTTCTAAAAGCATGATTTATTGTGTTGTTTTTTTTTTTTTGGTGCAGGCAGATCCACGGTTCGTGTGGAATGGGCATCTTCTTAGAGAATTTGCTGCTCAACCAGAGGTAAACCCTTTGTATTGATTATGTTGATACAGGATGAATATACTTTTACTAAAAATATACAACATTTTCCTATAATTCTCATTTCAGATAGAAATCTAGCATAATTTGGTTATATCTTCTAGTTGAACACAGTGACAGTCTTCTACTTCTAAGTTTCCAACTTTATGTCGGTGTCCTCAATAGCACACACAGTAAAACTGGCTCTTCAGACGTGTCTGCTTTCAGTTTACATGAGCATGGTGTCAGCACAGTATCTTTTTGAAGTATAACTACTAACTTTTCTTTAGGTATAAGCAAGGTTCAGCTCACCTCTCTGAGTGCAGTTTAAACTCTGCTTGCCTGTTGAGTAGGTCATAAAGCTGACGCTTGATTAGGACACTTTATATTCTTCATATTTCCAGTAGAGACTAACACAACGTAACTTCTGAATTCACTTAGTCCAGCAAATACAAGTGTAGGACCATGACTGCACCTGTAGTACCTCAGTGGCCAGACTGATCCAAGTTCCTTCCTCCTAGAGGCTTTAGAAATGTATTCAACTTACGGAATTGTCTGCACTACAGCAAGCTTTTCTCTTCATCTGTACTTCCCATTTATGCAAGTGCATGATGCAGTTTCTATTTCTGTCTTGGTAACCTGTGGAGATGTGCTTTTATGTTAAGCGCTGTTTGAAAAGGCTGAATTGTGCACTGCTTCTGGAATGTGAAGATACGAATGAGTAAAGAGCTGTTGTGCATCTTCCAAAGGCGTGTGAATGGGGAGATGGTTTAGATGGTGTTATACAAACAAAGCTGGGGAAGTGAGAGAGAACTTGTGGTGGGAAGAGCAAAGAAAGCTAACTGGCTGGCTGGTGAAAACAGAAGTAGGAGGCAAGACATGGAAGTTGAAGAGGGAGATAACTGATGTGTGAGAGGAAGCGTGACCTAATGCTGCCTACAAGTGGTTTGCCATAGTAACAGCTGCAGGTAATGAGATGCAGAAATTCTGACTTCTAGCATTGGGAAATTTTAATTTTAAACTTAATTGAAAGAGCAAGTTATTCAGGTGTGGCAGGATGGGAAATATACTGGAAGAAGCATTTCAAGTATTAATCACAAAGAACTATTCCTTACTGAAGTCTTGTGTTGCGAACTGCTATCTCAGCTTCCTTCCTTCCGCTGAGATACAGCAAATAAAAGGTTTTCAGCGTGGACTGGTTTATATCTAGCATGTTTGTAGACAAGTAAATGCCTTCTATAGAACAAAGCAGCTTGTTTCTGTCTTTAAACTGTTCTCTGAAAGAATTACTGCATCCTAAATAAAAAATAAAGAATATCAACCATGTAGAGTTATCTTAAACTCTTAGACAAACCTTAGTTAGTAATCTTTTTTGGCTGTTTAATATTTTTAAAACACATTGTGTGGGGTTTTCTTCTTTGTTTCAGATCCACAGGTTTGCTACGCCAGTGATGCATGGATGTATCCTTTTATGCTGTGAAGCTCAATGCTGAATTTGGTGCTTTGTTTGCTATGGAGTTTGATGTTGGCAATGTAACAACATCATATCATAATTGGGCTGTAATCTGTTCAGATACGAACGCTACATGTAGTTTGAGAGCTCATTTGCATGGTAACTCATCTGGATATTCTGCTTTTAAGATCTAATATACTTATTTTTACAGGCATAATTTGCATAACTGTTTTTAAGGAAGTAAAGGTTAAGATGAATATCAGAAGTGTTCCTACATCAGCCTTAGTGTTTCTCATCTTGCTGTAAGAATACCTACACTTAGCATTTACACTGGATTTAAAATAAGGGAGAATAGTGTTGACTTCAGGAATGCTTGTGAATGTTCCTGTTGCATAAAAAGACGAGTAGTTGTGCTGAAGGTTCCTGGAACACTTCTCTTAGCTGGCTGCTCTTCCTGCACCACACTTTGGGTAGCAGCCTTCTTAGCAAAGCAGTCTTGAGTTTATTTCTGAGAGGGAGCGTAGTCCTGCGAGTAGGCCTAGTGCTCTTTGGAAGCAACGTTCTTCATGCAGCGTGTGATCAACAGCAAGTCCCTGCTTCTGACTTGGCAGCGTGAAAAGGAGAGGACAATAATTTATGCAGCATTCTCCTTATCTCTTCTGCTGCAAAGGCAGCTCAGGTGCGTGCAGGGAATGAATGGCTTCCAGGCTGCATCAGTTGCTCTGGTAGGGCTGTTAGCAACTGGCAAACTTCCAGGCCTTCTTTCCTGTGACTTCATTTAATGAAAAATGTTGTGGGAGTAGCTGGAGAGGCAAGGCAAGATAGCAAAAGGGAACTGTCAAAACAACCCAATCCGTATCCTGCTTCTGCAGGTCCTGGGTGGAAGAGTCTGGGTGGATTGCAATTAGCAATTGGCAGACTGCAATTAACACCTTCCTCTGTCCTACTTTCACTATATAAATAATTAGCATGAGTAATACATGGTGCTGTACTGCTCGTATTAACCAAACATGTTAGAGAACCCAAGAATTCAAACTGTTTTTAGTGCTGGAAATGCTGTGAAGAGCAATTATTGCAGCAGAACTGCAATAGTGCCACTACAAGCTAATTCATTAAAATCAAATCAGAGATCTCTTTCTATATATATTTTGTTCAGCTATCCAGACCAGGGTTCTGGTCTTGCAGTGATGAGAAATAATGTGCTTGAGTAATTGAGACTTTGATCAGCTGAAGCCTAAACTGGCACTTGTATTTCCCTTGTTACTACCCCCTTCTCTCTCCTTACTCCCTCTCCCTTCCCCTTCCCCCCCAAAAAAAAAAAAGAAAAAAGGCAACTCTAAAAACAGTAAGTTATGTCTTTTCATTTTTAGAGTGGATGTAGTTAATAAGCAAATTGACACTTAAGTTGAGACAGACTACAGACAAAGTGATGAATATTACATTACATTCCTGGAGAGCAAGATGTTTTGGATTGCTTAAAGTTGTTTGGGCCTTGCAGCCTTTCTTTCCTTCCAAGAAGGATTTCATATTAGTGTGAGGTTCTGTTGATTGCTTCCGATATGGTATGCTAACACTGCTGCCTGCAGAAATTGCCTGGCTCAGTCTTGTGCTTATTTTAAAACTACAGATTTCACTTATTAGTGGCAAAGGATGAAAGCCTGTGTATTCACATGGAGAAACTTCATGGGGAATGCTGGTCTCTATTGAATAACTTATTGTAAATCTGATAAAGGCAATTGTAAGCAGAACAGAGCAAGAATCCGAAATTGGTTGTTAATGACCTGTCTTTGTTCATTGCTTAAGCTTAGTCTTAGGGTGCATTTGTCACTTTGGGTATGTAGCCTGAGCAGGAAAGCATACTTCCCTAAGAAGCTCACACTGAAGACTTGGTGTGTATTCCCCCGCTTGGTGTGGAAGCCAGTCTACCTTACTGATGGTTCTGAAATCTCTAAGTATGGTATATGTTGTACTTTACAGGTACAAGGTTTAATAGTCTAAGATATTTCCTTCTCTAATGTAAAGTTTTGAAGTGGTCCTTTTCGTTAAAAGCAGTAGGGACAAGAAACTTAAGACAGCTTAATAAAGTGGATGAGTTGGCAAGGAATAGAACTTCAGAGGTCAGTCCATCTAATGATATATCTAGGACCATAACGCCAGATTAATCTTATTTTAGGAAGTCCCACTTCCTAAGAATTATAGCAGTTTCAATGTATGTTCATCAGTGATATGCCCTTTATGCTGTATTTTGAGCAGCCCCTACTGATACTAAGAAGTTAAATTCTCTCAAGTTCAATGTTTACCTGTTATTGATATGAGAAATGTTTCCAGTTTTCTTTGAATGTGATTGCTTGGTTCCTAGATGTTGACTACTTCTTGATATGTAAAAATACCCTAAGAAAAGTTTGGATTTTTTTTCCTTATTGGTATTCATCAGTTATCACTATGCACTCTTGTTCTATTAATGGCAAGTGTTTTGACTGGCTGCTTGTATCCAGAAGAAGCTGTTTCAGGGCTGGTGTACGCTACTACGTAAGAGGTAAAATAAATTATCTTACTTTAGATGGAATTTGCTTTTTTAAACATCTTACTTCCTCTAAGACCAATTGCTGTACCATGGATTGAATAAAAATAGTTGATATCAAGACTTTAGTGCTTCAAAAGAAAAACAGGAACCTGTATGAGGAACTGAGGCATGTTCTGATATATATTTTTTTAAATTGTCTCTTCTTTATGCCTCCTAGAGGTTACTGGCTTGATAGGGGTTAAATGCAAATGCATGATAGCCCTTTTGGCCTACCAGTAAACTAAACTGAAAGCATCATTGGTGCTGCCAGGGAAACCCTGAATAGTGATGTTCTCTAATTGTTTCAGGTTAAAAAGTGAACAAGGAAATGGTTTAAATTACTTTCTTTGCTCTGTGTGAGTCCCAACAACCATGCTTTTGAAGAAATAAGTCAGTTTATGCAGTACCTTTGCTACTGAATTATGGATGTTGTAGTGTCAAAGCACTTGTGTTTTTATTTTCAATTAACCTATTCAATTTCTAGGACTGGAATTATCAAAATGCAGTAAGCACAACTGTGCTTCAGTAATTCAATTTGGTACAGATCACGTTAAACTTCTGGTAAAGGCATTTTTAATTTACCATATTCAGGCAGCCCTGGTATTTTCATGCTTTTTTGTGTGTTTAGAGGGGAAGGGTAGGAAGCCTTTTGCTGTTATGTTGTTGCTGTTCTGCAGCTAGCCTGATGTGGTTAATGAGGTCTTTCTCCTACTTAGGTATTGATTCAGAAGGACATGCAGCTAACTTTGTTGAAACAGAACAAATTGTGCATTACAAGGGGAGCAAAGCATCATTTGTTCAGGTAAAGTCAATGTAATGAGCTGCTGACTCGCGTAAGGGGTATGTGCATGTATAGATAAGTCAGTCTTTCTGTATTTCTGTAGGTTAAATATTTAAAAAATTTGCGCACGCACACACAAACTAAACCAGCCCGATTTATTTTAAAATGGCAAGTAAGTTTGTAAGTTTTGTTGTTTAAAGTTATTTATGTATTCTTTTTCAGACCCGTGGATCAATTCCTTTTTTCTGGTCTCAAAGACCAAACCTCAAGTATAAACCAAAGCCACAGATCAGCAAGTCAGTAAATCATGTATGTGAGTGCTCGTTGTGTCTTGGGGTCTCAATGCATTTCTGGGCTTGTGTAGATATGATAGGGTGGCAGACTTATAATCAGATGAATAAAAATAGGCAATATTGTTTTTAAGTAGCAGTAAGAACCCTTGTATTACCTGAGAGAAGTTCAGAGCCTGAAAAAAAAGGTTCAATAGTGAGGGTAATGTTTTCTCTTTGGTTCTTGTTTGCAAGAGTTTTAGTAGTTGGACAATGCTCATTATCCATGCCTGCCTTAAGGAGAGCTGCATGGTCTTGGGGGGTGAAAGCAGGAATATACTAACACAATAGAGAACAACATTTTTTTGGTTATAGAATTGCCTATGCAGTATCATCAAAAAGATGATTGTGATTTACAAGAAATTCCTCTACATCTTAAATCTGTCATCACGTTTCCTTTCTTTTCTAGATGGATGGCTTCCAAAGACATTTTGACTCACAAATAATCAGCTATGGAAAACAAATGATTGTTAACTTGGTATGCTTTCACTTCTTCCTGAGAAAGTGGCTGTTCTTTCAGGCAGGCTTACAAATAATGCTGTCATTTTTCCTTTATTTCCAGGTTAACCAAAAAGGTTCTGAGAAGCCCCTTGAGCAGACGTTTGCAAAAATGGTGAACAGCATGGCAAATGGAATGGTCAAGTACGTGAGAAGTGAAATGATCCATTTCTGTGTTTAAAAACTGAGCTGAATGGTTAATGCTTCATCCTTTCACCAGATAGCTGGTTTGTTAGTTTTATTTTTATGAAGTCACCTGCATGTGACCAGTACCCCTACCTCAGAGCTTAAATGCTAAGCAGGCATGGGACTGGAAATGGGACAAAGGGGAGGCAAAGCAAAGAAGGGAGGTCAAGGGTCATGGTAATGCCAGTGTTGGAGTAATGGTATGCTATGAGAACTGTGGTTTGGAGATCTTCTGGCTTTTGGGGGGGGGAAAATCATACCCTATAGAACAAGCTTCTGGTAGAAGGGCTTGGTTATGTTGCTAGCTTAGTAGGGGAGTGCTAAATGTGAGCAAAAGAGTATTGGAGATAAAGCTGGAAAGAGTGCTCTTCTCACACTTGCACTAGGCTGGTATTGATATTTTTGCTGTACAAAGTTTGTGGAATTCTGTGCATCTTTATTTTCAGTTCCACCAGCTGACTCTCTAGCAATACGTAAAACTTTGTCAGGGTGTTTGTAGTGATGATTTCTGCTCTGTATGTGTCTTTTAAAAAAAAAAAAAAGTTTCTCACTTTTTCTTAATACTGCCAAATTCCTTTTTCTATTTTTAATTTTGACTGGCATTTACCTGCCAGACTTACATGACTTGAGTCTTCAGTGCATGTATGTGATTTTTCTTCCCATCAATAGCCTTTACAGATTGGCAAATAGCTTTTGGATTACGAGAACTTAAGGGGAAGATCTTAATGCCTTGCAGTTCACAGCAAATGTATATGTATAAATGTTAAATCAAACACCATTAACCTTAAGCACTGTTTTATCAGAAATGAATTGGCTGTTAAACATCTGACTTGGAACAAGATTTTAATTTTTATTATGGCAGAGAAGCTGTTCAAACAGAACTAGGTTTGTAGAGAGCCATTGAGGTATCTTGCCTCATGCCAGAGGAGAATGTTACGTTTCAACACCTGTATCTCTGTAAGTGAGCAAGTTCAGTGTGTTTGCTTGGATCCAAAAAGGCAGAGGAATTCTGGGCAGGCACTGAAATCCTGTCAGTGCTCAAATATCCTGACTGATGCATGCTGGAAGCTCTCTTAAAAATATAAAAAAAAAAAAAAAAAAAAAAAAAAAGCAAGTCTTTTGTCACTGCCAGTTTGATAGATCAGCCCTTCCCTGTGGATTTTTCTGATACCTTCACTGCAGTATGTATTTAATCTAGAAAGATGCTTCTTTCTCTGAACAGATACATAGCATTTGACTTCCATAAAGAGTGCAGTCGGATGAGGTGGGATCGACTTCAGATTTTGGTGGATCAGCTAGCAGAACAGCAAGATGAGTTTAGGTAAGGCTGGTTCTCTCACTTCTGTACTGTTAAAATAAGACTGTTTTCTTGAGTTAAGGAATACTAAAAACAGACCTGTAATCTTCTGTCAAGATGATGTATTCCTATACATCAATGCTTTCATATCTTTTATCTCTTGCTAATACCTGGTGCAAGGTTAAAGACCTGTTAGTAGGTAAAATACAGAGCCCTCTTTTATGTCCCAATAAAAAGGCTTTGAGAACCACAGCAGTCCTGTGTTGTACCTTAAGAACTGCCTTTATCCTTTGGATAAATGATTTAATGAAGAAACCAGCATGCGTACAACTGAAGTTATATTTAAAAAAAAAAAAAAAAATTCCTTTCCTGGTAGTTTCTAAACCAGGAGTCATTCCTTGTGTTGACAGCAAAACTTTCTGTTATGTGATGTTAAAAAGTTAGTGCTCCCTTGGCTCCAGCCCTGTACACACTTTTTGTTGTTTTTTGGAAGTGTTTTATATCTTTAATGCACACTGTTTGTTGTAGCAGACCTTGGCACTAGCTGATTGTTGGTCTGTGGTAACAAAAGTAATCCACAAGAAACTAAATCCTCACTTTGTTTTTAAGTCACATAAAAGCAGATTAAGTGTCCAAATCAACTTAAGTATGTATCTTGTGCTCTGAGTTTATTGCATTAAGCAATTCTTGGTCTTTGCTACTTGTAGATGTGTAGCTTGATAGGACAATGGCATTCTTTGTTCTGCTTCTCCGATTGCTTCCTTCCTAATAGGTCCTGTGTTAGCTGATCTACTTCCTGCTTTAGGCACACTACAGAAATGACAATGTTCTAGTAACTAAAAAGAAGTGTGAGGTGCAGATTAGAACAGGAGTTGCATGGATGAGATAGATTGCTTCGAATGAAGACTGTCAGAACAATATGAATTTATCGTGTGGTAGTGAATACAGTTTTCCCCACCACCAAAAATGGGCCCTTAACCCTCCTGAAGAGCAGAATAAATTGGTTTCAGAGCACTTCAAAGAAGGAGAAATAAGTGTAGGTTTTCTACACAGCGAGGATCCTTTATTAGAGTGAATGCTGAGAATCATATCACGTGTTTACTGTCAACTGCCACTGGAGGCTTACAAAAGAACCAAGCTGTCTTGAAATGAAAAAGGAGGTTGTGTCTGTTACAAGATAGAGAAATGAAAGCTCTTCCTCAAGATCAGGTTGCTTCTACCTTGCTTTGTTTTATTTCATCTTGGGTGACCATTGTTCAAATAGTAACAGGAAATACCTGAATTCTGATGCTCTTAAAAATAATTCTGCACCCCAGAGAGAGGCAAACACTTCCATCTTCTACAGATTGCAAAAGATCCGGTAGAAGGTTTACTCTTGTGTTTTAATGATTTTTAAAGAGCTGTTACAAGATATGCATTACTTAATCTGTCATGAACCAGAAATGCCTACTCTTCAGCTATGCTACTTATCCTAATACCAGTTTTAGGCAAATCTTAAAGGAGGAGGGGAAAACCAAGTTTTCGTGGGTGTAAACTCCTTTAATCGTCCAACAATGTAAAACAGTTTAATAAAACTAGTTCTTCAAGAATTAGAAAACTAGATCTTCTTAACACAGGGCTGATCAAAGTAAATGCATATGCTTCTAAGTAGGGTTCTTGATTTTTAGTACTACATAACTCTAGTATCATTTTTTTAGTCTTAAAATGCTGTGCAGTAGCAGTGGATCGTATACTGGTCCAAATTCGGAGTTCAGAATTACCTAAGGGAGTAACTTAATCTACAGAGTATGATCTGCACATCTTTAAGCAACTGGGAGCTTAATGCTGCAGCAGAAGGATAAGTCCCATTCATGTATCCAATGGATGATTTGATTTGCTATTTGTTTCACTAGCTCAGTTATCAAGATATTTGCATGCAATTCAATATTTAAAATGAGCTGTTTAATACCAGTTACTGAGAAGTTGAGGGAGAAGTGACTGGTTTAGTTGGTTTAAAAAAAAAAAAAAAAGAGGTAATGATTAGCATATGTAGTTACAAGCGGGAACACCCAGATCCCTCAGATCTTCATATAATGGAGAAGAAGATGATAAGAACTGATGGTAGGAGACTTTCAGCAGTGGCCTTAAAGATCTGAATACCTTTGTGGAAGAAATGTTCCTGACAGTTTATATTACTCCGTGGTGGTGGTGACTGGACTGAAGCTGGTAACTCCAGGTCCAAATCTGGTTACTTTGATGTTTATGCTCTGCTAGTGATTTTGCTAACTGTGGAACTAGGACTGTAATAACACAGAAACATAAAACTTAAGTCACTGTTGCACTAGAAATTGCTTGTCACAGTGGCAGATACTAGTGAATATTGTTCAGATTACCAAATGTTCATGTATTGATTGCTGCTTTTCATCGTGGGAGGGGAAACATTCAGGGAGGTATCACAGTTCAGAGACATAGCCAACAACTCTCCATATGCTCTAGACAACTGTTTTGGCTGCTAGAATATTGTGAAAATGTGCACTTTATCTAGACTTATCTGTAAATACTTAGGTGGATTGTGTGTGTTAGTTATTTTCTAGTTGATTCCGATGGTAAAATCGTGACTCAGCAGGAAGGAATATTCCGCAGTAACTGTATGGACTGCCTTGATCGGACAAACGTGATTCAGAGCTTGTTAGCACGCCGATCTCTTCAAGCCCAGCTTCAGGTAAATGTTTTATTTTTGTTTAACAAGCTCTTAAGAGCAGGAAGGCTTTGTTTTGGAACTGTAACATAATTTAACACTTCAATAAAAGCTTGTATACTTCAGTTACTGTAGCATTTGTTTGAAATGCTCTGGCCAGATTCTAGTTTAATGAATTATGTTTTTTCTAAAAGCAAATCCTAATGTTTCTAATGACCTGCTAGTGAGCTTCAATATGCTTTTTGTTTCAGAGGCTAGGTGTTTTGCATGTTGGACAGAGAATTGAGGAGCAGGCTGACTTTGAGAAAATCTACAAAAATGGTATGCAGCTCATAGAGTTCCAAAACGAAAAAATAATCCCTTTTCCAAACAAAGCAAATAACTTCCTTAATCTTTCTCAATGTTTTCCTGTTCGCAGCATGGGCTGATAATGCTAATGCTTGTGCCAAACAATATGCTGGAACTGGTGCCTTAAAGACAGATTACACAAGGCAAGTCACCCTTTCTTGTAAAGGCGTTTTTGTGCACATTTGGGGCTTTCTTTAGGTTTTCATATCTGAAAAGATCGCTAATTTGGGGCTTAGACATTACTGAATTTTTCAATCATTTAGTTCAATTGGTAAAATGTGAGACTAGAATCTATAGAAGAACACTATTCTTTGCTGTGTTAGTATGAAAGGAGATAAAGAAATGCTGGAAATAAAAAACAAGAAAATGAGCCTCTTCAAGGTACATTTGTGTCATGGGATGGAGAGAAGGGTGGAAGGGAAATTCTGTTTTTCAAATTTTTGTTACAAATGTGTGTGTGGTGTTAATGCAGAGGTAGCACTAGATTATTTTATGTATGTGTAGGTATTTGTTAAACATGGTACACACTTGAACAATGAAAGGACTGTAAATTTGCAACTCTGTTCCTGAATGTATACATTTATTACAAATATTTTTCAAAACTTCTTGCAGAACTGGAAAGAGGACTCAGTGGGGCTTAATAATGGATGGCTGGAACTCCTTAGTACGTTACTACAAAAATAACTTTTCTGATGGATTTAGACAAGTAAGTTAGGCTTTTAACTGTGGGAAAACGTAGCTGATCTGTATTAAACTTGCTGTGGGTTTTAACTCTTGCTCTGTTTCTCTTCCAGGACGCTATTGATCTCTTTCTTGGAAATTACTCAGTGGATGAAGTAGAACCTGCTAGTCCTCTGCACGTCAAGAAAGATTGGAAGTTCTTAGCTGTGAGTATGGGGACTTTGCTCATGTTCGGAGAAACACATGAAGCCTGTTTAGTCACTTGCATCAGTAAGACAAAGTGGCAATCGTCTATTTAGTAATGGAGTGTCCCTATAATATGGTTCTGTTCCTATAGTACCTGCTTATAGGACTAAACCCAGACTATTTCCTTGACAGAAAATGGAGTGTCCTTGAGGTATTGAAAAAAATGCTGCTTGCTTTTTTTAGATGTGCTTCAGCCCCTGGAAAGGGAGAAATTCTACTAATCACCATCAATGACTGTTTCCTTCTGCAGAAGAAGCTTGTGAAGATCTCTTATATTTCATGCAGAAGCATAGACTGTAACATGAAGAAAGCTTTTTTTGTTCTCCTCACCTTTTATGCACCAAAATGGTGTTTGGGGACATTAGGGGTTTAATTGGTAGCTAGTGTTTTGGTTTTTTTTGAATACTTTAAATCTTATCCAATAGATATGTTTTAATTCTGAACCTCAGTAGTGAGCACACTTCACCACATTTTGGAACTCTCCGAAATTTTACAGTAGTACCTGACATCAGCAGTTGAAGCAATTTTATGGTAAAGGTAGTAAATAGCTTTGCAATACGTTCTAGCTTAAAGGAAATTAAGAAATATATGTGCTATTATATCATGTAATTATTCTTTTTTTCTTTCCCTAGTTGCCTATTATTATGGTGGTTGCTTTCTCCATGTGCATTATTTGTTTGCTAATGGCTGGTAAGTTGCTGCTGTGTTAAATTTCCCCAAATTAGCTTGCTTCTGTGGGGACTTTTTTTTTTTTTCCATTCAAAAGGTTATTTAGAAAATATTCAGTTTAAATGTGCTTCTCAGTCATATTGAAAGGTGTTTTGAGCAAGGCTCTGGAGACTGAGGGTCAGCACGATACCATTAATGTGGAAAAATCTGTGGTAATATAGAAAACAGTACTAAAACTTTTGTAGAAGTCACTTGGGGGCAATTAATTGGCCCTGAATCCCTGAATTAAGTCTTACCTGAGTAGATGTATAGCTGTACTACAGCCTGGATGAATCTCCTGAAGAATCTCTCTTAACTTTTGGCACAAAGGCAATTCAGACAAGCCGGATATAGTCATAAACTCAGCCTGACCAATGTTCCCCTAGCCTACGTTTGTGCTGGGAATTGAAGTCCTTGCTTTCTGCTTTTGTCTTGGACTTTCTAGTGTTAGTGCCAGTGGGGTTCTTGACTCTGTGACCTCTGTAGTAGTGTCAAAGCATTCTAACAACTATGTGTCAAACAGAACAGTAGTTTATGAACAAGCAACTTTGTCAAGTCAACTGCTAGGTAAGGAAATGCAGAATGGTACACGAGAAGACCCTAGTTCCTTTGAAGCACTTTTAACTTCATTTGATATCTGTGGAGAGCTTGCAATATCTTGGTTTTGTATTTAGATAATCTTTCTGATAGTTGGAAATAATAAACTACGGTGTCTGACTCTTAACAGGTGATACATGGACTGAGACACTGGCCTATGTGCTTTTCTGGGGAAGTGCAAGCTTTGGAACCTTTGCCATCATCCTTTACAACGGCAAGGATTTTGTAGATGCACCCAAGTTGGTCCAGAAAGAGAAGATGGACTGAATTTGTGTGTGTGGAAAGCGGCTTGGTACTGAGGATTCCTCAAGCCACGCCTGGAGTCTCTACTGACCTGCTTTCCACACCAAACTGTGGTCTAATGAACATTCTTCCTTGGCAGCCTTGTGGGGAGAGAAAATAGTGTCCTTTGGTGGTAGCTTTCAACTGAGATCTGACTCGGCAATCTTAGTTGCAATGGTTTTTGGAATATTGCATTTGTGGAGGGGGCTCCACTCAGTTTACTGAGATGATTCAAAGATTCCAGACACCAAAAAGCTGGCTTTCATGTTGTAGGGTGTAAGTGGACTGCTTTAGCTCACAGTCCAAATGTGCAATTTCAGCTGAATTTTGTTCTCTGTTCTGGCTTGACAGGAGGGAGCTCTGATGCTGTTCATATCTCAAAATACCTAGGAGTTGAAGCACTAATAACGGAGCTTCTTTGAACAAATAAGTCGTCATAAGAACAGAAAGTCTCATTCCAAGACTCATAGCTGGATTACATTTGCTGTGATAAAGTCCATGTTAACAAGTCCTTTGTGCATTTGTGTGTGTTTCTTTTCCCCACCAATTTAAAGGATCTATTGAATCCTAATGCTCTTCCAAAATGAGCTTTGTGTCCTGTGTTTTATCTGGGACTGATGCAATATTCTACTAATCATTGTTTGGGTGAAAGGACGGTGTAATTGGATGCTCCTGAAGTTGCAAATGTCTTGCACTGTTTCAGTACTACAGCCTCCAGATGATGATTCATTAGTTAGCACATTGAAGTCAAGATTTTTTTCTAAATATGTAAATGAAATCAAAGAATGTAAAAATCATTTGCGGTGTTTATTGAACCTTCTTTATGCTAAAGGTCCAAAGTATTCCGTTACTTTAAGAGCAGTCACAATGTAAAAGGTGAACTTCATATTGTTTTGCTAGTCAGCTGCTTCTATACTTTCTGTTTGTTGAAATAATTTACAAAAAAAAAAAAAAGGAGTAAGAATCTGAGGAGAAAGTGTCGGCCTAACACCATGGTTGCACTTGGGAGCAGCAGCTTGCTTTTTGTGCATGATGATATAACACTTTAAAAAAAAAAAAAGTTTAAAAAAGCTACACTGTAATTTGTGTTGGTTAACAATAAATGTGTGTCTTTAAATTTAGTGCTTCCAAGCTGTAAAAAAAAAAAAAGTAATCTTAATCAAGGACCAATTTTAAACTATTTTGTCACTTATTTTATATGGTTTGTTTGAAACCAGAGATGAAACTTGCTTAAGGCGCTGTGCATTGTTTAATATTTCCTGTAAGTACAGCTGTATATTCAGATTGCGACTATAAAATTTAAATGGGGGGAAGGGAGAAATATGTAGAATATTAGAACTAGCACAGTTGTCATTGAAGCTAGAACATAAGACACTGATAATCCAGTGTTTCACTGTGTTATGACTGAAAATATGTACAGATTTTTGCAATTGTTAACTGTTCATTTTAATCTTGAATGTTTCTGGAGGCCTCTCTGGGTTTTGTGTAAACATAACCTGCTCATAAACACTAGTACTTGCGAAGTATCTGTTAGCTTCTAGATGCTGTAATGGAAGTACCAGTTGGCGGTTAACTGGAAAACCCTCTAACTTAACGTTTCTGAACATGAACTCTGTAACAGACACAAGGTACAAAACATCATAATCTCTCTATTTAATGGTTTTTATGGCTCACGGGCAGGTGCCATTTGGAACTTGGTTGTTGTGCAGACTAGAACTGAACCTTGGCATCTGTGGTGGAAAAACTTGTTGTGGCAAAGACCAAATGTGATTAAATGGATGGTAAGACAGACTAAAAATGGATCGTAAGACATAGCCTAATGTAGGTTTTTGAAGCCGGAAGGCATCTGTATTTCAGTGCTTTGCACAGTCTGTACTCTAGAGTCACTAACGGTGTGCTCGTGAAGGACAATAAATGCCCAACTTTTCTAGCTGCTGTCTGGTGCCGTGTGTGCTTCGGGGCAGCCGCGCCTCCCCCTTGTTCCTTGTGGACTATTTCTTAGTGGGAGGCCGGCAGCTGGGGCTCTATTTTGGGTCTTTTTGAGGCGAATTTCGCTGTTCGAGGACTTAAATTTCGGCCCTGCCGGCAGCCGAGGGCGCAGTCGCGGGGCCGGGCCCGGCCCTTTCCGCCGCGCCGCTTCCGCCGCTTGGCGCTGTGGGCGGCGGCCGCTTGCTGCCCTGTGGCAGGAGCCCCCCGCAGCCGCCCCGCCGCTCCCCGCCGCCCGCACGAAGCCCCCCGGCCGCGGCGCCGGGCTCCGGCCGCCATGAAGCTCGTCAGGTGAGCGGATGGCGGCGGATGGCCGCCCGCCCGCCCGCCATCACCAACGGCCGCCATAACGGCCGCCAACCGCCATGGCGCCCGTGTGGCGCTTGGCGGGAGCGGCCCCGCGTCAGGCGGTGACGGTTGGGGAATTAACGGCGCCTTCCTAATTGGCAGGTTCCTAATGAAGCTGAGCCACGAGACCGTCACCATCGAGCTGAAGAACGGGACGCAGGTGCACGGAACCATCACGGGTAGGGCGCGGAGCTCGTAAACGGAGCTTTGTTTAGGAGTAGGATCGGGGGTGAAGGAAGATCGCCACATTCCCAGTCCTTTTGTGGGCAAAGCTGCTGCAATACTCGCTTAGAGCTCTGGCAGCATGGTTATATCGGTAAGGTAGGTTTGCTGCCTTATAAAACTGATGGTGGATACAGCCTAAACGTTTATAAGATGCTTCAGTACTTCTGACTTTGCTTGTCACATAAAAACACTACACCCAAGTCACCAGCAGAGGGATTTTTTCCTTAAAATAGTAGTACATAGCAGCAGCAAGAGTTAAATGTTGATGCAGCCTTAAATTGGTTAAACTTCATGTGTAAGTAATATTAATCTAAAAGTGAGTTACTTCCTTCAAGCCTGTTTTTGCTCTGCTTGTGGTGAACTTGCATGGATCTGCATCTTTGCATAGCCTTGCATTGGTTTTGTGAAACTGTTCTGAAGACATGTAGCTTGGGAAGATGTGAGCATAGGGATTAAGGGCAAAAAGGAATCCCGGTGCCAAGAACGTGGCATCCTGCTGTTGCCCAAGGTCTGTCACACAATAATTTTGTGAGTGTTAATATCTGGGGAAGCGCTTAGTGTCTGTGCTGATCCCTAAAATGAAGGTGCTCCTTTGTATCACTGAACTGAAGGCTGCTGGGGGAGCCTGTGTAGGTGATTATTTCATTTTCATGTGTGTGGAAAAATGTATGAACTGTTGTTTGCTTGAGTAGCATCAGAGACTGTGTTCTCTGAACAATATCACATTAGAATTATTTAAAGACACTCAGGTATGTAGGTGGGGCTGTTGCATTTCTTAAAGCAAACCCGTTGTGGTTAAGCTAATGACCGTGCTTGATCTCCTTTCCTTCACCCACTTGAATTTGCTTTTGGAGGCTCTTTCTACTCTGACTAAAAGAAGAACAAAAAAACAGTTCAAACTTGGCAAAGTTGTAAGCCAGGGGATTGTTTAGGCGCTTTTTTGGGCCGTAGCAATCTGCTGAGATTTGGCAAAGTTAAAAAAAATTGGCATTATTTTGCAGCCAGATGCATCAGCGCTGATTAGCACCTGAATGCACCGCCCGGTATCAGAGTGCAGCGTGCTCCATGAACCCAGCTAGGTAGGAGGCACACGGCCTGCATGTCTCCTTCTGACCTTGCTGCTTCTGGGCTTGATTATTGAGCAAAGTCTCTCTCGTGCTCTGCTAAGGATCTGTAAAAACCTCTGAATGCAATCCCTGTTTCTAAAGGGACAGGCTTCCCTTTACGTTGATGCACAAACCCCAGTAACAGCTCCCGGGTTCGCGCCATTTCCTCTTCCTCCTTCCGCTGCCGGAGCAGCCCTGCTGAAGGAGCGGGTTTGGGTAACGCTCACGCTGACAGAAGGGGACAGGAGGGGTGAAGTACAGGAGCCAGAACCACACAAAATGTAGAAATGGGGGAGAGGATAGGAAAATGAGAATAGGACGGCAGTTCTCCTGGTTCTGGCCTGCTGCTTGCTCACATTATTTGCCTTGGTAAAATGTCTTACAGTTTGCTTGTCTGTATTTGTGAAACAAGACAGTGTTTTGACCATGAAGGGTTGGTTGTCTGTACAGAAGTTTGAACACTAAAATCTTGCTCAGATGGGTCACCGAGTTAACAAAAATTAATGTTTGTAAATTAGAATTTCCATCTTTTGTCTATTTTTTATCTCAAAAATTACTCCTATTTGGATTGGCTCTTATTTTTCTATTTTATAGAAGATACCACACTAGAATTAGATGTATTTTATCAGAAAATAAGTGCCTGATAGTTGGGCTTTTTCTTAGGCTTATAGCAAGAGGAAATTATCATTTTTCCCCCCTGCTCAATGGTTTGTTTTGCTTCATTTTTGAAGGAGCAAAAGGACTAATGCTAGACTTCTGTAAAAACAGCAGTTTATTTGTCGCTCAAAGGAATTGTTTAAATTGTTCACAGAATTGCTGTGACTGTCTAGGACCTAGATGAAGACCTCTGGCAATACTGTTCAGCTAGGAGCAAATGGTTCTTCCAACAACAAATTTTCATTGAGGTGTTGTGGGCAGCAGCTGATATATTATTGAGCATGATTTAAGGGAGAAAAAAGATGTAGTTTCTTGCAGTTAGAAGCTTAATTAATGAATGGTATAGAGCCAGAAGTGTGTTTTAATGAACAGGATAAAACTTGAAGCATGTGCATGCTTCACATGGTCCCTTTTTGGGTGTTCTAACGTGCTTCCATCCGTGAAAATGGGACTTCTGTTGTTTCAGGAGTGGATGTCAGCATGAATACTCATCTCAAAGCGGTCAAAATGACGCTGAAGAACAGAGAACCCGTACAGCTGGAGACGCTGAGTATTCGAGGGAACAACATCCGCTACTTCATTCTGCCAGACAGTTTGCCGCTGGATACTTTGCTAGTGGATGTTGAGCCAAAAGTCAAGTCCAAGAAGAGAGAAGCAGGTTAGTTTGTGGTTTCCCAGTCTGTTTGTTCTGCCTTTGGGATCTGAAAACGTTTAGTGTCTGCATTGGGCAGCGTGTTCTCTCACATTCATTCAAGGGTTTGATACTGACCTTCCTCGCTCTGCCTTGCCTACCTTCTTGGCCTCTGTAGAGTTTTCTTTCATGTGAAATTATTTTTTATGACTTCTCAAGCTTCTGTTTTAAAAATGCAAATGTTTTTAAGCTTGAGTAAGTCTTAACCTGTCACATTCTCAGAGGTGACAGCAAAGTGATTTACAATTCCTCTTTTCAGACTGTCTTTTCTGTTTCCCCAGTTTGTATACTTCAAATGTAGCCTAATAAGAAAGTGCAGAACAGCCTCATGAACAGGGCAGAACTGAAATCCTGCTTGGTAGTGGATAGAAATAAACTCCTGGAGAACTGAATTGGAGAGACTTCTGAACTGGGAGGGAGTCAAAGCTGTACTCTGACGAGCTGCTTTCTGTAGAAAAAAAGCCCTGTTCCTTGGAAGCCTAATAGTAGAGGGAATACTTCAATTTCATTCCACACTTAAAAATTAATATCCAGTAAACTCCACAAAATTTGTATGTCTTCAGGCAGTAAAAATTTGCCCAATGGTTAATCTGTATGTTTTAAAAAGAAGTTAAAATGAAAGTTAATTGTGCTCTAAGATAATGTCTTACTATTTCCCCTGTAATTCATGTTTAAGTATTTGGATCTGCAGTCTTTGATCCATGGTACGTTCTAAAACTAGGTCATAATTAATCTGTTTACCTTATTGAAATGGCATAAGGCAGCCGTGGGTGTTTGTCACAAAGCGCCGGTGTTGTGGCTGCCGGCTTTATTAGGGAATAAGGACAAGGCTCCTGAAGCAATTCTGTTCCTCTCATGTCCACTAAAAATAGTCTGACCACATGGAGAAAGTGCAGTGCAGGCGGATTACCTTTTTTCTGAACCCCACAACGTGAGGTGAACCAGAACATGGCTGTTTCTTTCTAACCCTGAAGAAACAGAAGGAGCTGTGACAGGGCTGTGTGCCTGCCCTCAGTACTCTCTGTGCCCTCACTGTGCTGAAGCAGTCTCAGACCATGGCAGTGCTGCAGTGCGCTTTGCCTTAGTCTGGAAATGCCCTTGGGCTGCAGAACTTGTTACCACCTGGCCTCTCCTTGGCAAACTACATCGGTGGTGGAAGGCTGGATGCTGCTGAGAGATCTGTGGGTGTCGGTGTGCAGTGGGTTTGAGTGTGCTGATGCCTCAGAGTATTTTGGAGTCAGGGAAAGGGGGTAAAGCGATGTTACCGTGTGGACCATATGACCTCCAGCAGTTCCTTCAGCCTGAATTACTCTGTAATTGTATCTTCCCCTTACCGTACAATGAAATAGTAGGATTTAAAAGTAGGAGGAAGCAATCAGCCCGAGAATCATGTCTGAAATTGGCACAGGCAGCACTGAGAGCAGTAGAAGGTGTTTGGTGGTGGGATCCTTAAAAAAATGCTGCCACTTCGCGTAACACCTGAGAGAGAGAGCTTGGATATCTCAGTGTGTTAAACCGTGCATTTCCCTTTTGCAACATACTTAGTAAAGCACAATGTGAGCTGAGGGAGAAGAAAATCTACAGAATGTTTTAATCTACGTTCAAGCACTGCCAGGTCTCACTTGGTTTATCCTTTCTGTTTTATTTGCTAAGTCGCTGGAAGAGGCCGTGGCCGAGGACGTGGGAGAGGCCGGGGCCGTGGAAGAGGAAGAGGGGGCCCGAGACGATAACTTCTCACCACACAACTGTTACCAAATTGTGGGCAATTTTGGATTTTTTTTTGTACAGGTCTTGTTTATGGTATCTGTTTTTAATAAACTGAAAAGTGAAAAAGTTGTCTTCCCTGTGTTAGCTAAGCCTGGGGGGGGGAGGCGCGTACTGGTAGAGGCTGTTGCACGTTAAGCGTGTCCTGGTGGTGTTGGTTATGATTTTCAAGATTTTATCCACCCTCGAAGGCTGTAACATTACCTCTTGCTCTTTGTCCCGTAGAAAAATGCTTGTGTTGGTGTTCTTTGGAAATGTTTGAAATGAATCCCTCTTTTATAAGGCTCTTGCCATCTCCTAATGGTTATGTAATTAAGACTTTATATTGACAACCTGTTTCCTGCGAGTGTTTTCCTTATGTTGCTCTTCAGTGACCTCTTTAGAAGTTCATAGATAAACTTTTTACTGTTTTCTACAACATGAAGCTTAAATTTTAAACATGGTACTTCCTTTATAAAACGTTCACATAGGCAGATGGAACAGTTCTGTGGAGCTGCTGCATTGCTGCTTCTCATGATCAAAATTAAAGTATACTTGGATGTGAACTTTGTCAGAGCTAATTACAGGGCATACTTCTGCTTGGGTGAGGCTCGTAAAGGAGCTTTATCACAGGGATTTTTAGTGTACCTATCGTGCATCCCTAGCAAATTCCAAGTACAGCACAGGGCAGAATTGCATCCTGGAAGGTTACTTCTGGAGATGAGAACTTCTGCAGCTTATTTATAAACTGCTTTGCTGGCCACAGATACGAAAGACGCCGCGTTGGCTGCAGTTACAGCATTACGCTGTCTTCTCCCTTGCAGGAAAGGGATTATTCTCGTTAGAAAACTTCAACAAACAGTTTCACCTGCTGTGTGGACTGGTAAGGATATTTGCCAGTACGTTGGTCCAGGAGCGTGCTCGGCTGCTTGCTCCTGTTTCCAGATAGGCAGTGCTAGAGCAGAGAGGAAAGGAATTGCCTAAGGTACGCAATGGGTCGGGCTGCTGGTTAGTTCCTGCTGGCTCGCATCTTGTGCGCTGCTGTTCTGCTTTTCCCCCTCTTTCAGAGGCCGCATTACAGCTTCATCCTGGTAGAGAAGAGCTTTTCTGAACCATTGTGGGACCTCCCGGGAGCGCTTTTCGGTAAATATAGCACCCAAAATTCTCAAATCTCTAAGTAGCTGCTACAGATAAGGGTTGCTGCTGTCTTCCAGAAGCGCCCCGGCGCGGGTGAGGTCTTCCCAAATCCAGCCGCTGGCGTTCATGCAACGGTTGAGACTCTTTCCCTCTTCAGCCTCTTCCGAACGAAAGTGACGAGTGCCCCCAGGGGAATGCACATGGTGGACGATGCCACCAGCAGCCCTATCACCGCCAGGGCGTACCCAGGGTAGTCTTTTGTCACCAGCTGCCCCTGCAAGAGAGAGAAGCAGCCTTGGGGCTGTGCTTTGGTGTCCCGAAGTCAGCCTGCCCTCGAACGAAGCTGCGCCACGTGCTGCGTGGGCTACAGAGCTCACAGGTGTCCTCGGCCCTTTTCTTTGCCCAATTTTACCAGCTTAAAATTGATCACAAGAACGGAGCTGCTGTAGCTGTTATACAAGAGAAAAATAGTAGGGGAAAAACTTCTGCAAGCTTTGGTAAAGAGCAAATTTTGGCTCAATTCGCTTCTCCTAATGAGATGGCTCCGCGCTGACCCCTGCCAGGGCTTTTCATCCCGCTCCTGGAACCCCTGGGCTCGTGCTGACACCTGGTCACCAGGCCTGGCCCTCCGCGGGCTCCCAGATCAGTGGTGACGTGAGAACAAGGCACTTAATTTGTTTCTACAAAACAGTTGGAGCCAGCAATTACTTACCCAGGAGTAATTCCTTTGTGATAAACACAGTTAAGCATTCCTACAAATGTGTTTTGGCCAGGAAGAAAAATGGATGTGGTAACTTTCAGCAGGGGACTGCTTTGTGAAAGCTATTCATTTACTCCAACAGCAGCTCAGTTTTGTTAAAATAACCATTAATTTTGACTGAAATACTACAATTTGAAGGTATTTTTTTCTGTTTAATGTCTGTATCTTAGAATGGTATTTTGGTTTTCAGTCAACGCAAATACAGTGTTACTGGTTGAAGGGGTCAATTTATAGGAGTTTTAGAGGGAAATCAGTCCATTTTATAGAACCATGGCATTGCTGACACTAGGTCAAGTTTTTCATGTTCTACCTTGCTGCGAAACTAAGGAATGGCATTGATTCGAGCTGCTTTCAGAGGACACTTTAGGAGGGAAGGCTGTGTCCTTGAAGAATTAAGAAAACATAATTAAAAAAACCAACTATTTTACCTGTGTGGCATCCCATGCTTGGTACTGAAGCGTTCCCGTGAGGATGTAGTCGGTGAGGTAAAATATAAATAGGCTTATAATTAGCAAAGGACTAGCAAAGGCCCACATCACCTTCCAATACCAGTTGAGCTTGCGGCCAATCATCGTGTGAAGATCTTTCTCAAACCTGTGTTTTTAAGAAAAAAAGAAAAAAAGGCATATTCTGGAAAGCATATGTTCAATCAGCGCCTTGATCTGGGTTCCTTCAGAAACACCTACAGAATTAGACGTGCACGTAGAGGAAGGGGAGAGCATGCTTGACCGGGAGAGCAATCAGAGGTAACAGCGATGCCAGTGGCCGTTTGTGGCCACCTTTTTTTACCTTCTCAGCCCGTAGATGTAACACACAGCAATGGTTTCTACCAGCACGATGAGCAGCAGCGAGAGGGTGGCTGCGTAGTCGTTGAAGATGTCGAACCAGTAGTTGCCAGCCTCCATGGTGAATATCAGGCCGATGATGCAGTTAATGAAACACACGACGCCTGCGTGGAGAGAGCAGAGCACACCTGGGAATCAAACTGCGAGGGAAAACATGCAGTACTTGGGGGCGTGCAAGTATTTCCTTCTGGCAGCGTACTTGCTGTTCCCTACTCCCCTCAAGAACAGCGGGACCCTCAAAGGGTGCAGGACCCCAAAGCTTTTGCACACACTCCCTCTCCTGCGTGACCTGTGGTGCTGTGGGGTGGGCACCTACCCGAGATGACCTCCTTGGGGAAGCGGCTGGCGATGAGCTTGCTGTCGGTCAGGGGCGTGAGGATGGCGGCGGTGTTTCCCAGCATGCTGCCGATGCCCAGCATCAGGAGCATGACGAAGTAGAGCACGGAGTACAGCTGAGACACCTCCATGTTTTTGATGGCTTCAGAGTAGACGATAAACGCCAAGCCTGTTCCCTGGACAGCCTGACAGTGAGAAAACGAGACTGAATGAGCTGGGGGTGTCAGCTCCATCACCTGTGGGCTTATAGGAAGGAAACATTTACATGGGGAGCATTAAAATTCCTCTTTCAGTTTCAATTCCTGCCACTTTCAGTCCCTTTTCAGGACCCAGGGGTGCAGGATGTGCCACGTTAAGGGGGATGGGAGCCCAGGCACCAGCGCAAAGCAGCCCCTTACCGTGTCTAACTCCGCTTCCAAGCTGCAGTTTTTAAGCTGCGGCAGTAACTGGGCGTATTCCTGTGGGTGGGCGGCCATCAGGTAGTCTTTCATCTCGCTGAGGTTGTCTGCTGTCAAGGAGCCTTCCTCCAGGTCGAACGCATTCAGCAGCAGCAGGATCACCCTGGGGCGGACGATGGGGATTTAGTTTCTGTCAGCTGGATGGAGCCAGCAGGGCCAAGTGATGGAAAGGGGAGCAGGATGGCAGTGCTGAAAGCAGCGGGTGGGCAAGCGCTGCCCAGGGAAAGCCCAGCCTCACCCAGGGGTTCAGACCACCCCGCAGGCTGAGGCATAGCACTTTGTGCTGGTTTTACTCCCTTGTCCCCATTGCCACCAGCCAGGGCACCCGGTATTCTGGGCACGGGCCAGCGCTGGCTGGTGTCCCTTCCCCTTTGCCCTCCGGTCCCACTTCCACACGCACCCCCAGCCTAACAAGCCTTTTGGCAAAGAGCGGGGACGAGCAGCTTCCTCTCCCATCAGCAGATAGATGCAAAGCTCTAAAAACACGAGTAAAAGTGTAACTGCTGCAGGCCCTGTGCCAGGGGGCACAACCCTGCAGGGTGCTGAGCGCCTCCAGAACGTCCCCAGCGAGGACGCTGAGCCCCTGGCACAGGGATTGGCCTTGAAGGGGCTGTCAGAGCATTGCTGCGTTTTGCTAACCACCACCTCCATCATCCTGCAGCCCACAGAGCAGGGCACACGGGAAAGCACTGCTGTGACCTGCCCAGGGAAACCTGTTCTCTTCAGCCAGCCTGTGCCCTGAGCCAGCACCCAGGTGTCAAAAGGCAATCCAGCTCTGACCTTTCATCTCCTCCTTCATCGCTTTAAATAGCACTATTACCTTTATTAGAGCACTATCAAGCCTGGTCTCTGGCCAGCTCTGCATGCTGTTATTTATTTACCTCCCTTTTTACTTCCCCAAGAATTGCTTGCAGTAGCAAGCAAGCCAAATACACGTCCCTCACCTGTTTATGCAGCTTTCATAGTTAAACGTCGCCTTGAAGCCGTAGATGGAGAAGGTCACAATGCTGGCAAATATGGACGTGGCGCTGTTGATGAGGGAGACGATGATGGCGTGGCGCTCGCAGTTGTTGCTCGGCTCGTTGTAGCTGGCAAAGGCGATGAGGCTGCCGAAGCCCAGGCCCAGCGAGAAGAAGATCTGTGTGGCGGCACTGATCCAGGCTTTGGGGTTCGACAGCTGCTCCAGCTGCAAAACCAGAGAGGGAGGACAGGGCTGTGAAGCTGTACACACAGTGCCCAGTACTGCCCCTCCTAGCCTGCAGGAAAAAGGACAGGGAAAGTGATGGCAATGAGGTCCCCTACACCCAGGGGTGAAGGGAGACGGGTTGGGTCCCTTTGCACACCCATTTTAGCTCAGGGGCATTTTTTTGGCAGGGTCAGCGCTCAGTTTGAAGTGACATACTGCAAGATATGCTAGAGGGCACGTCCTGCACTGCAGGTGAAAGCAAGAAGCCCATGGGAATGTGGCAGAACTTCAGCAGCTCACAGCTGGGGGTTTTCAGCCGTCTGAGCCAAGCTACTGCCACAAAAATTTAACATGAAGAGAAGTAGCATTGCCACCTCTTGAAAACCTACACATTCAGTCACTAATAACATTTTGTTGAAAACTCAGTGCAGTTTTTCCATACCTTTGGTGTAAACATGTAAATAAGCCCGTTGACAGCACCATGAAGTGTTAATCCCCTGATGAGGTATATGATGAGAACGCAGTACGGCAAGGAGGCCGTGACATAGACGACCTGCAGGAAGGAGGGGACACACTGGTCTAAAGAGCACACAAGACTGCCTGTAACACATCAGCTCTTTCTCACTTAATGTACATAAAGCATTATCATTATTGTGTTTGTTATCTTGTACTAACCTTTAAACAAATATTTTCAGATAAATCTAACTTAAGAATTAGGTCTTAGGGAAATAGGTATTTTTTATTAATGAAGACCCATGCTACTGTCCCGAGGGTCTTCTCACTGACTGGAAAAAAATATAAAATATTTGCAGCTTTTACAAACTCAGTTCTGCTGCATTTAGTGGAATAACATTGGTTTGCAGCTCTTTGACAAGTCAAAGGTCAACATCTGCTCTAAGAGGAAGGACATCAGATTTCATAAAATGTCAAATCAAGGTGGAATAACAATTGTTATTGCTATGCACTTTCAGTGCACTTTGGCTATTTTATTTTTTCTTTGCCCACAAACCCAGCTGCAGCAGGTTTAAAAGGTGACTTAGTTTGCAGTCTCTTGGGTTTCTGTGTTTGCCTAATGCGATTTGTGGATTACAGCCCTCAGCTCTGTTCTTAGTGAAGGCTCAGCCGGGACATTTCTTTCCCCCCCTCCTCATAACTTCTGTTGCGGATAAAAAGAAATCAAAACTACCTAGTAGTCCTTTTTTTCCTCTCACAAAACCCGAGGAATTGGTTTCTCCTGACAAGATCAGCGTCACCAGGATCTGCACCTGTTTCTCACCTTGCCGGTGGACTCAGTGCCGCGGAGGATGCAGAGGTAGACCACCAGCCAGGCCAGCGTCAGGCACAGTGCCTGCTCCCACTGCACGGCCCCGCTGGTCTCCAGCGAGGGGGAGATGTTCAGGGTCTGCCGGTACCAGAAGTACTGGGTGGACGACGTCTTCTCACACTCCTCCTCATACCCTGTGCGGTTGCTGTTCAGGGGGCAGGTGGCCCATGGCAGTGGGTCCTGTGAGAGAGGGAGGATGGTGGGGGAAATAGAGGCGAGGGAGGCTCTCCCCCGGGGCTGGCTTGTCCCCATGTTGCACCACATTGCCCTGTGCTGACTGTCTCCCTTGGTAGTGCCTCCTGGGGACAACTCACTCTCCAAGGACTGCCCCTCTCCTCTGGGGATGACCCTCTCCCTGTGAACAACCCTCTCTGTCCATCTCCACTAGAGCCAACCATATCTCCTAGGTTCAACCCTTTCCCCAAGGACTGACACCCTGTCCTGGAGCCAACCCTATCCCTTCAGGACAATCATCTCCCTTAGAGTTTATCCTCAACCCTCTCCCCCAGGGGATGACCCTCTCACCTGATCCTCTCCCCTGCCTTTGGACAGACCCACCCCACCCCAGGCAGCATCCCACTGCAGCTGCTGAGCCACATGCAAGCAATGCATGGCGGGACTGGCCTCAACCCACATTTTGTGGTGAGGAGAAGATGCTGCAAAGCCCCTGGGCACACAGCTATCTCACGTTTTTTCCCCCAGAAAAGACCCAGGAGGGTTTCTGGAGCTTGTGCCCCCCCCAGGTTGATGATAGCTCTGTAAAATGTCTAGCACCAACACAACCCCCCCAGGTCCCTCCATGGGGCTGAAGCACTCTGCTGGGCGCCCACACACCTGGAAGGAGTGTAAGAGGTACCAGAAGGCCCAGGCGTTGATCACGTTGTAGTACATGGAGAGGAAGAAGGAGACGACCACGCTGGCAACACCTGTGGGTGGGAGGGAGCACAGGGTCAGCAGCAAAGCCCAGAAACCAGCCCTGGCACGATGGCAAATCCTCCTCCTGACAGGGCTGGCCTGGACTGAGCTTTACCCTCTAGGCACCCTGGCGGGTGAACGTTCAATTTTATTGGTACAACAAAAGGTGCGTGTAAGCAAGATAATTTGGGCCATCAGGATGTTTTAATGACCTATTAAAGCCATGAAGACCAGGTGCTGGTGAAGAGGAGGCCGTGACAGAGAAGCCAAGGCCCTGTCCCGCTACTCAGTGAGTGAGGCCAGCACCCCGCAGGGGTGGCCTGGGGCTGGGTTCAGCCCTGCCCTTCAGGCCACCATTTTGGGAGCCTGCCCCAAGCCAGTGGGGCTCAGGCATCCATGCACGAGCAGGGTCTGGTCCCAGTGCCTGGCAAGGGAGAGGGAAAACACCTCTCTGGCACTGTGTGCCTGGGCAGCCGCTTTGCACAGCATGGTGGAGCCCCACCTCCTGCCTGCTTCCTTCTCTGAGAGAGAAAGCTCTCCACACAAAGTCACCCATGCTCCCCACGTACTGACAGAAAAATACACGAGATAGAAACAGAGAACGTACCAACCCCGCAGAGGTAGGGGCTTATTATTTTCCAGGCACCAATGCTCCCCTGGCGCATGCGCTGCCCCACTGCCAGCTCCAGGTAGAGCAGCGGCATCCCCTCCACGATCAGCATGATGAAATACGGGATCAAAAAGCCACCTGCAAGGGAAAACAGACAGTGTCCAGCAAACCAGCAGCCTGCAAACACCATATTGCCCACGGAATGGCCAAATTGCCCTTGGTGGTGGTGGCTGGCTGGAGGGCTCCCGTACTGGCACAGCCCTGAGGGATATTTCAGGGGTCTTCAAGCGGTGTCCTGTCTGGGACTGGGAATTTTCCATGGGCATTTGGCATGGCTGGGACTTCTGTTGTTAAATTGCATGTCACCAGCAGCTGGAGCAATGTACAGGTTGGAGTTGTTAACGGGTAACGAAGCGCCAGCCCAGCCTTTTGAAAGGTAATGAGAGAAAGAGGGCAAGGGAGAGATGGACTTCATGTGCTGTGCTCTGCAGTGGACAGAAAAGCAACAGGAACATCCATGCGGAATGGAGAGTTTTAAGTAACTTATTGAAGCCTGGCAGGAGGTGAGGGAGAGAGGATGAAGAGGCAGGATGCACCTCAGCTTGAATTTCTGCTGAGAAGTAAAAAAAATCCTTCCCTTCGACTTCAAAAAAGAGCTGCTGACTGAGTCAAAGCCCAGATTTTTTTTTCATGAAGCCTTTCCTAGTTCCCTTTTTACAACAAGCCAAAAATATTTACGTAAATATCTCTTATTTAGGATTTAATCTGTGGCATTAACATTCTTCGCAATGGGCTCGGCGCAGTGGCACAGAGGAATGGGCTCTGGCGGTGGCCGAGGCAAAGAACTGGAAATAAACACGGCGCAATAATCCGGTTTATTCTGGGAATTAATTTCCTACCTCCCAGCTCTGTCTTTATTAACAAGCCCTTTGTTAGCCTGTTAGATAACTTCCCAAACTGCAAGGGAGGTGACCGAGGGGGTTTTGCGACATCCTGGTGTGGGATCGGCATCAGCCTTCGGAGGTCGTAAAGCCTGCGGATATCTTGTCTTAGTATCATGGGTGATAAGGGCTCTATTGCTCTGCTGGGCAATACAGGGGCTGGCTCCTGCTTCCCCGCAAGGAAGATGCCAAATAAGCAGTTGCTGGCATCCCCCCAGTGCCTGGCATAGCCAGCTCTCAAGTTCTTGGAACAATGTTTTGTCTGCATGGGTTTTGCAGACCCCTGGAAAGCCTCTCAATAATTTCCAAGAGGGCAGTGACAAATAATTAGGAAAAGCAAAGCCTGCTGTCAGGAGTTTTAGACTCACAATAAGGAGAGCTGCCACTCCACTGGGATATGTATCTGGGGGACAAAACTACGGGAGAAACTTCACTTACAAAAACATGTTTTTCAGAAAATATTTGGTTTTAGTTCTTCTTTTTCTTTGGTTAATCAATTGTTCCAGTTTTGGTTACATTTCAGAGAGTTTTCACCATCTACTATGCTATTGATTCTGAAGAGAGTTCTGAGTTTTGCTGTCCTTCAGGATGTCTGCCAAGAGAGGCTGTTGGTGCACTCATCACATGCAGTTTAATTACTATCTGCTTAGAAAAGGATACCCAGAATCACAACCTTTCCATCACTTCTGCTCTCTGAAATGTCTAAGAAAGCTTCAGACACAGCAGCATGTAGCTTCTACTGTAATTTTGCCCATGGCATTATCTTTTTTTTTTTTTTTCCTGACCCAATCCTGCGGGGCAGCTCTGTGGTCCCAGCACCGAGCTGGCTTTTCAATGACCAGCATGAACAAAATCCTACCACCTACGCATTTAAAAGCAAGCTACAAGCCAATGTTCACTGCACCAAACAAGCAAAAAGCACTTAAATGTGTTGGTGTATATCTTTCCTGAAAGGAAGAAAAGTCAGAAACAGACCAGAAGTAAATTAGGCAGTCACTTAATGCACAAGTGAGATGGGTCCAATGCTATGACAATGGATGCCGCATGAGAAAAGTTGTATAAAACTGGGATGTCTTATAAAGACAGCAAAAGACTATAAAGTTCATACAGAGAGGATTCTTCAGAAAATGGTAGTTAACCAGTGGTAGTTATACACTAGAAGAGTGTTGTTTTTCAATTAACCTAATTAACTGACTCTTGGTTTCTAAGGAAGAACATCTGTGGCTGCCATATGACATAGACATTGTCTTTCTCCAGTTTTGAAAGGTGTTTTATTATTATTACTTAGCCCAAACCAGTTTATTTCCTGCTTTAAAAATTTCCTGTGAGGTTTTAGCAGAGGAACTCCTGCTGATTAAGGAGTTTTAGCCAGTTTCAAGATAGACTTGCAGCCAAGTTATCACCTCCTAAAGCAAGGCTTGGTGTGAAAGACAACACATTAATGACAGCACCTTGAAATGCTACAGCGGATCCATAAATCTCATCAGTGAAAGCAGCTCCCCCTTTCCACTACATTCCAGTACCCACCTGTGAACTTGCAAAGAACTGAACTAGCTTCTGATGCCTTCACACGGCTCAATGGGGCAAGAAAGTAATAAATTAATATCACGCAGACCTACATCTCTACCTCCATCCCCTTTACAAGACACAGCCTTCACATTGCTTCACTGTACTTCTAGGAAACGAGTGCCACTGTCTAGGAGCAGCTGGCAGGTCTTATGCAAACTAAAACACAGATTTATAGGTAGAGCCAGGTATTTTATGTCTCCTGCCTGCATGGTACAAAGAACTTTCCTCATGAAACACACAGACAGATCAACCTGACCTCCTGCTCTGACCTGGATCCTGGTGGGACCAACACGGACAACACACACTTGGAGTTTCAGCTTACCTACAAGCTTCTCCTACAAGCAGAAAGCAAGAACCATAAACCGCCCTTACCTCCTCCGTACATCTGGCATAAATAGGGAAACCTCCAGACGTTTCCCAGCCCCACGGCGTAAGAAATGCAGGCGAAAACAAACTGCACGGGGTTGTCCCATAGCGGCCGGGCTTTCTCCATTTCCTGCTGGCGGGCAGAGACTGCAGCAGCGCCGTCCTGCCGTCCTCCTGCAGGTGCTCTGCCAGCCCCGCGGCCTCCACGCCAACCCGGCTCCGAGGGGAGGGAAAGGTGGAGGCACGCTTGCCAATTCCTATCAAGCTTTTTAATTACTAATCTTATTAACAGGCACATACTGAAGGAGGAATGCTGGTAAATAGATTATAGACACACACGGCACTATAAAATTGGTGCTTTGGGTGAATAGCTGCTTGGGTTTTCACTGGTGTTTCTGGGAAGGATGTGAGCCCAGGGATTTTTATCGGCTCACATGCCGGCTTGTCACTGGAAGGAAATAACACTGGGGCTGTAGCTTGGTTTGTGATACTGGAAAATTGTTCCCCACAAGGCTGCCTCCTCCGGGAAGTGAGTGGGAAACCAGCCTGGATTTGACAACACAGGGAAGATGTTTCTGCACCTTTGGGACTGGTTTTAGTGGTTGTTGGAGCTGGCTTTTATTGGAAGTGTCTGTTGTCCTAAACAGGTCCATCCTTGGGCCTCCATCACTCCCACCCCGGTGCTCACCCCAGCCAGCCCAGCATGCTCCCCAGCTCCAGAAGTGCCCTTGAAACAGTCCCTGTCACCCATGTAAGCCCGCTGCAGCTTTGAGATCACCACTTCAGCCATAGCCCAGTCTCTCTTCACTTCCTTCATGCTCAAACCCTGCAGACAAAGTTTTCTGAGGGGTTGCTGTTTTAGAATGCCTTCAAACATACACAGGCCACTGGGAGAAAGCCCGTGGCCCATTGTGGAGGCAGAAGGACCGAGGAGGCCCCTGGGCTGTCTGCAGGCACGCTGAGGTGCCAGGTCTGGACGTGACCCCTGTGTGCTTGGGCTCCTGCCAAGGTACACTTTGAGCTCAAGCACCGCAGACAGATCTGCCAGCAAAGGAGGCTACCAGCAGCGTCTCCAGCAATAAAAAGGGGCTGAACAAGTCCAAGGACTCAGCTTCTTTCTCCTGTCTAAATGTGGCTTTTTTTTTTTTTTTTTTCTTCCCAGGCCAGAACTGGGCACCTTCCAGGTCCCTTTTACAAATAAAACCCACTTGCCTGTGTCAGCATCCCTCCTCCAGCACCAGCCGCTTGCTCAAGTGGCTCCAGCACCCCATCGGGCACTGGCAGAGCTGAGACGAGTGCCCAGCTGTGGACATGGGGGAGGACTCCAACCACGGGACATCTGGACACAAGCCCAGACTGCAGGACATGCGGGAAACAGCAGGCCAAGTCCAGGTGAAGCTTCCCCAAGAGGTTCTCCATGAGAGCTCGCAGCCCACCAGGCTCGGTGTAGATGGTTGCCTGCCTCTGTGACTTGCTGACCAGCCACAGGTGGTAGCCAGGTCACAAAGTGTGCCAGCTAGCCCTGGAAATACATCACGTGGATAACACTGAAGTCTGCTGGAAGGAAAAACCTGAGGCAATTTTAGGGCCAAAAGATACTAAACTGAAGGACACACTGAGAAGCTCCAGGTATGGCTAACTACCCCACATCAAGAAAACTGTTGCAAGTTATTAAAAAACAAACGTCCCTCACTACCTGTGGGATTTATTACAGATGATGCTTAAATCGTGCTGTGGGATTTATTACAGATGATAAATAACTGACAGCTTTCAATAGCACACAGGAAGGAGAGCCTTAAAAATAGCACATCACAAGCACTTGAGATGCTTCTGTGTGAATAGATTACGGCTACTGATGAGCATAATCAAGTTAAAGATTTCCTTGGCTCTGTACCTCCTTCCCATTACATTTCAAGCTAGTTTACTAATGGACGTGGGAGGCTGTGCAGGCACAGAGGTGTGCCATCCTCAGCTCGGGTCAGGCCAGATCAGGAAGTTCAGATGCAATGAAATGAATCATTGCCTCTCATAAATGCCAGTCTCACAAACAGCTCGGGTTCTTGCTGTAGGATTTTCCACACATACCTAAGGAAATCAAGATGCTATTTCTGATGCCAGTCAAGATTTTATCGTCTGTAGGTTTCCTTCCTTTAGGTTGGGTGAGGACTTTTGCTTTATCTGGAGGAATGGAGATAAGTCTTTAATAGATAAGCAAGAAACATTGATCATTTCATTGGTCATGTTAAAGGATGATTAGTGAGAACTTTTTTTCCCCCTGTATATCACAAATTCAAGAGTGTGTGGTCCGGGGGAACGGGTGAAAAACAGGAGGGGTTCATCCCCAGAGCAGGCCAGGGATGGCATGAAAGCTGCCCCCCGTAAACCCAATCAGAAGGTGCTAAACAAAGCAGAGAATCCCATTTCTCACTGAAGCAAAACCGGAATTACTTAGCTGAAGGCACCAACTGCAAATCCTCATCTTTTGTCTCTCCATCTATGGTAGCACGTGCTGTTGTTTCTTCACTTCATGAGAGAAAAAGAATCCCGGTGGATTTACAGATCTGACAGCCCGTAGGCTGGCTGATTGCTCCGGGTGTAGCTGGAGAGTACGGTTATTTCCCTAAGCAGTGATTAGGATTGCTGGATTGCAATCGTTCCTCCTGCTTATCACTACTTCTTGCTGCCTGCTTCCAAACCGTAGATGATGCCCTTGAGGTCAGTACTCTGAACACTTACACCCACCCCATTGATCACCCTGAAAACATTCTGCACTACCTCAGTCTCCAGAGATCGATAATGTAAAGCATCTTTATGGAGGCCTTACACCCAAGAAAATACACCTGACAAGAGGCCTTCTTTTCACTTTCATGGCTTTTTTCTAGCACCACAGCTATCCATCTCTTGACTGAGTTTATTTTTAGGGTATTTCCTCCAAGAAGGTGTACTCAATGCAGTTCTGCTTCAGAGAATTGAACCTAGTTCACCCAGCCCTCAGACCCATCCTCTGAAAAACTAAATTGCCTTTTTTTATTTTATTTTATTATTTTTTTTAATTTCTTACCTGCTCACATGCAAACCTAACCTGAAATGACATTAAATCACTTTTAGTGCATTTTAAAAGGCTTGGACTCCTTGCACAGCTTCATTTTTTTTTTTTTATCTTGATCCATTCAGCCACCTTACACCCCAAGATGATTCATGTTCATTTCCTGGGGCAGAAAGAACCACTTGCCTGCTTTGACAGCATTTGCTACCATGCAGAAACTAAGATCTGTCCTTGGGAATGCCAGAAGTTGGAAATCAAACAGAGGAATCTCAAGAAATTTTTGGCTGGATTAAAAAAAAAATAAATAAAAATAAAGTATGTGCATGGTAGAGGATTGTGCTTTTCCCAAAATCAAAGCATCCAAATTGCAGCTGCCCTGACATCAGCCTGCAGCATAGGTTTGTTGGTTGTCTGTCATGGTCAACACCAGCAAAGCCAAGCTGCCTACATTTAATTCCTGTAGAAGATACTCTTCAGTTTGCAAACAAAACACAGAAAACAAACAAACAAAAGCAATCAAAGAAAAAGAGTTCATTCCTGCAAATCAGCTGCTTATGGAGAAAATTTCCTTTTAAATATTCCCTTCAGGCATAAGTTGGTAACTAACAGCTGGAGTGGAAAAAATGGATGATGCCTATTCGAGCGGTATAATAAACTTCCAAGAACAAAAGCTAATAAAAGCAATATTAGAATTTACACTGGGGGGAAATAAGTGAAGTTTTAGACATGTCAGACACAGTCAGAAGAGGTTCAGATGTCATCTCCATCTTCAAAACACCATGCCTATCTCAACAAAAGGAGAATTGCTGTTGGATAATGCTCCAGGTCTCTGACAGCCCGACAGACGATGTATGTTTATCTGGAGCTCCAAACAAGACCTTTCACTTAACCATTAGCGATACAAATGACAGCAATCACACTAATCTCATACTCACTAAACCAGCAATCAGCAAGATAGGGTAATCAGAGTCAGTGTTTCGATTTTGCACTGTGCAGCTCCCTATGAGATTTGCCTTACTCCTTTGAAGAGATAACAAGGTCTGAAACTGCGCTAGCATATGGCCATCTTGTTAATTATTGAGACTGAAATGGAGAGCATACGTGCTTGTTGAAATGGTTTTTAACCAAATACTGAAGGAATATCAGAGATTCAATAGTCTAGCTAAGTCAACTGCCAAGGATTCACCAGAAAAAAGAGCAGCAACCTTGCTCCACCCTTTGCTTGTCATTTTAGAAATAGTAACAGATCTTGTTAGAATTAGTTTCATTACAAAGCAAAACACAGTATTTGTCCAGACAAGCCCTCATGTTGGTGTCAACAGCTGTGAGGAAACACAAGCCAGGAAGCTCTTTGGTACATCCCTATTAAAAACATAACATTTTTGTGACTGTACAAAGAACAAAATAATCTCTCCTGAATTTAACTGACCTTCCGTGTGGAGCACATCATCCCACAAAGCCCTGCTGTCATACTACATCAATAGTATCACACTACAAGCACCGGACTTTATTCGAAACCAAAGTTGCTGAAACAGTGGGGAGAAATAGCCAACAGACTACAAATGTGCAGCAGATTTGACTGTGGAATCACTACAATAGCCATTTTAACAACTCAGCCTGTTCAAGAAAGAGTGAGGAAAAATGATCCATTTCAGCTCAAGCAGCTCCCAAGACAAGTACAGTTATATGTCAGTTTCTCTGACATGCACCTGGTCCCAGCCCTGCCACTGAAACTCTTTTTTACAGCTGTTTGATGGGTGTGGCTCTGGGCACGAATCTGTTTTTTACATCTCTGCATTTCCAGCAAGATCCTTTACTGATTTGGCAGTACTTTCTACAAATATTTGAAAGATATATAAGACGTTCATGTGAAAGAAAAAAAACAAACACAAAACCAACAGCAACGATAACAGAAAAACTCCTTAAATATGAGATGTTTGAAAACATACTGGTTTTATTTGGAGAAATATACAACATACATATGAACAGAGAAAGACCAAAAAGTAAAACGCAGTATTAAGAGGCTGCCAGATAAATTCAAGGCAGAGGATTACAAATAAAAGACTTTGAGAGAAGTAAACTGTTTTCTGCTGAGGTTACAAATAAGGAGGTGAAAATACCTAAAGTAATGTATTTCCTGGGAAAGCTGCTCCATTAGCAACTTCCTCATGCTTTTTCAGATGTTCATCTTAACATTGAGAACATTGGAACAATCAGATCTGGTATTCCGATGTTCACATTTGTTTGAAATAATTTGAAGGGAAAGGTTTTATTTGAAAGGGTCTAGTGCTTCCCCTGTAAAGCATATTTACCTCACCCAATGAGTACCGTCTAGCCAAATGTTACTGGTCACATTTTGTTAAGGGCTCAGCTATTCAGTGTGAAATAATGCTATGGAATCAGCACATTTCTTTCTTTTTTTCCTACTGTTTACTGTTACTGATGCAATTTTCACATATAATGCCGCTGCATGGCTATGGGAACTATACAAACATATCTCAAGTTTTCACCTCAGGGACAACAATATAAAAACCCTGGTGCTTATTTTTATTTTTCTTTTCTTAACAAAAATAAACTCCTTTCTTTGCAAAGAATTGTTTTAGTTCTTCAATAAGTTGCTGTTTGCTATTTCTCAAGGAATGTCAATGGTTAATTAAAAACATGACTACATAAGCTAATAGCTATAAATTGCAAATCTGTAAGGAAGTAAGGTAGAGGTTTCAGCATCCTTTTTAGTATCAATAGGAAGTTATTTTAAGCACTAGAAACATAGAATAAACCATTCAAAACAAAAATTGTTAAAAAATAATGCCAGTCTATATCTTCTTTCTATGGCAGCTTTTGATAGATCAGATGTTTTTGATATCTCAGTCTTCTGGCTCATATCTGAGGATGAAAAAATAAATAACAGAATAGAAAATAGTCAAGAGACATTTTATCTCTAGAGAACATACAAAACCCAAGCAATGAATTACTCCCATTAGCGATGCATTCCTGTCAAGGTGCACCACATGACTTAGGGCACAGACAAAAGCGTATACTTTCCAGACTAACTTCTCCTTTTAATATTGGCCAGTTTACCAAATAGTAGAATGAGAGAATGAACTGGAATGTACCCACAAATCCCAAAATACAGGCAGAAGTTTAAAGTTCCACCTCTGTCCTCCTCCAGGCATCAACATTGTCAAAGCTCACTTGCCACTTGCAGAATGACCCTATTCGGGTCTTCTACCCAATATAAGGGACAGGTGTATCCTTATTTATCCAATGTGAGCCTAACCATGCTTACATACTATGCACTTCCCATTCCCATAAGGAAGTGTGGAAGAAAAAAGGTAAAGCTGCTACATCTCCCTTCTATATCTCTTTGTTTAGGTTCTGGGGGCTTTCCTACTGCACTCGCTAATGTTTTGTATCCCCTCCATACTACACTACTTGTTAGGCAATAGCTAAGGTTGCAGCCACAGTTCAGTCCCATTCACCTCGTATCCATTAAAAGGACTGGCTTGTCAAAAATCAGGGAATAGCCTACTAGAAATTCTTTTTAAGGGAAATTTTGCAGTCTGCTTTAGAGACAGAACAACAACAAAAAATAGGAGCAGAATATGGATCCTGTTTGGACAGACAGAACAGCACCACTTACTTGGAAAGCCTTCGACGTAGATCCTTTATCTGTTCATTCTTCTTAGTAAGAATTTCTTTCATGTTGCGGTAGGCAGCTGTTTGCTGAAATTTCTTCTCTAACTCCTACGTGATAATAACACCAACATATTATTTGAATATTATGAAAACCATGCTAATACACTTCTTAAAATACGACCTTTTTTCCCCCTCAAGTTTCAGAATAGCAGTTTGAATAAGTTGAAATCCTTATTCAAATTTAGATGAAATCAGCTAGTAGATTCAGATGATATTACTGGGACAGACAGAGCAATACAAGCTTCATTTTCTATGGAAAGCAGGCTAAAATTTTCTGAAGATGGGGAACACAATCTTCATTCAGAAATGAATATGCAGACAAAGAGGCAATTTTAAAATATTCATTTCATTGCAACCACAGTTAGTTGTGGCTTTGCTATTCTACACGTAACATATTTTCCAAAGAAATAACAAAAATATACTAGCACCAATGTGACCCAGTAAACGCTATATCCTGTAGCATGTGCTTTTTTATTTACTCATCAGGTAAAAAGTGAGTAAGGAGCTCATCTTCACATTACAATGAAATGCCAACCTTCTCAGCTGTGGATAGCTGATCCTGAAGCTTAAGCAAGTCATGCTTTGTCATCACCAAGTTCTCTTCCAGGGATTTTTGGTTTGCAGTAGAATCATTCAAAGTCTTCTCTAACTGGCATTTCAAAGCTGCCACTCTGTTCTCGAGTTCAGTGATATCCTTGTTTACATTTGTCTTCAAAAGAAGAAATATTTAAAATATGTTAAATGCAAGAGAAGAAATATTAAAAATGTCAAAAGCAAAATTCCACATAAAATAGGTACATCTTAATTTTTATGATGTTTACTCTTTTCCTGTAAAACCTAAACTAGAAGTGCTTTAATTAACAAAGTTATTTAACAAAGTGAGTTAACTAATGAAGTTAGTTAAAGAACTAGAGAATTTCTAACTTAAAAAAAAGTTAATAAATGCACTTTAAAGATAGTTCCTCTGCCCTGCTGAGATTTCATGATCTCATTTTATTTCTATAGGCGTTAAGCAAAACCACATGATGAAGCACATCACATGAAGGTTTTCAGCATACAGAAAGTTACATAGTAAGATTAAAACAGCATCTTTAAGGTGTTTTTAAAGTGGGTAACATATCACAGCTGTTTTAAAAGCCATTAGGGTAATGCTTTGTAGGAATGGATGAAAATGTTAAGGATCATATTATTAACCAGGTACCAATACTGCACTGTTCTCGGATGAAATACAAGAAGAGCCTCCACAGCTGCTTGTGAAGCAACTTTACTTTTTCCTTGTGAGGTGAAACAACCCAAACTCTTCTAGCAATCGGTCCTGGGTCACAAAACATTATATTCATGTAATTATTCTATGGATTTCCATTAAAAACTACCCTCTCTCAGGAATAAAAACTGAACTTCAAACTCTCAAAAGACTAATGACTCAGGATGAGGCTGAACCACTGGCACCTTAAAAAGCACAAAACTTGAGAATGAAGCAAGCTCTGCTCCTTTGTCTATGCTGAGTATATTAGTATGTATAGCATAGATCCCTATCTATTCTGACTGTAACACTGAAAAAATTGCACAAAAATTCTAAATCCTCATGCTAGACTGACCCAACAGAGTAGTTGCTCCCCAAGTGTGGTTCACACTTGGTCTGTGAAATTATATTAATCTATTAAAAAAATAGAAAATAAATTAAACAAAGTCTGCTGAGCTAACAGCTAGTCCTTAAAAATGTAGTTTGGCACTCATGACATGTTTGCCCAAAGAGTTTGAGAACTACTGCTTAATGTACAACTGGGTTCATATGATTTTATTGACACCCATCTTACAAAAATATGAAGAGAAACCAGATAAAATTTAGCACGTTCTCCAAACAACTAATACATTCATTGACTAAATACAGTTGTATATATCTACATTGTATATATCTACACTGTATCTACTAGCTAGTTTCAACCACATATACATGCCCAGAGAGAGACAAAGCGCTGGAGAAGAAGGTGACAGATTATAGAGAGAGCAAGTTAGAACATGAAAGCTGTAGATAACTCAGTCACCACCCTGACATTCAGGCCAATTCATATTTAACCAGAAAAGTAGGATGAGATTTGCTTCCAATCTTTTAAAACTACAAGCACGATTATCCAGGATTTAATAAAACCCTCTAATATTAAACCTTTCATAATTTAAGGATTAACAAAACAGATAAAATATTTGTCTGAATGACAAATCAAGTTGCCTATTAAATACTATTATTGAATACAGATTTTGGAAGTTACTAGACACAACTAAAACATACTAAGAAAGCCAAGTACATACCATAAACCAATTAGAAAGCAAAATGAAAAGAAAGCAGGATTAAAATATGAAAATTAAAGTGAAAATTTTTATGATACTGAACTTAGCTTCAAGTCTGTAAATACGGCAGGAATTAAAAAAAAATAATTCTCAAAACAATGACATTACAGTGTCTGGCTTGTCTATATCCAGTTAAGTGTGACAATGTTTGAAATAATTAGTGTTTTCTTTTGCCCCACAAACAAACAAGCAAATAACCAGATTAAATAGGAAGAAAAACAACAAAAAAAAAGTGTTAATGCAAATGCTGCTCTTAAGAATATGAACTCTGGAATACTATTCTCTGACAGGATCTGGAATAATACTTCTGATAATAACTCATCATGGTCTATGTGACATGAAATATATCATAAAATAATCTGACATACTGGATTATCTGCTAATTGTCAGACCAGCAGGAACAAGACAATGTCAGCAGAAACGTGACAACACTAACCTGAAGTTTTATATCTGCCATAAAAGAAACATGGCATACAGACCTACTTTTCAGCTGTACTGGCAACAGTTGTGTTTGTTTAACACAGGGAGCGGGGTGGAAATTACAGAATCATTTAGGTTGGAAAAAACATCTAAAATCTAGCCCAAACTTTAACCCAACACTGCCAAATCCACCATTGAACCATGTCCTGAAGGTCTACTACATGTTTTTTGGGTACCTGCTGGGATGGTGACTCAACTACTTCCCCTATTCCAGTACTTCACAACCTTTTCAGTGAAGACATTTTTCCTAATAACCAACCTAAACCTCCCCTGCCACAGCTTAAGGCCATTTCCTCTTGTCTTATCACTTGGTGCTGGGGAGAAGCGCCTGAACTCCACCTCGCTATAGCCTCCTTTAAGGTAAGAGAGCAATAAGGTTTCCCTGAGCCTCCCCTTCTCCAGACTAAACAATCCCAGCTCACTCAGCCACTTCTCCTAGGACGTGTTCTCTAGACCCCTCACCAGCTTTATTGCCCTTCTTTGGACATGCTCCACCGCCTCAGTATCCTTGCAGTGAGAGGCCGAAATCTTAGTTATATTTACCTTTTGATCTCCCTGGATCATCTGTAAATCCTTCAGTGACTTCTCCAGTTTGGACTTCTCATCTAATGCAGCTGTAGCCTGTGATACATTGAAAAATAAATATATTTTAATTGAAAACTTTGAAAAATTAAAAATGATAGCCATGGAACTCTTATTTTGATTTCTTTAATACGTAAACAGCATTAAGTACCCAGACTTACAGAAAATTTACCTGTGTTTCTATTGTCCTCAGTCTGGTCTTCAGCTTTTCATTTTCTTCTTGGAGACAAGCAATCGCCTTTGAGCAAATAAAAAAGAAAGTTTGTGAACAGGCTTGTGCTAGTTTGAATTTTCCAAATATTTCCTAGGCTATTTTCTTACTTGAAAGCAAGCAGGCTTGTAAATGCTCATAAAAATGACCTTGCTGATAAGGACTCCTGATTACCTCTTAAAGCCTATCTTGCAAATTATTGGGTTTTCTGCCTCAGTCAGCAAGAAATTTAAATCTCCAGTTCTACTGTAATCTACAGAACCTCTCATTTAAATTTAGCACGTGTTTTACTGAATTGGGATTAGCCAGTTCAGCATCTTTTGAGTATCAAGATCCTCAATAAACCAAATTGCATGTTTAGAGATGAAAATCTCATTGCTGCTTCTTGCTTGTATTTTCAATCAACAGGCAGATAAGAATTTATTTATGGTTCCTGTTTCAGAGAGACAAATGCCAGGTTACCTCAGATTATATTCTGTGTCACATGAAATCACAGAATTGTAGAATCATTATGGTTGAAAAAGACCTCCAAGATCATCTGGTCCAACCATCTCCCTACAACCAACATCACCCACTGAACTATGTCCCTAAGCGTGGTGTTATATAAAATAAGTGTGTTTTATCAGTCAGAATAAATTCACTGCACTTTTTGGAAAAAAAAAAATCATCGTATGTATGTGCTCTACAAAAATCTGTTGTGCGACAGATTTTTAATTTATTTTTGAAGAATAACTACACTGAGTTATAACACACATTTAAGATGAATGTTTTAACTATTTTACAAGGAAACAACAACTTGATTGAGACATTGTACTTGACAGATCATTTGGAAATGCAGGTTAGAAGACAGAAAACAACTCCTCACAAAATTTCTGGATTCCCCATATATTAAAAGTGTATTGTAAGAAATGTAAGGCATTTTAAAAAGAGCTTGATTGTACTAAATGAGTTCAATACATAATAAAAGCAATTGAAAACATTAGTATAAGAAAGTTTCTTAGTATTCTGAAATTATTTAACAAGTGGGAAATCAGACATTTACAAAATTATTACATTCCAAATTCTTTAAGTGTCTATTATTTTAGGAGGAATTTAAGCTATTAACAACAACAATAACAAAAAAGACTGCATGTAACAGGATTGACTTCCAGTGACAAAGAGCATGTCCGAAAACCTAACAGCCAGATAAAAATTTTACTTTATTTCCTTGCTGGAAAGCCAGCCTCATAAAACAAATTATTTACTGGTTTCTACTAATTAAACTCATTCATGGAAAAATAAATAATTACAAAGTATCTTTGCAAAAGAAAGTTCAATATTGCAATACATGTGAAAGGCTGTAATTACACAATAAATAGATGATGCTTTACAAAATTAATTTATTACCATTTTGCTTTACATTCTGTGGTATGTTACATTGACATTAAAATAGTGACAGGGACATTATAAACACACCACTGTAGAGTATGTCCAGAGTATTTCCAGTTCAGTTGAATAAACAGAACAGTCATCAGCTACAACTGCATCAAGGAACAAATCCTTACCTTGTTTAGCAGCTCTGACCCACCTTCATTTATTGGAGCCAGTTTTGGTTTAATGAGATCTGCACTGGGCTAAAGAAATAATAAATGTTAAAAAATTACCTTACACAGAATTCTAGGAGAAACAAAAGTACTCATTTAGTCTGTAAAATAACAAATAGTCAACACAAACAAATGTCTGTCTAGTTAATTTTTTATTTATACCTTGGCTCCTGAATTACAAACACCACTTCCAGCTAAACAAAAATACTACATATAGTCAGAAAAGGATTGTGAACTTGAGTTTATAGAAGACTACCCATGCTGCAATAACCAAAAGACAAAAAAGTTAAGAAAAAAAACACTAAATACTTAGATGTTTGTAAGAGTCAAAAATATAAACAGAGGTCAAAATAATTTTAATTCTTACTTTAAGTATTCAAATACGTATTAACTTAATATGCATTTATGCTACAAAACAAATAAGATGCATTGCTAACCACACAAGGTAAGTCAGAGCCACACCCAAGATGCAGCACTAAAATATTTCAAACATCTGTCACGATATCCCTTGGCATTTAATTATGATAGTTTAAAATAAAACTCTACCTTTTTGTTTGAAGAAGTAAACTCTGACTTTTCAAATTCAGCAACTTGTTCCAACAGTTCTCTTGAAACAAAAACAAAAAAAAAGGAGGCATTTTTTTACTAAATGAACTATGCTATGAAACACATTTTACCAGGCTGATGCTCATTATTGCTTATCAGATTCCCCTTAGAAGTACAAGATGAAATCCCAAGCAAATGCAATAAATGCTACAGATAACGTCATGCAACGGTAGGGAAGATGCATTAGAACTGCAAGACTTGGCATCCTTGATTTAAATATAACCTGCTTAGACAATATGCTTTTTAGTCAAATCCCACTAGCTGCTCATAATCAATGAATTAATCAAGTAGGAACATTATCAATAAAAGCATCTTCCTGACAAATTTGAAAGCATCGTTTATCTCACTAATTTATAGATAAGAAGTCTTTAAATTTAAGGGAAAGAGCAGGTTTCTATGGTTAGGAAAAGAATGCAAATAATCAACATTTGGGAGTTTTCTTATTACTGAAAGACATTTTATTTAGCCCAATATAGTTACCGATTCTCCAGTTCAGAGATGTCTGTCTGTAACTTAAGGTACCATTTCTCAGCCTGTGCAAAGAGCTGGCGCAGAAGCAAAACATTGGTGTAAGTTGTATTTATGAGCTCGGACTCCACTTCGCTGTGTACAACAGTCTGCAGCCCATCCAGCATGTCTGTCACCTCATCAACTGTGAAGGTCTCCTCAACAAGTCTAAACAGAGAAGTCAAGGTGAGTTGTATATGATCAAAATAACAATTTTGTGATGTTGTGAGACCCCTACTACACTAGGTATCACTCGTATATAATGCAATGTCCTCCTGAAAACATCCCCTGTCAGTGGTTATTAAACAACAATGACATTAGTAAATGGTTGTTGCATTTAAATTTTATCTTGTTATCATTAAAAATCACGAATACTACTTCCACTATAGTCACGCATCAAATGTACACATCAGAAATAACATATAAAGAAATGTCACTCTGTCTATCTCTGTTAATTCCCCAGAATCCAAACAACTCAATATTAAAAAGAACTGGCTTTAACGTTTGGAAAAATTGGGTCTTTCTTCCTCCGTACGAATACACAAATGTAAACTGTGCAAAGTCACCCATAAAGCATTTAAACCTGCAGTTGTTTCCAACATATCCTGCTCTGTTCTTGCTCCCTCCACCTTGTAACGTAATCCAGAACCCCTTTGCGGTACCTGCTGTCCTTAAGGTCCTGAAAGCAGGAGTCCACTGTTTTGAGACACAGGCCACGCTTGAAACGCGCGAAGCGCATATAGCTGATGGCTTCATTCTGGTGGTGCTCATTGAGGCCCAGCTCCGCCTGCAGACACAAGGACACGGGATATAAGCACACAGGTAAGGACACTGGAGCCTTGATTTTGTGGCTAGCGCTGAGTCTTATCACACAAGTTCGATACAATTTAACAATTTCAGCAACCCCTTCAGCTTACTGCGTTACGCATGTTGTATTTTATTCTTGTTTCAATACAAACATAGCGATAAATAGACAAATAAGTAAAAATGAACATAAGTTTTGCCAAGAGTTACCTCCCAAATAGTTTCTAAGCTTGCTTTCAAAGGATTATCGTATCGTTATTGTATTGGTTATGTTAAATAATAGCTATATTTCCCTGTGTGGCCCCCACACGCCCGGGCGCTCCCCCGGTGCCCGACACCCTGCGGGCCGGGCCCCGCTACTCACCATGGCGACGCCTTCGCCGCTGCGGGGCGGCCGTTGGGCGGGCCGCGCTGCCTGCCCGTTGCCATGGCAACGGAGCCCGGCCGGCGCCCGCGCCGCGCTCCTATTGGCTGCGGTTCGTTGACGTCACTCGCGGCGCCCGCTTCTCCTCCCTGCCCCTGCACTGCGCAGCCGCCTGCGGCCGTTTCCCCGGGCAACCGCCCGGCCAGCCCGGCGCCATCTTGGTGCGCCCTGAGGGGGGCGCTCCGCAGGCGGAAGGGGGGCGGGTGTTCCCTGTGGTGCTGTTTCTGTTTTATTGTTTTGTGTTCTTTAATGCCATCTGGAAATAAAAAAAGTTCTGGCTTTGGAGTTGTTGGCTTCTCTCTGTTTCAAAATAGCACCCAGCCCGCTCGCTGATGAGCACAGGAGAGGTTAAGCACGCAAATGGCGTTGTGCGTGCCCTCTGCTGTGTCAGGTGCTCTGAAGGTGTGAGAAATGCTGTCCGAAATTTGGGTCTGAAATACCGAGACCAGTAGCAGAGAGCAGGAACACCGTTCTACATCTACGCCTTTGGCACCTCTCTGTCCCTTGGCTAAGTCGGTCATGCCCTAAATTCGGCTCAGCCAGCAGCTGCACGGTCCTGCTGCCTTGGTAGGGGACGGATAAACGTCCAGTTAAATCATATGGCTAAGGAAAGCCAAGCCATCAGGCTACAGGAGACTGTAGCTAGAAAGAAGGTTTTGACCTGTTGCCAGGTTTCTCTCATGGCTGCAGAAGAAAGATTTTGCCATGTACCACAGTGTGTCCTGCTCATCCTCTGTCTCCTAACTTGCAGTGCTGACTGCCGTATCACCTGCTTGTATGAGTATCCAAGGGACAGAAATCCTGGCATTTGGGTGGAGATGAGCAAACCGAATGGGAGGTTATAACAAAAAAGTTAAGTGGGCATGAATTTGTAAGCATCCCAGCTCATAAACAGTTCTAAGTGCCCCGTTCTGCACTGTCATTTTTGCATTCAGTGTTACTGCATGGCATGTTGCAAATTTTGTTTCATTTGGCTCATGTTGCTGAAGTAATCCTGCTGAAAATTAATTCATCTGATTCTCTACCGATGTAACACTGATACCACTCCGATGTGACACAGACTGAGATCCAGTCATCTGCTGAAGTCTCTTCTTACAGAGCCACAGTAAATTCTTGCCTCAAACAAGATTATTAGATCTTAAATATAAATTAATAGCTCTTATACGAAAGAACCTGAAACTGTTAAGGAACTTTGTTTATAATGTTGTGGTGTTGGACAGATGTATACGTGATGGTTAGCACTCACTAAAACTGAAACCTGGACACTCCTTAGTTTAGTTTTGCTTGTGCTCCACGACGCAAACAAACAAAGCCAAAGCAGCAAACAGAAATCACAATGATAATTATCTTTAAAACCAGATAAAAGATACAATGATGAAATTAATTTTTTTTTTTTTTTTTTTTTTTCCCCAGCAACAATAATATGTATGTGGATTCAGATATAAAGACTTTGAAACATTTTAGAAAACATGAAAGGATCAGTCTTATTCATGTGCAGGCTTTAAAAATCACTTTTAGTGGGCTTTATTTATGGGTGATAGTCTGTTAACACACAGCATTTTTTTTTCTCAGTATCTTTGCACAGCGGCTTTAAAAAAAAACAATGCAAGTCCTATGATTTTTATTTTTTTTATTATTTTTTATTTTTTATTTTTTTTGTAAAGTTTGTAGAAATTAGGTATTAAGTAGTCTGGTCTGTTTGTAACAATTATTACGAACACCTTTTAGTTCATATGAAATGCACCAGATTTGTCTGTGTTCTTTACAGTTTTTAAAATGTTTTTGTCTTCAAAACCCATTGAAATAATGAATACATTACTCCACTGACACAGTTGCACTTTCAATCTTTTTTAATTTGATGATGAAGAAATGAAGATGCCTACAGATTAAATGAATGTCCAAGACTACATAAAGTAAACCCCAAGAAGCTTCTGTTCACTTGTGCTCTCTGTGCACCTCCCCAAGACAGTGGGGAATCATTACTCACAGGCTTGGATCTGTCAGTTGTCTACTGGGTCAGCCAGAACAAATTGCTGTGCTCCAGTTTTCTCTCCATAAAACAGGAATGACTCTGCTCCAGCACCCTGCAGAGGTGGTGTTTGGAAGTATACTGAATTTATAAAAATACTTTGAGATTCCCGCATCAAAAGCACCTTGTATGTGCAAAGCATCTTACGATTTGTCAGTAGTAAGTGCTACCATTGAGGTTTCTGCACTTGTACATTACAATTTCAGTGTAATCAGGAAGTTTGCCTCCTTTCTGTGGTGCTAATGTTTATATTCCTGTAACGTTTTGGGGCTGAAATGGCAGGCTTATTTTAGCCATGCTGTCCTCAGAGAGGGCATCAAAAGCAGCTGTCTGATCCCAGTGTCTCAGCATGACACAAAGCATGGCTATGCTGATTAATGTATTGGGGAAGTTTCATATAAACACAATTTAAAACTCTGTTTCTCAACTTCTGTGTGTTTTCTTCATTTTTATTTTTTCCTTCAAAGTTGGTTTGCGGTGGCGAAAAGATGCATGTAGCAGCTGCATTATTTTCTTATTATCATGTTTGCTTCCACTATTAATGATCCTGCACCAAGCCTGCAGGCTCTGTCTGGGCAGATGTGTTGGGCTCTTGGTTAGATGAAGAGGAGCTAATGGAGGGAGAACAGAAAGCAAACTGCTGCAATGTGTGCCTGCAGCCTGAGAACAGGAGGCAAAGAGCTATCCAGGCAGCCTGAACCTTGGAGGTGGCAATCACTACAATCAGGACATTGCCAAACTATAGGGCTGTGTAGCATAGTCACAGCCTGTGCCTGTTATATATGGGTTGAGATTAGGGCAGAGAATCTCCCTGTGTGCCTTTAGGATGTATGGATAGGTGTGGTGCTACACTGAAATTTATGTGAAATTTACATTTTTGGTAATGTTGCTTCTGAGGGTGGACAAAACCTGACCCATGCAACCAATAATAAATTTATAAGATATTGGTCCCTCACTGTCTCTTTTTCTCACCTAAGTACCTTGTCCCACTGTGTTTATTTGCTGGATAATTCTTCTAATGCTGGCCACAAACTAATTTTTTTTTTTTTTTTTTTTTTTTTACTGGCTTTGAGTTTTCAATTACTGTATTTAAGGTTTGAGTTTTCAATTACAGACAACGAAGAGAATGAAGAGCAGAAGAGAAAGTGTAAAATGCACACTTCTACAACAACTTTACAGATTCCAGAAAAAGATCTGGACCTTCTGAAATCAGTGAAGCATCTTGTCAAAGTGGAGCAAATGCAAAACAAAAATAAAAACAGACGAAGAAAAACCAAAAAGGCAAAAAAAGACAAGACAAAACAAAATCACATATATGCTATGTAAAAGGAATAGCATCAGGGACAGTACTACAATTCTGCTGTCTAGAACATTAATGCATCCTTCCTTAGGCTATCTAATGCAGATTTAGTCAGCCCATCTCATGTAAGGCACACTGGAATTATAGGCACAGGAATAAAAATGATCATATCCTTGGTGCTGCTTCCGTATGAAGAGAGGTTTAAAAAGAGTACTCAGTAGAGAAGTAAGTGAGTAAGAAACAAAATATATTAGAGGAATATGTAAGTGGAAAAGGGTAGAGGAATATTAGTCAAATGTGCGCACTCTAGAACTATGGGAACACTGTATATAATCAGAGAAAGGAAAACTAAAGCTGGTAAATAAAAACTTTTCCTATATAAAATGTCCCACTGATCTCATTGCTATAAAAAGATATCAAGATGATAAAGTCCCAGCTTTGGGACTACAATGATGATGAGCTGTGAGAACAGCTTCCAGCAGTAAACGTGGGTGGCAATTACTGAGCTCTCTGGCAATCTCTTGAATGCCACTGAGAAATCTTGGGCATTGGAGGGCTCGCTGAGAAGCTTTATGCAGTCTGGGTCATCCTCTGTCCAGACTTCACTGGTCCCTGGGGTGGGGTGGTGCTTCCCATCTCATCCATAGGATGCCCTGTTGAGACCTCTGCTCCTTTTGTAGGCTTTTCACTTTAAAGCTCAAACTATCATTGCCTTTTGTGAAGGTCTCGCTTGCTAAGAGGTTGCAGTGAAAGCGGTACAACCTCTCTCTAGCACGGTGAGCATGTTGCTTGTTTCCTCTGAGAATTTCCAGTGGAAACTGTTTCACAGCCACCTGTGATATACAGGGAAGACTGTAAGTTTGGTGAGAGGACACAGAATGCCAAATTTGGTCCCAATCCCAGATGGAAACATTCAGTAAAATTCTCTCTCTCTATATATATATAAAATATGTTGACAAAGAATGGCAGTGAGTCTACATGTACGCCCTAAGAAGAGCTCACATCTTGGTCCAGTCTCACCTGGCTCTTCTGTTAGCCCACAGTGACACCTTTCAAGGGGCTGCTGGGGGAGAAAATTTTGGGAATTTTTCTATGTTGGGAAGCAAAATGCCCATTTTATATGCTGGGGATCTTCTGGGTGGTGTGAACAGAGCAACCAGCACTTCATCTGTTAACATGGCTCTTCCTCCACGCTCGCCCTCCTCCAACACAGGGAGTTTCACAAGCTCTGTGTCTCATAACCACAGTGTGGCTTACTGAGCGGGTGGAGGATGTAGGAGAACCTACGATGAATTGCAGAATGAGCTGGCCCTACAGCCAGTGCAGCCACAGATGTAACTTTACTCTCAGCAGGGCTCGCTCCTTTTATCTGGGAGTTCCCAAGTGCTTCAGCTGCTTCTTTCTGTGGGTAGGAGAGAAGGTGATGATCTCTCTTAAAAGTAACATTGCAAAAAGGAAAACAATGGACTATTTTGGTTGTCTGGGTTATAGCATCTGGCTCTGAAAAAGAATGAGTGGACAGCCATCGTGTGGTGTTGGGAACAAGCAGCCGGCCGTGGGAAAAGCGTGGGCTGCCCCCAGCAGGTATCTCCACCTAGTTTCAGCTGACATAAAGATAGACGAGCAGAATGGTTTGGGTCAGAGGGGACGTTTAAAGATCATCCAGCCCAACATGCTGCTGTTCCTCACATTCACAATATTAGATACACTAATAGCATTTTCTGGTGGTTGCCTTTTTTTTTTTGATCTTTGGGGTTCAAAGGCTTGTGGCTGTGTTTCAGCATATTTTCCAGTCTAGGAGCTAACTTTTCTCAGAGGACTCGGTGAGCTCCTGCTGTTCCAGATCCATGCAGTCTGAGCATTGATGTGCCAAGACACACGAGGTGCCTCAGCAAGTGAGTACCTCGTAGAGTAAGAGGGCCATCAAACTTAGGACAAGGCCCCTTCCTTCAAGTACACCCCATCTTCTACACCTTCCCAGAGTCCTGCTTGAAGGCTAAATGATATGGTGTAGCACGGAGGGAAGCCAGAGGCCTGTGCTCTCTCCCAGTGAAAGTAGTTCTCTAAGGAAGAGGGCAGAAAAAAGCCCAGATCAGTATTTTGATGTGCCTTCCTCCCTGACGTGAGACTTTAAACAGACATGGGTGTGAACAAGAAACCACCTCATGAGTCTGGTTGTTCTGATCGCCGACGTGCTGTGACCTACAGCGTCGGGTGGCAAGGTGTGTTGGCAGCCGTGGTCCCTGCTTTGCTGGTGGAGGCTCTCACTTACAGGCTGAAGACTTTCTCTCCTGGGGCACTTTCTCTTTATGGGGGCACTACCACTTAAAGGCCAGAATGATGGAGGAACAGATCTCCCCTGACTTACCCCCAGATCCTTTCTTGGGGCCTCACCCAAAAAGAAATTTATTTATTTTTGCTCAAAAAGAGAGTTCTGGCAACCTAGCAATGCACCAAATCGTGCCTTATTGTGCAAAATGTTTATATTTGAAGGTTGTCTAGTTCCTTGTTGACATAACAGCGGCCCAAACTACGATGAAATACTTCTCAGGGGTCAAAAGTTTAGGCCAAGGCAGAGGAGTGCAGATCTGAGTAAGCACTAAGAAAGTGGTGGCAACTGAAGTGACTCATCAAGCAAATTTTTGAACTCAGTTCTCAGAGACCCACATTTTCACACTAAAAAGCAAATATAAAGAAGGCAGAGACTTTCAGGACATGGTAAAGGTCATTTTCTGGAGACAGCATTGAAGGCTGGTGATGACAGCAGTCCTTGAGAGCCACAGCCCAGACATTATTTCCACACAGCTCGGCTGGTCTGAGGATGGGAAGAGCGATTAAAGAGAGCAATCAAAGCTTTTCTTTTGGGTATTTCTGCAAGTGGCTCTTGGGAAAGGCTTTCCACGTCCCGTCCTCAGCTTTATGTCAAATAAAGGCTCTGGCTGAGGTCAGACTGAAGGTGGGTGAGATGCCCTGTTTGGTTCCCTGTGACAAGGCTGCTAGCTGGGTGCACCCGAGGGATGGGGCAGGGGGTTTCTGGCTGCATGTACCTTGTTTTGTGGGGTCCCAGGGCCTCGTGTGTGGGACCAGGCTGACAGCAATGCGGCCCGCGCTTCCACCTGCAACTGGGTCAGTAGAGGGAAGTCGTGAAAACATGGTGTAGCCTCAAAAGAAAACAAACCAAGCAGGTCACAAACATGTCAAAATTTACATCCGAACTCGCAAACGGTTTTGATGACTTTAATTACTCCGTACAGCCGCTCTGAATGGCAATAACAACACTCTTGTTTGCTCAGTGTGGGGAACCGCAGCAAGCCCCAGCTCAGCATTTGGAGAGTGGCTGCAACGAGTGAGGAGCGGGGCACAAACAGGGGCACGCTGCCGGTGCTGTGGGGACGGGGGAAACTGAGGCAGGGAGAAGCAAAGAGATTGCATGGGAGGTGAGAGACACAGCAAAGAGCACAGAGTCCAGGCCTACAACCTCTTGATACGATGCAATGCCCATAGATCTCTTTCCCTCTTGCTTTCTCTTGGCGTAATTAATGCATTGGGTTCATTACGGACTTGGGTGAGAGAACTAAAGCCTAGGATTAGAGTCCTTGAGCAGGGCCATGCCTTAGTGCACAGCCTGCATAAGCAAGTCATCAGATTAGGCTCTATTAAATCTAAAAGGTTGTTCGCTCGCAGGCTAATGTTCCCCTCTTACTTGGGGAGGGGAAAATCAGTATTTTTTTCTGGAGAGGGGGTTGCATTTTAAGTCAGATTTAGTGTAAGTGCAGTACAGTTTTCTCTGTGAAAAATGAAACCTCGAGGTCAGCCTCAGAAGAGGGTGTAACCCCAAGCTTTGTTCCATTTCTGCAAAATCTTTCCAGCACCTGATCAGTGCATCAGGCTGAGCGCATCTCTGCCACTAGAATGCAGACTGGATCAGGAGTTTAAAACATCTCTGCCAAGCTGCGCCTTAAATTAAATGCCCTGGGGTTTGAAAGAAGACATAAGAAATGCTAATGTTCTTTATTTTTCCCACGTACATTAAACAAATGAAAAAAAAAAATCAACACTTCCGAGTTCTTTTGACAAGCATGAACGTGATATGTTTGTGAGGAAAGCAGGGGTGGTTGCCCAATTTCATAACGATGTGAACTGGAGGGAAATCACAAGATTTGGTTTGGAGCTAATTACCTGTGGATGGCAGTAAGCAAGGATGTGAACAGGGAGCAGAATCGTCAGAAATTTGGCAAGAAGATTTTTACCATTCATGCTATTACACCTCAGTTCCCACCTATGTGGGCAAAAAAGCCATTGCCACTGGCAATAAATGGCACATGGCAGGAAAAAAAAAAAGTAACCAACAAGATTAACAATGGCCCATGCTCTGTCCTAGAGATCTGGGGAAATGGAACTGGCTGTATGAGGTGGGTAGGTTAAGTCATTGCTGCTCTGAAGAATTAAGCACACCATAGTCACTAAAATTGAGAGGGCTCAGGTTCATGAAGGAGATAATGGAGGTTGTGGACATAATTTTACACCAGAGATCTGCCTGTGGGCATGCCTTTATCCTGCTACAGTTAATGTCACTCTCCCAACCCTGCATTTCACCCATGGCCAATGTAGCTTGAATTAGGAGAACTCGCATGGAGGAGATCTCTGCCAGCCCACAGTAACCTGTGCCTGCACCCCGTGCTTTCCCCAGCAGGGCTCTGGGCTTAGCTGAGAGCTGCCCCCCCACCTCTGCTCTCCTATCCTAGTTATCCAAATGCATCTCCCCAGTCCTGTTCTCTCCTCTGAGGGGCTTCGTCTTCCAGCCACAAACCATCCAGGCACTGCGCCTGGCTTGGAGGCACCTCCTGAGGAAGCGAGCAGATTTTCTTTGCAGAAGAGCTGCCATTGCTTGCCTGCCATATAACGAGTTTGTTCCAGACAGGCATCAGGCAATGCTGGCTCCTTCCCTGTGGCCACGCTCAAAAAAAAAGCCGTGCTGATGCGGATGCTGAAGCGTGGTGCCAAGAGACCTCTGAGCCCAGCCCAAAGCCTGGTGCTGGTTGTTGCTGTCCCGCTAATTCCCTGGCCGGTAATCGGAGCTGAACCCAAACATAGGTTTGGAAATTTTGCTGGAGCTGGAGTGGAAGCAGCGCCAGTCACAGCTGAGCGCCATCCAGCAGTTCAGCAAAACCCATGGTGTTTGGGCTTCCTGTAGAGAAGGGAACTTGCATGGTGATTTGCATGCCTGCTTGCCAGGAAGAAGACACGATCAACCACTTCTCCCTGCCTTCCCCCTCAAAGTTTTGCCTGCTGCGCTCCTCAGGCTGGCAGTGCCACGAGGCACGCTGCTCTCACCTGCGGTCCTGCCCTGCGTCCCCCTATTTTCACCACCCACCTCGTGAGGTGGCCCTGCACCCACCCCGTGCACACCGTGCCACCCCAGCATGGCTGGACACAGCCTCTGGAGCTGAGGGCCAGCTCGGAGCAGGCAGGATGGGACCCCCAGCTCCTCACTCCCTGGGCACACTGGTGGCTCCCCAGGGGGCCCAGTTCTTGGTTGGGGATTTCTTTTTTTCCCCCAGTGAATGTGTTTTTCCATCGGGATGAGGCCACGCTGGGAGCAGCCTCTGTCTTGCCCTGTGCTAGCTGGCGCATCTGAGTAGAAACCTGTGATAAGAGTGATCTCTACTTTGCTACTGAAAGAGTTCACAAAAAAAAAAGGAAATTTTTTTTTTTTTTTTTTAATTGCCATCTGTGTGTAAGCCACCTAAACCATGCAAACCACAGAGAAAACAAACGCTCAGAGGTTTGATTAGGCCCAGGTCCGGGAGCACACACCCAGCGCAGGCTTCAAAAAGCCCCGGGCTCGGTGCGGGCGCACAGAGCAGGCAGGGCAGGGCGTGCAGCGGGGCGCCGGGGCCGGGCTGACCTACCCCCAGAGACCCTCCCAGAGAGTGCCACCTCTGCTTTTGGGGCGCCTGCTTCCCACACGCAGCCTCAGCGGGAAGGACGCCGCGTTACAAATTGCCCTTTTGGTTTTGGGAAAGTTCGCTGTCGACCTCACCCACTTTGGATCTTTTTTTTTTTTCTGTTGCAACACAAGGTAGGTCTGGAGACTGACAGGAGACATCACAGTTATTTCGCATCGTCCTGGGGGTACGCAGAGCTCCCACAATTTCCCCAACCAAGTAGCTCTGTCTCAACGGCTGGTCTGGACGTACCACGGGATTTTTGAGCAGGCGACCTGCAGCAGGTGGGGCCCGCCAGGTCTGGTGCTGCTGGGAAGGATGAGCTGTGCAGAGATGCCTTGAGCCGTGTTTTTCCCCAAAAAATAGGTGGAAAGGGGTCTCGAATTCTGGTTACTGGGCTGCCCCTGCTTGTCTCGAGGGGCAGCCTGCTGGCTGCCAACTTGCAGCATGCAGGAGAAAATCAAGTGCTCGCTAGAGCATCTGAAAGCTCGTTATACCTAAAACCGAATTATTGCTATTATTAATACAATGCGTAGCAAGTGCAGCGACAACAATACCCCAGCGTGAGGCCACCGTTGTGGTTAGCACGCTGTGCTCTCTGCTGCGGGGCTGACTTTGTGATGCTCTGCTGCTTGGACAGTACAAAGCCAGATCAGTTTTTGGCTGCATCTGCATTATCGTGATGAGCCCAAGTGTTACAAGGGGATGGGGATGGGGAAAAAACCCTCGTGGGGCTATTGCCACCAGAGGCTTTGCCATCCCACCTGTTAGTGCAGCACTGCCTAGCATCGTTCATATATCCGTGGCTAAAGCTGGTCTTAATTTCTCTGTCTTCGTATTTCTGTATAGGTGCTATATAGATGGTTTCTTTCGGTCTGCTTACATATTTTTACTTTCCCTGGTTGTCTGCTTCGAAAGGAGGATAAGGAAAAACTATTTTGAGTTTTGCGCATCAGAAATTCAGCCGCTATGTACAGGGCACGGGCAGTGTTTTGGTAACACAGGTACTAAATTTATGTCTCTATTTGACCCTCCAGGGACAAACATAATTCTATGTGTAGGTCTTGATAGAAGATGTAAAAAAGCTCCGAGCACATGGTTATGGCTATTTTTATTTCTTCAGTTTATTTTGAGCAAGTGCTCCGCGCTGAGATTAATGTTCTGTTATTGCCAAGAACTCACGCTGCAAACCTCACTCCTAGATCATTTGTATTCATTAAAGTTGCTCCACGGAGACAAAAAAATGGAAGGTTTGGATCTCAATTGTTGCTTTCTGAACACAATAATTTTTCAATAGATGAAAACAACTGCTTTACATTTGTTGGACCAAATTACAAAACCCTGCAAACATCCCCTCCCAAGAGTGCACAAAGACACGAGGGGCAATTTGGACCAGAGAGCAGCCCAAAAACCCACTTAACGTCCCTAAGAGAAGCTGCTTGCCGCTTGCTGCAGTTAACACAGGTGCTTTTAGCAGGCACATGGGAGAAACCAAATGGAAAACACACAAAAGTGAGCACTGTTTCCCCCCTGGAAAAGTTGGGGCTCAGTGGTGGCTGCATGACTGGGCTCTGCTTTTTGTGGAGGCAGCCTGGCTCCAACACAAAGCAATCTGCTGCACAAAAATAAATAAATAAATAAAATTTCTAGACAGGTTCTTTGTTATGGGGGCATAATGAGCTGTTGTACAGGGCCTGACATCGCGCTGCAGCTTGCAGATAAGAGTTGCTGCAGGCAGAGTGCAGGGGATGCCGTTATCGGTCACTGCAGAGGATGCAAATATTTTAACACTGCAAGCTGCCCCTGAAGGCAGGTACTTTTCCTTGTTAGTTGTTGTTAGGCAGTTTGAGAGAGACGTGTTGCTTTTTTCTCATGCAGCTTTTGGGAGTTATGGTGCTTTCAGATGACTTTCTTTTTTAATGTGTGCACTGGGGACTCTACATCTTATTAAAAATGAAATCTCAGTGACTCTAGTAAGTCAAAGGATGCAATCAGCACAGCGGCAGAGAGGAGCCGAAGCCCTAATTTAGCCTAAATGTAATTTCTACTGCATTAAGGATCTTTTCTGCCTGTCTATTAGCAAAATGGAAACATCTCAGTAATTCAAACCAGTGACATCAATTTCTGCTTGGTTTGCTCATCTCCTGTCCAGACTCATTTCAAAGGGTTACAAAGCGTTGTCAGAAGGCTAACCATAAGTCCCAAAGAGTTTTTTATAAAAACAAAATAATTGAGATAAAAAATCCACAGTTCTGTTTCAAATCAGTTATTTTGCCCCTATCTTTCCTCCCCAGGTTGTGGTGCCTCCTTCAAGACCGAGCTGAGATTTGGCTGAAGATGGCCCTTGCAGGCACAGTGAGTACACACTGACGTTGCTGTGCAATCTCGGTTTTTCCTTCCCCCAACATCAGTTTTCTGCTCCCAAAAGCCAACTGTGCTGCCCCACCATAGCAGTAATACAGAGCTATTTTCCGTACCTCTTTGCAAGCTTGGAATTTTGCATTTTGTTACGTATTTGAAGCATCTCTTGGGTGCGGGCGCATGTCAACCCATCTGAAACCCACTGTGTTTTGCTGGCAGCCTTTGTGCTTTCCCCCCTAAAATGGGAGATGTTGGGGATCTTAAGCTACATCTGGTGGAGAGGGGCAAATTTATACTTTACTGGGCCACCTCAGTGTGAATTTACCTGGTGTCCCACCACAGGTCACCCAACCTAGCAAGACCAGCCTGGATTACTACAGGAACAGCACGGTGATGTCCCTCTATGGGTACCCTGCCAATGATACGGAGCTCATGTGTGACAGGAGGCAGGTCTGGCAGTTTGCTCGAGCCTTCCTGCCTGTATTTTTCTGGCTCATCTTCTCTGTGGGCACAGTGGGAAACGCCTTGGTCGTTCTCATCTACTGCAAATACCGCTTCAGGAGGAGCATGATGGACCGCTACCTGCTGCATCTGGCCGTCGCAGATCTGCTCCTCCTTTTTACTCTCCCTTTCTGGGCCAAGGCTGCCTCCGATGGCTGGGTCTTCAGGAATTTCTTGTGCAAAGTTGTCAACAGCATGTACAAGATCAACTTCTACGGCTGCATCCTGTTCCTAACCTGCATCAGTTTTGACAGGTACATCACCATCGTCCAGGCAACGAAAGCTAAAACGTCCAAGCGGAGGCGGCTCCTGCACAACAAACTCGTGTGCTTGGCCGTCTGGCTGACGTCCATCGGCCTGTGCATCCCTGAGATCATGTACAGCCAAAGCAAGCAAGTCGGCGACATGGCTGTGTGCAAAATGATGTACCCGCCAAACGTCAGCATGGTCTTCAGGGTCACTGTCCTGGCTCTGAAAGTCACGATAGGCTTCTTCCTCCCACTCCTGGTCATGGTTATTTGCTACACCCTGATCATCAACACCCTCCTCCAAGCTAAAAGATGCCAAAAGCAGAAGTCGCTGAAGATCATCACCATGATCATCACCGCCTTTCTCCTCTCTCAGTTCCCATACAACATCGTTTTGCTGGTCAAGACCATCAACACGTATACCGGGGTGGTGTACAGCTGCTGGGCCACCAATGGGCTGGACATTGGCCTGCAGGTCACCCAGAGCATCGCCTTCCTCCACAGCTGCCTCAACCCCTTCCTCTACGTCTTCGCCGGTGAGCGCTTCAGGACGGCGCTGGCCCGGCTCGTGCGGAGGCCCAGGGGCCAGGAGCAGTGCTCCTCCGTGTGCGACAGCCAAGAGCACAGCTCCAACTGGTCCTTCGCCATGCTGGGGCGGCGGCGGGTGAGGAGCTCGCTCACCCTCAGCACCCATTTGACCTCCTCCATTGTTCCTGCCTCATGCCAAGTCTTCGTCTAAGCCAATACTGCCCGACGGGTACCAAGCATGGCCTTTCGGACACTGTTCCTGCACCCCAAAGACTGCCTTGGAGGAGGGCTGGACCTCTTAGGTCCATGTGAGCTGGTGCCAGTGGCAGCAAGGCCACCAAGGGCTCCTCACGCACCTCCTCCATGCTGTGCCCGGCCAGACCAGGCCTCGCCACGCAGGGAAGTGAAACCTTCAACGCCATGCAGCAAAATGGAGCCGGACGTGCTGCGAGCAGAGCTGACAGAGGATCAGAGCTACCTTTGAGACAGCTCGAGGCACCCAGCCCACCTGTGGCTCCAACCACAGCCCGAAATAGCAAGCCCCTCAGGGAACCACCAGCCCGGCTGGAGCAGGACGAGCCTTCTTCCCAGCCATGGCGAGCTGCAGGAGGGAGCTGAGCCCTCACTGAAGACCAGCTCCACACCAACTCGTTTGTCAGCCATTGCTTGATTTCAGCATGTGGAGGCTGCTCCCTGTGCTCGCGGACACAATTCTGCTCCCTGGGACTGGCGGTTCTTGTTGCAAAGGAAAGCTGATCCTCCGTGCTCATTACAGAATTAAATCCCCCTGTATTTTAGCTCTTTGATTTAGGGTGAAAGTAGGCTCAATTTATTTGCTGCAGCTTGTATTTCTCTGTATTGGCAAGCCACGACTCGCAATAAAAATTTAAGGCCACTGGATATATTGAGTTTTCTGTCCCTGAGAAAAAAATTACTAGCAGCCAAACCCCAAGCCCATGATTCAACAGCCTGCCCATTATGAGCTGGTACCTTTGCTAGGGTGACAAAAGGCATTTAATCCAAGACCAGTAAGACAGAGTTCTTAAGTTTCAAAGCTACTGTTAATGACATTTTGGTTGAGACACTGTTCTTTGGGCTGGTGGAGGCAGAGGTTCGGATTTTGGATGAGCTGAGGATGGCACCATAAGGATGCAGGTGCCCTGCTTGCCATCACAATTCCCATCCCTGGCACCCCTGAGCATTAATTACTTATTTTAATCCTCAGGAGGCTTCCTTTTAAATAATCAATTTTAATCTGCTTCAGCATTTGGTGACTATTTTCTTCAAGGAGAAATTGTTTGCATTGTGTATTAATCATTAAAGCGTCTTGGTGAACACCAGTTTTCTGCAAGGTCTGGCACTACTTTCCTAGCTAACACAATAAATCTGGGCAGACAGGGTTCTAGTCTCATATTATTATTTTTTTTCCCCTTTGGGAAGGAAATGGTGAAAGACGCATGCATTTTTTTATTATATGTGTTTGGTATTTTTGCGATCTATGTCGAGCTCAAGTCAAGTAGCAGCTGAAATTCCCTTCAACAACGGCGCCATCACATACACTGAGGGGGTGAACGGGTGGTGTCTTTGCCTACGATCCCATACCAGTTTCTCACCCATACACACAACCTGTTTCCATCCCCATTTGAGAAGGAGCAAATAGCCTCCCCTATGTTTTTAATTCCCAGTAAGTTTGGAAAGCCTAAAACCAGAGGCACAATGCACACTGAAGTACAATGACGTGCCCGTCTCCACACACAAAATGGGGGTGCGATGGCTTGGGGCATCCATGCTCCGACCCAGGGGCTCCTCGCTGCCCAGAGGGGTGATAGGGGAGCCCGTGTGTGGGGTGAGCAGTGAAGGAGGCTGGTGTCCCCCGAGATGTCCCCTGAGATGTCACACGAAGGTCACAGCCCTGGCTGCCATGTCAAGCTGGGGGGTGCTCCAAAACCTCCACTTTTGTGTGGATTGATTGCCTCGGCACTCACAGTAAGTCTTTTAAGCCATTTCCTCCCCCCCAGATTTTTAAAAACTTCAAATACACACAGTAGATCACCTAAAAAAATCCCTCCTGAGCTTGCCCATCCATAGGGTGGAAAGGAGGACCTGGGAAATCACCCCTCTCCTGGCACTCCTCTCTATAGCCATTATTCAAGCAAGGAGACTTACCCCGCTCCCAAATACCTTCTGAACTGCCGTCCTCCCAAAAAGCAGGCGTGCAAACCCAACACCCGGCGGCCTCGAGCTGCGGGGTGGCGATGAGGCAGGGGCTCCTGGGGCAGCTGCGCTTCGACGTGCAGGTAGAAGCTGCGCCTTCGCTCGGCAGAAGCGTGGTGGGAAATTCTCATGCTCGGTCGGCGAGTGAAACTGCTGAGGCTGCTGACACGGCGGTGAACTTTCAGCGGGCTCGGGGCCGCCGGGTCATCCCCCGGTCACGTTGCGTCCTGCTCTGAGTCAGGCTGCTCCTGCCGGGGCTCGGTGCAGAGGTGGCTGCTCCTCAGGGACCTCCTCCCTGCCTTGTGTCCCCTCTCCCCACCCCGCAGCCAGACCCCAAAATTTTGCCGTGTGGCCCCGTCCTCACATTTTCACCCCACAGGCTGTGCCATGCGTCCTCTGCTCCTGGAACAAGACATGACACACTCCATCCACCAGGGTCCCTGGAGATGGGTTCGAGTGTTTTTGACCGTTTTTGAGGTGTTTTCCAAGTTTCTCCATGCTCTTGCAGCACGAGGTCACGCTGCAGCTTCACGCAGCGGGAGCTGCACGGCGCGGCGCGCCAGCCCGGCTGCGGTGCGGGGAGAGGAAGCGACAGGACAGCCGTGAGAGACTTTCACTTTCTGCAGACAAAGCTGCCAGACACACGGACAGGCTTTACTGGAACGCCTCTTCCAGAGAGCCGAAAAGCTGCAGAAAGGAGGGCGGTGGGCGCTGCAGCCACCACCAAGGCGCAGCGAGTGGAATTTCCAAACCTTGTGTATGGGCTACAGGGCGACACTTGAAGGACTAATATCGTCGTCTTGTGGCAGCCACGTGTTTTCACAAGGTCCACACAGCAGATTGTCGTGCTGGGTGTGCCAGGTCCAGTATTTGGGGCACAGGCAAGTTAAAACCCATGTAAGACAGCATTAGGGCTGGGAGCGTCTTGGCCCTAGCACCAAGGAAGTCATTCTGTATGGCTAAAAGTTGGTCATTGGAGGCTTTCCCAGACTTTCAGCAGCCACAGCCTTCCTTGCAGAGCTGCACAGCGAGGTGCGATGCACTCCCACGTACATTTGGTAGTGCAGACTTCACTTTTGCAGCTCTCTCATGCTCCAGGCTAGGCGTCACCGAGACTTGATCGTAGGGCAGCCTCTGATCGTGGTGCTCGGGGCTGCTGCTCCTGCTGGAGCACAGGGACGGGAAGCGGTGCAGCCTCTCTCCCCCAGCAGAAAACTCCCGTGAGGACACAGAAATAAGCAGCACCTGAAGAAAGCTGCGATGAGTGATCGTGACAGGCCTGGTGTGCTCCTGACCGCATTCAGATGGCCCCCGCAGGTCGGGTTAGCCTACGTGCTTAACACATTGTGGGTCTGGGTCTACGGATGCAAACAGATTTTTTTTTCCCCACCTCCTTCAAGACAGGGAGCAGAGGTGACATGTGAAGAGCACCTCTGACTCACACAGCATTTCTTTTCCTCCCACAGCCATGCAACATAAACCAGACACACAGAGGCTTGTTTTCTAACATTTTTCCAGCCTAGAAGTAGGTCATACAATCTACCTGATTTATCTTCCAGACAAAGCTATCTCTACATGGCACAAAAGGGGCATACACTCAATGATATATGTTTTTATTTTTTTAATTCCTGAGGTTATAAAAGGAAAAAAAGCATCAGGAAACAGTCCAATACACAACCGTCTACATCTCCGTGACTGCACAGACTGTGGTATACATACATCTTTTTTCCTCCATGTAGAACATGAAATTTGATGTGAACGGGGTTTGCAATTCTTTGGCAGCTAAGATTAAAAGATGTTTCTGAACGAGCTACAATATAAGTGATTGAGCATAATTAAAACTATAGTGCAATTCCGATTTTAAAAAAGAAGCAAAGTCAGGCTTTTGTAGCTTTGCTGCTTTGTACTGTGGTACAACCTTGTGCAATATATCTCAGTGATTTTTCATACAGCAACACTGAATAATGGTGAGTAAAGGAACATTGTCATTTTCTTAAAGCAACTATATTCTTTCCTCTGCACAAACCTCTGCATAACAACAAAAAAAAATAATATTATCCTTCACTGCTCCAGTACACAGGAAAAATGCCCAATTGTTTAAGCTGACCACAACATACACTCTCTCTCCCGTGGGTGTAACATCCCCTTAAATCAATTTTGTGATTGATTTTAAAACTTCCTTTTCCCTTAATTGCATTGCTGGGGATGATCTATTAATAAAAGGCCAACTTCAACAAAACACCTGAATATATGTGGGTATAAAGATTTATTAGTGTCAAAGGCATACCTCACACGAACAGGTTCTTTGTGAATAGGGATATAAAGACCTCGACTGAACCTCTTGCACAAACCTACACTTCTGACAAGTCCTCCATCAGGTTTCTGGGACAATCAAACAAAAGCTTGGTAGTGAAGACAGGTTCTTTACTGTCTTCTCTGCACAGCCTCTGAGGTGGAAGTATCTCATCTAGATGACACAGTGGGTTTCCTGCTCTTGAACAGTTCCTTCAGACAGCTGCAATCTTGTCTGCTTGTTGCACCTTACCGTTTGAGTATTTCCTCTATTGAAACTTCTGCTTAAATACTCTCCCCTGTTAAAAGCAAACATTTTCTTTTCATCTACAAACCACAGGTCCTGGCTCCCCCTCCTAGTCCTCTTTCAGATTAAAAAAGCCATAAAACTGCTCTCATGAGGCAGCTACGGTACTGTAAGGACTCAAATGCTAAATAAACATAATCCAGTGTTTTTATTTCCTGCCTCCCAAACACAAGTTTCAGCAAGCCTCAGGACTGTGTACATGGAAAACTTGCAGAGGAAAATCTGGCTTACTAGATGGAGCCATAGACTTTAAGAATTACATAAACATTGGCTTCAGAATATTTGCCACCTGATGAAAAAATATTAAGAGCTAGGATGCAGAGGAAATCCAGAGGCAAGCCTGTCAAATAATTCTGAATAGAGATAAGAAATACTTCTGAGCAGAGATATATATTTTGGCCTAAGACATTTGACAGCGTCCCTTTAACTTACATTTGGCATTTTAATAAAGATACCCTATTAAGATTAGTATTCTAAGTAATACAACAGCAAAACACTTTTAAAAATCAAACCTAAAAGCTTAAAGGAAAACTGCAGCAGACTTCAGTAACAGCCCTGTGAAAATTGCATAGCATATGGTACACAGTATCCCATTTTTAAGCAATAAATAATTTCTTCTTGCCTCATTAAATATAAAACACAGCTTCGATGCTGAAATCTGCCATAACTCATGAAGGGATCAGTGCGTCGTTTATTGCCTGTTTCAGTCTCTTGTCCATCTCATCTTCGTGCACACAGCCAGGAATGGATCTAACTGCGCTGTAACCCGTTAGCTCAGGAGGAGGAGGAAGCCAGCTCGCACCTTTCACTGACCCCTCTGCCCAGCACAGCACATCTCCCGTACTGGGAAGAGGCACCTGAAGAGAAAGCTTGCCATGAGCCAGCAGCCTAGCTGAAGGCCCCCTGACTTTGGCTTGGCACCACCCAGACTGCAATTCCTTCTCAGAAAGCCCTGTGTGTGCAACCTAAAATCTAGGTGGCCCATGAAGGGCAGTCATTCTTTCACAGTCTTTTGATCAAAGTATTTTGACCAAAGATCAAAGTATTTATGCATTGCTAACAACTGGGATGAATGATTAGCAACCTTCATCAGCAGTAATGTTTTCTTTTCTGTGATCAGAAATTTCCCTCTACCTTAGCTGCAGTGTAAATTTTTTTTGCAGTGTAAATGTCAAACACTTGTATGGTGGATCTCTATTTTCAAACAACCACTCTATTCTTGTAGAATCAGATTCCCCACAGAGAGCTCATTAGGGCTGGATGTGCATTTGCTTTCAGATGGACCTTCTGAGACTGATTCAACCATTATTGCTACCTTCCACTCAGTCTAGAGAGAGAGGCAGCGCTGGCCTCCTCAGAGACTGTGCTTTCACGTGAACGTGATAGACTAAGGTGCTAAAGCAGGAAAAAGGAATGCTCCTCTTTCTAGTGTCACACAGTGAGCAGTACTTTATTCTACAAATTGTACCCCTGATTCTGCCACTGGTACTCACCGTAAGAGCTTATTTCAGTGGAACAACTTACAGAGTATGGTGAGCAAAAGTGAAAGGAATTGCTGCTTCGTGTTTCATTGCTTTGTAACTGGTATGCAATACCAGAGCGTTTATAAAAGCCAGTTAAGACTTACCAAATCGTAGTCCAATATGTAAAAAACCTCTACATTTGCTGTTTATAAAAATTGAAAAAGATAAAAAATTCTAGATGGATTGCAGTATATGCCTGTGAAGACTGGAGTATTGCATAGTTGCTGCTCTGACTGTAAGAGCAATAGAGCAGAACAGAAATGGTTATGTTTACTCCTCAGTGAAGAGGTGAACAAAAATACACTTTTTTCTTTAAACTTCCTTTTGAAGGATATTTTTGGAAGAAAAGTCATTCAATTTTCAGTAGAGAATTTCAGTTTGCATTTAGACACCTCCACACTTATTTTTCTCCCCACGGAAAAAAATAATAATATGGCTGGAACATTATTTGACCTGTTAAATCAAACAACATGGCTTTTGAGCAATCTGTACACAGTACAGAACCATTAGTGTTCCTAAAAAGGCTTTGTTCTTCTAATGTATACATGCTCTCTAAGTGCATTATACCTATTGCATAGTTTCAAAATCTTCAAACAGTGGTCATCATAATGCTTACATATACATAAATAATAGCTTTTCTTAAAAATGTAGTTAAAAATAACACAGTATATTCAAGGCTATGGAAAATCACTTCCATCATAGATGACAGGTCGCTCAACAGTCAAGTGATAAAACACTCTTTTTGAGATAAATCTGTCAAGAAACAAAAGAAAGGAAGATGATCACGTTAGCTGAAGGCAACTAGACAGAAAGCCTTAAAACTTTATTCAATCTTTCAGTTCATACTCAGGCAAAAACAATGACGGGTGTTAAAAACAAGTCTGTCTGCACATAGGCTGTCAGGTCTCTTGTTAATAAGATCCTGACTAAACTATCTTGGAAAGAACCACAAATTACTTGCTTACTTCCATTTACCTATCAGAGGTCAAGACAAAAGAGTGGAATTCTGCTATGGGATGAGAATAAAACAAACAAAGAATAACAAGAACCAAAACCAAGGTGGAAGATATTTGGCAAGCAGGGAGCAATTTCTCACACCTACTTCCAAACATCACAAGAATGGTACATCTGAACAGTTCCACAGACTGTAAAACCATGCTCATTTCACCTTTTACACTCACGTGGGACCCACCTGGAGAACGTGTTGTCAAATATCAGTGTGTAGATTCCGGAGTTTCGAACTTTCACCTGTCCTCTGATAGTTTCCTTATGAGAATTGCAGCGGGTCATTGGAATAAGAACCTGGAATTCAATACAAATCAAACTGAAACTTGCTATTTGACCTATTAAGTGACATTTACCTTCAGAAACCCCTAAAGTGCATATAAGCCTGCAAAACTATTTATTTTCACTGATTAGCATTCAAAATTCACCCAAAGTAAAATCTCAGAGCGTGACATCTGCTTTCCTTTGACATCCTCTTTCCAGCATGAAGTTATGGCTATAAATCTCAGCTTTAGAGAGATTCAAGTGCTCATCTTTTTGCATTTTTTAAACAAAGCAAGATTACTAACATCATCAGTGCTACATTAAATCTATACAAACATATCCAAGAGCAGAATTAGCTACTTCATGCCTCTTGGTATATGCTTTTATACTCCCTGTATTTTAAGGGTGATGGAGCAGATCCTGCTGGAAATTATGCTAAAGCACATGGGAAACAAGGACGGTGACAGGTGATAGCCAACCTGGCTTCACTGAGGGCAGACTGTGCCTGACACATCTGGTGGCCTTCTGTGACAGGGTTACAGCACTGGTGGGTAAGGGAAGAGCAGCTGAAATCATCTGCCTGGACTTGTGCAAAGCATTTGACACTGCCCCCCATGACATTCTTGTCTCTAAATTGGAGAGATGTGGATTTGATGGATGGACCACTTGGTGGGTAAGGAATTGGCTGGATGGTTGCACTCAAAGAGTTGAGGTCAACAGCTCGAAGTCCAGGTAGAGACCATTGATGAGTGGTGTTCCTCGGGGGTCAGTATTGGGACCAGCACTATTTAATGTCTTTGTTGGTGACATGGACAGTGGGATTGAGTGCACCCTCAGCAAGTCTGCTGATGACAACAAGCTATGTAGTGCGGTCGACACGCTGGAGGGATGGGCTGCCATCCAGAGGGACCTGGACAGGCTTGAGAGGTGGCCCTGTGTGAGCCTCATGAGGTTCAACAAGGCCAAGTGCAAGGTCCTGCATCTAGGCCAGGGCAATCCCAAACTCAAATAGAGGCTGGGCGGAGAATGGATTGAGAGCAGCCATGAGGGGAAGGACCTAGGGATGTTGGTTGGGGCCCCCACCATAAGAAGGACATGGAGGTGCTGGAGTGAGTCCAGGGGGGCAGAAAGGTTCTCAGAGGGCTGGAGCACCTCTCCTATGAAGACAGGCTGAGGGAGTTGGGGTTGTTTGGCCTGGAGAAGAGAAGGCTCTGGGGAGACCTTATAGTGGCCTTCCTGTACCTAAAGGGGAACTACAGGAAAGTTGGAGAGGGGCTCTTTATCAGAGAGTGTGATTAGAGGACAAGGGGTAATGGCTTTAAGCTAAAAAAGGGTTGACTTAGATTAGATATTCAGAAGAAATTCTTTACTCTGAGTGTGGTGAGGCACTGGCACAGGCTGCCCAGCGAAGCTGTGGATGCCCCATCCCTGGAGGTGTCCAAGGCCAGGCTGGATGGGGCTTTGGGCATCCTGGTCTAGTGGGAGGTGTCCCTGTCTATGGCAAGGGGGTTGGAATGAGATGGTGTTTAAAGTCCCTTCCAACCCAAACCATTCTATGATTCTATGATTCTGTAAGATAAGCTTTCTCAGCAAATCTTAACTGTTTAGCTAAATTTACAGCAAAAGTGTGTATAACCATCTATCTTGCTATAAGCCCCTAGCAGAGATAGAGGTTTTCATCTCAGAACAGCAGCTGATGCACATCAAGAACAACCCTGTGCTACCCAAAGTTATGTTAAATAGATATATTAAGACAGAACCAACATGAAATCTTAAGACTTTCAGATGAAGAAAACATACATTTTACCTGGAGTTAGTTACCCTGGAGTGAATTGGCTCATGCTGCATAAATGTCTTTTATTCTGCCAGTGAAATCCACAGCAACTGGCACTACTATGGAGACCTACTGGCTGTACTGGCTGATTTCTCTGGGCAGCCTATTGAAGTGTACTGCAGTTCCTAAGGTAGTAAGGAAAAAAAAATCCCACTAGGAAATAAAGGTCTTACTTTGCACTGATCCAGTGGTGTGTCTTCTGATTCTTGGTAGACAACGCTGAAGGAGATGCTTTTAGGGTCTGAAGAAAATACCCAGCTTATTGTTAGCCCCATCTCTGTAACGGTGATGGGAATGATACTGTAAGTGCTAGATTTAATGAACAGCTCTCTGTTGCCTTCCCCAAAATTCAAGATCTCCTCCACTGTAAGGGGCAGCTTGATCCTGTGATGGAGAAAGATACAATAATTTGAAGAGATTGAATCTGATATTGTGACAAAAACAATAATCATTATTCTGTTTTCTATCTATTTGAGGCAGACTCCACAGCAACTTTGGGACAGGTCCATAGGATGTGGGAAACTTCAGCCCCAGATGAAAGCACAGAGAAGATGACTGATATCAAACACTTTCACTGCTCTGGCAATTGTGGGTATTTGTCACTTACTTATTTCATTTCAACTAGAAAAAAATTGTGCTTGGAATGAAGCTTTTTAGCACTTTCATGATTTTTAAAGAGTCTGCTGCCCTCTACTGTTCTTTTTACACAAAAGTTTAAATGAATTTCAGTAACCTACTTTACTCCCTATCTAGAAATCATTTGTACAGGAAACAGGGATCAGGAGTGCAGAGGGGAAAGACGGATGGAATGTGAACAGCAGATTTGTCTAGATCCTCTGGAGCACTTATTGCTACAGCTTGGTCTGGTTTATCCAAGCAAGCTGCATAAAAGCTGATTCAACATACCTCCAATGAAAAAGGAGGTTCTCAGCACTTGGATGATCCTGACTCCTGAGGCATTTTATTAGCCTACCTCATTCTTACCTCATTCAGACTGCAGTGAGGACCTTAAACAGCAGAACACTGCTTGTCTTTTTCAAAGGAAAGCAGTGATTTCTAAGAGCTGAGGATCTCACCGACTTTATACTAACTAAAACTGATCTAACACATCACTCTTCAGGCCAAATAAACTGCTTCCCAAGCAACGAGCTCACAGTAAATCACAGTACCGTGATGTGTTTATCAGCAGCTATCAAAACCTAACAGATTTGCCAGAAAATACCACACAGTCACCATGATCATTTCCTGTTTTAGTGTAAGAAGTTCAAGCTTCCAGTCATTCATACACAGTGGTTAGGGATCACAACTCATTTATTATGAGAACTGTTACACTTTGGCCAGAGAGGAAGCTTTCCCCTATAGCTGGGCTATCCCCTCTGCCCCTCCTCAGACCACGTTCTGCTGTGGCACACAAGCAATCAGCTCTTCCAGGAGTGTGCAGGACATGTTCACATAGCTCATATCTGAGTTCAGAACTTTATCCTTTCAGCCTGGTAGTAATGAAACTGTTCTGCTTACATGATTTCTCCTGACTTCAACAAGCTTATCTCAGCATCTTGAGCAACTTGCCACTCTTCTGATTCATCATAGGTCGAAGAATTGCACGTGCTGTTTCTAGGACAAGAAAATATAATCAAGTGGTCAAATATTATCTGCATGCATAGGTCTTCCTGAAGCAGAAATGTTTTAATAGCCTTGATGAGAAACTCTAGAATTTTATTTTGTATGCTGTAGTGACAAAACTGCCCAGGCAGAAGTACAGCCCTGTTCTGCTAACCACTGTGCAAAAATGCAAAACAGCTCCTATTCCGCTTTCATGTGCTAAGAGGAAGAGATGCGTCCAGAACATCTCTTCAGCAGTCTTAGGATATACTCCCCGTTGAGATGCTGACAGGTCTTAAAGCTTCCCTGATGGGTGTAAATCTTCATGGGGAACAGAAACAAACAACACCATCCAGACTCTTCTCTTAAACGAAGCCTCCCCGGGGATATGACATTTGTCCTGGATTTAACCTGTGAGGTGTTTCACCAGCATTTTATCTAGTTCCTTATTCTGACAAACAGTACACAAAACATATCTTCTCACTGTAGAATCACTATCATTATCTCCTTTTCACACAAAAAATACTAGATGATTCAAATACACCAAAGAAGCTGCTGCAGGATGACGAAGTTTTATGCCTCCCACCCACCACGAAGTGTCCCAGGGAATGAAGGAAGTAGATGGAAGAATCTCCCATCCACTCCTTACCTCAAAAAGTGTGCCTGCTCTGAGTACACACTGGAGTAGCACCGACTATGAATTACACGGCTGGGGCAGAGAGGTAAACAGGAGAGAAGAATGAATTTTGAGAGTCAGTAAGTAAGTTAGAGCTTCTCTATCTGATACTTGTTTCCTGCACCTTAGCAGGTTGGTAGCTGAGACAATTAGGCTGTCATTTTGCCAGAAAATACCCAACATTGTTATCTACAGGGAACCAAACACTTGGTACCTTCCAAAAGCCAGTGGAACCTAATAAAACATGCTTTTGAACAGTCAAGTCTAATCATATAGCAAGGGCAGGATTGTTACACATTCTGTAGACCAATTCTCAAAACCAACGCAGAGTTTAGCATTTCCCAGACATGAGGACAGACTGGGAGAAGTGATTTAAACTCATGATTTCAGAAGAACTCATGATTTAAATGGTCTCGTCGAGACCATTTCTTCCTATACGACCTCTTCACACTAGGTGGCAGCCTGGGGAGCACTACGAGTATGTACCACTACACAGACCTCTGGCCTACCTGTTGAAATCCACACTTAAAAGCAAAACGAAGCAGGACTGATAAGCACGAAGTACTGAAGCATATTAAAAACACTACAACAAGAGAACAATTCAGCATCCTTGAGGCACAGACTGCTAGAGGCTGGAAGGATGTTTTGAAAAAAAAATCATGCTTGTCCTGTTATGCTTTCCCTCAGGCATGTGCTGTTGGTCACTGTCCCTGGGCTGGATGGTCTGGCCCAGCTGGGCCTGCTGCTACCTAGCAGGTCAGACACATCACAGGCACCCTAAATTAGCTACCCACCTTCCATTCCAGCCCACCAAAGGGAAAGGAAAAGAAAAAGAATACAGTGGAGGAACAGAAGGGAGAATGCATGGACAGCCCTTGGAAAGAGCAGGAAGAGAGGCACAATTTGGGATGAAGCACGGAGGACACGGAGCTTGCTGAGTTCACAACAGGGTACGTGAGAGTATCTGGTCTGAAGGAGTTCGTATGGTTGCAAGGAGGACGGAGGAGTCATGGGCTGACCCTGACGTACTTGAGGATGAGAAAGTGTCGTGCAGACAGCTGATGAAAAAGAGTGGACAGAACTGAAGATATCCCGCGGTGGATGTCCTGCACATTGGTACTTAGGAAGTCCCAGCCATTTCTCAGAAAAAAAAAATAATAAAAAATAAATCAGGATTTAACTATGCTACATTCTGTATGAAAACAAACAAACAAAAAACACACACACACACCCTCCCACACACACACAAAAATGCCTTCCTTGCCTTGAAACTGGTTACACTCTATCTGTAAGAGCAGAGGCAACTGGTGCATGCACAGAAAGCAAGCCAGGGAAACCATCTGCCAGGACAAAGGGCTGTCTCTGTGCATCAAGTGACAACATGCAAAATCTCATGAGATACTTTTAGCGTTGTATTACAGAAGAGGTGTGGCAAAGGCCCTGAGATGAAGCCAGTTTTCAATCATCAGGCAAGTGCAGCGTTTGCCAGAAGTTCAGAAAGCAGATTTCGAAACAACAGGTTGGGGTTATCAGGGTGCCTTCCAGCCCCTTCACCAGCAGGAGGCAGCAAATATGATTATCAGAATCAGCACCAGAAATAGTGACAAGCCCTCAAGACCCTAAACACTGCACCGTGTGTAGGTCACCAACATTACAACCAGCTCTGTGTGTAACCCTAGCTGATTTCAGTGGTGAGCTACCTGCTCTCAAAAATGAACTTTTTTTTTTTTTTTTTCCTAGATGCCTTTGAATTTTCTCCTCGCTCAGTTCTTTAGAGGATATTAGAGGGAAACCGAGGCAGGCCGACAGCAGAGGCTGCTGCTAGGTTGGATTTACACTGCTAACCCCCAGGAGCACCAGGCCCTTTCAGCAGGGCTGCTGCCCAGCCCAGCAGCACGCAGCTGGCTCAGCTCTGTTTTCCACAATTCCTAGGCTGCAGCAATAATTCAGTCATACTAGAGTAGGCATCATGCAGGCAGACTGAGGGATGTCATCTGATCTTACAGAGCTGTATATATGCAGGTTTATGTATCAACAGCCCATGCTGGAGAGGGCTTCTTAGAACAGGCCATCCAAAAATACGTTGCAGAAACACATTTTGTGAAACCAAGGAGGACACAGGGCAAATTACAGTTAAGGGAGCAAGCTGAAATAAACTCTCTCTGAGTTTCTTTTCATTACTATCTCACGACAAAGAGCTGAAAGCTGCTGATTCTGTAGTCTTCTTTGGTAAAGAGTTTATTTGAAGCTAATGGAAATGGATGAATGATGCCAGGGTACCTTGCTTATGGATTAGGGCAATGGAAATGGGAAGGGTCTCCACGGGAGACCCTTCAGTAGTTCTTCTCCAGTAGCTCTGAATACCTTCCGGTTTTCAGGAGTTTAAATGGGCCTCGTTGGTAGAAAGGGCTTATTGCTGGCCCTCTACAACACGGTGGGACTTCATCTTTTCTCAAGGCAGACACTGACATTCATTTTAGGGTACATATGCCACCACATAGCTTAGCCACAGCTTTGTCATACTCATATCCTATTCTGCATCTGAAAATATCTGCTAAAAACAGGCAGCTGTTGCACCCTCTTGTTCACTTGTTTGATAGGAACAGTTTGTTAATATTTAGCACCTTGCTGCAGATTTGTTTCTCCGACACAGGAATTGCTACTACGTGTACCAAAGCACGAGAGAGAATTCAATGTAATTTTAAAGAGCATTATGGGGCCATGCATTTCTTCTGCAAGTGGTCTTCTATCAGTAAATGACGCTGTAGGGCTAGGCCAGATTTGCAGGTACCACATCCAAGGATGCAGAAGTGCAAGCATAGTGCTCTGCGGGGCTGAATCCCCACAGCACTACAGCTCTGCTCAGGCTGCTGCAAAGACAGACTTCATGGGCTGTTTTTTCTGCACACCGCCTCCCTCTCTTGCAGAATCTGTCCATGACAAAGGCTATAACTTTTCTACACTGCGCACTGCTTCTGAAGACGAGTCTGCAAAGCTTACCAAGAGCAGTGAGGCTCACTAAGGAAGCGAGCACAGCTGATAAATGCACCTTGGAAACACATCTAGGAAACCACCTGGAATGTCGCATACAATGCAGAGTTTTGCTTTATGGCATGTGCAGGCTTCTTATCTAGGAAAGGATACCACAGGAAAGGTCAAATGAAAGATACAGCTCATGCAGAGCTGTGGCAGAGGCCAGGCATGTAGCTTGGTTACAAGGAGTGCACAGAGCTGTCCCTAATCACAGAAGGGACAAACAAGAGCAGAGTTATCACCTCATCCAGTGGCATCGCCCAGGCACCTCTGCTTCTCTGCACCCTCTCCAGGACCTCCTCACAACTATTTCTCTCCCTGGTCTTGTACCCCACAGGCTGTAAGTCAATTCCACCCCTGCAAGTGAAAGAGTCACCCTTGCATAGGGTGGGCTCCTTCCATCTCCTTTTTAAACATACAGAGGCCCTCCTATCTTTTTTGTTGTCTCTGAAAGAAAATTTAGCACATGCATTAACGTTAACCAGGAACAAGATTGCCTTAGAGGTCAAAGACTCACTTGGGGATGGCCACCAACACAATTTATTTCTGTGCATCTCTGCTCTACTCATCTCAGATGCAAAAATAAAAGAGAAAAAAAAAAAAAAAAAAGGCACTAGAATATTTTTTTTCCAGAAAAAAATACAAAGCCTAGAAAAAAATGGAAAACCTAGTATTCTCCAATAGCTCTCATAACGTACACAAGTGGTCAAAACAGGAAAGTGGTACATGCAGATTAAGTTTTAAGTCTGCAAATATTTTTTGAAAAATAAATCATTTGATTGCGGTAATTTCAATAGAAAGGCCACAGGTAAATGAAAACACAGATATTTTGAACTGGATCTTGAGAGCACAGCGCGTTCATATTACCATACCTGCAGTTGCATCACTCAAGGATGTGCCTCAAAAACAAAGCAAAAACTTCACATCACATTGCTTTGGTCAACAGCTACGAAAGCCGTGACACAGCTACACAGATTTCAGCGCTGATAAATAAAGCAAACTGCTGGCTTCTGACTTCCTTTGCAAGATATGACAGCTGCGTATCGCCAAGATGTGACACTGTTTAGTAAGTGACTGTTTTCTCGACTTCAGGTAAATAGGTAGACAGTAAAAATACAGCTTTAGCATTTAAAAGATTCAAACTTGAAAGATTTTGTTAGATTAATAGATGTTGTCTGATTTGATATGCAAAATGAAAGAGAAATGGTGGGATTATATTCAAAGTGTTGGAGATACTGATGTTGCATTTTAGTTTTGTTATTAAATCTTTTCTGATGCCTTTTTCCTGCAGCAGCTTTTTCATTTACACTTGTTAGCTTTTGAAAAAGTCCTTTAGACAATTTTTGGATAGCTGGAACTTAGATGATATTTGTATTAATCATCTCATTTTCATTTATGCTCCAGAATCTATTTTTCCTACTTATATTTGCTTGAAAACTGCTTCTCTTTCCCAACAAATACATACATGAGATAATTTCACCTTTTCTGATTACAACCTCAAAACCCTTTTGCAATGAAATTAGTTCATTTTTAAGCAAGGTAAAATTAAATGATGTTGATGAGCATTATTTAACCAAATGGGAAAACAGACAAATAAACAACAAACAAACAAACAAAAACAAAACAAAACAAAAGCACCACTGTAACACAGACTACCAGCTCCTGGTATAACCAAATCCATGTACTCTGAATTCCCAGTGTCCTGGAGATTATAAACACCCTTCTTCTGGTGACAGGATGAGAACTATCCATGCTGGAGCAAACCAGAATAGCATGTTGTCACTCACCATTACTTTCCTGAATTTCCATTTCATTATTTTGACAGCTATTTCTAAACGAACCAGATTTCAAAGTAAAACCTGTATTAACGTACTGGACACTGCACTGCTTTCTTCAATTCGCTTCTCTCACCATGATGTTCTTGTGCAATTTAAGCTTCATTTAAAATTCTGTATCTTTTTAGAACCTAATTTCAGTCCATTACAGATTCTAACATTTTCCTGCAAATAAACTTATCTTGCTCAAAATTCTCCTGATCACAGCATTTTGTTCTTCCTCCTTCCTGTCTACCTTACACAATGCTTTCCCACTATTTGAGTTCAGGTAGAAATATTACTTCTGTTACTTCTTTTGAAAAAAGCTGGAGTAAGTCTATGAACAGTCTGACAAGGCAGAGCAACTCTGAAGTTTGAGACAAAACAATGCAGATTTTAACTCAGGTGTATGAGGATAAAAGCAGAATACTATAAGAGCTTCTGGCTAGAAAAGTATCAGGTATAATAATAACGAATCATGAATAAATGAAAACTTTTTAAAATGGAAATTGTTGTACTTTCTTTCTTTTAAAAGTTACCATTCACTGGAAAAAGAAAAAAAAAGAAAAAAGCTTACTGGTCATTGTTTTAGTGGACTGGAGAGCTTCTGCAGAAGGTAAGGATCTTCCCCTTCATTTCTAATTTCTGCACCAGTTTATCACACTTGCAGCATATTTTCAATGTGAAAATACTTGACAGAGGTAGCCAGCTGATCCAGAAGCTGTTCAGCCTCATAATGCAGGATCAGCCTTTAAGGCACAAATATTGAACAACTCTGAACTGTAACATCAGCTTGTCTGAAACACAACAGTTGAGACTAAAAAGTTTTTAGCTTTACTATCTCTTTCTGAGCTCCTTATTGAGCTTATTAAACAAACAAATAAATAAATAACCTATTTTTATGCATGTAGGACTTTCTATTTTTTTAAAGAGGGGTTCATAATCAGTCAGACGCTTCAGACTCATTTCTTCTGATATCAAACCAAAAAGGAACTTAAATAGCTACATCCAGCCAGGAGAGGAAGGAAAAGAAAGAACACTAAAGCCTTTAAGATCACAAAAACATATAAAAAATATATGTATAATATCAGTTGACAGGTCACTTTCAAGGACTCCCATAATCTTTTACTATCTGTTTGATGGTGTCAATCACCTCACCTCTTTCCCAGAATATGATCCATACACCCTAAGTTTAGGGTCACACACTTTACATTCCTCTGCTAACTGAGGAATGTAAAGTGTGTGACATGCTAAAAAAACACTTTCAATTTAGAAGGATCCTTGCTGCAACTTTCTTTTCTCCATCAGTATACAAATCTGCTTATGTCAGTGCAAAGGCAGTATGTGGGGGAAACAGGATATCAGAACGGTCTACCATTTGTACATAAGAAAATTCTTCAGAGTTGCCATTTAAAAATTATCCGAGCCTGGCTTCCATGTGAAATCCACAGTAAAATTCCCATCTGCTTTCACCAAAACCAAATTAGGGTATTACTGCCTGAATTTGGACATTCCAGTGAAGAACAAAATTTTGAAGGATTTTGGTCTGTCCAGAAGGTAAATACTGCATTCCACTATAGTAAAAGCAATTATTGATTAAAAGCAGGTATTAAAATTGCTTCTTTTGAGGGAGTCAGTAAGGCTCTCCCAAAGGCAAATTTCCAGTAAGCTTGAACACCAGAAAGGTGTACAACTTCGGTAGGGCTACTGATGTAATGTTATGTTGTCAAACTATGTAACGTGGTAATCTCTTTGTTTCAGCTTACAGGAAAACACATTTCCTTCAGAAGAAAGAGGCAAGAAACATCAGCTGACAGCTGTTTCAAAGAGTACGTAAAATCAAACAATGTGCTTCCATTTCTTTCAGAATGCATTGCTTTGATGTTGTCGAGCCTAACTTACTTTTGCTGGTTAGCTTCATCTCGAGCTTGGCTAAATAAGGCACTTTACAAAGAGATGGTAACTTTTCAAAGGGACACGCAGTCTTATAGGACTTCTCTGGTGACTAACAGACTGTGTTGGCCCTGCTGCTCAGCCCCACAACTGGGGCTGAGCAAAAAAAAAAGCCCCACACATTTTTTTGGATGACATTCAATCTGCTGCACATTATAACTCACACAGGAAAAGCCATCCTGCCATTCTAAATGATTCAGAGGTGAATTCTGCTCATCTTATGCTGAGTAATATCTTGTAGTAGGATTAGTCTCACAGAAACATGCTCTTTGTGGCTCAAGAGAGAGGCATTTAACCTTAGGCAAAATATTAAAAAAACCCTATTAACATGTTTCACAAAGGATGTGTGACTCTTCTGCACTAACCCAGTGCTGGCACTGGCCCCTCTGGGTGTGGGGTGCTATCTGTGGTGTTTTATTGTAGCCTGGTACAGTTCCTACCTTCTGAGAATATGTCCAAATCTTTTTTCTAAGAAACAAGCAATGAGCAATACAATTCTGGCATGAAAAAATAGTTGTGTTAAACAATCGCCAAACTTTCAGGTAATACAAATATAATTAAAAAAAAAAAAAAAAAAAACAACACAGAAAGAAAAAGTAATGCAATCCCATGAATAGCAATGGCAAGATGTAGTCAGGCTGTTCTAAGTCTGGCTGTTACGTCCATTTGTTTTACCTAACTGCCATGGCAGAAGCCAGACTCTTGCCTTGGAGAGCTCAGGCTGTTTTACTGCACCACGTCTAGTGGCAGGGTGTGGATGAGGGGGTTTACAGATCAGTGGTCGCTCCTATGACAACAATATAAATGTTTGAAACAGACTGACTGAAATCAAACGGGAGAGACATCAGTGAAAATCCTCCATGTACATCATTAACTCACTTGAGAAGGGAAACAGATGTGGTGGCACTTTGGGTCTTGACTGTCAAGACAATTGTCTTCAGCAAATTTATTTATTTGCTTTTGTCTGTGGTGGATGCCTTACTACAGCTCTTCTCTGTTAGACACTTGGGACTTTCTCTGTCTCCTGGTGCATTAGGATTTAATTACTTGCCAAGTAAACAAATCTCAATGTGTCTCCTTACAGGCTGCCTTTAAAAGGAGGCAACATGGCAACTGCAGATGCTGTTACCTTTTATTATAACTTCTCAGCCATTGATCCCAATGAAAATGGAACTGAGAATTTTTACACATTTATAACTATCTTTCTGCCCTGTATGTATTCGTTTGTTTTTATCTTTGGGCTAGCAGGAAATGCTCTGGTCTTTATCATACTGGTCTTCTATGAGAAACTGAAGACATTGACAGATATATTTTTGTTGAACCTGGCTATAGCTGACTGGATCTTCCTTTGGACGCTGCCATTCTGGGCCTATTCTGCTGCTCAGGAGTGGATTTTTGGCACTGTGGCATGTCGAATTATACGGGGCCTGTACAATCTGAACTTGTACACTTCAATGTTAACTCTAACGTCTATCACCTTTGACAGGCTTATTGCTATTACTTTTGCCACCAAAGCACATATGTGTCAAACCAAACGACTGAAATGGGGCAAATTAATCTGCGGCTTGATCTGGGTGATTTCAGTAGCATTTGCCACACCACAGCTTATTTTTAGTGATGTGTTTACTATTGATAAGACAATATGCCTGGAAAAATACCCAGACCACCACACAGAATTGGTTCTTGAAGTTATTCAAGTGACCCTTGGTTACTTTATTCCCATGCTAACCATGATCATCTGCTACTCCCTAATTATTAAAACCTTACTGCATGCCAGGAACTTCCAAAAGAACAAATCTCTAAAAAAAATATTTTCTGTAGTGGCCATATTTATTCTTACTCAGTCACCCTACACTTTCTTGAGACTGATGAAGATCATCGACTGGAGCTTCAACTTGGACAGCAACTTTGACTACGCAATCGTTATAACAGAAGCCCTTGCTTATTTCCACGGCTGTCTTAACCCTGTTATGTATTTCTTCATGGGGGTGAAATTCAGGAAGAACTTCCATAAAATTATTAAAAGCTCAAGGTGCTTTAAACAGCAAGTTGCTGTTAGACAGTGGCACACCACTGAAGACGAAGGCTCTAGAACTTACACTGTCTCAAATAATGCAGATGTGACAAGCATGTACCCTCTGTAAAACTGTCCAGAGAACATGGCAACTATGTACAGCTTTTTATTATTATTATTATTATTATTTTATTTTTTAAAACTGAGATAGGTAGCCTCCTTGAAGGAAGAAATGCTGCCCCATTAGTAAGGGTACTGCAATCTGCTTTAGGCCGGCATAACTGAAAGCATCACACTTCACTGCCTCCTGCTTTTCCTGGTCAGAGCTGATCCTAACGCAAAGCTGGGACCTGACTTAACTGTGCAGAAGTTTCCAAAAGGCAATGGACACAGTAAGACAAAACTCAATTCTTGACATGAAGCCAGCTTGGACCTCATGACTCCAGAGGGCCTGGAGACATTCACCAAACCTCTTGTCTGCTGTTTTTTCAGGAAAGGTGTTTGTTAACAAGAGCATTTATGATATTTTGTTTCAAAGATGTTATGGATTTTAGTTGATATGATTAATTTCATGAAAATTCTTGGATTAAACACACATACATATTCATGACGTGTTTCATGTATGATTTTTTGTTGTTTTATTTTGGGGGGGGTATTTTTTCCATTCGGGAGAAGGCCTCTACACACATTCCTGTTCCTTTAGTGGTCATCTAAAATTTTGGTAGTAAAGCAGCATATTCATCTACCTTCCATCAAATATCAGGTCTCTGCTCTGTGAGCAGAGCTGGAGACTAAAACAGGCGAAAACAAGATGGGATGGTGGAGAGGAGCGGCTGTGGGTTGTCTATGATGAAGTCAGGGACGGGTCCAGCTCAAGGGCATCAAGTCCTTTGCCTTATAGCTTTGAAACACCAGTTTTGACCTGTTTCAAACCATTCTGGCAGTAACCATTTTCATTCTGGATGCTCCTTTTCTCCTCATTAACACTCAGTCCCTTCTACCAGATCACTGCAGCTCAGTGGCACCTGACCCTTATCAGCACCATCGCATCCATGTCATCTTCACCTAGAAAACATCTCTTAGGCAATCCCTTGCTTTCTACACAGTCCCTTGTTTCTTACACACTAAAATGGTGCAGAATCCTCAAAAACAAAAGTAGGAAGGAACTAGGTGGCAAGTAAAGCTGCTATCTCAACATGCAGCTCCAAGGCAGGCTTTGAGAGGTGCTCCTGCCCCCGTTCTTCTCAGCTGGCTCTGCCCAAGGGATTCAGACTGTATGCAGTTGCCCCTTCGGGCTATGCTGGCACCCTGCACAGTCACATGAGCTGTAATTAGGTCAGGAAAGAATGTTATGAGTCATTAAGAAAGAATCCAAAACAAAGCAACCACAGTGCAAACGGGCTGAGATGTCCTTTCTACAACACGCAGTACCGAGGTGTGAACAAACTCATTGTAACCACACCAGGGTAGTGGTATTTTTAAAAAAATACTGCCTATGGTCTTGGTTCTACTACAGTGTTGATCCCAGGCATGTTATTTCAGCAATATGTTGGAAAGGAAACAGAGTGATTTGGTTTACTCTGGGGACTTTGACCAAGTGCTATACATGATCCTGACCCATGTTTTATGGCACAATCTGTAACTGTGAACACTTAACTCTTTAAAATAAAAGAGTTTAAAATACAACACTTCAAAAGAGAACCCATGCTACCCTCAAAGTAGCAGCATCTACCACAATAGTACAACTTATCTCAGCTTCTCACATTAAATTTTCAATCAGGTTGCTCCAAATTTATGTAACAGAACCAAAACTGTGAAACAATTGCACAACTGCTCACTGTAAGGAGGTCTGCCTCAAGGCCAGGCAGAGTTATGCTGGTAACCATGCCTCTTGCTGTGCCACGCATCTGTGCAGCTCACGAACAAGATGAGTTTTATTTGGTTCTGAACTGACTTGTGTCAATAAAGACAGTCTCTCAAACTTTGCTGTTAAGAAATAGTGCTACTGTAGTCATTTCGTGTCATTTCAAGGGAAAAAAATATAGATGCAGGGCTAAATAAAGAGAGCAAGTTAAAACGAGAACAGCACCACAGAAAGCAAAAGAGAAACAAATAGAAAAGAAAGCATCTTTTAAGACAATTCACTGCACCAGCTCCCATTTCCAGTTCAGGAAGGACCTGAACCCAGAAAAAGGTAAGGTCATTGCCAAAACCTAATGCAGACACGCAGTCTGCAGTCAGTTGCCAAAACCTGGTGCAGACACCTGATACAGACATAAGAAACTCTGTCAACAGAGCATGCCTATTGCAGAACTTCTCTCAGTCAGTATGGACCAGCCAGTCTCCCTTCCCTCCCCCTCTCTTGTCTCTTCCCCTTTTATAGCTGTTACAATTAACTCTAATCCCTGGCAAAAAAAAAAAAAAAAAAAAAAAAAAAAAAAAAAGTTTGGACTACTTTCAGCAGAATCTCGATACAGAAGTCTGGCCTGGTAACTTGTTTTTCGTATGCAACCTTCAAACATGGGTCCAACAAGCACAATCTTGAATTCTTTGCATCTTCCCCAGGCACAACATCAAAGCAAATTCTACCTCATATATTCAATTTCATGCAAAGAGAACATTATTGGCATGACGGTGGATAATTATTTATACTTCAAGACTACCCTAAGTCTACAAATAGGAATGAGACCCCATTTATCTGGACACTGAAAAAAAAATAAAAATCAAAGGTCAAGGTGGTCCACCTGTCCAGTATGGCCAAGAGATCTGCAGCACTGAAACCAGTAGCTCAGAAAGTCCCTGGCCTGCAGATCCTTGGCAGGTGGGAGAAAACAGACTGGGAAATGATCAGTACATCTGCTATGGACTGCTGTCAAAGACTGGAGGGAGGGTTAGCTGAACTTTTGTTTAGGTTCATTGTAGTGGCTGATGCTGCCCTATCTGCTCATGTCCTGTAAACTTGGGCTTTGGGTACCTGTACACTCTTCACCACAGAAACAAAACGAGAAAACTTCTGGGCTGTCATAGTCAATGCTGGTCTCTTTTTCTCTTCAGCATATACCACAGGTGCCACACAATCATCACACTCACGTATCAGTTTTTGCATCTGTGCCGTAACACAAAACCACAAAATCATCACAAGCTGTTTAAGTGATCCACTGTGTAAGAAGGCCATCCAGCTACCAAGTCAGTGTTCGTGCTCCTGAGACCTACCAAATGTCCCAAACGGTGCTGGGGGTGGGCAGGTGTAGTCTGCATTCCCTGCAAAGTATGTCTCAAGCCCAAAGTATGACAATACTAGGAGCCTCCCCACTGCTCACAATACTAATAAAACTGAAGGATTAAACACTACTTCCTAGCTTTTCTGCCTATAATTTGTGAACAACGGGAGATGGGCAGCCTTTATAAATTTGCTTGTTGCATGGGAACCCTTCAAGAACAGTCTTCCAGTGTTGGTGGCAATCCTTCCTTTCACCCTGAATATACTGTGGAACAAGAAGAATCCAGTCCAGTCCCAAACTGAAAAAAAAAAACAGTCACAGGCACTCATTTCTTTTCTCCTGCTTGTATTCTCCCAAGCTAACTCACTAGTGACACCTTTTCTGAAGACAGCATGAAATCTCACAGGTCCCTAATACAGAGAAGTTGCACATTACACATTTTTTAATCTTCTTAAAAACAATCTAACAAAGAGACAAAACCCCTTCACTACAAAATGCCCCTTTGCAAAGCAAATGTACTGCTAACTTCACAAGAGCACTGTGAAGCTCAGTTCATTCATGTCTGCCCGACTTGTGGTGAACATGAATGGAATGTACTGTCAGTGTGGATGGTATACAAAATAGGTGGAATACATAGAACTTACTTACCAAGAAATAAAAGTGAAGAATTTTGAAAAGGTTGCTTTCCAAACAAACAACTCTGTTCATTCTGCTTCTACTAAATAGCAAGTCACTGTGGTTTACGCCGGAAATGGCTCTGCTAGGGGCAAAAAAGTCTAGCTCTGCTTTCTCAGCAGCAAGCTGGTTACTCTGTGGCTATTCACTGTTTAGCATTTAGATTTATCACACTGATTTTTCTGTTCAGAAGCAAAACAAGTACAAACTTAGGTGAAAATGGTCTGTTTTGTTTCCTTTCTCAAATACATAAAAGATGCAGCTTTTTCAAGAAAAAAGTATCAGCAAAAATGTTCATTGTTGAAAGAACACTTTCTTTAAGCATGGATATGCATCAAGCTATAGTATTACTATATAGTTTTCAAACCAAATACTTAGCTCCTCTTCATTGTGATTGAAACCTACATTTCATCTCATTTTCTTATGGAAAAGAAGAACTTATGCCAGATTTAACTACACATTTCTAGTTCTTCTCCTCTTCTCTAAGCTGTATCTTTAAAGTAGTAAGGAATCCACAGAGACAGACCACTTATTTTATACTCAGGTCAGTGAAATGTGTCACAGAAAATGGCAGATCTTTCCTTATTTTCCCCCCACGCCCCCGGTTCTCTTGATATTAAGTAATGGTAACTTTGATAGACAGTATCATTTATTAAATTAAGTAAATTAAGTGTGAATGACCAGTGATCCATTTGGGCCTACAAATTGATTTTAACAGTGACAGCTGGCCTGTGACAGCACAGAACTGGGACTATTCCTCTGTGCCGCGGAGAAGCAGGTAGAGGGCGATGACAGAGCTGTTTGGATTTACTAGATTTGATGCTGACTGTGCAAATGGGTCAAAATTATCTTGTGTTGGTCTACTGAACATGTGGCTGGGAACAGAAGGGTCCACTCCCTATGCAGGGGTTGGCTACCTCCACTGAATGGCAAAAAAACAACTACCAACCAAAATCCAGAAGAGTCCCCTCTCCATGAAACAGTGTTTACTCACAGATCTGTCACGCTTTGATCCAGAGAGTCTCTCTCCATCTGACTTTCACTGTGGAGTGAGTCTGATTCTTGTACTTGGCACAACTCCTCATCCGTGATTATATCAAATGCTGCATCGTCTGGTGGTTTAGAGGCTTCACTTGCAACTGTGCCATAAAAGGACATGAAAAGAAACATTAGTAATATTAGCTGGTTGTGTGTAAAACAAACAAACAAGCGAAACCCTTAAGGGGGATGACTGGGCCATTCCTCTCTTTACAGAAGCATTAGGTAACTTCTAAGAACCAATTGAAATCCTCAGGCTGACTGAGACCCATTTAATATATATGCAGATTTCTGTCAATACCAATTAAATACTGAGACGGGACCAATACCATCCTGAAAACATTCTGTGACAAAGCAGACCCTCGGAGATGGAGATGACCATGTGGTTTCCTGGAGAACATCTAAGCCTACTTCTCAGCAGCAAGCAAAAACCACACTAACCAAAAGCCCTCTCTTCTGGCGACAGTGGTGATTCCAATGAACCTGGGGATCCTTCCTGGTTGACACTGGATCCAGAGTCATCTGCATTGTCCACGATCACTCTGGGCTTACTAAAGCAAGCTCTGCAGCAACGCTCCTTCTTCCCACCAGGTTTTGTCACCATGTAGTTGTTGCAGCAATAGTAGCAGAAAATGCGACCACACATTCTAGAAATGATTCAAAACCAAAGGTGTTAGAATGGTTACCACAAACAGGTAGAACACAATTAATGGCACAGACGGGCTTTGTCATAATGGTCTTGCTGCTTGGAAAAGCCCAAATGTCACATCCACGACACAACTTATGCTGCGGTGTGTGATGCTTTCCGAGGTGAAGGAAATTTTCTTGACAAATAGAGGACAGAAATGCACATTCAATTTTGCTGCCTTAAGCCAGAAAAAAAAACAACACAACAAACAAACATAAAAATACTACCAAAAATACATTTAAAAATAAATATCTACAATTATGCAATGCAAATAAAAAATTCATATATGAAGTACATATGAAGCAACTGCCTTTAATCATATTAGAAAGGCTAAATCTCATGCTCAGAGCAGAAATCTATATAGTTGGAAGAGTGTAAGAATGTCTGTATGTCTCTACTTTGCCAACATCCCTCTTTCCTTCTTCCAGGGAAGAAGAGACAATACTGGACACACGATATTGCACATTCATCCCTCATGCCCTCCCCGTTCTGCAGTCCATCAACATTAAACCTGTCAACTAATGAACATATTAAGATTTTCATGAAGAAAAGTAGCCAGCGGGGATGACTGTCATTTATGAAGTCTTGGTGGCTTTGTTTTTTAGAATCATTTAACTCTTTAATAGGTACTGGTAAAACACCTGGAGGTTTCACAGGTTTTAGTAGAAATGAGTAATTTGAACCTTATTACTGGAAATGACTGAACTATTCACTAACCACTACTGAATGTTCCTACATTAACATGCAGTTGTAACAGTCCCAGTCCTACACACCTTAGATGATGAATCAGGTTGTGAGGATAAAGAATAGCAAAGAACAAAAACAAACATAGCACAGAGACCCTGAAATGTATCAACTTAAATATATTTGAATAAATCTAGAGTAGGTAACTTATAGCTCCAGGCTAGCTGTATAGGAAATAATTCAATATGAACTTTTTTTTAGAAGATTCCTATCCAATTGGTAATTATCTCTGAATGTGTCTAGTTTAAGTAATCAAATCTATAATTGCACAGCATATTGGATTTGTACTGGAATACTTTTCTCACAATGCAAAACCATCTTACTGAATGTTATTTACAGCATGCACAGAGCAGTGCATAATAAATATATTAAAAACACAGTCCTTCCAGCCCTGTGAAATATTAAAAAATCTGAATATTGTTCATATGAACAGATTAAGTTTCACAGTGGGTGAGATAAATGTCCACCTAGTCAATAATTCTGACAACGGTCAGCAGCAGCAAGTAGTTGGTAGTCAGTTTGAGGAAAGATTATAAGATATACTGTATGTAGGGTATGATTATCTTTGCTTCCAGAAATCAGAAACTGATAGACTCTCCAAGTCAAAGCTTGCATCTAGATCTTTGTCTTAACACGTCAAGAGACACTTCCATTATAATGTCTCTTATCCCTTTGTGAGCTCATGTTCTTTCAGGCTCTGCAAGGTCTTCTATCTATGATTTTGACAAATGAATTATGAATTTTAAAAAGCATTTCATCTGTGTAAACAATCATATTGGGTTTTGCTTTCGAACAGCGTAAGAGTTCAACAAACTGACCTGCAGTGGTGTCGACGCACCATCCATGAGAACTCTCTCTGGCAGTCCAGGCAATGGTTAACCTCTGTGTCCCCCTGCCACCTTTGCTCTGCACTAAGCTTCTGCTGGAACTCGAGAGCATCTGATTTTTGCCACAAAGCATCCTTATCTCTACAGAGAGACAGTTAGAGAAATTAAAATAATACAAATTATCAGTGTTTACTGTTAGCCAACCTCAATTTGAATGTTGGTGAAAGCTTCATCACCAAAAATAGCTTTTCTTTAACTTCTGAAGAGCTTTCAGGAATAAAGATAGATCAAGAAACCTACTGAAATACATGGGAAGGGGCGGGAGAAAAATGCATGCCATGCAGAGAATTACACATTTTTGCAAACAAGACAGGTAATTAAAGAGATTATATTGGGTATTATATTTTTGACTGCATTAAAGAAATGCAGAATTTCAGCTGCTTATGAACCTGGCCATTATCTTCATCATCAAATCAGGAAAACAAGAGTGAAACATTTAGGCAGTACCCCTTAAAATCCTAAGCTAGGGTTTTAATTTCTGTTTCCTATTTATTTTGATGCCAACCTGATAAGTTCTATTAAGCGTTCTTCAAGGAACTGTTTTGTTCTTGTCAGGTCGTCCAGCTCAGCAAACAATTTCTGGTCACTGCTGTCTTTGTCTGCTGCCACCTTGCTGAGCTTCTCACTGTAATCCAGGGCCTGCTCTCTTGCTTCATCAGCTTCCTTTTGAGTCCTGATCAAATACAAAGGCAATTAAAAGTCTTTTTTAGTTCGTATCTATTCAAGTCCTCCCCATCGAATAAAGGGGTCCTCCATTTTATAAGCACGTAGTTTCAGTGAAATTGTTCTCAGTGTGCTTATTTTTTAAAGCCAGAATTTCCCCAGCTTTCTGCATCACTGACAGTGCACACAGATCTGTTATCCAGTGAAAACTGTTAGCAATCAGCAATTTCTAGGATGCCCTGCTTCTAGCAAAGCTTATGATGGCTGCCAAATTGGGAATAAAATTCGTGTTCTTTGAAGCTAAAATCATTAGAATCTGCAACCAGAGCTAAACAGGCAGGGCCCTATAGCCACAGGTTGCCCAGTATTTGCAGGTTGTGCTCGGAAGGGCCATTTAACTCGTACTTGTCTATAGCCTTCATGTTTACACAAGGGAAGCAAACCAGTTTCTCAGTATAGTCTTCTAACACAGACACAATTCAAAATTTGAAGGTTATGACAATTCAGTTCACTGTGCAGTCAGTGGAAAGAAGTGCCCCCAGAAAGGTTCACAGAATGTAGGTCACGGCTTGATGATATAGTAAGTTCAGTACTTAGTCCTAGCAATGGATCAAAACTGCTACTTGAACACAACACAATGGGTTGAGCTGGTCTTAACACTCAGTCAACTCAGCTGAATTCAAGTATCTTGATGAGTTTTGTACTGACAGATTCCATCATAGATCAAGAATCACCAGTCTTCCCACAAAGACAGATGGTATCAGCATAAAAATATAAAAATACATAGGCTTTGGTTAACCCATCTGTGTGTCCAAGCTAAGATCTATTTTGGACTGCCAGATAATACACGACACACAGCACCAAAATTACAGACCTTGGAAACATAGCCTGTTAGATGCTTAAAACTGCTGAGAAACCTGCCAAAATAAGACATGCAGGATGTCGTCCCATTTAAATAATTCTTACTGTGTCCCTGAAACATCACGGACAGGAGAGAAAATAAACCATCAGAAAGTGCAAATTTACCAATCCTTATTAAAAAAAAAGGAACAATACTGGTATTTTAATTTTGTGACTAAGCTACAAGATAAAAGAAGTTTATGAAATGTCTTACAGTTTCATAAAGGAAGAGGGACAATGAATTTACGTCATTGGCTGAACTAGTGAAGTATTGAAACCTAAACCTTGCATTCATGTGTGCTGTATAATTTACATACTTCTTGTCTTAAATGTCAATAGTGTCCATGCACTATTTCCCCTATATAAACCCTGGGGTAAATGCTACTTCATATACCACAGCAATTTTCGGTATGCTTTGATTATCGGCCCCGCTTGGCTTTCAACTAACAATTTGTATAAAAGAACCCAAACTCCCACCTTTCCAAGAGCTCTCTCAGAGATGTCACCTCTTCTTCCTTCTGAAGCCGGGCAGATTCCGATTCAGACAGCTGCTCTCTTACTTCATCCAGTTTTCTAGACAAACTTGTGTTCTCAGCCTAGAGAAATATTTTACTTTTTTTACTTACATGTAAAAACAACATTTTGCAAAGCATTGGACAAATACCAAGACAACTACTTCTGTCACATCGAATAAGGGATAAACTTGAAAGTAAGACTGTATTAAGCACAGCCTGTAATTCTTATTATTCTGTCATTTAAACTTTTGTCTCTGTATTAAGGAAAATCTCTCAAAGATAATGGTGAAAGAATAACCCCTTACTCATTTTTTTTACCACCTAAAAGTTTCAAAAGAGAAGAAATAAAAATGAGGAAAATGCTTAGTTTTTGTCCTCTTCATATACGGAACATTAAAGACAATTGAAACAAAAACTTCCTTCTCAGCTAGCCTCTGCAGACCAATCTGCCAAACTGAGTACTCAGGGCACTCGAGCCTCTGAAGTTTCATGTACATTTGCTAGCAGGCAGGGCCAGGTTCAATAACTTTAACTTTCTTTTTTCCTGATCCCTTACTCTCACCTCAGTACAACCCTCCTAACTCAACTGTTAGAGAAATTCATTACAAAAATCCTGTTTTTTTTTTTTTTTTTTTTTTTTTTTTTTTTTTTTTCCAGCTAGGTTATTTCTCAGCAGTATCAGTTCTCTGATTCAGTGACCTGGCAACCTGAAAATAGCTGGATCCAAATGTGTGGCTGTGTGGAGTGGGCCTGCAGAGCGTAAGACAAACACCTTTAAAACCTGTACCCCCCCCATTTAAGAAATGTATACATATCCAGGTCTTGGATGAAACCTGACTAGTTTTAAGAGCAGGACAAGTCCAAAGTGCTTTTGATAATCTCTGTTTCAGTGGCTAACTTTAGGCTGCCAAGTATTTTTGCCGCAGCATCTGTACTTGTTCAAGGGCATTCTTAGACTCACAGCCATTCATCAGAAATGCTGCCTTCCTTCTCCCTTACAACAAACACCAATGCCAGCAGACACAAACACCTGTGCCTTTTAACCAGATCGAGCACCTACTTGTAAATCTGCAATCTCTTCCTCCGCAGCATGCTGTTGTCGCTTCTGCTCCTCAAGTTGCTCTCTTACTTTCTCACATTCTTCACTGGCAGCCTAGCAAAAAGATCGAGCCAGAAGTTAGCATTCCTCTAGCTGCCCCCATTTCACCTACAAAATTCCCAGTCATGAATCATGCGTGCTCTTAATGCCATGCAAGGGATAAATGCAGCACCACTGTCAGGCTCGTGACAGACAGCTAGAGACACCTAACTCATAGTTTCAAGAATCCTCTGAGGTTGCAGACTAGCTGCGATTTACTGTTACTTGCTATGGGTATTACAGCTGTCAACAGAAAGAAGGCTCAGTTTGCTTTCCCTCAAAAGAGGGGGAGAGCCTAAATTATACTGAAGTTTAAGAAGTGTTTATGGAAGGAAAACATAAATGAACGCACACTATTTCTTCAAACTCATGGAGATTTCTGGCCACCACCAGTGTCACAGACCTCTGATTAGTTGCCATTCTTAGATGCCATATCTGAATGGCAGAAGAAGAATAAAATACTTAGTGTTTAGGCAGACATTTCACATATACAGGGTTGACTCATGTTTTTATGGAAGCGAAACTTTGGTCTTCTTGGCTGCAGCCTCGAGCAGCTGAACACAAAAGCACATGAGGGAATTATTTGTAATAGTATCCAATGTCAGTCTAACTTTGTTTCATCAAAATCAGTTTTCAGGGGAAGTAGCATCAGTTTTCAGGAGAAGCAGCCTTAAGGGTGTAGGGAGCACTGTTCCTACCAAAAATAAAATAAATATGTGTATATATATATATATCACAACTGTAACCTAAGGGAACAGTTAAAGAAGACACCACCTTCAGTGCCAATGTAAGAAATCATCACCTGCTCCAGTACTGGCTGGCTTTTCCACATCACATGGCCAGTGTGCTTATAGGGCCACATTATACATCTCCAGAAATCTCCAGAGTTATTTTACCTCGAATCAGCCTAACTCATGAGTGTAGAAGCATTTTTAGATTTCCAAGCTCAGGCTAGCTGCATACGAGTCTCAGAGCCCAACCAATGCAAACCTTAGGATTTCACCCAATGATTTTTGCAGCAGATGGTAAAGCGGGGGGAAGTCCTGCAGTTCCTTCAGCTGTAGCAAGCACGTTAATTTACCTTGAATTTTGTCTGATAACTTAGAATTTCTGTGCTCATTTGAAATTTCATTGTAGACAGCTCTTCTTGGCTGGTCTCCTGGAAGCTCTGTGCTTGTTTCTTTGCTGTCTCCAGCTGTGTTTGCAGACTTGGGACAGCTGCGGCATGTGTCTGAGCCTCCTCTAGTTTCTCTTGCAGGCTCTTGTTCTCCTGTCTGAGATCAGAGATGTCATGCTTTAGCCTCTCCTGTTGTGCTGCTGCCTGTTCTTCCAGTTCTTTGAGCCTCTTTGTGGCCTCGGCTAATTGCTCTTCTGCAAGCACCTTTTCAGAGGTCAAGGCACAAATCTGAATACCGAGTTCAGCCATATCCGTGTTGGTCCTGTGGAGGAGATCTTTGTTTTCTTCATTTTCCATTCTAGCAACGTCCAAGTACTGCTTAACCTTGAAGAGCTCTTCCTGCAGGTTCAGCAAATTACTCTCCAGCTCAGCTTTTTGATGGGCTACTGTCTCCTGCTCTTTTTTCAGTACTTCTTCTCTTTCTTTGCTTTGCATCAATTCTTGCACGTGGTTTCTGTTGAGGGATTCAGTTTGCTCTTTCAGCTGCTGGACAAGCACTTTCTGCTCCCCTAAGCTGGTCTTGGTGATCGCCAGCTCACTTTTCACCTGCTCTCTCTCATCAGTGGTCTGTTGAAGCTTGACTCGCAGGTCAAGGACTTCTGCTTGCAGCCTAGACACCTCATCTCGGTTGACCTGCAGCTGCTCTTCGCTTATGATCAGCCTGGAGGCCAGCTCTTTTGCCTCCTTCTCCTGAGAAGCTGCCTGCTGTAGCTGGTGTTTTTCCACTGACTCCTTTTCTGAGGTGAGGGATTCAATAAGCTTTGTCTGTTGGAGGCATGTATTTTCAGCGCTGAGCTTTTCTACCTCAAGAGTCTCTGCTTTCTGCCTATGTCTTTCAGCTTCTGCTCTTAGCTGCTCACACTGGTTCTTCATGCCTTGCAGTTCTACTTCCCTCTCTGTGAGCTGTGACTGGAGTGACTCTTGGCATTCCTTCAAGGTGCCTAAGCTTTTTTCCATTTGTAAACCGTGTTGTTTGGCACTCTTCAGCTCTCCTTCAAGTAAGGCATAAGACTCCTTGGTGGTCTCTTCCCTTTCCTTGAGTTCTTTATAGTCTGAGTGCAGAGCCTCTAATCTCTCCTCCAGAATTTGGCTTTGTCTCCTGGCATTCTGCAAGTCTTCATCCAGCTGTTGGTTCTGGCTCCGGAGCTTCTTTTCTTTTTCATCGACTGACACTAGGGCATCGTCAATCTCACTCTGAAGCTGTTTCTCAGAGGCTCTCAGCCTGGCCACCTCAGCTTCCAGAGATGCTTTAGAGGCTTCTATATTTTTCAGCTTCCCTTCCATCTTCTCCTTGGACTGCTGCAAATCTGCATTTTCAGCCTTCAGCTTCCTACTCTCCTCACCCATTTCATTCACTGCCAAGTTTTGCTGTTCCATCTGCTCCTCCAGCTCCTTGACTTTCTGGCTGAGATGCTCTTTCTCAGACAAGAGTTTCTGCTTTTCCTCCTCAAGGCTACACACAGACTGACTCACCTTTGTTAAGCGACTCTCCTGTAATTCAAGTTGTTCTGCCTGTGACCGGGTTTCCTCCTTCAGCGCTCCTTCCCTCTTACCATACTCCTCCTCAAGTTTCTCTTTTTCCTTCCTTTCCTCCTCAAGATTTTTTTCCAGTGACCCCACCTGAGCCAGCGACCCCATTACCTGGGTCTGCAGCTCAGCCATCTCCTTTCCTTTCAGGGTCAGGGCCTTCTGAAGTGCATCCACTTCCTTCGCCATGGTTTCCAGGCTCCCTAGCAGCCTTTCACTCTCTTCTTTAGAGTCAGCAGCGAGGCGATTGTATCTGGACTCCAGCTCCCTCTGTGCCTCTTCTTTCAGCTGTAACTCTTCTCTTGCAGCTTTTAGCTGAGATGCATGTTCATCACTGAGTTTTTGCATATCTGCCTTTTCCTTTTCTGTCTGCTGAAGCTTCTCTAGCAATGCTTGCATCTGTAGGGCAGAGTCACATTGGGCTGTGGCTTGCTGTCCTTTTTCCTCCAAGGCAGCATCAACTTTTGCAAGGAGGTCAAGATTCTTCTGTTCTGCGAAACTCAGCTTTGCTTTAAGCTCATCGATGCAAAGCTCCTTCATACTAACTAAGGCCCTAGAGGCCTCCAATTCCCGATTCATCTCCTGCAGCTTTGAGGCACAGTCCTCCTTGCTGTTTGCCAGCTGCTCCAGCTTTGTCGAATATTCCTTCTGCTGCTCCACGGCATTCAGTTCCAGTGAATGCAGGCACTTCTGCAGGTCATGAACAGTGCTCTGAGTGGAGTGTGAGACCTCACACTGCTTCTGTAACTCTGTGATCATCTTTGACAGCCGGGAGTTCTCCTCGCTGTAGTTATTGTTCTTCTCCTTTTCCAGCTGTACTTGTTCTTTGTGAAAACTGACAGCTGCCTGGAGCTCCTGGTTTTCCATTTCCAACTGGTGAACACGACCCTGAAGTTCTCTCTGCCTCAGTTCAGCCTGGTCAAGTTCTACACGCATCTCTTCAAAGCCCTCAAAATGTTCAACATTTATTGAGTTATTTGCATCAGGGCTGGAGGGAAACTCTTGAGCCTAGATGAACAGAAAGGGAAAAGAGAGTTGGAAAACTGAAGAAGAGCTGCATTTTTCAAGGAAAAAGACTCAAAGGTTTCAGAAATTAGGATAGCTTACCTTTGTTATTGGTTATTGGTGATAATAATAATAACAATGAGGAGACACTACCAGGATTTAAAAAAGTAATGGAGAATTTGAGTTTTTCATATCCTCCTTGACTGGTGGATTTATAGACATTTTTATAATGCACAGCACCGTAACATTTAAACAATTACATTTTTAAATTAATCCTATTTGTTGGTATAAATAAGTCTGTGATGAGGACCTAACTCAGCCAAAAATGTACATCTACCGGCTCAACAAGGAATTAAACATGCATTTAAATGCCATGTTCACCTGAGAGCAAATTCGGGTTGTTAACGCACAGTGACTTTGTGTGTTGGGTTCATACCACTAAAAGACATCAACTTATAGAAAAAGGGGCGTGTTTTTACAAAAGATAAATTAAAATATGCCTATCTGTAGGCAACTTTCTGCATATTTTTTTTTTCCTCTACAAGACTTGTGTGCAGTTGAACCAGCTACAGGACAATTCCCTTTCCTTTTAATCAAAGAACTCTTTTTGTAGCTTACCATTATAAGAACCAAAATCATCATAAAACTTCCAAGCTCTTTGGAACTTTGCCATTAATTAAAGATCTCCTGTGCCACACAAACATTTATGTGCAATTTGCTTACCTGCAAGTAATTGCTCACTAAACTGCTCATGCTGGAACTGCGACTTGGGGGCTTCCATAAATATGCTGAAGACCCAAGCGAGGACAACGTCCTCCTGTTGATCACATGGTGAAACAATACGTAAGAGAGGACTAAGCACACACATACATGTCTTTCTACTCCTACATGTGAGATTTGCCTAGTTATAACTACCACATACAAAAAGACATAACTGTGAGTGGTGTGTGGGCCAACAACTGCTGAAGTTGACGAAAAAGAAAATAGGGGTATCAAAGGCACTTACAAAGGATTATGGGGTTGGTAGCCGTGATTTCCCAAATCCTTATGAACCAATGCAATTTAGCTTTACAAAACTAGCTTTACTGCTACATGGTGGGTGCTCAACCAGGTGGTGGCAGCATGCAGCCCTGGAAAACTCCCACTGATGGACTTGGATCTAGCTCAGACTTAAAAGTTTTTGTTCTTCCACGCTTTGAGGTGGGCTCAGGCCTTCTGTAGTGACTGCACAATGTCATCTACACCACTGCTGCAAGTGAAGCAGAATCCTTGGCCATTCAGTCACTAGGAGCCTTAGCTCTTGAAACAGAAGGAGCTAAGAACATCTCTTCCTGTGTCTGTGAAGATGGCTATAGCTTGGGATTTGGGCCTAAACTGCAGTTACTGGAAGGACTCCCTTACAGACTAATAAAATAGGTAAATATTTTATGCAACAAAGTGTTGCTGTCTTACCTGGCAAATGCTGGCCAAGCAGCATCTAAATCGTAGCCTCGTGATGCCAAGTCGAACTGAACATCAGTGAGCTCATACAGCTGACCCACAATGTCAGAACTCATTTTGGAATTCAGAAATGGACTTCTTGCATAGTACCAGTCACTTGAAAACAAACAAAAAAATAAAGTAGTATTCATTCATAAGTAAAAAAATAAGACCATCATTATTCACTCTTTCCCAGAAAAATTATAACACACTATATTAAATGTAAACTGAAAACAAAAAAACACCCTATCCCTCTAATGTGAATGAAACATAACAGATTCAGTGAAGCCCATAAAGATATCCTTGAAGAAGTCCCTGCACAAGACATTTTTTGCTGTAGTGCTTGGGAAAAACACTGGTAAGACAAAATATTTGCTGTACACTGGATAATCACACAGTAAATACAAAAAGCACACACATAATATGTCAATAATGGGCAGAAAGCAGCAACCAGAGTTAAATACATGGTGCCTATAGCTGGCTTTTTCTAAAAAAAGAAAAAAAAAAAAAAGGACCTTGGACGGACCTTGCTAGTGTCCTTCAAATTAACTGATGAACTTAATGAACTGTCTTTGGTGTTCCTTGGCCAGGGGCAAGCTTCTCCTCTGAGTAACAATCCACGTATATATGCAAATGTTTGTACAAACACAACCAACTGAGTCCTCCCTTATGATACACAGCACAGATCAAGCCCCTGCACTTCAATGCTTATAAAAATGTAACCTTCAAACCCACACAAAGAAGCATCATCACCACCCACTTCACACACGTTCAGCTCTAACAACTTTCAACATTTACCAGCCTAAGGTAAGTATGAACCTGTGACCCAGGCCAAAAGGTCTGTTATCCTTTGTATCCTATTACCAGCCCTCTAAGCCAACCCTCTGGAAGGGTTTCAATTTCTTTCAATAGCTACTGGGTCATGTTGCTTGCTCGTACTGAGCAACCACCTATTAGTTAAGGAGGTACTTTGCTGTTCACCTGGTCACCTTGGTGTTCATAAAACATTGCTGCAAGGTGTCTGCTAGCCTTTGGTGAACCAGAGAGTAACGCAGAAATGCTCTTCCTTTCCCAAGAGATGTTCGTAGCTGGAACAGAGAAAAAAAAATATTTAAATATTGCTTGTAATCATGTAGGGAGGCTTGACCAGTACAGTCTATATACCTACACAAAAACCAAACCAAAATAAAACAAACAAAAAACCGCACACAGTAAGCCACTAGCTATAGAGGAAGTAATAAGAACTGCCACTGAGAGACACCTTCCCCCAGTACCGTTGTTGGGAGGTGGTTTTTTTTTTTTTCGAATGACAAATCTATTTCTTTAGCTGGCTGTTGTCCACTTTAAAATGTAAAAGGCATCACGAGATCAATAAATATTCTCACGTGTTGACTCCAGGAGTACATACTCTGTTAAGGGCAATTCCCAATATAAGGCAAAATCTCAGTGTGCCCAGGAAAGCCAGAACTGACTGCTTAAGTAATTTAATGTATGGCCACAGCTGTAAGAACATTAGGGCTAATCTAGTCATAGAACAAAGATGTACACATATACATATCTACATCTCCCAAGAAACAATAGCCCCAAAATACACAAAAAGCCTTTCTTAATACTTAGCTATTAAGTTGGTAAAATCTAGATCTTACTTCATATCAAGAGTAGCTGTATTTAGTGAACCCTTAGGAATTGTCCAAAATGAAAACAAACAAAAAAAAACACCAGAAGCCACTGAACTAACCCTATTCTTATTCCCATTGGTTTATCAATATAAACAGCAATTCCTCTTTTATGCATGGAGATACTAGAACAAATTGCATGGCAAGAGAAGAAAAGGAAAATATTTACATATATACAGCTACCAGCAGCCAAGGAGTATTCAATTAGGAAACAAAACCATGCCACGTCCTGCCAGAGCCCTGCCAGAGTTCAGCAAGTCAGTGTCTGGTACTGTCAGTATTTCTATGCTGACTGCAAACACTGCAGCTGATGTAGTAGTGCACAGAATGTATGGCTGCAAAGATTGGGAAGGCTGTGTTTCCAAAACAAATCACCCTTTGAAAGAAAGGCAGACAACCAGAGCTCGCTGCTCACCTAATGCCATCAAGGACAATGCTCACTGTCTAATTAACAGCTGGCCCTTTCCCAGGGTACTCCTACTCCTGTTTGCTTCCTTGCTCTGCCTCTAGCATTTCATGCACCCTAATAGTAGAAGGCAAAGCAGAAGAAGAGGAGGCAGTACGCTGTTAAATGTATGACCATTCTTAAAAAGCAACTGACATTACTCTTTCCTCCTTGTTCACTTTGATCTTTAGAATTCAACAAGTGTTATTCAGTGAATAAACAATTGTTATCTGGAAACCTTTGCATTTTATCCAGCCAGGTTCAAATATTGGCTGCTGATTTCCACCTGTAATGAAGGGGAACAACCAACATGTTTCTCTGCTATCTGTCGTTTCATTTCAGGACCTGAGCCTGCCATCTCAGTTAACATCTCAGAAGTGGTTGACCGATATTTTTCTTTGAGCTCATTTCCTAAACCACAAGCTTATACAGAAAGTAAAAAGAAGTCTTCCACAAGCTGATTTCTATGGCTGCGCAGAAATTGAAAAAGGAAATATCCTTCTTCCAAACAATAATTTCTGATATCATGCAAACCATTAAATAGTCAGAGGTACTACAGAATAAAGAAAAAGCAGAACCTTTATATATGATAACATGAAGGTATTATCACAGGCAACTGAATGTTGAAGGCTACAGTACAGTCACCTTATAGAAAAGTCAGGTTATCTACTGCTGCTGAGAGTTTCAGGGCCAGTTGCTTCAGTCACAAGACCTTTCCTGCAACTGCAGTCACTGCCCTAACTTCTCCAGTCTTCCTGGAAGTAGTGAAAAACGAAAGCCCAACTTCCATTGGTCCTCTTCCCAGTGATAAAACAAACCCAGACCTTCCTTGGCTTGTTCACTTTGCAACAGCAGAATTCAATGCTGCCTGAGCTACTGAGAGAAGCGAGGGAGGGAGGGAATACAGAGACAGGCTCTGCTATAGTATCATGGCTCTCCTTCAGATGACTCAAGACAACATTATCTGTAGCTGTTGCAGAGGAATTACTGAGAAAACTGGTAAATCTGCTGTAAATTGTAACTTGCTAATACAAGTTAGCATTGCTCATTGATAACAGAACTGAGTGCCAGGGCAACGCTGGTTGGCACCGCCACCTCTTTTACCCACAAGGAGAGTTCTCTTTAAATGCTTCTAAAGACTAAAGACAGGATCAGCACCGGAAGCTTCTCACAGCACTCGTTTCACCCACTGGTTCAGTTGAAGATGTAACATGGCTGTTACAAGATTAAGCTTTTATTACTGCATCTAATAAAAATAAAGCATTTTGTCCTGTTCATGTCAGCTTACCCAAGGGGCTAATGATAACCATCCTGAGCCACTACATCACGATTTTTGACATGATGGAACAAATTTGAGTAAGAAGATGAAATATCTACTCTCAGTTACTCCTCCTCAACTCTACTGATTAGTTGAGAAAGTCTTAAGAAAGGTCAAACATGGTGGTTCTTTCCTCTTACACTTGGAGCAAGTCCTCTCTTAAGCTGTGCTTAAGATGCAGGCTCTACCATTGAAATAATTCTTCATTTCTTTTAAGAGAAAATGGAACTTATGTAATGAAAAGGTGTGGCACAAACAGAGATAAACAGGACCATTCATTTGTGTAAGTGGTCTTCAAAACAAGCAACAGAATATCCAATCCTATATAATTTGGTACCCTACCAAAAAGATGTGTAACCTTGCATTTTTATACTTTACATGAGAACTAACAAAAAATGTCCAACATTTTTTGTCCTATGTTAAAAGTAATATATTTTGTTTTCGTTTCTCTGCTTTCTGAAAATACACACCAAAACACAATGCATGTACTGTGATGATTAACTGATCTACTTACTTCTGTAATAGACTTGACAAAACGGATTCCATCGTTAGCTCCTTTTACTTTGGCCAGACAGTCGCAGAAATAATCCCAGTAGTCTTTTCTGTTCCCCAGCAATGTGCTTTTTTCTTTCTGGTCAAACTTAATCAAAGAAAACAGAAAGCAATGAGTAAAACTTAAATAGAAATATAGTTATGTCCATCTACTGTAGAGTTGTTCCTCTCCCACCACCATCTGCTTTCATGGCTCCTCATACGTATTAGCCAACATATTGACAAAGTGAAGAGATGTTGTACTGCACTGATGCAATTACTAAATTTAGTAATTACTAAATTACTAAATAACCAGCAATTACTAAAAATACTTTACAGACAGCAACAGACAATCATGTTGTTGGTTAAGTTAAAATACAGACATCCATTGAACACTGCTCAGATAAAGATGAGCAGCAGTTTTAGCAGCTGTTCAGGAGCAAGGAACTGACAGCCAGTTGCTGAGACTGCTTTAATCAAGTGTGGCAGTAACACAAATGCCCGTACCAGCACAGCCTGCTCTAGCTAAATCATACTCTGAGCAGTGATGCAGTCAGGGCAGCTCACTGCAGCTTGGAGCAATCAAATCTGAAAGGATCTCTTCAGCCTCTGCTGAAGCCTCGGCAACCCAATTAAAACTATCTTGACTAGATTAAGTCTAGTTTAGCATGTTGGTGCTGCTGTCAGTGGCATGATTACAGCATATGTAGACACAGACAATGCAAACTGAATTTCAGTTTGCCCAGCAGAGTCTCCTTTCACTTAAATTTTCAGGATGGCCAAAAAGCAGCATTCCAGATTCAAAACCAGCCTCCTGCACTAAGCTTTCTATACAACAAAGATCAATTTCCACAATGAAATTGCTAAAATTGCTATAAATTACTCTTACTGTTATATTTGCACCATCAGCTGCTTACTAGCATTTATTTTGCATTAAGATTTCATTACCATAGTTTTTTCAGGATAATTTAAAAGGGTACATCTTCAAAATCAAGCTCAAATCTTTCAGATCAATAGAAAAATGCATTACAATCTTCATTCAACCTGCCAGCACCACCTTTTGATTACAATTATTTACTTTCACTTGAAATATGTACAATGACCTGCACACATTTCAGTCCACTTACTGGAAAAAAAAAAGACTAAAACAGATACTTATGATTATTTGAGTTAAACTCCACATACTGAAGAGGCAATAACAGAAAACAAGGTCTAGCTTTGACAGTGGATGAAACACATCACTTTTTACCTGTAGAAGATACTCAAGCTTGTAGGAGAATTTTTGCAAGTTGACACTGTCATCTGTGATGGGCTCCCCTCCTTCTTTAAATTCTTTACTTAATTCAGTAACAGCATCTTTAAAACAAGACACCAAAATGATTAACTAATGCTAGAGATAACATAGGACTGAATTCATGAGCAACTCAGCAAATACATTTTCTGCTTGGACATTACGCATATGTATTTAGTTTCCATCAATCAAATGTCTTAATCACAGTGCAGAAAACTTGTTGAAACGCTTGCAATTTAATACCTCCTATAACAAAAACCAGAGCTCAGGTTTCGTCAGTCTGCCATACTGAGTCATTATTTCTTCTTGAAAAGAACCTCCTCCAGACACGTATCAAAAAAGTGGTAACAGACAGTTGTTAGCTGGTTCTTCAGCAGAGGAAAGAGAAATATTTTTTTGACTGTCTCATGCACATTATGGTTTTCCTATTGCCACAGGACAAACAGAATTCTGATTAGAAAGGACAAAGCATGTAATCTGCTAAAGGGGATCAGTAAAACGGTAACAGTTGTTCAGTCAGCACATTTATCTTCTCCGTGCTTTATTCAGGAAGGTTCAGCTTGTGCTGCTTACAAAACACAAATGAGAAAATAATGTACATAAAAATAAGGATAAAACAACTCCTCTTACCTAAAACCTGCTCCCACAGAGGGTGAGCAAAACTCAAGTCAAAGCCAACTCTGCTGTGTCTGGCCACCAAAGCATGCACTTCTCAGCATCAGAAATTAATGATTTTGAATGAGCTTTCCACTGGGTTTTGTATTTCTTTCAGGTGCCTGAGTGAGCCTTAGCTCCCAGTCACGCTTGATCCCCTTTGCAAATTAGTATCTCTTCCTTTTAACAGGCACATAGATTTTCTTACCTACAGGAAGATCTAGATTCCTAGCTTTGGTGCATATTATACTTTACATTTAATAAATATGAAAAGGATAAATATCTGGATCTTGGTATAGGCAGCTGATTAGGACAGAGAAAGAGCAGAAAAATGGTTATGGATCTGCTGCCAGTTCTGCCTGCTGCAGAACTGCAGAAAATGAAATTGGCTACTGCTGGTGGAGGACAAGTCAGATGCACAGAAAGCTTGTTCCACTGCGGCAAGAGCAGATCCAATTGTCCAGCACTCTCCTTCTGGGTCTCCATTCCCAGTTTGGGTTATCTCATGTTTGTTTGTTTGTTTGTTTTCCTTCCCATATTAGGAGTAACTCAAAACAAGCTTTTCATCAAGGGATGGTCTAAATATCAGCCCTTCTCCTTCTCAGAAGAAGTCTTATAACTGCATAGCTCTACTCATGCAAGCAAAGCCCTAACTCACATCACACAAAATAATAATTTTAATTTCACCCTTCAGACATTTTTTTTTTAATTGTAAGGCTTATTTGTAATAGTGCATGTTTAAATATGCAGGATTTCAGAATTTAGGAATCTGATTTTTTTTTTTCACAAAGAAGTCACATCTATATTAGCAGATGGCACACCTTGAACTATGTTGTTAGAATTGCTGCACAGAAGTGTTATACAACTTGAAATACAGTTCCTACTCTCTGCTGCCTAAAGCAAGAAGGATGCAATCCAGCATATAGAACAAATCTGTCAGCATGCTACCTTGCAAGTCCCTGATAATCCGCTGCAGCTGGCTTTCACCACCAGTTGCTGCCATCTTGAAAACCAAAGTGGCTCCCCTTCTGGGCTGTTAACCTTTTCATCCATCTAGAGAACAACAGCAGAGTTCATATCCTCAATGACCACTGGGCTGATGAAGGTTATTCTTCTCTGTGACACTCGCAGCTCTGTAAAAGTCAAAAATAGAACACAACTCTTTATCATCTCAAATGAGCATAACAGAGGTGCTTCGGCATTTTAAGTCCTGATTAGTAATGAATCCTCGCATTGCCAACTCTTTTCCAGAAACCTCCTTTCTGTTTCCTTCTACATTTCGCTTTCCATTTCAGTTATTTCTGTTTCCACCTCTCAGAACTACTGAGCAAACCCCAGAGGGCAGTTTTCCCTCGTTGGTGTTACGACACAGTTAGTCTCACAGTCCAGCTCGGGCTGGCATTTCACACAGCTCATCTCATGACCTGACGGAGGTTCTGATGACACGGGACTTTCCCTACGAAAACCCTCTGCCCGACCTTCCCTACGGCCTGCAGAGTAAAAAGATACAACATCACCATTTCAGGGAGACTTTCAAGGCACAGCCTAGTCACAGCTCAAGGTGTCCAGAAGTGATACGTGCTTGATCCGCTGGCATTGGAGGATGTTTTTTTACTCATAAGAGCTAGGAGAAGATTTAGCACTTGAGATTGGTTTTAGCATGAGAAACATCTTTCATCCCTCCTCAGAACCCCCTGTTCCCAGCACATGTAAGAGGATACCGCTTTATTTTAAGCTGTGACAGCATTCCTGGCTGGGTAAATATACCTTGAACATCAGAACATCCACCTCCCCTGCTCCAAACAATGACGAGTAAGCTGTACCTAGCACTTGTGAAGAACTACTTATTCATTAACGAAAATAAATGAATTAAAGATCAACTACAAGCCTTAAGTGCTTTATTAACACAACCATGCCTGGTGATCCAAACTTCCAAACACTCATGGGAACAATAACTCAAAAAAGCCACACGGAAACTGCACAGGAAACTTTCCAAGCATCTTGTCCTCAAAGGTCGTACCCAATTCTGCCTGCAATGGCACAGCCAAATTTTCAAGCAAGCCTAACACCTGAAGTACTGGGCCTATAGACAATTTCCTGCTACCTTTCTGTGCTGGTGTTGTCATTCAAACTGAGCTACAATGAAATTAAATTCCAATTAAAAATTAAATTCCAATTAAAAATTAAATTAAAATCTGACAAGCTTTTGAAATGCAAATGGGACTAGATCAAATAACCATATTTCCTCTCCCTTCCCTTTCTTACACCTCCAAATTAATTAAAATGGCTTTGCTCAGGTAGGTGTCTGGATGGATCCAGCAAATCATCCCTCCACCCCATGCATCGAGGTATCATTTGGAAACAACCCTGAGGCGACCCTGAATTTTTTTCTTTTTGATACGAGGTAGAGGTGGTTCAGAGCAAAGCTTAAAGCGAGACAGAAACATGGTAAATATATATATATATATATATATAAAAATACACTTCTTAGTGTTTTTCTCTCAATACCTGCACTTTGCTACCTGCTGGTGTATTTTGATGGCAGTCGTTATGTTAGGACACACTGTCCCCACCACCACCACGTTGCTTTAGGGAGAGAAGGCCAGCACAGCGTGGTCCTGCTGACCTCTTTTCAACGTACCAGATGCTTCTGGGCAGCCTTGGCAGAAGGTAGAAGTCTTCCGAATACTGTGCTCTTCCACGTGCCATCAAAAGGGGTTGCCAAACACAATTTTTTCACTGTAAATCAACAATACCACGTACGCGATATTCCTATCTTGGTTCTACTCGGTGACTGCACAGCCCCCATTTCCTGGCAACCTGAGTTTGGATACTGACGAGAAGAAGTAGCAACAGAGCAGTGAGTCAACGTTTCCTCTTCTAAGAACGCGCAGCAATATCAGCCCTATCTGTTCAGCCTGGCAACCGCTACCCAAAGGTACAAAGAGCAGACTGGCAAGCCAAAACGCACACGGCCAACCCAAACGCCCCCAAACACAACGGGAGAAATGAGCCAAGGGTCCTGCTCGTCCCTCCTGAAGGGCAGAACGAGCTCCTGAGGCATGAGGCACGCCAGGAGAGCTGCAGGTGGCAGAGGTGGGATGCTGATGTTGGGCCCACATTTACCAGTGGGGAGCAGGACGGGAGCAGCTCAGGACCTTGCAAATGAAGAACACACATCTTCATTCCTGCTAGGATCTCCTCAGCAGAATACGTGAGCCCTGACCAGAGAGCACAGCTCAGCTGGACATGCATGCACAGCCCCCTCCTCTCCTGTCTGCTCACCCCTTTCCTTGGTCCAGGTCTCACAGTTTCCCCCTTCCTTGCATCAGCTCCCACCCGTGAGATATGCATTTACTCCCTTCTCGTCTCAGAGGTGATGGGGATCTTTCAGCCTGGTCACGGCACTTTTCTACCTGCCTTCTGCACTGCTAGTCCGTGGTCCTTCCAGGGACGTGCCTAGAAAACACACCACGTCCCACACCACAGGAGAGTGCAGAGCTCTCACCTCCTCCTGGCAAAGACCACTGACAACGCACCTGAACTGGTTTCCTGAGCTTGCAGAGTAGGAAGAACTTCTGCAAACACCTGATCTAGTCCTTCCTGACCACAGACATTTTGCTCAGGATTGTTTAGGGCATGACCCTGCCCCTCCAAGCATTTCCTCTCCTATTGTGTGTGTCTGTAATTACCTGCCTTGTCTGAGCAGCACCATACATGCGTGAGGCACAAGCGACCTGCTTTGGGTCAAAAGCTTTTTAGGTGATGCATCACAACCTCTTGTGTAACAGCATTTGACTTCAGCAAAAAGCAAGACATGACACAGCAGCAGTCCCCCGGGCTGTGCCTGCTGGTGGCTGAAGATAGCTCTTCCCTCTCCTGGTGGTTTAAGTACCCACGTGTGGGTGAGAATCTTCTTTGTGGAGGAGGCTGTCCTGGAGATTAAGGAAGGAAGCAGAAAGGAAACAGCCCACTCACAGGAAAGGTCTTAGTGAGTGGGACACAGAAGAAACAGCAAGCTAAACTTACTGGCTGTAATTACACGGCGTCGTGGGGCGGCTACAGTGACCTACTTTCACTCTGATTTCAAAAAATCTCTCTCTGTGTTACTGTGGGCACGTCCGCACCTCCAGCAGCTACAATTTTTCGAATCGACTGGCCGATTTCAGCCAACCTTGGCAGAAGTCTTCAAAATATTGTGCTCCTCCACGTGCAATCGAAATGGGAAGCCGGGCAGAACTCCACGAGCAGTTTCTCTTCCCTGACCAAAAGGCTGCAGACAGACCTTGGCTGCAGCCTGACAGCAGCCTGGCTGCACCCCTCAGCCAGGGGCCTTTTCAGCGCACACCAAGAGCAGAGCTCGCACTGCAGACCTGGGGTGATCCTGCTGAAAAATAAATCAGATCTGCAGGACAAATTCAGTGGAAACCAAGTCCTTAAACTGCTTGCAGAAATGTTTTATCTTAACACAACTTTTCTGCTCTAGCCACCCCAAACACGGGCACGTCGCCACGTCTCCCTTACAGAGAGGGATCTCCTGTACAGCGATCACAAGACCTTTAGTCATCTGCAATTCTATACCTGCTGTGCATTAACACTCTGCATGAAACAAAACAGGCAAGCAAGGATGCCGAGCCAAATCCCATGTCCATGAGTCACGTTAATTTTACCTCTGTTACTCCCTTGTGTAGTGTGAAGGTGATTTGTCCCATAAATGCGGACGCTGACCGATGATTGTGAGGGAAAATTCTAGAATGTGACATAGAAAACCAACCCACCTGGGCACACAGTGGCTACAAGACACACAGAGAGAGGAACACACAGCAAATCTTACAGCAAAGACGAAAGAAGAACTGGGAAAAGAGAGTCTACCTCCCGGGACTGCAATACCACCAATTTAGTTAAAAAAAAATCATCCCAATAATTGTCTGGAAAATGCACTTTGCACTTAGATACTGCAAGAAACAGAGTTCCAGTGGATTTTTCTGTAGCTGTGCCGCTAGCTTTTCCTCATCTGGCAGCATTCAGGCACCTGCACATCCATTACGTTAAGCTGAAGAAATCTTTGCTGCAAAGAAGGGTCTGAAGTGAGTGGCAAATTTAAGCATGCATAAATGCAGCTCCGCTGGGCAGCTCAACCCTCCGTGCTTCCACACTGCAATAAAGGCATGTGAGAGACCGATGGGCTGCACGGGATCAGACAACTGATAACAAAAGACAGGCGAAGCGTGAAGGTCAGCCAAGGTTTCCATCCTGAGGCTGGAAGCTCAGCTCCCCTCTGAGAAGTGAAATTTTCTTGCCGAGTGAATCTTCCCCCTTCGCTTTCTACACCAACAAACCTTCGCATTTCAATTACAAAAACACATTTTGATTTTTTTTTTTTTTTAACTTCTTTTAATACTTCAAACAGGTAGCAGGAGAATACGCTGCAAACATACACGGGCTTCTCAACCCCTGACACCACCACACACAAAAACCTTGTTTTGAAGTGTCTGGGCATATAAACATCTAGTAATAAAATGCATCTTGCAGAAAACACGTGTCCAGAAAAAAATTAAAACCAAAGAGTGTCACAGCACTGGGGAACACAGTTAATGAGGTGAAGTGCACAAAAACATTCACGTCTTTTAGAAAAGCAGCATGTTTAGAGATAGGGGTTCCTTACAGCAAAGCCCTTTTGTGCATCGGTCCTTGAGCTCTACAGATATTTTTACGTTTTTCAGCCCAAGAATATGAATTAATGACATTCCTAAAATACTGCTTGCAACCCTAACCTGACTGTCACGAATGAGTTGGTGAAGTTTTGCAGCCTCTGTGCAAACTTCGCTGTGTGCTATGGACAGCTGGCCTGCATCCTCCCCCTATTTCTTCCCTTGTATTTGACAACTGTTCTTAGAAAAAGGCCCAAACCAAGCAGCAGATAAGAGTATACAAGTGGCCTGATAAGAACTCCATCAGACAGAGCTGATTTTAACCCTCTGTGGGGAAAGCTAGCAACCCTAACAACTTTTTTTCATGCTGCACCTACTGAATCAGGCCTCCACTTCAAGGCCTGACTTAAACCTGGTGAAAAGATCACACCCAACGTTGGCCAAACAGGACAGACAGACTTTATTTTTTTTTTAATATTTCTTAATTTGGAGAATACAGTGTTGTCTCTGCTACTCCTCACGTTGATAACCAGCAACGTGAATGCAAATCACCGCTTTCGGCAGCCAGAAAACAAGGATGCGCTTGTATTTATCCCACAACGACAAGCCTGTCTCAGCCCCGTCCCATGACACAGAAGCCGCCTGTTTGAGGAAGCAGTCGGTTCACAAAGAGAAGAGTGCTCCCCTGATAACAGGAATTGCACCAGTATCGCTCTTAACTCCTCTGCCTTTTTGCCTAGGGCATGCCACACCTCACCCCACGTCAGGAGAGCTACACCGTACTTACTGGAATCTACGAGCTAACCTATTTTAATAATAAATACCAAATATCAAACTATAATTTTGAGAATAATACCAGATTAACCTCCCAGAGACTTACTTCTCCTCAGCTGCTCCAACCCGGTTTCACTCCCCATGGGGAACTGCACCCTGCCCAGCACAAGTGGAGAGTCAAAAAGGCAGGTGTCAGTCAAAAATTAAAATATTTTTTCCCTTTTGCACCCTCTTTCTTCCAAGCCACCTTCCCCATGAGCCCATGTACCCTCCCTGCTACAGAACCTGCCCTTCCTCCCCGTAACACACCCAACTATTTACTTCTCTCTTATGTATTTTTCACATGCTTGGATGCTACTCTGTGGAGCATCATAAAGATACCTGTAAAAACACAAAGAGTAGAGGCCTCCCAACTGCAAAGTACTGATAGTGATTTACGATGCTCAACTTGCTTGCTGTAGGAGCTTAGGATCTTCCAAAAATCTCTTGTTTTTCAGGTCTCCCAAGCTGGTCTCTGAGAAATGGGTGCTGTTTCAATTTCCACAGCAAGCTTGGCCTGACTAATGCATCATCTCAGGCACCTCTCAGGCTTGGGGATATTGACAAAAGCAACAACCATTACACCACAGCTCTGAACTGCCTCCATTCGAACGGGGGCTTTCCTCTCAGCAGGATTTTTTACCTCTGTGTCTACTGTTCCTCCAAGCAGAGATTTCAGAAGCGCTTGCAAAGGCTGCCTCCAACTAATCGCTGTGGGAAGCCTGGCAGGTGGGTGCTGAGAGTTGCCCGTGTGTAGCGCTCCATCTGCCCTCCATCCAGCCAACAGCAGCGGGGGCTCCCCAGGGCAACTCCTGACCTATTTGTAGGTCCCAGTGTGAACAAGCAACAAGCAGCACTGAAAATTACAGGTTCTGGCCGCACGATTGCAGATTAAATAAGAGGCAAGCCCATTAAGCAAACCCAGCTGAGACAACCCAGGCTGACTGAGTGAATCATGCCACCCCGGGGCCCATAGCAGAAAATCCTGTTTCCTTCCCTCTGCAGCAGGAAGCATTTCCTTTTCGCCCTGTAATGGTGTCCATCTGGGGAGAAGGGAGAATTTCAGAGTTACAAACCCCAAAGATTTAGGAAGCCTTTGGAAGAGGAGCCCGTGTACACCAGTGCTGCCTATCTGCCTGCTGGGGACAGAGGCTCACAGATGACACAGGCTGGGCTCGAGCCCAGTAATTTGGGGACCGCCTGATCCAACACACTCACTTTGAAAACCCAAGCTGGCTTGCAGCAGCAGCAGGACTGTCCCCCCTCCCAGCAGTAAATTAAATGCCATGATAGACACGCTTGCGGATTAACTGTTTACAAATATCCTGCTTAGACCACGATACCACCAGCAACCACAGAACACTGTGATGGACAAAAATATTAAAGCAGAGGGAAGGGTGTAAGAGTTAAGGCCCTGTGCAGGTTTCACAAGGTTTCCATGCACTATGAAACAGAGACAGTGTATATAAAGGCTTCTTACAAAATGTGATGCCTTCTTCTGAACACATTTGGATATCATACTTCAAATTATTACTAATATAGCACTTTTGGACACAACTAACCACCACTCCCTGAACAAATTGGAATTACTACAGGCAAATATGAAAAGGATTCAGACTAGGTTCACACTGAAAAAAAAAAGCCTTTGAACTAGTAAAACCAAATATAAACTTACTACGTAAATAAATAAGAATAATAATGTGTCATAATAAAACCACTCAGGGCTCTTACAGTTCCCTCTAGTTCAGTAATCCAAACAGCACCGAAAGAACACCAGCAGGGTTCAGTGTTTGTTTCACAAATGGGCAACTGTAACTTTTAAATGTGATCTACTAAGAAAAACAAACAACCCAAGCTAATATAATTTTCAGCACTGCTTTTCCTTAAATTCAATCTGATAATTTCTGCAATTTCACAAGCAAACGCTTTTAAAAATTTATTTTAATAGTGTTCTTCCCCACTGACGGAGCCTTAGCAGACCTGGCCTTCAGGACATGAGGACATAAATTCCCCTTCCTTTTCTGTAACCGTCCAGCAGCGGGGAGAGGAACTGCAGATATAATACACCCTTTCACTATTGTCAGCTGGTGCACAAAAGAGGCTCCTGTACACAAGAAAATAGGCTCCGTAACTAATTGACTGGCTCTTCAGAAGTACCCAAACCACCCACGTTCACACAAAAGGCTGGCAAATGTACATACACTACAGCAAGAAGAAAAGCAAAACCAGCTCGCACTTGTTTTTCACCGTAGGTGGCTTCGGTGCAACTTTCTAACAGCAGTGCAGCCTTCTGTACACAAATGTTTGGAAACATGACCAGGAACATCTGGAACATTGAAATTTAAGCACTCCCAGGAGGACCCCTGGAGGACTTTAAGAAACTGCCTCGTACACAATGTGTGGAAAACCAAAACCACACCACCACAGGGCAGTTTTGTCTCCTCTGCTGCACCTCCAGCACTGAAAACAGAAACACCAGCAGCGCGCACGTCGCCATGTTGCTGACAAGCCCACGCCGTGCCCTGCGCGTTTAATCACAGTAAACACCCGCTCTCACTCTTCAGAAGCAGAAAGATAAAAGGCCTGGGAGTCCTCCTCCTCCTGTTTACACTCGAGAAGCAGCTCGGTGCAAAGGGAGAGGCCGAACCCTGAGCATGACCCCACTCCACACGCCAAACCAGCCTTTGCGCTGGCGAAACTCAGCAGGCAGCTCGGCACGGGGACACCCCACAGGACAAGCAACCAGGACCCCAAATTCCTCCACAAGCAGCTGAAGGGGTCTGCCAGCCTCTAGGCTGGGGCACAGACCCCATACAGAGCGACCGAGGACCGCGGGACGTCTACCTGAGGAGCCCACCATTTCATGCGAGCCTTCCCCAAAGCCCACCGCTCGTTGCATGTGGCGGGGCACGACGTGTGCCGGAGGGGTGCTCTGGAGACAAGAGCCAGCAAAACTAAACACCCTCCCTGTCACCCGCCAGAGATTTGCCGACACAAGGGCAATAGGGATTAGGGCGGGGGGGTGGGGGAAATATGTGTCTCTGTCAGCACTCTGGCAGCGAGAGCAGTTTGCCTCTCGGGGAGCAGCAATGAAGGACAAGGGGGGACCGTGTGGGTTTGTTCGGGGTGCGGGGAAAAGCTCCGTGTTTATGGTGGCAGACAGCCACCATACCTCGAAGGGGGACAGCGAGGACACGGACAGCACCCGCAGCACCCGTGCCTGCACGCTCAGCCCCCCATGCCCGTGTGCGGGCACAGCCGCCCCCCGAGCCCACCCCGCCGCCCCCAGCCCCGGCAGCCACCGAGGCGCCGCATCGCGGCTCCTCCCCTCGGTGCCGGGCCTCCTGCGGCAACAAGTGGGCGCCGCCGGAGTTTCCTTCCCCGTCCCCGTCCCCGTCCCTGTCCCTGTCCCCGCAGCCGCCGCTGCCTCTTCCCCGCCGCCGGTACCTGCGCGGCGGCCGCCATGTCGCGGCCGGGCCGCCCCGCGGCCAGGCTCCGGCCCCGCTCGCCGCCGCCTACAAGTCCCGTGAGGCTGCGGCGGCACCGGGACGGGGCCTGGCCGGAGAGGAGGAGGAGGAGGAGGAGGAGGAGGGGAAGGAGGAGAAGGAGGAGGAGGAGGAGGCTCGGGAGAGGCCGACAGTGTGAAAATGGAGGGGTTTAGAGTGTGTCCCGGGGGGGTTGTCGGCGCTGTCCGCAGCGGCTGCAGGCTGCGGGTGGTGTCTGGTACTGTCAGGCAAAGTCGCCTGTCAATAAGTGTAATTTGTACAAAGTACTCACTGTCACTTTTACTACAGATCAGTATTTTTGTTTGTTTGTGCATGCAGTTTGTCTGAGTCCGTACCAGTTCATCGTGGTCTTTGCACGGACAGCTGAAGTGGATCTGAAAGTCGTGCTCGATAAAGCCAGCAAGCAGCAGATTTCCCCTTTCTGGCCCTGCTGAGGACACAAAAACACTTCCCACAGCTGTAAGGTGTAGGAGGCCTCGTAACGTAAGAGAATGGGAGAACACGGGTGTGAAACTGGAACCTAAGATCACTTCCTAACATGGTGCTTCCACACCTCATCGCCCAGCATAAGCTTCTCCTTCCACAACCAGACCATTGCTAGTCTTCTTTTTGTTGTTGTTGTTGTTCTAACTTGTACCCTTCACTAACCCTTGATTCTCTGAAAAGTTTCTTTCGCAGTGTCTGAAGCTGGCTACAGTGTTTTTGTATTTGAAAGGTACTGGAAAATAAGTTCTTTTCCTTTTTTTTTTTTTTAATTATTATTATTTTTTTCATTATCATCTTGATAAATAAACGACATTAAATAAAACTTGTGATCAAACAGTTTGTCATCAATTCTTGCCACAGCACTTGTGATTATATTAATGTCATAAACTTTAGCTTTGGCAGCCATACGATCAAAGCATCCTATTTTCAAGACTGTAAGGAAATAAATGGTGGATGTAGTCACTGACATGCCTCCATTCTTCTCATTTTTTTCATCCTCAACCTAAGGATGACTAAGTGACCTTGAAGTTTTGGTGAATAGCCTTCACCTAAAGTATGATTTTGAAAAGCTTGAAAACATTTTAACGTCCTCAGAAATGCAGGTTATGGGGCTAAGCATGTTTTGGGCACATGACTCATGAAATGCAATGGGATGTCTTACATTGCTCTGAAGCAACATTCAGGCTGACTTCTCAGCATGCTTTGCCGTGTCATGCAGTACACAACCAGGAGCATCTATTGAAAACAAATGTTTGTTTTCCATTGATCAACAGGCAACTGGGTCTTCCAAAAGTAACCTCAGAATTATTTGTTGCAAATAACAATTAATCAGATCCCAGATAATTTCAGTGCAGTGGAAGTTTTACATATTTTCAAAAAATCTGTGTGTAGTTTAATTTCGCACATATAAAGAAGTAGAATGGATTACCCCTGCTTTTTAATTATGTAGTGGCAAGCTACTTGGAGAAGTATTTAATTATTAACATTACTTACTGAATTACGATCTGTTTATACAGACAGCAGTGTCTACGGAGAAAAGCACCCTGTTTCCAAAAAAGTCCATGGCTGACCAACACTTCCTTAGGATTTTCTGCATATTCTAATTTCTTAGCAACAAACAAGTTTCAAGGTTTTTGCTTTTTGCTTTTCCCCAGAAAAATGAATGTATTTTCTGCTCAATTTATGTAGTTTATTTTTATTTTGAGAAAATCTATAGATTAACTTCTTTATAAACTATGATGAGCTGGATGGGAATTATTGTCAATTTTACTATCCCAGGAAAGGTCATGTCAGTCACAGCAGCAAATGGAAAACCTTTGTTGGGAAATATCTTTTGACTAGTTGTTGGAATGCTATGAAAGTAATTGTAAATATATTCCATAAAGGTACATAACTCAGTAATTAAGGATCATGAAGCAATCATGCTGTATCCTTTAGGTTCTGTTCTATATGGCTGAAACGTAGGCCAAAATAACTATATAAAGGCTAAAATCAACTGCTGACATTGAAAGTGGAGCTTAGATCTAATGCTAGCTGCAATTGTTTTACACAGAGTGATTCTGCAAACACAGTTTGAGCATGATTTTTTATTTTTGTTTTTGGTGGCACTAGAAGCCATTTCTGTACACGATTTGCAAATAAATGTAGCTGCCTTTGGTTTTAATGATGCATAAATTTGCATAAAGGTGCTCTTTTTATGTGGGAAGAGTTTCCTCTATTGAGGCAAGCCAATTCACACTGTCTAGCTCATCATAAAGTCAAATTACACACTGTCATCAATCATGTCATGCTGACAGCAGTTTGGTGCCTTGTTGGCTAGAGGAGATCTTTATTAAACCCTGTTAACTAACTGGGCTCCATCAGACAACCAGAAAAAATGTTTCCTGTGGCTATTATATTCTGCAAATACTTCATAGTGGTCTCTGAGTAGATGTCTGCAGAATGCATCTGTCCATTTTTCTGAGATTACTGTTGTATGTACTACATGTCCATATTATTTTTAAATTATTAATTGATATGTAATAACTGGGGAGGGTTTTGCTTCCACTAGGCACTTGAGGTATTTCATGAGGGTAACAAGTTCCCAGCTTCCCTGGTCACCCTCAGCGGATTAACATACCATTGTAACTAGACTGAACAACACGCTGCTGTTCATCATCAGAGACTTTCTGTGGCTGCAGGGAGAAAGCTTTGGAAGCTCTTTTTTGCATTTGTTTGCATTTTGCTTTGCATTCCGTTTTGAATAGGTGGACAAAGAGAAAATGATTATAAATAGGTGTCAAGATAGGAGCCGGCAAAATAAAAACAGCAGAGCTCTGGAAAACCTCTGCAAGCAAATTTGGCATTTTGGACAAGGTGGCTGAGGGACTTGGAAGAATACTCTGCTTACGTATATCAGTTGAGCTTCTGAGCCTGCCACCTGGCACATTGGAATTAGGAGCTATCGCTGCTCAGAACTGGCTGCATTTCACCCCCGTGTAAATAAAGTGAGGTACCAAGATTTTGAATTGATTTAGTGCTGGCTCAGCTGAATCAGCAATGGTACAGAAGAGCCAGGACACAGACTTTGGACTGTGCACTTTAAATGACCTAGAGTCTTCTGCCCACGTTCAGATATGTGGCCCATGGATAAAGAGCATACTAAGGCTTTGGACATTAAGAGCTGGTTAAGATGTCTGGAAGGATGCAGCCATCAAGAAGCAGAACTTAATCTCAGAAAACAGCATTATTTGGAGGACAAAAACAAAAGTATTTTGGATTTGATATCTCAAAAGTTCCTCAACATGGAGTGAGTACTCCACTCCCAGAACTCCTCTGTCATTTTTAGTTCTTTGCTTCATTCCAGCAGGGTCTCCAGTCTTAAACTGCTCTTCTGATTTCAAAACAAATATACAGATATTCTCTGGACATTTATAGAGCCTAAAGCTCCTGTCTAAAAATGCCCATGATCTGTCAGAAGGGGCTGGTTTCCTTTCAGACCTCTCCCTTTCATACAGTACCTATCGAACCTTTGCAGTAAAGCGTACTGGTCCTATATGCAGCAGGGATTTCTTGTTTATATGCCCATGAATGAATCTTTCCAGCCACTTCCTTACCTACATACAAAAGCAAAATAAAACCTCTAAGTAGCGTTATTTATTTATTTATTCATTTTTAACAGGCATAATCTCAGCTAGGAGATCAGTCACTTCCATGACATATTCATTGCACAGGTCGGTGGAGGCTTTGGACAACAAAACCTAACTTTTCAGTTTTGAGTTTTGTATTCAGTTACCCAGAAAATGCTGTTGTTCAGGTTGAATCCTACTCAAAAACGAATTTGCAGTAACTTTTGCTTGGTTTAATATTTCTCCAGCAGCAAATTATAAGACCATAGAGTAGTTTAGGTGTGAAGGGACCTCTTGAGGTCTCTATTCCATCTTCTTGCTCAAAGCAGATGTAATGAAATGATGGTGCTCAAGGCTGTGTCCAGTCAATTCTTGAATACCTCCAAGGACAGTGATCCCACCACCTTTCTGAGTCTCTGTTACAGTGTTTGACTACAGCTGTAAAGAAAAAAAATGCCTTTAGCTAACTGGAATATGCTAGGTACCAGTTTAAATCTGTTGCTTTTCAATCCCATTGTCATGAAGCTTTGTTATAAAGCAATCCCATTGTTATCTCCAAGAAGAATCTGGCTCCATCTTCTCTGTATCCTCCAGTCAGGAAGCTGCAGACATCGTGTGCTGTTCCCTGAGTCTTCTCTTCCTAAGGCCAGATGAACTCAGCTCCCTCAGCCTCTCCCTGTCCATCACATGCTGCAACCCCCAAGTGGCTTGGTGGCCTCCCCCAGACTGCCTCCAATATGTCTAAGACCTGGTGTTCCACCCCTTTTCAGATTAATTAAGAAATGAATAATCATCTTGTTTGCAAAACTCGAATAGTTTTCTGTGTGGCTAGCTTTACCAGGTTCTATAGTCTTTCACCACTAACAATCCTACGTGAGGAAGGTGAAATGCAGAGAAAAACTGCTAGTGGCAGTCCCTTCCCATGCGTAATTGCTGTGAGATGACTTCAGTGTTCATTGTGTTTTTAACGTGGTTAGGATTCTTTATGTGAATACATGGGCCTGTGGCTCACTAAAATTTGGTCTGCTTAGGAGTGGGTGAGTTCATCTCAAGAACAGCTCTGTGCTGGTACGTGAAATACTGGTGGTTACATTCCTCTTTTATGGTGATGCAAAACTAGTCTCCATAGGTCATCTTTACTGGTACTTCTTATGGTCTGTTCTCGTTTTGACTGACAGCAAGCTTACACTAATTTCCTTTCTAATTTTTGTACTTACTTTAGTTTTGCTTCCTGAAGAACACACAGGCGTCTGATTGGTATAGAAAGCATTAGTCAATCTTCTCTCCATTTAACACAGGGCCTTCCCCTTTCGACACTGGATGAGCAAGAGCATTTCAAACTGCTGAGTAACCATAAGAAAAAGACAAAATAGAATTTTATTGGTGATTTTAATAGCACTGTTGGTGCTCTCAAAATACTGAGTTATAGAAGGAGGCATCTTTGTTCCTGATCAAAATATCCCCAGAAATAAGCAGCTCATGCCAAGCTTTGTCCAGCACATTGCACCCATTTATGAGCCTGGTGTCTGACCCTCGATCAGAGGTAAAATTGTCATTGATTTTTAGTGGGAGCAGGATGATTTTAAAAATGTGTAGATTTTAAGATTTATAATTTTATTTAAGGATGTACATTAGACTTGGAAAGGATTGGTTCAGTTACCTGCCCTACCCCTTACCAGTGAGGATTTTCCCCTGCTGGCAGATTATTGACAGATAATAATCCCACAGCTTCATGAAACTGGGGGCTCTGATGGTTTATGGCAGTGATGCTCAGTTTTGTGTGGGCCTTACCCCTGTGCTCCAGGAGATGGTGGAGTGAATTCTCTTGGAAGCCAAACAGCTGTGAACAAATAATGTTTGTGGCTAATACTGTTTAACATCTCCTTCAGCAACCTTAATGACAGGACAGGGTGCTCTTTCAGCAAGACCTAATTGCTCTTTTCCACTATGCAATGGGGGCCGTAGAGAAAAGAGATCCAGACTCTTAGAGGAGTGCATTTAATGGGCAAGAGGGAGCAGCACCAGGTTACAGCAAAGGAAATTTTGTTCATGTAAAACGAAAAAAATCCACCATGAAAATGGTTAAGCACTGGAACAGGGGACCCAGAGTAGTTTTATGCAATCTGTTCTTGGAGGTTTTCAGAGTTTGAACAGACAAGGCCCTGAGCAGCCTCATCTAACAGGGACAACAGCATGCTGTGAGCAGGGTGGGGGAGTGGCTGACCTCCAGAAGTCTCTTGCAAGCTAAATGAATCTATGAAAATACACAATTTTTCAATTGAAAATACCTCAACTTTAATAGGTAGTTACTAAAGGCAGAGAACAAAGGTAACAGCGTAATATTCTGTTGAATTTCAGACTGTTTATTAGTACCACTTCATTATAGCAGGAGAGGAACTCTCCACATGCTGAGTTACTTGGGCAGCAGTAGGCAGCAGTACAATTGGATAATATTCAGCATTCCCTTTACATATTCAGATATACTGTAACAAAATATGCTCAAGCTACAAACGTTTAAATAACTTGTTAAAAACTGAGCAGAGTAGGACTGTTTACATCTCTTGTGCTTCAGTTATAATTCTTGACTTTTTTAGATAAGTATGAAAAGTACTGACAATAAAAAAATGAGGTTAGTGTAGCTCTAGGACAATGAGTTGAATGACAGTTTGTTGAAATGATGTAAGTGCATGAGACCTTCTTCCACTCACTGCTGCAGCATTTCCCCCTCATAGAGTTTTGCTGGTATCCACGAAGTACTCCAGGTTTACAAACGCAGAAGAAAAATGCGGAATCCTCTGTCCTTCAGTAGGCTGTCTCTTCAAAGTTGAAGATACTGAGTTCCAGTGCAAAGTCTTTTGAAGTGCGTAAAAGCAATCATATTCATTTCAAATGTTTCTTATCCCTTATCAGAAAGCAAGAGCCAAAGTCTGGTCTCCACTCCGACCAGATGAATGGCAACTTCCACCCTTCCGTGGTTTGTCTGAACACAAGTGAGTTCCCTATGAGATTAATGAATAGCCTTATTTTTACTTTTTAAGTTTTAGGCAATTATGGTAGTATTGGGATAGTATTGACCTGTTCAGAGAGGCACATCTGATGATAAGGGACAAGATATGATCAATTTGTTCTGGCAGCTAAACTGAAGCACAAATCAGAAACTGTGGGCAAACCCTAAGAAGACTATTTGGTTGTGTCATGTATGTTTGCCCCATTTACTTTTCCCTAGGCATTTTTCCTTCCAGATAGTTCTGATACAGGATATCATAGTACAGGCATTCCTGAGTTTCTGCTTTTTGTAAACTATACGAAAGCTGAGAAGAATCTCTTGTCGGCTAAGATGGCTGCCAAAAAAGCTGAATTGTTACTTAGAACCATTGTCAAACTACTGGTTGGTGAAATCTTTACACTAAGCTAGTTTTATATACATTTGCTTATCAATAGGTAAAATAACATTTACACACAGAGAGAACCAGTGAGCTCAGCAATGACAAACACTGGGAAGCATTAAAAGCCATAGAAATCCTTACATGTCCATTGCTATAATAAGTATTTTAAGGTAGGCAAGAAAGCAATGCGCACTACCATTCATGTTAAGACCTGATGTTTAACTCCCAAAGGAAAAAGCAAACTTTTTTTTTTTTTTTTTTTAAAGAAAAATGTAAATAAGAGAAAATCTGTCTCACAGTGCAAAAAAAGCATAAAGGTAAGACTTACAGACCAGTGAAATCACTTCTCCATCCCACCACAAATACATTTTTGTTTTCCATGTTTGCAATGAGTAAATTTATGTCACTTTCTCAAGGAAGTGACTTTAAGAATTAGGGATCATCCACGGCTTTTAAAATCTTAAAGTTTATCCAGGATAAGTGCTACTAGTTAGGTGTCCCTTCAGTAGATGGATGCATCTTCATAGTGAAATTTGCCTTGAGAACAGATCCGGGGGCTGGAAACTTGACTGTTGCCGCAAGGTAAGCACTGGCTGCATAGACGTATCAAATGTCTCTTGAATTTGACTCCAACAAATACATAAAGCACAGGGTTGAGGCAGCAGTGTGAGAAAGCAATTTTACGGCTGATGTGAAAGGCAAGGTTGGTGTCTTTTTGATACTGACAGCTAGGCGATGGAAAAGTTATCAGAAAACTGAGGATGTTGTAAGGTGCCCAGCTCAGGAAGAAAGCCATCACGATAATAAGGATGAGTTTCACAGTTCTGTGCTTTCTGCGAGATCTTGTTCCTAGCAGAATTATCAGTATCCTCAAGTAACAGAATATAATAACCCCAAAGGAAAACAGGAAGAGCACATTTCTCTGATAAACATCCACCTTTTTCATTTGCCAATCATTGTAATCACAGGTCTTGTACCCATCCACGTTTTCGTGCACTGTGGTGTGCATCACCTCAGGAACCACAATTAAAATGCTGCAAGTCCAAACAACCAAGCTCACCACAGAACCACAGCATTGTGTCGGGGATCTCAAAGTGGAAAGAGGGTTCACAACGGACAAGTACCGTAGAATAGTCATGAGAGTCAAAAAGAAGACACCACTGTAGTAGCCAATGGAGAAAATGGCATTCATTGCTTTGCAGAGGAACTCACCAAAAATCCACCCAAAGGACTGGTCCACTACCCAGAAAGGCAGCATGCAGGAGAATATCAAGTCAGAGACACAGAGATTCATGATGAAGATGTTTGTTAAAGACACAAGGTTTTCATATTTGAATAGGATCCATAACACCAGAGTATTTCCCAGCAGGCTAAGAAAAAATGCCAGACTGTAGATAACAGTAGTGAGATGGGTATAAAACACAAAATAGTTACCCATTTCGCAGACATTGCTTTCATTAATGGGATATCCGTATGAGTAATTGTTATCTGAATAAGCTGGATACTGTTCTTCATCCATTTGGCTGTGCAAACCTCACACTGTTCTCCAGCAGCTACTTCAAAGAATCACAGGAATGAAAGTAATATATTTGAGAAAAGCAACACACTAACATAACACCCACTCTGGATGCTTCTGTTTTAAAGAAGAAAAGAAGCAGTGAAACTATCTTATTTGTCCTAGTCTGGGGAGAGAAAGGAATCATTTCCCCTTATGAATAGAGACTGAACAGGTAGATACTAAAGATTTGCCCTCAAAGCTGCATCAAGATCTTAAATAATTAAGAAGTCAGAAACTAAGATGTTTCTAAATCAATCTGGTCAGTGACAACTGCTAATTGTTAAACCTTTATTATGTGAATGTTGATGGCATAGTTTTTTAATATAAGTATCTCAGGTGCCAAGACTTTCAAATCTGCTACTGTTTTTTAGGTTGTCTGAAGGGTTTTAAATTTCTAAACACTTGACCACGTATGTGATTTTTGTTACTGAGATTCAATGCTGGAGAAACAAAAAGCCATGGAGTTCCAGTACCAACAAAGGCAAGAGCTAAGAACAGGAAAAGCTTCCTTCAGAGTTTTGTCTAGGGATTGGTTGGTATCTAAAAACCTGCACGCTCCGGTGGCAGCGCCCCTGAAATGGGCACTCAGAGCATCGCTGTGGCCTGTTGGTTCTCAGGGGTGTCATAGGAACAAAGCTCACACCACAGGCATTTCTCAGGGCTTTACCTGCCTGCCTGTTTGCTGGTAGGAATGTAACCCCAAGTGTGATGTCTGAAATGGGCCAAACAGCATCAAAAGTTAGTGGGACTCGGAAGATGACATATAGCCTGGTGAACATTCAAGAGTAACATAGTCACAGTGGCCTTGTTTCTTTACACATTGGGCTAAACATATGTATATAGAAAATAAATATTAGTGCCAACCAACGTTTCAAAGTCTAAATTAACATTATCCCAGATGAAGGCTTGCCTGCAGCACTGTCTTTCAATCCTGATTTGACTGAAGCCAGTGACAGACCTGCCACTGACACGAAGGAAACTCAGGCCAAAATTTTTTTGGTAACATTTTAATTTTGGGGTTAGCGAAAGCATTATCCACCTGCTACAGCCAGGAAAAGATACTCGTTGGAGTACCTGCTGTTGGAGGACAGAAAAATTTTTGTCTATGCCAGGGAAGAGAAGCAGGGAGCGCTGCTGGCTCCTAGCAGTTGATGCCATCCATGCTCTCAGGTGGCTCTGGTCAGCAAGAGCTTGGCACAGGCAGCACCAGGGACCACTGGGATGTGGCCACCCGGTTTTGAGGTTTTGGAGGTGAGGGACGTGGGGTGTTTAGTACCAGGTGGCCCCTGAGACAACGAGTGGCCCTGGCACGTTTATCACCAGAGCCACCGACCTAGCAGGGGCCTGAGCCTGTGGCCCTTAGGCTGTGCCGTGCCGCCATCTTCAGGCAGGACGGCAAACACCGCCCGAGGCTCTCATCAGGTTGATCCTTCTCTTCAGCAGTACATGGTCCTGACCATCGTTGTGCCCTGTTTTAGCCCAGGCTGGAGGTCTGGCTCCTCCCTGTGGACTGTCCTAAGGGAGCAGAGAGGCCTCTTTGCAAAGAGGAAGAGGTCCTCTGTGAGCAGTGGTGTTCTGCTCCTCACACCCCTGCTGAAGGGCAGACTGTGCTCAGAGACTGGGTCCCCACCGCCCGTCCTCCTGCTCACTGTCACAAGCTGAGCATCACTTACAAGGCACAGACGGCTGCTTTGCAAAGGTGTTTTGAGACTGTGTCAGATAAAGTGCTAATTTAAGAAAAGGATATGAACCGTTCGGTGTGCTGTCTCAGATCTGGTGATAAGAGGTGGTAATTTTTTTTCTCCAGTCTGAACAGACTGTGTTCATCCTCTGCGACACCACTGATCCTGAGCATGCAGGCACACAAGTATTTGAGACAGAAAACCCTTCCAGAAAATCCAGCTGCTTCCATCTCCAAATCTCCACCCACCCGGGCACCTCGCACAGCGGACTCAAAATGCTTTGTCTTGCACTCTGGGAGGAGACAGAGACACGGTTACGTGGGGCCAACTCAGAAAATTCATTGCCTTTCCTCTCTGGTCTTCTGCCAGGCACTTCCAGAGAAAGAAAAATACTTCTGAGAACTAGCTGTTTCTCAGTTGCTTTGTAATGCTGCAAGGAGAGCTCTTGGTGGGTGCCCTGATTCACAGCGTAAATTCATTTGTCTGCCTGGGCTTTCTTGCTCAGTGAGGTTGGAGCCACGTTCTCCAGTGGTGCTGCTGCCATTGTGATAAATCTGGACAGTGGGAATTTGAGCAGGCAGAAGACGACACTCCATCCTCAAATGGGCAAGCCTGTGAGCTGCCAATGCACTGGTGCAAAGCTGCACGGCCAGGCAAAGCCCCTGCACCCAGGAGCTCACCACCATGTCCTCCAAGGCCCACAGGCTGCCTGGCATGCTGTGCCATCACACTGTGCTCATGGCACAGGTGAGACCCAAGTGAGTCTGAGGATGTGCTTTGATATTATGTTTGTACCAGCTGGGAAGCTCTGCCAGGCTGGTGATGGGATTGAGTGCCTTACAGGAACCAGAGGCACTTGTATCTTTTCCTTCTAGCTTCAGATTTGAAATAACACCTCTGCAAGCAAACCTGTATTTTTTTTTCTGTATTGCATTTGATCTCGTTCCTTCTTCTCTGTGAATAGGAATTCATTAAGATACATGGTTTCTCAGTTAAGACATGCAAAGCAGATAAAAACTTGAGGTGATTAAATCAACAGGTTAAGACCATGCTAGCATCACACAGGAAATGCAAATCACAGAGCTGTTTTTGGTGTATATATAATAGTACAACTGAGAGCAGAAGTTGGCTGGAGGGTGGAAATTACCTTAATTTCTGTTGTCAGGACAAGTAGGAACAGAATAAAAACACATCCTACATTTCAAAATAATCCATGCCCCTGTGAGGAGCATTCAGCAAGGCATTCAATGTTTTTTTTCCCTCTTGGCCAGAAAATGTTGTTTTACCAGAAGCTATAATTTTCAGCCATGCTGTACTTTGTCTTAGAGCATCACAGAAAAATATAATCATTTTAACACAGAAGTGCTATTATTAAAGGCCTCTAATTCAGTTTTGTCTTTTTCTGAGTATTCAGCTAGACTTCCTTCCTCTGTCAGCTGGAGATACATATTCTTCATTATTTTTATTTATTTATTTATTTATTTATTTATTTATTTATTTTAACTGAGCACTGGAAAGAGTGTCTGCGGGGAACTTTGCCTGTTCCCCTTGCAGGCAGTGGAAGGAGAGGCAGCAGTGGGAGCCACATTGTGGTGGGTGTTACACCAGCTCTTCCCTGAGCACAGACAGCAGAGACAGCCCCTTCACAGCGGGTTCCTGGCATTTACATGGAAAAAGTGAGGTTAAGCTCATCTTTATCAGGAAGGTCCAGTCCATTAGGGGTGTGCAATATAGCCTAGAGGTTTGCAAAGACGCCCCCTATCACAAGGCATGCAATAACGGGAGCTACCTCTGGAGCATCTTGGTCTCGCTTTATTCAAGCTCCTGCAGGAGCTTCTGGACTTCATAGCTTGTTCACCAGGTTTCTCAGGAAAAATATAAAGCTAGCTGGTTTGATCTTTAGCTACCCAGACAGCAAAGGTGAAGTCAGAAAATCAGTTTCTGTTCCCCTGGTAGCTACTTCCTTAATCAATGTCTTGTTTCAATTTGGAACAGAAAAAAATAAATCCTAAATGTGATCTTTTTGGCAGAAAGGGATTTTAGTTTTTCAATCAGATTTATGGAGCAGCCTTTTTTGCTTAAAGGAAGCTAAACCACTTTAAATAATGTTTCTCCTGCCCTAACTAGGACTGGCATCAGTCTAGGAGCACACCTTTGGAGTCACATGCAGGAGCTGGGCAGTAAAGTCCTGGAAGTCATAATTCAGATGTGGGCTTGGCCCAAAGTGCAAACAGATACAGACAGCATGGTCAGCACTGAACTTCTTGTCTACCTTAGAGGAGCTTTGCACATGATGACAAACTCCTTCAGGACATGGATGAAATATTCAGAGGGAAGCCAGTGCATATGCAGACAGCTTGCCATGGCCCCTACCTGAGTTTTGCACTGTCTTCTCTCTATATACACCCAGAGAGCTGCACGTGGCCTCTCAGAGGACCAGCCACCCCCATGGCTTCATCCTTCCCCCAAATACCACAGTGCCAGGTTGCTCAGTATGCCTTAGGCACTGCACTACGCATCCTGACTGCACCCATTCAGCACTGCAGAGGTCACTGAAATCTGCAGGGCTTTTTGCTGCAGGAGTCCAACTCTGAAGATGCTTTAAAAATCTCACCTTCTTTCCCATAAGATGTCAGCGGGGCTTCCCTTGCCCAATTCAATTCTATAGAGCCCCAAGAGGGCTATCTACTCACAAAAACCCTCACTCAACTTTTAAAGCATAATCTTCTCTGGAGTTGGGGTTGTTTTCTGGGACTGGTGCTTACACCTGTGCCTCACAGGTTTCAGAAGGCAGGTGCCACGCACTCCATAAACCCATCTCTTTGGTGGCCTGCTGTTCTCCCTGAGCTCTGCCTCTCAGTCCTGGCCATCAGCCCTGTGAAAACACATGTCTAGGGAGGAAGAAACATCTTGGATTAAGAGCCAGGACCCAACTCCTGACATTTACATATGTGTTCAAGTTTACATGCCAAGTACCACTACAGTCAAGGCAGGGACAGCCCATGATGTATATATATACACATACAGAACTAATGCCTGTGGGACTTGCCATGCAGAGAGCAATGCTTGTTAGCCCCAGCTGAAGTGCTGCCACAGCACCGCTGAAGCAGCAGCCTTCCCCCTCATCCGAAGTGGCTGTGGGGGTACAGTTGGCAGCAAAGTCTGTTTTTACAATGAGGAAGAGGTTATGATGTTTTCTTCTTGCCCTCTCCAGCTTCTCCTTTCCCAAAAGCTGCAAACACGCCCTCCGGACCCTTTATTACAGTTTCACAATAGCTTCCTCTCTTCTAAAGGTTGGAGGGGAAAATATCTGGGATTAGCACTCCGGCACTGCTTTTAAATGAGTAGATATCTTTATATCCATCCCAAACCACGTGTCTGGGCAGAAGAGATGGCAAGGAACAAAAATGCTGTGGTGGGTGGCCTGCTGTCAGTGGGGTGTGCTGGATTTTGACAGGCCCATCCTGGAGCCCATCCCCTTTCCCACCACCCTGCTGCTTTGCAGGACCTTGGCTGTTGTGCTGGAAAGCACAAGCAGAGCCCATGGCTCTTTGCTCAGCAGGTTTAACTGGCATTTAGCAGCAGCTATCCAAGTGCTTGGGCAGGAGCAGCGTTGGCCAAAGAGACCCATGTGGCACCCAGGCTGCAGTTGCCCACAGCAGGCCTCGCACCAGCTTGATTGCAACTCTGCGTGTTCCCCAGCACTCCCTTGGGGAAAGGGGAAGGGGCAATCTGGCCTCTTCATTTGGCTGACTTTTTGTAAATGAAGAAATATCAGTGTCTGGCACATAGCTGATTTCTCTCAGTAGCTACATTCTGGCAAGGCAGCTGGTGCTGGAGGCCTTCTTGCAGGCCAGGCGGCGATGGGACGTACCTCTTTCCCATCTGCTCCACAGAGACTATAAACTCTGTTTATAGTTAGCTGTTACTCATCTGTGAAAAAAAGCTTCATTCTGGTTAGTAGTAGCTATTTTTTTTGTTTGTTTTGATTTTTTTTTTTTTTTGGTCAGATTAAACAGACCAAATTGACTTCTAACTTCCACTACTAAGGCAGAACATGTCTGTAGGTTTCTACTGCCAACAAAATGTTGTCACACACACAGACACAAAATGTCTCTCTATGTGTAGATATATATCTGTATACTCCCCGTGATATACTGCAAGATCGGGCTGCTCTTAAGAGAACTCAGACGCTATGCCATATGTTTAATTACCAACCTTAAAGCTTCCTAAGAGTTCTATTGAGTGAAATATGTGTGAGGAAGTTAAATCTATTCTCTCACAAATTATTACAGACACAAAACAAATATGATGAGCAAGGCAAAAGAGCACATTTTACCCTTGGGAGAAATAATTGCATGTCTTCCTCTAAAACCTACCAAAACTAATGCCTCCACATAAAATTCATGAATTCATTTTCATGGTTAGGGACAACTTGCAGGACATGGTTGTATTTTTCTGTGAAATTCCATCTCTACTGGTGTATTTAAGCTATAAACACCCAATGTATATCTTTTTCTATATAAACAATATGCCAATGTGCCTAAAGAATCTGTGCACAACATCTTGTGTGGGGAGAGCAGCATCCTGCAGTCCTGCTCCGTGCAGCTTCACAAGGTTTTATTTCAGGAAGAGGCTGTACTGACTGATGGAAGCCCTGGCTGCCTTGGGACATCCAGTGCTGCTGCTGGGCCTGTTCCTGAAGGAATGATGCTGAAACACAGGGAAAACAGCCCCTCTTCTGTGAGCCTCAGCTGCTCAGTGATCTCTTTAATGGGCACACTGCAGCTTTGTGAAGACCAAGACCTGACATACGTGCACAGCGGGAGAAGGTCATGGCATGGTGTTTGCTTATCATCAGGTTAACTTTGTTGGCTGTCATGTTATCCCTGCTTTTCTCAGGGTGGCAACTGCTCTGTGGTCTCACAGCACTTCGGACAAGACAACCATTTGGCTTTGGTGCAGATCTCTCGAGGCTGTGGACATGAAGAGCTATGACTGCCAAGGATGTGCATCTGAGTGCACCTTGCTGCCACTCTGCTGTCACCTGTTACTGAGCACAAAATTACCACTTCCTATTGCAGCCAGTGAAGGGGACAATGCTAGAAAACCAAATGAAATAATAAAAATACAAAAAAGAGAAACCACTCTGCCCACTGCTGACCGCTCATTTCCTTTACACCTCACAGAAGACAGCACACGGTGCCCTCACTGCACCCGATGGCTGGCTGTCCCTGGAAAGTACCAAAGGGCTATGTTGTTCTCCAGGTTAAATTCGGAATTAGAGAGAAAAGAGAAACATGGGGTGGTTGAACGTGTGACAGCTTTTAAAACAACCTGATGGCAAGGTACAACAGGCAACTGGAATGGCTTGAAGATTTACGGGGCTGAAACCCAATGGTGTTTTAAATGGGGGTGGGTGTGTGTGTGTGTGTGTGAAGCCTGAGGCTTCATCAGACCCTGGAAAAGCAAAACGTGACTTTTCATAATTAAAATGAAGTTTTCTACAGACAAAAGACAGAGATGAGGAGTTTTCTTGTGTTAGGCCGTTTCCAAAACAGTGCCATTGTTTCCCAGTTCTCTTTTGGATATGCTGATGAGCTAACACAAAGCCAATTGCATTTAATGAAACAGACCCATAGTTACATCCAGAGAACTGTTTATGTTAACAATGAGGCAATTAATAACTTGCACCAGAAAAAAAAAAAATCAACCACAGCCAAAAACACTCCTGTGCTGTTTTAGCCACCACTTCCCCAAAATTCAGCACTTCCCTCTCACGGGGCATGTCTACTCGTGGGTTTGAGACAGGCCAGAAGCACAGCCAAGGCAAGGTACATTTGCAAAAGCTTTATTTTAATACAGAAACCTGTCTTCTCAGATATTTTCCCCCAGCTGTTACGAAGGGCTGTGGAACCGATGGCTGTGTGGGCTGTTCCTGTGATGGTTTCAGTCCATGTGGCACTCAACTGTGCCAGCTCTGCACAGCTGTGTGACCCACCTCTGAGCACCTCAGCCCATACTTTCAATAGGCTTTTCAGAGTTAGAAATCCTTTTCCTTGACTGCCCCTGTGAGCACAGCTGTTCCTTTCAAAGGTTTGGGCAGAAACATTGCTGCTTGAAACATTCAGACAGAGCCCAGCAATTAGCGCATGAAGACTCTGCTAGGCATGGCTTGCTGTCATGCCCCCAGGTCTTTTTTTTGCCAATATTTTGCTTGTCCCCTTGTACAGAAGATTCATTGTTGCTGTAAGACTCAGCTCAAAAGGCTTTATGCCAGTACAGCCACTGCACTTTGCAGAAAGCATCTGCCCGTTTGGCCATCCCTGCGGTTCATCCTTCAGCGCCCAAGTATGAGCAAGCAGGTGGGCAGCAGCAGTGAGTCCCCTGGGAAAAGCTGTTATTTAGCCAAAAGCCTGACACAAGGCACATTCCACAGCAGAAGGCAACACTGGGAGCTCTGTGAGTGAGGCATAGACAGACCGAGACAAAATCTTGATATCCCAGTTCCTGGGGCATTTCATAACACCTCTGGCCATCTGTCCTTCGACAAGATTTTGTGGTAAGTACAGGGAGGGCAGACAGGACTTTATGCAACAAGGGCTGGCAAGCCCTTCATCAAAACTGCTCCCCGGCTCCTGGGCCACACTGTGGGTAGCTCAAGTCTCTCAGGATGTCGGCTCTCCTGCTCAACCCACATGGCAGAGGTGTGTTTGTGTTCTTCAGTGATACTATGCTCTCTTCCAGCCAGAAGCGTTAAAAGAACAACAGAGAAGCAAACCATGTCAAGCAACCACTGTTGCTCCTCTTACACAGAATCATGTTTGTAAGCTGGAAAGTCTGGCTGACTCCTTCCCCCAAACTGAAGGCTGGAAAACAAAATGGCACGAAGCTGAATGCAGTAATGTAGTGCATGAGTTTCCAGCCATGCATAAAGGCCAAATAGTCTAGTGAGTCTGTACACTTACCACGTGATCCTTGTACACTCACTATTTTCAAATTATTCCTTACTTAAAACAGATTTTAATTACATTTGTGGATAATAATGCAGAGGTAAATCCATTTAATTATCAGTGGTTGACCTGAAGGATCCATGCAGGATGCAGAGCTGGCTACAGGGCAAGGAGCAAGCCTTCACCTCCAGCTTCCACCAGGCACTTGTAAGGCTGAGCAGTGCCTGCACAACTGAGCATGCACTTGCAAAAGTATCTGGTGTGCCTGCAGAGGCTGTTCTTTGGCTGGGCACAAGGCAGCCATGCAGGAAAGACATGCTCAATGCAGAGCACTTGGGTCTGGGGCACTTTGGTGGCCTCTGTTCCTCAGAAGATGCAGCCAAAAAGCCACCACACTGTCATGGCTGTGTGAAATGAAGCAACCAGTTTCTAAACTGCTCCTGAGCTTCGTTCCGGTTCTTCTGCTAACTCTGCCCTAGCTGAGCCTCAGGACCCTGCACTGCTGAGCTCTGGATGCTGATGACTTGAGGCTTCCTGGAGCTGGATGCAACAGCTCTCAGTGTGGACTCCCAGCTCAGCCAGAACTGAAACCCACATTATTTCAGAGCAACTCCTATGTTTTCTTCCTTTTTGTCACAAACTGATGTTTCTTTTTCTGAAACACACTGAGATTCTTTTTTACTTCAGAATTTCCACAGCTCTGAGAAGCCCAGCTTCTGCCAAACCCTATTGCAAGCTTTGTTGTATGACACTAGCAGGAGCATTTTGTGGTTGATATGAGCAAAATGAGGTTTGTAGAAGATGGTTTTAAACGCCAGCTGACATAGACTGAAAAAAAACAACCAACCAAGATTCTTGGAGTAGATGAGCCTCAGAAAGTCCTTCACTTTCAAGCTCTCTTCTGTCGTCGAGATAGCAGCTCAGCTCCCTGTTCACCACGTTGTCTTTTCCCACCAAAGTCTTTTGTTCTGGCAAAAGCTGGTACCAATTGCTGCAGGTGCAGTCTTGCTGATAAAGACTTCCTCAGCCTGTGGAAGACACCAGCCAGGTTACAAAATGGGAACCCATATGACATAAATTAGTAGGAATGGATCATGACAGTAACTAACTACAGCTTTTGGAGGAACTTTGGGGCAGTTCTCCATTTAGACCCATTAAGACTCATTTACCAGAGGATTTTCAGCTGAAGTAAATTTGTAGCATTTTACTGTCTTGAATAGAGCTGCTCAAATTCCTAGCTTGCAAACTGTTTTTTTTTTTTTTTTTTTTTTTTTTTTTTTTTTAAATCATACTCATAATCTCCTGTCTTTTGCAAGGCAAAGATGACTGTCAGGGCAATATCTCTGCTTGTTTTGGACCATGACACAGAGCTGTGTCATTCTGATGAGCAACCCAAGTGTCTGTGGGCAGGCAAAGAAGTGCACTTAGTTGTATGTAGCAATGCCTGGAGTTCCCTCTGTATCCTCCAGAAGCCAAACCTGATTCCTTGCAATATCTTTTCTCCACTCTCATCCTAGAGGGTGGCTTGTAAAAACAAAAGCTTCATTTTGTATTAGGCTGCTTTAAAAATGGGCAATTTATTTGCTTTTGGACAATGTCTTGGCAATTCTTAGACTGACCAGCTTTCTAAAAAGACTGGCAATGATTTTGCTTTTTGTCTTAGCTCAGGCACAAGGGCACTGACCTGTTTATGAAGAAATTTGAGCTCATTGTAATCCATAAAACAGTGAAATCTAAGATCCATCAGGACTGTGCTTCCCTGGGCTTCAGATATAATGAATCTTTATAATAAGACCACCTGAACTGACAAGAGCCCCTCACACATCTTGCCTGCTCTGGCTGTGCAAAGTGGAGAAGATAACACATCTGGGTGCAGGGGGGGCTGGTTAGCAGTAGGTGGCATGCTTGAATAGGGCAAACCTCTGCCTTTCCTGGACAGCCCCAGAAATGCCTTGCAAGAGATTTGTGCAGCTGTAGGTCTTTTCCAAGGGGAAGATGCTTAGCTGAGCATCTGCTCTTCAGCAGGTAGGTCCAATGACATCTACATGTACATATACATCATCTACATCTACATCTACATCTACATCTACATCTACATCTACATCTACATCTACATCATCTGCATCTAAATCTACATCTACGTCTAGACCTGCTGCAGGTGAACAGAGCTGCTGGAAAGTAAGGTTTGGTCAGACTGCCCAGACAGGCTATTTCTGGGACCTGTGGTCTTCTCCAGAGAGCCACGTCTCTCCTTCAAAGCATGCAAAACGATCTGAGCACTGACAGCATTTGTGTGGGTGGTTTATGGTTTGGTTTGTGAAGCTAGGTGAAAAGCTCAGCAGCAACAGAGAATTTTTCAGGTACACTTGAAACAAAAATATTTGGGGGTTGCTAGTAGTGAAAAGAAAAGAGAAGAAAAACACCCATCTGCTTGGCACCAAATATCTCATGGAGGATGGCAGAAGGGCACTCATTGCCTGGTGTTTATTTCATTTTTCAAAGTGCAGAATGAGAAGAGAGGCGAATGTTGCATTTAGAAGCTGAAACCTTGCCTGTTGTCTTTTCAAAATGTTTCCCAGGGAGTGGTGGCAGGAGATGAGGTGGGGTAGTGCGAGCCCCCCAAAATATCCCTATGAGTTGTGGTGGCACATGCAGCCAGTGATGTCCCAGGTGAGAGGAAGGATGCCATGGGCAGGGCTGTCCAAGCAGCCCCAGGGACCCCACAGACTGAAGCCCTCCTCTTTGATCAGTATTATATTTTTATTGCAATCTAGGTAAGAGAACAGCCTGTTTTTTTTTTCTTCACAGCTCCCCTACCTAAACCTACTTCTGTGGGGAAGGAATTCACAGGTGGCTTTGCGCTGTTTCACATGTCCCTGAATTAGAGATAATGAGGAAATAAGTGGTAGAAGCAAAAACTTGAGCAAACTCAAGGTAAATTAACTTGGCTGCAGTGTTAAGGATGAGCTTTGGGCAGAGGCCAATTGCTGGCTGGCGTGTGTCTGAGGGTCTCTAACCAACTGTATGATAGGTTCAGGCACATGGACAGCGTGTGGGGCTACGGGGAAAATATATGTAGTGGTGAAAAATGGTAATAAAGGCCTTCTGTTCAAGAGCCATCCATGTCTTTCATCCCTTCAAATGGTGACCCTGACGTGATCAGGAAGAGAGCAGTGCTGACAGAAGCGTCCAGAGGGACCCCAGCCGAATGACTCAGGCTGGTGGTGGGACCATGGCTTTGATCCTGGGACATCACCTCAGGAAGCAGGTGAACGGCTGGGGCATTGACTATGGGAGCTCATCTGTCAGCCGAGGAGGAGGCAATAGCTGTTACTGACTCAACTCCTGGTAAAAAGAGGAGTGAAACATGACCCACATAAACTGAAACTACAAAAGAATGGGGCCCTGTTGACGGTTTTGGCGGTGTTTCATTAAAAACTTGGGAGAATGAGGGGACAGCTCTATGGGACGCTGCCTCACAGGGAGGTACAACAGCCGCTGAGGTGACGACGACCTGGTGCTTAGCGACTGAGGCACTGAGATCATGGCAAGCGGAAAACAGGGTACAGACAGCAGACACTCAGGCTACGCAGGTGGGTGAAATAAAAACTGGTGACTGCGTACCACCAGAGGAAGCAAACCTGACAGACTTGGGAACAGGGGCAGAGACAATATCCCAACCCATGGCGGCCATCAGAGCTGCCATCACTGCCCGCCCACCCCGCTGTCAGCTCTGGGCCAGCTGTTGCGTTCCTCAGGTTTGAGAGCCCGCCCAGCCACCCCCACCAGGCGCTGCCATTTTCTGCCCACCGCCCACCTCTTCTGCTGCCCTCCCCCGGGCCAGCCTCCCCTCAGCCTTGGTCCCTCTGCTGGTGCTGTGGGTGGGTCCCCTGAAAAGGCAGCCACAGATCTCAGCGGTGAAAGCAAGAAGCTCACTAAATCCCAGCAGCTGAAAACAGTTTTCACAGAACGTGGTGCTGTGGGGGATTCACTCCACGTTGGAATTTCATCAGTATCTCTAGGAATCTCCTACCTGGCTGCGTCAAGTGGTGTGGATGTGACTGCAGTTTTCTTGGTTTCAGTGAATCACAGAATCACAGAATCAGCTAGGTTGGAAGAGACCTCCACACCCACCTCGTCCAACCTCTGATCTAACACTAACAAGTCCTCCACTAAACCATAAATCGTTGCAATCTAAAAGGGCTGCTGGTACAAGCACACTTCTGTTAGCTTATGCTCTTCACAAATTGTTTGCTCCAGTACAAATCAGCATTACTATAGTTTCTGTGCCATTTATTGACCAATACTGCTGAAAGATTGGTTTCTTCAAACCTCCTACCCCAAATCCATGATAACATCATTTTTTACTCACCCAATGTGGGGCTCAAGGAATTTGAGATAAGGATGATAGTTGAGAGAAGTAACGGGCAAAACATGGACTGGATGGTGGTTTTTTGTTTGTTTGTTTGTTTTGCTTTTGCTTTTTGTATTTATTATGAATGTAATAGTTGTGAAGAATTTAAGAAAGCAGCAATTGTGAGGAATGTTTCATATTAGTGTGGTGAAGGGACGAGGGGTGGTGTGTGTGTAAATTGTCGGTGTGTGTGTGCAAATGGTCCACCTTGTTGGTGTTACGTGATGATGTTACGTTTATTTTGGTGTGGGGAATTCTTTTTCTTTTTGATATAAGTGAAGTTTGTGAAGATTGTGATAATTGTAAGAGGATATTGTGATTATTCTTAAAAATGCTTTTCACAGAGGTGAGGGGTGGAATGTAGTGGGTTTATGTGGCAAGGTTTTGGTAGCAGGGGGCCATAGGGGTGGCTTCTGTGAGAAGAATCTAGAAGCTGCCCCATGTTAAGTAAGGGCCCTGGTGCTGACCAGAACCAAGCCACTAAGCGATGTTGTTTGCACCTCTGTGAGAGCAGATTTAAGAAAGAGAGAAAAAACAACAACAACAACAAAACGCTGCGCCACACAGCAGCTGGGAGAGAGAAAGGAGTGCGAAACAGCCTTGCAGGTGCCAAGGTCAGTGAAGAAGGAGGGCAGGAGGTGCTCCAGGCTCTGGAGCAGAAGCCCCCTGTGGCCTGTGGTGAGGACCATGGTGAAGCAGGATGTCCCCCTGCAGCCCATGGAGTACCACGGTGGAGCAGGGGTCCGCGCTGCAGCCCCGCTGCCACAGTTACCACCGTGGACACCCTCTCAGCAAGAACCAGAGGGAGTGCCGGAGTGGATGTCTCCACAGCAACAGACACCATGTTGTGGGGAACTCACACTCATTAAATTCCATTGAACGTCAAAGGATCAATTTGGAATGACTGCAGTGTAATGCTGCTAGGATGATCAAGTACAACTTTGACCAGATTGTTTGTTTTGCCAGGGATAATTGATGCCAATTATAATGGACAAATACAAGCTATGGTTTGGACACCGTCTCTGCCATTGTCAATACCAAAGGGAACTAGAATTGCTCAATTTATTCTTTACGAGCAGTAGTCTGCAGGAGTTGGTTCAAGAACAACTCCAACAAGGACATATTGTTTCAACAAAGACCCCATGGAATTCACCAGCGTTTGTCATCAAGAAGCAGAGCGTAAAATGGAGATTACTGCATGATTTGTGATGAATCAGTGCAGTGATTCTGTGACATGGGCTCTTTGCAGCCAGACAACAAACAAAAAAAAAAAAAAAAAAAAGAAAGAGAGAAAAAAAAAGAAAGAAGAAAAAAAAGAATAAAGATAAAAAAAATAAAAAAGAAAAAAAGATATATATAAAAGAAAAAATAAAACAAAACAACAACAAAAAGTACCTCTGAATGTTGTATCTGACTCACAGTATGCTGTAGGTGTCGCTCAGTGCATTGAGAGGACACATTTGAGACATGTCCAAAGGAAAACTTGTTTCTAAAATTTAAAGAGCTGTTATTTTTGGTAGAGCAGCGAGTGTACCCATATTATATTATTCACATGCAGAGCCACACTATGTTACCTGGTATTTTTGCAGAGGGTAACACACGCACTGACCAGCTAACTAATATGACCCTGACTGCCCCCGTGCCTAAGGTGCTGGAGCAAGCACGGTTATCCCATGCCTTTTTCCATCAATCCACTAAAGTCTTGGTGAAACAATTCACTATATCGATCACTGACATCAAATTGATTTCCAAGCATGCCCTGACTGTCAACATGTTTGAACCCCATCTTTAATGGTAAACCCTAGAGGGCTACGGTCCCTACAGTTATGGGAGACTGACGTAATGCATATTCCAGAATTTGGTCACTTGAAATATGTTCACGTATCGGTAGATATTTTTTCTCATGCTATTTGGGCAACAGCTGTGGCGGGTGAAACTAGTCGCCATGTCCAGGCTCACTTCCTTGTCACTTCTGCAGCACTAGGCATCCCAAAGGAAAAAAAAAAAAAACAACAATGGCCCTGCCTATACTAATCACTCCCCTCAAACCTTTTTTTGAACTTGGGGTATCTGACACATCACAGGCATTCCCCATTCCCCCACGGGTCAAGTCATTGTTGAGCGCACACATTGCACCTTGAAAACACTGCTAAATAAACAAAAAGGGGGAGACACCCAGGAAACACCGCAGAACAGGTTGGGAAAGGCACTTTACATAATGAATCACCTATCATTACCCTTTCCTCACAAAGAGGTACCGCCCATAGTAAAACATTACCAAAATATGAATTCCGCACTGTCACGGGTGCCCCAATCAGAGCAGGCCTTAGTAATGGTAAAAAAAATAATACAGGTCTTTGGGAGGGACCCCAGCCTCTAATAACTTGGGGTTGAGGGTATGCTTGTGTCTCCACAGGTCACGGGCCAAGATGGGTGCCAGCAAGGGGAGTAAGGCCATGGTTGGCCTCCTCCTCACAATTGCCACTGTCATCGGTTATTGCCAGCCCTGGGTCTCCATCCCATGATGCCACAACATCTGGGTCACTGACGGGACAAGAAGCGAAGTGCCTGTCCCTGGCTAGTGCTAATGACCCATTTACGACATGTCTGGTGGGGAACCCAGAAGATAACAAAAACTGGACTGTCTACTTACAGTGAGTGCCCCCAGAGCCACAGGAATTAGATATCCTGGGAAGTGTAACAGCAGCAGCATGTGTAAGGTTCAATTACATGGGCAAAAAGCAAACCATGAAACAAATCATCAATGCCACACTTACTCCTTATTGCAATGCATCTCTTTGGGGTAATTATACAAAACTATAATAGCATCATTCTTTGCACCAGGAGCTGCTCTGTTCAGCTGTGGGATCAACTGTGGAGTGGACACCCCTAGGTGCACCCTGAGCATTTTCCTTGGAGGGGTCTCCACTCTCAGCCACTCACCGCAGGGGTAGACAAGGACCTCCTGAAGCCATGGACAAATTATTTTAAGTGATATTTTCTTGTGGTATGAATGAGAAGTGCAAAATTCTCAAGTCCTCTTTGCGTGACTGTGTGAGATGCAGCATCACTGCGAAGCAGCGTCCCTAGTGCTTAGTGGCTTGTTGCCTGATGTAGGTTCTAGTAAGCAAGCTGCTTTACAATCATAATTCTGCTTGTGATTTTCACCCTCTTGCTTATTGTACCTTGCTTATTGCAGTCTCTGTGGTGCTTGATAGAAAAATCTACAGAAAGTGTTTGGTTGGTTGAAAATAAAAAATAGGGAATTGTGGGGAAGGCATTCGCAGGTGGCTTTGCACTGTTTCACACGTCCCTGAATTAGAGATAATGAGGAAATAAGCGGTAGAAGCAAAACCTTGAGCCAGGTCAAGGTAAATTAAGTTGGCTGCAGTGTTAAGGATGAGCTTTAGGCAGGGGCCAGTTGCTGGCTGGCTCGAGGCGTGTGTCTGAGGGTCTCTAATGACAGGTTTGGGCACGTGGACAGCACGTGGGACTACAGGTAATGTATATGTAGTGGTGAAAAATGGTAATAAAGGCCTTCTGTTCAAGAGCCTTCCGTGTCTTTCATCCCTTCATACTTCCACACCTTATCTGATAAAAACCACTCAATATGATAGTGAGCTATTTAGGTTTCTATGTTCCCTTTTTCAAAGATGCCATGATACTTTGCACTGTCTTGGCTTCCACCTGGGTACCTCAGCATTGCTCATAAGCCCTAAGGAGGGTTGTTCTGAATTATCTCTGTGACGTGAGTGATGGAAGCATGCAAAAACTGGCAAAAAGAGATGAAACGGATTTGTCAGAGCTGCAGTCAGTGATGCTGGATTACAGAGGGAACAAATAACACTGCTTGCACCTTGGCCTGCATACGCATCTTTATGTTATGTATGTTTAGAAATTAAAATACAAGTAAAAAAAGAGAGGGGAAAATCCTGCCTGCCTTCACGGCACACATCAGGTTTGACTCCTCTGCTTTTCCTGAAGTGCTCTGCATCTGAGCGCTGAGATGTTCTGATACCTGCTGAATGAAAGATGACTAATAGAGATGGGAAGTGGTTTTCCTCTTTGCAGGTTTTTTGTTTGTTTGTTTGTTTTGTTCATATCTTTCTGCCTCAAATGGCGGAGAAAGGCTTTGAAGAAAACATGTTTGTCACAGGTTTGAGCATATTTCCACTGCAGGGCTGAGAAAGCTTTGAGCCTTTGTTTGTTTGTTTCTGGAGGGAACTCTCCTGGTGAAACCAGACTTCTCAGCCCCGATGTAGCTGATGCAGAGAGCAAGCAGGCCCAAAAAAGTCCTATAAATAGAACAGCCACGGGTTTACTTCTTCTGCTACGGACAGCCAGGCAAAAATAAAGTCACACCTTGAAGAAAACACCACAACACCAGGCTTCTGCAGCTCTCTGTCAAGGTTCCCACGTGAGGCGAGAAAAACAGGGTTGGGCACTAGCAGGCTGGGCTCCTGTGGGCTTCTACATGCTGTCAGAGGATGGGTGGGACATGGTGCTCATCTAGACTGCTGCCATAAAAATTCACGAAGATTTGTCTGCCTGTACCCAAAACTTGTGGTTACGAGCTGGTGCAGTTAAAGCAGCACAAAACCATGCGAGAGAAATCTCAGTGGAAGTCTGGTTACATGGGTTTGTGTATCTGTGTATCAGCTATGTACCTTCCTCCCATCACGGCGGGCTGAATTCATATAAGCCCTGTTTAGATCAGATTTGGTCTAAACACAAGTTTAGACACAGGTTTCTCTAAAGCCTGCTTTGAGGCTGACTGGAAGACGAAGTGCCTTGCCCATCTGAAGCTGAGTCAAATGGCCTTGTGGTGGGTCTCTTGCCAGCCCAAAACTGCAGGGTTGGGGAGCACAGGACACTTCAGTCCTTGCTGGCAAGAACTGAGGATTGGAGAGGGCTGGAAAGTAAAAGCTGTGCTCAGCAGGTCCCTGTTTCAAAGGGGACAGCTCAGGTGAGAACCACCTGCCTTATGAAACCCCCTTTGGCATAAAACCACATCCACAGGCTGGCTCCCAAACTCACTGCGTTTCCCCTCCTCAGCTTTGTCTCAGCCACCCCAAGAGCCCTCTGCTCCCATCGAACCGAGTCAGTGAGCCCCACCAGGGATGGGAGGACGAAATACGGCCAGGAAGAAAGATCCCAGCAGCATTTCACCCAGTGCTTCGTGGTCACTGGATCTGCACCCGTGTGGCCAAATTTGACCCTCTGGGTTGTGCTCAGCTGCAAGGGAAAAGCAGGAGGGGAGGGGACATCCACGGCAGTGAGCTGTGGTCCTGCTGTGGAACTGAAGCCATCACGGTGATCAAAAATATATATTCTTAATTTTACTTGTGCAGAAGGAAAAACAGGTAGTGGGGTGGGTGGGGACAATCCAGGCCTTAACTCATCTTCCTCTTCCTGCTGCTTCCCTTCCAGGCTTGGCCCGGACCCTTCCCTTCACACAAGATGTTTTGTAACCTCTGCCCGTGTTGCGCTGCGGGCAGCAACACGAACAGTCCCGTGATGACAATCGGGGTCCGATGCGTGATGGTGAATGTTCAGGATGTTTCCTCAGAGTGGGTTTCGGCGTCAGGACCTCAGGCCAGATGCAAAGACATCTTTAATCAATCTGTTCTTGAGATGCTTTGTCTTTTTTTTTTTTTTTTTTTATTGGAGAAAGAGCGGGGCAATGAAGAAACTGTGGGGCAATGGGAGGAAGCACGTGCGCCTTGGCAGATGTCTCCTCTTTTCCAGAGGGACGTGGAGTGGCAGCCCCAGGGTGTGCAAGAAGGTGCTGAAGAGAGGTGGTAACGGAGCACGGGGTGTGTGGGCGGCCAGCCACCAGCTCTGCAGGGCTGGACGGGCGCACAGCTGCGGTGCCAAAAGTGGAAACCAAGGCATGTATTCAAATAGGCCTCGCACAAAGGGGAACAGGATGCTCAGAGGCCAGATTCGGCTCTCAGTTCGCAGCAGGTTATGCTAAGTGTTCGCTAGGGACAGAAGATTATCTCTGTGTTCGTCTGGTGGTGCTGGCAGCAGGGCTTGGTTAACCTCAGGTTGGTGCAGCAAGAGAGACAGACGAGAGAGAAGGCAACAAAAGAAAGCTGAGCTCAAGCATGGCCATCAGCTGAAGGCCACGCAAGGTGTTTAATCCTACGCTCCTGGTGCTGCACCACCCATCCTGCCCTGTCCTGGTGGTTCGTGGCATCTCTCCCTGTGCCTTGATCTTCACTCTTTACCCAGCTTCATTGCTCACCTCAGCTCTTCACCTGTCTTTTGTGGTAGGATATCTCTCTTGCTGCAGAAACAGGTCACACATCTCAGCTGTGTTTCATCATGGCTGGTGAAGTGAGGGCAGGTTTGGCTGGATGTTGGCTTGTCCTCCCAAACCAGGATTGCTGCTCGGAGGGACATCCCTCCTTGAGCCCTGCCAGAGGCAGCTTTGTGCATGCCACGCTGGGCAGGACCTGCAGGAGGATGGATGTCCACACACCCCCATATGTCCCATACTGCTCTCAGACAGCTTGGGTGCAAACACGGGAGGTTTGGGTTTCCTGCAACCATGAAGTCCTCACTGGGCACTGTGGCTACCTTGGAGGCTCATTCAAAGTGGAGGTTTCTATGATTTGCAAAGAAGATTTGCTGCAGAAGCAAGAGATGCTGTGGTTTTCCTGTTGGTTGCTTTTCACATCATTACAGGTTTTCTTTTCCTGGGCACTGTGTACCCAAAAGAGCAGAGGGAGGCTGAGCAGCAGCAGGATGAGACCAGCACCCAGGGCTGGCTGTAGCGTTGAAGGAAATAATAGTGTTGCAACATGTAGGAGCAGCGCAGCCAGGCTCAGCCCAAAACTCAGGAGGAGTTAATTTTTTTAACACAAAACTCACTCACACCCTTGTGGCCATGTGCCCACAGATGTCAGATATTTGTCCAAGGAGTGCCCAGCATGTGAACACCAATACATCTGTGTCCGGGTGTGTTAGGGACATCTGTGCCCGGGTTTGTTAGGACTCCTGTCAGTGACTGGGGTCTGGATAACTCACTGTCTGGGTGCCACCAGCACACGCTGTCTGCATTCCTCCTCCTGCTGCTCTTCCTGGGCTGCCCAGATGCCCCTTGGGTGGGACCAAGACTTAAATGTGCATTTCCCCTTCTGGAGGGTGCCCTGGCCATTGGAGCAGACTCTGGTGGGGGCCTCTCCATGGGGACACCTCCAGCAGACCCCAGGGGACTAAGGGGGAAGATGCTCCCTGCTCCAGCACTGCTCCAGCACAGAGCTTTTCATCTGATTTCACGGCTTGCTGTAAAATCCACAGTTTAACGCCAGGACCCCACCTCAGGAGAAGCCAGCTGGCAGCTGCAGCCATCGGGGAGACCGCAGCCTTCATGTGTGGAAAGGCACGGTCCAGAAAACTGGGCTCTGTGTGTAGCTGAGCCCTCGGGAAGGGGGGAGGCCCAAAACGCTGTCTCCGTGCCAGGCTCCGCTCCTGCTGCCCGCACGGCCCCCGTGGCCAGCAGCTGCTGGCCCTGCCGAAAGCTGCTCCGGCTGCCCGCTGCCTCCACACAGCTCCTGCACCACGAGGAGGAGGAGGAGGAGGAGAAGAAGGAGGCTGAAGCAGAGCTGACGGGGAGGTAGGTGCTGTCTGGAGGTATAGATGTGTGTGGGAATTCATTTTGCCAACCTAGTGCTGGGGACAATCTGCCCAAAGCCTCCCAGTAGCCCTCTCATTTTCCTTTTTGCATCCCCCTTGCATATTCTGTACCCTGTGAGCCCAAATTTCTGCCCCACACCTCCTCCTCCTGCAGCTGTGCCAGCACCTGCTTGCAAACTTGGGTCACTCCAGTGTCCCCGAGGCTTCTGGTGGCATCTGCCAGCTCCCTAGGGCTTGCCACCTCCTGCAAGCTGCCCCCCAGTGCCTGTGCCCGAGCTGAGGGAGGATCTGAAGCTCAGGTACGCGAGTGAGGGAGCAGAGGATGTGCTCAGCTCAGGCGCTGTGTGTTCACGCTTTGATGCTGGCCAAAGAATTCACCCTTTTGCACGTAGCCAGATCTCCAAAAATGAGTCAAGTGAAACAGGAGACCTCTGTTTAACCCCTCGGCTGACATTTATGAGAGCATGATCTTCTCTCCGTGCATGGGACTTCCCTCCCCAGCAGGTGAGCCCCCTCCTTCCACTGCACCTTGCATCTGCAGTGGCCACAGTCCAGGAGGGTGATTTTGGGGCACCTTGTGCTGGCACAACCACCCGTGCTGCCAAGTGAACGAACACTTTGCTGGCTCTGCTGGGAACTCTTCCTTTCCTTTTGCTTTTTAAATATATATATTTTTTAATTTTATTTATGTATTTATTTATTTTTATGTAAGATTTATTCTCAGCCAGAGCAGGCAGAACTTCCTGCTGTGCCCCTTGTTGTGCACGCTCTGGGAAAGCACAGCCAGACTGAAACAGGAGTGTGCTCACTGTAGTTGTGGCTACTTTTGCTAGACAGACCTGTCTGAGTCCTTTCCAGACTCCTCAGTTTGCTCCTGAGTCTTCTTGTTGGTTGCACGTGTGCCCTAAAGCCTGCATGAAATTATTTCTGAAAGAATCTCTCAGAGCACCCTTGGGATCAGGAGTCTGATGGAGGGATAAAAAATGCCACTTTTGACATGGTCCCGTAACACCTGAAGTATGATTTTGTTGCCCTCTGCCATGCTCATGCCATAGTTTGGGACCATTGACCGAAGATATACCAAAAACCAGTTTTGTATTAAAAGCATCTCTGGCTTGTGAGTGACTCCCAGATGCAGACAGGGCTGAATTTTTAACAGGGTGAGTAATGCAATTGCCATTTGCTGTCACAGATAGCTAGAGAGGCTTGAGACAAATTAATTACTTCTCTATGCAATCTTCATCCTTTTGTGCAATGGGAGAGTAAAAGGTGTGCTTCAGACAAAGCTTAAGACTGAGAAGTCAAAGGAAATCATGTCAGGAGCACACTCATATTGTTGAACTGCATGCATTGCTGGGAAGCACATTAAATGTCAACCTCCTGTGGTATATGTGGTCAATTGTCTGATGGCTTATCAGAATACCCATTCATATTTCAAAAGAAAAAAGAAAACCCCAAAACATTGTGCATTTTTTTTTTCATCGTATAATCATGGCATAATCTCACTTTGCTGTCCTGAACTGTAGATCTGTTTTACTGCATTTCAGTGGAGAATTGCTGGTGTAATTTTCTCTTTTTAATTTTCCAAAACTGGAGACTTAGGGAAATAAAGTGAGATACAGCAGGGATAAATGGGGGTTCTTCTGCTCTGTCTTTGGAGCCCATTTCTGATAAGAGCCCTAAGCATTCAGAAAGACAAACTCTCTTTGCCTCAGCTTATGACAACCACTGTTGGCTAAGTGAGGTGAGAGGCTTTCCCGGCGCTGCCTGCCACCACCTGCACTCTGGGCCCTTCTTCAAGAAAAGCTCACACTCGGAAGGTTTTTTGCGTTTGGCATCATTGGCCTTGCACATATTTGGTAGAATAAAGATGAAACAGGCAGAACAGCACTTTGGGTAAATGAAGGACAGGCTTCATTTCCAAGGCAATCTTTTTCATCATCAACATTCAATGTTTGAGACAAATCTGAGAACTTCCTTTTTCTTCAAAGATTGCTTAAAGCGTTGTGTCTCAACTCAGTTTCCAGATTTCTCAGATGTCCTTCGCTCTCCTCAAGAAATGTGGACATCTTACTATAACCCCTGTCTTTTGCTGGTTGTGTTGGAGAAGTTGGTCTTGTGTTTGGTCTTGCTCGGAAAGACACGTTCACACCTAGTGACTGCAAAATGTGAACTAAGCTTTTAACTTTTTACTCTGCTGCCTACAAGCCTGTAAGAGGGGAGGTATGAAATCGTAATGGTTCTTGGAATTATTGGAGTGTATCAGAAAAGAGTCAGACAGCAAAAAAAATCTGGGTGTCGTAAAAAGAAATACAGATTTTACCTATGCAGTGGCAAAAAAAATCATCTGTTTTGTCCCACTCAAGAAACCCTCTTGTGCTTTGGGCAAACTAAGAAAACAGGAAGCTGCAGTTTGGCAGTGAGAAGGAAACCTGCCCCAATCATCTATGTACTGGAAAGACACCCCTCATCCTCCTCAACCCAACTTCTTGTTGGTCTCACCTTCCTTCTTGCTCAAAATGCGTCTGGTTAATATTCACCCCTTCCAGGAATAACAGAAGGCTTGAAGGCATGCAAGATCAGGAGCGGGTTTAATGATGGTGAGCACTGGTCCCTGCAGGCTGTGTTCCTGCTGTGGCCATCCCTCTGCCCAGCAAGCTCTGGAGCAGTGTGGATGGTGGGGGAGGATGGTTTGGGCAGCAGGATCCCTGGTGGTCTTCTGATGTTGAAAATAAATTCCCAAGAGCCTGCTCCTGTGGGCAGCAGCTGTGCCCCAATATCCTTGTCCAGAAAACTTTGGAAGTCCCTTCTGATGCCAGTACAAAGTCTGATTGTAGCACAAATGCATGCAAGTGTCTTCATTCTGCAAAGTCAAACCCTTTTAGCTTTACTACCACTGTTTTTAACTCAGCTGTGGGCTTATTCCAGTGCAACTGCCATGTCCTTGGTGCCTGGTGCTCCGTCTCACCACCACCCTCTGAACAGGCTGAGCTAACCATGAGGTTTTCAAAACACTTTTTGTATCTTGCACATTTCCTGCAAGAGGTGGCAGAAAATGTGTTTCCTGAGATGAAGTAAGCAAAAAAAGAATAGCTACAAAAACCAGACCAAAAGAACCTAAAAAAAAAAAAAAAAAAAAAAAAAAAAAAAAAGACAAGAAAAAGTATAAAGCTGCTCAGTAGCTTCCTGTTTATCAGCAGCTCAGATACAGATTTATCTGTGACATTACTGAGCCCTCATCACACCTTCCCGTGGGCAGCAGCCCGAGCAAAGCCTCTCATCTCGTCCCCGGGGAGGGCAGGGGGAGATCAGAGAGATGGAACCACACCGTGCGTGCCCCTCCTTGGACATGGGAGCCTCTTGGGGCAACCCCTGCTGGTGCCCAGTCACCTTCACAGTAAAGAAGCATTTCCTGATGTTCATATCCAACCTCCTCTGCTTCAACTTGTGCCTGTTGCCTCTTGTCTTGTCACTGGGCACTACTGACAAGGGTCTGGCTCCATCCTCTTTGCTCCTGCCCTTCAGGGATTTCAGTACACTGTTGAGATCCCCCTGAACCTTCTCTCTTCCAGGATGAAGAGTCGCAGCTCTTTTTTTTTTTTGGCCAGGTTACCTTGCTAGGTCATATCCAACTTGGTATCTACCAGGACCCCCACGTCCTTTTCTGCCAAGCTGCTTTCAAGCTGGGTGGCCCCAGCATGGACAGGTACATGGGATTGTTCCTTCTCATGTGCAGGACTTGGCACTTCTCCTTTTTGAACCTTGTGAGATTCCTGTCAGCCTATTCCCCAGCCTGTCCAGGTCCCTCTGGATGGCAGCATGACCGTCTAGTGTTATCAGCCACTTCTCCTGGCTTTGTATCACCAGAAAACTTGCTGAAGGTGCACCCTGATCCATCATCCAGACCACTAAGGAAGATCCTTAACAAGATTGGACCCAGTATGAACCCCTGGGGTACTCTCTTCCCCTGCAGGAGTCAACATGTCCATTAATGCTCTGGATGAAGGACCACTGCAGGTTTTCATCATTTTATTTCTGCATGCCACCACCTTAGGAGGGGGTGCAAAGACACAGAGGGACAGGATGGCCACTTGAAGTAACCCTGATGAATTAAAAAGCCCGTGAGCAATGGGCTGCACTTCCGTGAAGAGAAACAGTGCAAGCCCAGTTCTGCATTAGGGCAGGTTCAGCCAAGGCCACAGGATGAAGAAGGCAGCAGTTCTGGAGAAAAGGACTCAGGGCTGGCATCCAGCAAAGGAAGCATGAATCAGCAGTGCTACGTGACTGCAGAAGTTGACAGCTTCCCTAGGGAGGGGGCTCCTCCACTCTGCTTCACTGGGGTCAGTCTTCAGCTGGGGCTCTGTGTCAGGTTTCGGGCACCGTGATGGAAAAAGATTACGGACAGCCAGGCAGCTGCCAGAGGAGAACAGTGGCTACGATTAACGATTTAGAAAGCATGACCTAAAAGGAAAAAAAAAAAAAAAAAAGATGGAATATGAGCTATTTAGATTAAAAAAGAACAAGACCTTCGAATATTGTAAAGCAGCTGGAAGAAAGCAGCAACTGATCTTCCAGAGAAAGGACAAGTAACTGACTTAAATCACACCAAGGGGGTTTTGGATTGTAGGAGCAGGCTGAGAGACTGTGCGGCAGGACAGACAGTGGGACATGGCTCTGCCTTCCAGCCAGGGACTGGTCTCAGACTTCTGCCATCTCTTTAACTCATCCTTGCTTGCGTCCTTCTCAGTTCTCCACCCTGAGGCAAAGCAGAGGGTGCAGAAGTGAGAGGTGCCCATGTGCTGGCATTCCAAAGGTGCAGGACAGCAAGGGATTAAAAACCTGAGTGAGAAAAACAAACAAACAAACAAACAAACAAACAAAAACACAAAACAAAACAAACAGGGTGAGAAAGGAGCATCAGCCAAGGGATGAGCAGAGAAGGGGCTTGTTCTTGGGACCCCCTGTGCAAGTGATGCATTTGTTTGCTTCTTTTGGTCCTGCAGTGCTCCTGGTGCAAAACATGAGCGAGAAAATCCCACTCCCTGCTCGGATTGTTATGAATGAGCTGCTTGTCCTGGAAATTTTGCAACACGCTAATTTCTGCTCTGGTGAAACAGAGCAATTGTGCAAGGCTGCAGCTGTCAATGCTGGAATCTGTGCGGCTTTGGTGCCAGCAGAGGAAGGCAGAGTGTGGAGCAGAGGGAGGTGGTCCAGACCCCACAGAGCACCTCCAGCTGCTTCTCCTGAACAAACTCAGCAACAGTTTTTGGAGGACGCCCCGGCTTCCAGCTTCTTTGTCTGCACCGAGCATCTGCTTCAGGGGAGGTGGGCAGAACAATGCCAAATACACCCTTCTATGAGTCGGAAACCATAAACACTTTTTTACCGTAATATGAGTCAATATTTTTGCTGACCAAGCTGAAAAAAATAATCAAATTCTATCTTCTATCAGCAAAACCAATGCATCTTAGTTCTACCGGAAATTTTTTTGAAGTTTTAGTGCCTGTGTGCTTTTGAGGAAGAAGATTTGGAAGAAGAGGTTATTTATGTATATTAAAAAACCACTGTATTTGAAAGTGGCACATTCAGAAAATGAAAAGTTGCAACATTTTAGCCGCAACTTGTCAACATAAAATATTGTGACAGTTCTTCATAATCTTTTCTCTATTTTGGAGGCAGAAATCCCCCCAGAACAACTTGGCACTTTCAGGGGCATTTTAGCCAACCTAAATATACCTTCTTGCTGACAACAACAACAAAAAAAAACTAATTCCAAAAACCCTCTTCCACCTTAGCACACACAGATATGAATATGCTCTCCCTATTTTAAGAACGAGAAAGAAGCCAGTCTGCCATATGGTGTATTGACATGTGTCTGTACCTCCACAATGGCGATGGGCTGACTAAACAATGTTGTGATACCATAAAAGCTGGTCGAAGAAATTCTCTAAGACTCAGTTTTGAGTTTTAGAAAGCGGGCATTCTTTTCTTGTGGCACTGGATGCACAGCGGATCTCTCCAGCTAGTGTGCGTGCCGAGTTGCTCAACTACCAAGGGTATATGCAGTCAAAACACATATATTCAGGAGGCTTCCAATGAATAATTAACATATTCATGTTGTTTTCTGGAATTCATTAAAATATGCAAATGTCCTTGATGCATTCTCATTTGTTTCTACTGGTGGTCTTCTGCAGTCTTCTGGCAGTCACTGATCGTCTTCCTCACTGTGTCCATTGGCTGAACCCAATTCTTGAGCATGCTCAGGCCATCTCTTTCTTTCTTATCTTACTGTTTCAACATGCATACTGAGTTTAGTCGGTTACACATCCAAGGATATATACATAGCATGAGTTCCTCACCTAATCTTCTGACACATCGTCCAGACCTGGGTCCTCTTGCCCTCACTTCGAGATACAATTCTGTATTTTCTTACAGATGAAACTGGCTAAGTAATACAAACCTTCTAAACTTCCTTCATCGTAACTAAACATAGTAAAAGTTAGACCTATCTGCTCGTAAAGCATTTCAAATTTTGCTCCATCGCTCTATCAAAAGGAGGACGGAGGAAACCGTATGTCCTTTTGGTTCAGTATCAGCAGTCCCAGTTTTGTTCCCTCTTTTGCTCTATCACGTTTTCAACTCCTCTTTTGATACATCAGAGAAAGCCCTCAGCCACATTACAAGCTGTAAAGCGAGAGCAGATTTAAGAGGGAAAGGCCTCATTTTGACTAAGAAGCTGCTCTCATTTTGCTGTTGAGCAAAGGCAGAGGAAACTGCTCTTCTCGGGTACGAGCGCCCAGTGTTGTGACGGGTGGAAGCAGAGCACCACGTTGAGACCAACCTGCCCCTCACCTTTCAGCCAGCTGCTGCCATAGCGAGCAGGTCCATGAAATACTTCAGACATTTTATTCTCTTGGGAAATATACCACCAGGCAGCATATGTGGCTTTTCCCACCTTTTCTTATCTGCAGTCACACCAACACCGAGCACGTGTGGTGGGAAGGGGCCTGCCACCAGCCCCGCCAAAGGGCCGGACCCACACCACACCTCCCAGCCCTCACCCCTCAGGCCATAGCACAGTTTTGCCGGTGGCATCTTCTGTCACAACCACAGTTTCCTCTCTGTGTTCGAGCTCAAGTAATCTAAATCATCTGTAGGAGGAAGGAGAGGTTTCCACAAGAGCAGGCATAGCAGCTTTGCAGACATTAAGCTGGCCATTGCCCCAAGGCTGAGGAGCTGCTGTGGTGCCACAGGTGAAGTAAACCCTCTGGGACTGCTGTCAGGGGCTGGACACGTGTGAATCTGGTCATTTGCAGGAGCTGAGGACTTGGCCATGTTGTTTGTTTCATGGCAAGATGCATTTTGGTTGTGGCATTTTTCCTTTTAAAGCAGGACTGTGGCAGAGCCTCTCGGCCTGCGGGGCTGTGAGTGGTTTGGAGTGTGGGCCTCCACGTCACTGTCATGTGGTGGTGACTTTTGGGCTGACCAAATTCTTCGATAGGCAAAGTGATGCATGTTTTTTTTTTTTTTTTTTTTTTTCCACTCTGAAGGGAGAATGAAAGAAGATAAAGCAGCAGAAACCATAACTTCACCAAGGGTGTGTTACACACACACCAGCGCTGTTGCAGTGGCAACAGCAGCAGGTGGCAGCTAAGGGGAAGCATGACCTGCCTGGCACCGAGCCCTGGGGTGTGAGCTTCCCCAGCCCCCATGTTGAAAACTTGATCCCCACCACCCACGCAGGAGAGGACAAGCTGCGAGGCTCATCCCACAGTGATATTTTCCATGCGTTTTTAGCCTGGCTGGTAGCTGAGGAGCCAGCGCACAGCCAGGAGCCAGGACCCGCACTGGTGAACACGCTGGTAGTTATTTATCTGCACTGCCTTCTAGCCCAGCTGTGCTGTCTGCCCTTGCTCCTCCCAGGTGGTGTGTTCCCCTGGATGCCTCTGGTTCCTCCCTGTCCCCCAAAGCAGGCATCTGCCATTGGTTTCCATCATTATTGTTACTGTCCTTTGTGCCACAGTCCCCAAAAGCCACCCCTCTGCTAGAGGCTGCCACTTCGCACCCACCTGTGGGGATAACAACCTTCCAAACCCACATTTGTTGTTTTCTAAACTCATCTTTGTTCCCTTCCTTTTGCTGCCTTGGAGAAATCAGACACTGTCTCACATCTGATAAATCTTCTTTCTTTGTTGAGACAAGCCTGAAGGGCCAGCTGTGGGTCAGGAATATCACCCAGCCAGAAGCAGCACAGGTACACAAACCTTTCTGAAAGCCAGGCAGAAATGTGAATATCATTTGAAACACAGCAAGGCTCTCTGGTCTGCCAGAAGACTTCCTCCCACCACTCCAGTCACCAGCCCCCTCCACCCATCATTTATCCTTTTACACTCTAGTTGAAGATCTTTCCCTTGTCTTCAAGGTCCTGCATGTTCCCCTCTGCACCATGCGTGCAGCATCTCTTCTGATGTTTCCCTGCTGTCCCACCACATTTTGTATGGCCACCTAGAATCAAGACCAGAGGAAATACAGCACTGAAAGATTTCCATATTAAAAATACACAACTTGAATGAACTGAAATCTTTTTGCAAAATCTTAACACATTCAAGAGAAAATACCTCAAGAAAAATTACAGTAGTCTTTCTTGTTCTAGGAAATGTATAAATGTTTTTAAATGCAGGCATGTCTTTAACAGAGGCTTTAATTCTTTTATTGGCTTCATATCAAATCACCATTTTTTTTTTTTTATGTGTTAATAACTTATCATCCAAACTAATGCAAAAAGCATTCAATGGAAGAAGTGGCACCTTTAGCTGGCTGATGTTTTGATCATAAGAAGTAGTGAAAATTGACTTTAGTGATCTTTAAAACCACAAAAGAAAACGTAACAGAGTTACATTGTGTTGTATCATTGCCTGTAACAGTGGGACATACTATTGACATATTATTAATCACATAATTAAAATATAAAGAATATAGAGAAGAAAATAAAATCAAGTTCTATCACAACAACATTGCAGAAATTAAGTCTGCAACAAAAGAATATATAAATAGATAGGAGGTGGTGCTGACTCTTAAGCAATAAGACAAGCTGGGTGCTTGGAGGCAGAGTGATGCTGTGGTGGTTTGCAGCACTGTGAGCATCCCATGGGACTGTCCTGTTCTTTCTGACTGTGCTACTGACTCATGCCAGGTCCTTCACTAGGCTGCTACTTTCATTTCCCAGCCCATTTTCTCACTTTTCATTCATCTGTCTGTGGAATTTAGCTGTGCTCTTCTTTGGGACTGCCTTTCACTATCCATTTACACAACAGCCCTCAGGCTGGAAAGCTACGTGGTGCTGGAGCTGCTATCTGCTACTGAAGAATGGGTTAATAATTTTAATGACTGACATGCTCTGGGTCTGCCACGTGTTTAGGCTCTTGGGTTCTCTGTGCTCCTGTAAGTCAGGGAAATGGTGCTTACCCATTGCTAAGATTAGTGGATGAAAAGTATATAATTTGCCTGACTTATAAAGCACTATCATTAATTTACAGCAATACATGAAACAACAACAACAACAAAAAGATTTCAGGAGATTGTGTAAAATAAAAATTTTCAAGCCTGTTCTTGTTCTACTATTTTCTCCTTGACCATGTGTCCTGAATGCACTAAAATATACTTTAAGGAACACCAAGGAAGCAAAGAAACTCTAAGATATCTCCGCTTGAACACAAGCTGTGCAAAAATGATTGCAAAGATGTAGCTGTGAGTTCTCATTTTGCTCAGAGAGTTAGTACATTACTAATAGAAAAGGACTTAAGCAGGCTTCAGTATGCAGGTTGTTATCAGCTGAAAGAAAAGAAAAACTAAAATATGCTTCTTGGAAATCAAATATCAGCTTCTGTAAAATGCTGCAGAGCTGTCAAGTTTAATGGATCTATACAAATTTCTTCAGGTCTAGCACTACTTGTGTCTAGCATTACATGTTCTCTGATGGACGCACCTCAACTTTGATATTTTTCATTTAAATTAGAGGTGGCTGTGAGACAGGGGATTTTTGCAAACTTGCATGAAAAGGTAAGCACCTTTTATTGTGCTCGTACGGTCTTCAAAAAGAGCTGTAGTTGATTTTTGTTTCACAGAGTGTAATTTTAAGCCTTCTCATCTCTTTTCCTGTTTACTGCAGCTCCAAACCCTTCTCAGTGTCTCAAAACCTTATCTGTAACTGGCAGCTGCCCATCCAACACCTGCTATCACCAAAACCACCAGCGATGGACTAAACGTCCTGGGAACTCACAAGCCTAAGAGAGGACAAGGACACGGCAGAAGGGGACCAGGGGCGACTGAGAGCGTGAAGGCTTCTTGCTGCCCAGGATAGAAACTATAAACATTTAATCTGCTGCTGTTGAAAGTATCAGGTGAGCTGTGGTAAGCAGGGGAAGGGAGCCTGCGGTGGTTGTACCTCTCTTGATACCCAGTGGAAAGCTTCTTTTTTGGTTTGACCCTTTTGGCCAACTGATGCAGGGAGGGGAGAAAGTGGGAAGAGCTCTATCCTGGTCAAGAGAATCAAAGGCATTGGCCTTGTGAAGTCTGAAGTAGAGCATCACCAGGCTCTGTTCAGACAAGCGGAATCACTTCTGAATTCTGCCCAAATCGGACTTAATATATTTATATATCTGTACCTATATGTCTACAGATCTGTCTACATACCAGATGAACATACATGTAGCTATATATTTATATATCTCTACATCTGTATATCTCTATGTGACCGTATATATATGCATATATGTGTATATATATATATATATATATATATATACTTATAACATGGAATTCATTACATTTTGATTATTTCTGACTTTTGCTTGTTGAACCTTTGGACTGCTCTTACTGGGTCCCTGACAGGCACCTGAGAAGCATAACCACTGCTGTGGTGGTCAGTCACAGCTTGTCAGGGTTGCCCAAGAACAGGGATGAATAGCATTAACAATAAATATTTCTGATGAATGGCATAAACAGCCGTTATCTGGTGACTCAAAATCTCAACATTTATGTGTGAAATCCAAGCTGAAATTAGTAATACAGATGATCTACCTTAAAGCTGAATATAGGAAAGAATTACACTGTCTAGGTAGATTGCAGCCCTGCCTTTCTGTGGTTTCTCATTATTCCTGAGCAAGGGGCTCTGCAGGGCTGGGTGCTGTATTTTGTAACAGGCTTCTCCACAATGCATGTGCTGATTGACTTTGGTTGAAGCACGCCTGGTGCCCCCAAAAAGCTGAGGCAGGTCATTGAGGCACCAGGAGCAGAGCACAAGTACCAACTGCATCCCTCGCTGTGCCACACATGCAGATGCTCCAGTTTCCCTGCAGCACGTACGCTGCATTTAATGAATTAATCACTCTAATTGGTATTATTGCTGCTGTAACACGGTTGATTACTCCATGTGATATTTCTCCACATCAGTCTGTTTGAAGCTCTTTTGAAGTATTATCTACCTGCATGCCAGCACAGCGTAGGTGAAATGCACGATAAACATGCAAATGTCCTAGCAGTGACAAGCCAAACTCATCTGAAACAGTGCCTTTTGAAAGAACTGTACTTCTTAAAATGTGAACGCTTTACTCTACCAACCAGATCCTTTTTATGGTGGTCAGGAGTTGGCATCTGAAAAAAAAAAACACAAACGGTGGGTAAAGCACTGACTCACTTTTGGAGAGCACGTAAGATGAATTTAAAGCTGTATTCATTGCAATTCTTCAGAAATGACAAAGCAAGGAACACCCTTTCACCCTCCCACCCTTTCACCCTCACAAATTGTTTTGGTGTTTTTTAAACTCAAAAACTGAAGTTGGCCAAAAGAGGCAGGAATGACAAACTGAAGAAGCCAGGGAGATCCCTGTCAGGACCCTTTACCTCTTGCTCTCTCCTGCACAGGAGTCCGAGATGAATCCCACAAGCCATTTCTTCGAAACAACAGAGTACGCCTATGGATACGACGAAAACACTGCTCCATGCAATGAAGGAAACAGCTTTCGCAGGTTTAAATCCCTCCTCCTGCCCATCCTTTACTGCCTCGTGTTTGTCTTCTGCCTTCTGGGAAACTCCTTGGTGCTTTGGGTTCTCCTGACCAGGAAGAAGCTGATGACGATGACTGATGTCTGCCTGCTGAACCTCGCGGCCTCTGATCTCCTCTTCGTTGTGCCTCTCCCTTTCCAAGCCCACTATGCTGCAGAGCAGTGGGTTTTTGGCAACGCTATGTGCAAGATAATGGCTGGCATTTATTACACAGGTTTTTACAGCAGTATTTTCTTTATAACCCTCATGAGCATAGACAGGTATATAGCAATTGTCCATGCCATCTATGCCATGAAGATTCGGACGACCTCATGTGGCATAATTATCAGTTTAGTCCTGTGGCTGGTGGCTGGCTTGGCTTCTGTGCCCAACATCGTGTTCAACCAGCAGCTGGAAATCGAGCAGTCTATGCAGTGTGTCCCCACGTACCCCCCTGGCAGCAACACCTGGAAGGTTGCATCTCAGTTTGCAGCCAATATCTTGGGCCTCTTGATTCCCCTCAGCATCCTCATTTGCTGCTACGCCCAGATACTGAAAAACCTGCAAAAGTGCAAAAATCGGAACAAGATCAAGGCGATCAAGATGATTTTCATCATCGTCATTGTTTTCTTCCTCTTCTGGACCCCCTTCAACGTCGTGCTGTTCCTGGACACCCTGCAGAGCCTGCACATCATCAACGACTGCCAGGCCAGCAACCGGATCGCCCTGGCCCTGCAGCTGACGGAAACCATTTCCTTCATCCACTGCTGCCTCAACCCCGTGATCTACGCCTTTGCCGGGGTGATGTTCAAAGCCCACCTGAAAGGACTGCTTCAGTCCTGTGTCCGTGTCTTCTGGAGCCCCGCCAGGGGTCCTGGGGCCACTCAGTCATCTTCAGTGCCCAGCCAGCTCTCTGCCTGCTCTGACAGCGCAGGGATGCTCTGAGCCCACCCGAGATCCCTTTCTGCCAAGCACCGCACAGCCCCCGGGGCTGCACCACGTGTGCAGTGTCCCCGCAGGGTGACCCATGTGCCTGTGCTGCTTTTTGGGATGTGCTGCCCGATACGGCACAATAAGCAGCAATGTGAGCTTTCAAAGAGCACCAGTGTGTTTGTAAAATGGTGATCCTACACGCTTGTCACGTGGTGATCTTTAATTAGATCACTTTTAATACGTTTCAGCAAACAGGATGCTTCCTCTCCTACTTGTTTTCTCCCTTGTTGAAAGCATCGCTCCTGCCTCATCCCCAGCTATGCTCTGCTTTGCAGAAGCTGCTCCCTGCACAAAGCCCTGAGTCCCTGGGGCAGTCCCAACTGGCCCTAAGTCCCAAATCCCTTGGAGAAGGGGACAGGTATGGGATGGATTCACATTGCAAAGAGGGGCCGGCGATGGTCCCCCCTTTGCCTCCACTCCCAGATGGAGAGGTCTTCTTGTGTGGGGGTCCATCAGGTTGCTGAGGGACGCTGCCACCCATAGCAGCCCTTGGTGGCCACGTCTTCAAGAACAGCAGAGCAGCACCTCCAGGTGCCCCCTGTATCTGCCACACAGAGAGGCACAAACACTTGCGTAAGGTCCATTGAAGCAGCCTCACCATCTGTGTCCCCTCTGGAGGCATGGGCCCTCCAACCCTGTGCCCCAGCATTTGCTGTTCAGTGCAAATATCACAAAATGGAACATAGCACATAGGCTATATCACTCTTTTTTCCCCCCATACATTTTTTTCTGCCTTTTTGGAAACGTTTCCTTTGAATACAGGTATTAATTGCATTTTTGTATTTCTCAGCTCCTGAAAGGTTTTCTAATGACTCCCAAGCTTAGATGAAGCTAATGAAAGGATCCTTTTACTGTTGTTTTTTTTTTTGAACCAGTATCCTGTAAAATACATCTAATGGAATTCAGAGGTGTCCTGCGGCTTTTCAGCAAAAGAAGTGATGTCTCCAGCTCTCTGCTAAGGAAAATTTGCTCTCAAAATCCCAATAAAAGTTCACTGTGGAAAAAACAGCATTTATGTTGAGGTCATTTTTCTGTAAATAAAAATGTTAAAGTTAACCAAGAAGGCATCTGAAACTGTGGGAAAAACACAGCCTGGGTATTGTCAAAGACTGAATTTTCTAAGCTACTAAAATATATATTCTGTTTATTCAATTGTAGCTTTCCTTCTGAAAATAGAATTCATTTTTTTATGTTTCCTGAGAATTTAAAATGCATATCTAACTTGAGTGTCAGAATATTTTTGCCATTAGTTACTAAGTGTAGTAAATACTCCTTTCATTTACGTTAGATAGTACAATTAACTTTTCTAGATTTTATTCCTCAATGGGTAAGGAAAGCACTACAGCTTAACTATCATATTTTTACTTCTCAGAAGACTTCTACGTATTTAGAAACAAAGCCCTCTGTCGATGTAATTCTTTGGGTTTCTTTGTACTGTGCTGGCACTTTGATGATTGAAAAGATACACGGGCTAGCAGCAGGTCAGATGCCTTTCCCCTGTGGCTAGAATTTTGCAGTTTGGGTGAAAGTATTTCTGTTTAAAATGTTCAGTGACATTTGCTATCTTACCCATAGATGTTTTAGACAACATGGAAGAAATAACAGGTTTTATATATATATATGTATATATATATTTTTTTTCTTACATAACATTCTTTTGTTATTTTGTATTTTGATAAAAAGTGAAGAAGGAATTTTTTTTTCTGAGCAGCGCTCAAATAATGACACTTTGCCATGCAGCTTAAATGGCACAATTGGCAGTCAGGAGGCAGGCTTCCTGGCTGCAGGGAAAAGTCATTGATCAAATAAGAGACCCCAGTCCCATCAATCCTGCATATGACTTACAGCACCAACAAGTTGCCTTCAAGTGTAGAAAGTACATGTGGGGAGTGACCTTGACTTTTTAGGTTTCTAGATTTCAGGGAAAAGATAATTTAATGCAAAACTTAATGTAGTATGACTGAAATTGGGCAGGGGTGAAACAGGAAATGATTCACCACAGATCAAGTTCTTTTATCAGTAGCTGTTGAAAAAAAAAAAGGCCAAAACAAAGCAAAGACTGCTTTTAGCTAAAGTTAGTATTCAATGACTCTCTGATTTTAAAACACAGATCTGGATGATATCTGCAATCAGGTTATTCAGAAGAAATGATAAGGAGTAAGAAATAAGGTCTCCAAAGTCTTAGTTTCCAGTAAGTGCTTAATTGCCTTGCTGAACTTGAAATCATATAAAGACAAGACAATTTTTTTAAATTACAGAAATTCACAGTAATTTTTCAAAGACCATGCATGCACCTTTTATGTTGCTATGTCATTCAAAGTGATATAGACCAGGTATGCCCCAGACACGCACATTTCTGTCCATCATCACCATGAAATTCTGTGATCTTTAAGTGTGAAATTAAAATGTGCCAAAGGCACGTGCATCAATAATGCAGCAATGTTTTCTGCAGTAGACTAGGATTCTCTCTAGGTTACAAGACAATCACAAGGGCCAAAAGGGCCAAATTCTTTGTTTCTACTTTTTTTTTTTTTTTTGGTCCAGCTCTGAAATCATTGGAAAGGAAGAGTAATATCAGAATCTACCCCAAATGATATGTGAAGCCTTAAACAGGGAAGTTAAAAAGTTTTTGCCGGACTTACTGTAGAGCTCACTTCTGCTCTATTTGAAACACTGATATTTAAGAACCCAAAAGGGTAGGTACAAATCCCCACCCAATCCTCAAGCATGCTTCATTATGGTTGATCTCCCTCGGATTATTATCGCAGATCCCAAGGGTTGCTTTTCCCTTCAGAAGGCTCATTCTTTGTCTAACATGGCTGCAAGAAAGGAGCTGGTACACTCCTTTTACCGTGTGAACTACCAGAATGGAGAGACATCACATTAAGTACTTCAAGAAGCATTGTGCCTCTTCTCTAAATGTGAAATTTTATTTCTGATGTTGTAAATCCACTCGATTTTATGTTGATCTTACACGCAATCAGCCAGGAAGGAACCCAGGGAGACACTAAGAAATACTCAAAAGTTTTTGCTCTTCTATGCACTGAAGCTGTAGTGGGTAACAGCACCATCAGATCAAAACCAAGGTGAAGCACTACACTACTAGTATACCATTAAGGAACTGGTACTGCCATTTCCTCTGTTACACATTCTGTTTTATGTAGAAACTTGTCAACAGCAATCTGCCCTTTTTTCACAGTTATAATATTCTCTTGGAAAAAAAATAATAAAGCAGGTAGTAGATGTACCATTTCCTCAGTTTCAGTGGTTGTGACATAAAGAGCAATGACGAGGAAAAAATAAGAATTTTGCAATCTACTCATAATCAGATTGCTGGAATCAGCAAATTTTCACGTACTGAGATGTCATCAGCTGCAATCACCACTGAGAAAGCACCAAGAAACACACAGCTTTGATGTCACTTGGATTTCCTGGTGCTGCATGTGGAAATGTGGATATATATGTCAAAATACCTTGCCCAATCTTGTTAACTAAGTTGGTGGAAAGTTGATCATTATCATGGAGAGATGGAATAAAGAGATTATTGCTGTTCTGTGGTGGTTTTACTCAGCTGGGCAGCTGAGCTCCACCACAACCGCTCTCTCTCTCCCCCTCCTCAGAGAGAAAGGAAGAGAAAATACGATGGAAAGGGCTCGAGGGTTGAGATAAGGACAAGGAGATCGCCCATCAATTATTGTCATGGGTAAAACAGCCTCAGTGTAGGGAGATTAATATAATTTACTACCTATCACTGGTGGACTAGCAACGCTAGAAACTGCGAAACTGCGAAAGCACACTAAAACCACCTTCCCCCCTCCACCCCCTAGAACCAAGCTATCACACCTGTGAGTGATGCCAAATAGCCAGCTAGTGCTAAACACCACTTTTCATGTTTGATAGCATTTCCCTAGCTAGTTCTAAAATGTGTCTGAATCTGTTTGAACTTTCTAGATCTTGATTTTCATCTAACGTTTCACAACCCTCCACTTTCCTGTTTCATGTTCTCTGCCCTTCTGTAGTTATGATACCTTTGACACAGTGCCAGGAAAGTCTCATCTTATTCTAGCCCAAGACCACTTGGTAGCACACAACAAAATATCCAAACATCTCCCAGACTTTTAAAATACCTAAAATACCAACAGAACTGTGCAAAGCAGTGCAATGTAGAACTGGGAGAGAGAGAAGCAAGGAACGTCATGCAAGAGTGGTGCTGGCAGTGATTCCTGCTGGCTTTTCTCCAGCCTGAAAAGTGGGAAACAACCCACAGAAACCACCTGCCGAAGTGACATCAGAAATCATGCAGTACTTTGATATAACTAAGAAAGAAAGGAAGAAAATGACATTAAACTTTGTTTCATAATACTAAACTACTTAAGCTAATCTCAGTGAGTTTGGGAAACGGTGAGTAATTGCCTCCAAAGAGCTGAAGAGTTTATTCACAGTCCCACCAGTGGTACTTTGCTTCCAACTAGATGCTGAGGGCAGTGGTCTCCAGACAGACCCCTGTCCCTGGCAGCCCCAGGCAGCTTCCCAGCCCTGGGAACATGCACTCTTGACAGGTTAGGCTCTTTGGCAAAAGGTGTGTGAAATTCAAAAGGTGTCGCAGATTTGCAGATTACTTGACAATAATGAAGTGCGCTCACAAGTCACACATGCTGTTGGACCTAGAAAACAATGTGCTTTAGATGCTAGAAATCACCTTTTTTTTTTTTTTTTTTTTTTTTTTTTTTTTTTTTTTTTTAACCTCAACACAATTTCTAAAATGTGCAGTTCAGGGCCATGGAGAGAGAAATTTCAAAACAAGACACCAACACAGCAAATATAGAGGCACACTGTGGTGTTTTCACCCAGCTGGGCAGCTGCTGAACTCCACTGCAACCGCTCTTTCACTTCACTCCCCTCCTTAAAGGGAGAGAAAGAAAAGAAAGTATGTTGGCAAGAAAAAAAGAAAAAAAAAAAAAAGGCTCACTGGCTGAGATAAGGATAATATAATTAAAAAACAAGGAGGGGGAAAACCAAACAAGCAAGCAAAAGCCTCACAGAAGCAAAGAGAGAAAACAATAATTCTCTACTTTGCATCAACGAGTGATGTTCGGCCATATCCTGGGAAGCAGGGCCTGAACACATAGTGGTTGTTTGGGAGGACGGACGTCTTTGTAATAAGAGGCCCCCTCTTATTACAGTGCAAGAGGTCAGTGCAGCAGGAGGGCAGGAGGTGCTCCAGGCAGGCAGCAGCAGTTCCCCTGCAGCTTGTGGAGAGGCCCCTGGTGGAGCAGGCTGTCCCCCTGCAGCCCATGGGTCCCACATGGAGCAGATCTCCACGCTGCAGCCCCTCCATGGGTGGAGGAGCCCCCGGTGGAGCAGGTGGATGTGGCCTGGAGGAGGCTGCGGCCCATGGAGAGCCCCCGCAGGAGCAGGTCCCGGGCCGGAGCTGCAGCCCGTGGAGAGGAGCCCACGCAGGAGCAGGGGTCTGGGGGGAGCTGCCCCCACCCGTGGGGGACCCGTGCTGGAGCAGTTTGCTCCTGGGGGATGGATGGACCCCGTGGGACGGAGCCGTGTGGGAGCAGTGCTTGAAGGGCTGCTGCCTGTGGGCAGTCCCCGCGGAATCAGTTTGGGAAGGACGGCATCCTGTGGGAGGGACCCCACGGGGAGCAGGGGCAGAGAGGGACCGTGAAGGAGTGGCAGAGACGAAGTGTTAGGGACTGACCACAGTCCACAGTCCCCATTCCCCTGCGCCACTCAGGGGGAGGAGGTGGAAGAGGGTGGATGGGGGGAATGTGGGTTTTGTTTGCTTTTAGTTTCTCACTTTGCTAGCCCACTAGTGATAGGTAATAAATTATATTTATCTCCCTACACTGAGGCTGTTTTGCCCATCATGATAATTGTTGAGTGATCTCCCTGTCCTTATCTCAACCTTTGAGCCCTTTCCATCATATTTTCTCCCCCTTTCCCTTTGAGGAGGGGGAGTGAGAGAGCAGCTGAGGTGGAGCTTGGCTGCCCACCCGAGTAAAACCACCACATGGTGCCATACCGCAATACTGGGGCTGCTCTGGCTACACATGCAGAGCACAGTGCTGTGGGGCTGTTAACTCCACCCCAGCCAGAGCTAGTGCACACACACAGAAATTGCCGCAGAGACAAAATTGAGCCTAATTAGCTGGGGCAAGGTCATACAGCTGCTGGTCCTGCTGGTCCTGGACCTAGCTCAGATGTCCCCACAACCATGCAATATAAACAGACTTCTCCACTTATTACAGCCTATGCACCAAAACATACCTAGGACCAGCTTTTGGAGAGTCATTCAGGTTCTCCTCCTGCTTCAGGGACAAGGACATTCCTGGACTGCGACAGCAGGGACAACCTGAGTGTTTGCATTTTGAGGGGTAAAAAGATCCTTCCTCCAGCTTTCTTAAGCTGATAAAAGGAACAACATCCAGCCCAAAGGGCAATCTTCGGGCTCATTGCCTTCCTTGCTGTTGAGTAAAATGATGACTTGGATACGAGCTAGCACCTGCACGCTCATTTCTAGGCCTGGCCTTGTACCTCCTGAGCTATGTTATTTCCAGGCTCCCCTTGGCTTGCAAACAATGTGTTGCTCCTGCCTCCACTTCCCTCTCACCTCTTTGGACATGCTTCTCCACCAGTCTGAGTGCTGCACTGTCAGCCAGCTTCAATATCCCACTCACTTGTTCCACATTCTCTGTTTCTGCCCTCATTGTTTAGAGTGCTAAAAAAATCCTGGTGTCAGCAGATAATCTGTAAGGTAAGAGATAACACAGCGAGGTGAAAGACCAACCCACTCATCTCTCCACAGGAGGTGAAAACATGAAGTTATGAGTTAGCGCTGCTCTTAATTCCAGGAGCTGTTTTAGCAACACTCCTACTCACAGGTTTCAGCGTACTATAACATACTCATCAGCCTTGAGTTTCCTTCCCTCTTTTTCATTCCTCAGGGGCACTTCCCTTAGCACAGCCTTCCCTCTGCTAAGGAGTGCTTCCTCCTTTTCAGAAGCCTCTAGCATCTTGATTTCTCTTCTGCTGTTAAGCAGGCCAGAGGATAAACCTGTGCCTTTGTCCCCAGACCTTTCCCCACAGCAGACCCTCCGCTTCTCCTTGTCTCCCTGCACACTGCTGGCTGTCCAGAGCTGGAGCTGAGCAAAGCTGCCCCGTACAGAAGGCTGGCAAGTGAACGGGGAAGAAGCAGAGACATTTCTGAGTTCCTCTAGCCTGTCTCCAGCTCAAAAACATAAGCAATGTATTGAAATATATTAAAATATCTTCCTATCTTTGCCTTAGGAAATATTCACCAAGTTTTGCCTCATTACACTGACAAGGGAGAGACTTCTGTAACCCTGTAAATGGAGACACTGCTCTCTGTGCATCTTCTGTAGCCCCAGAGCCCACCCAGTGATATGATGTTGCTGCTGCTAGTACCAGCCACAGGCTGTGTGCTGAGTGTGCAAGGCCTCAGGACTGATGCTGGCCAGGCTCTCTTTGCCTGAACCCATCTTAATCTGCCCAAAACTTTATTTTTGCTTGGTTTAGCTGCAACAGCAGTTCTTCTTCTGAGCAGGTGGCTATATTTAATTTGTCTTAGTTCTGCTTACCAATGTGGAGCACAAACACAGTTTTTATATAGATGGCAGTAACAAGTAGTCGTTCTTGTAGAAAGAGATATTTATGACTCTAACATGATGCTGTACACAGTCCTAGTATGACAGCAGAGGCCTTGAGAAGTGGGGACACAAGGTGTAGAGGGATCCTTTTACAAGGGACCAACAGGGTGAAGCCACTGACCCTAGGGTTCAGAAGAGCAGTGGAAGAGTAAGCACTACACTTGTGAAAGGGGTAGAAACTACAAAGTGTGTATATAACAATTTCAGCTACTACTACTATTATAATTACTATCATCATTAAGATGTTTCTGTCCAGAAGTATTCTTGTTTGTTTGTTTGTCTGATGGCTTGTTTCTCTTTTCTTTCCATTTCTGTAATAATCAGATCTGGGCTAATAAAGATGTTTGGATTAGAGCACTAAGAGTTCAGTTACACTAGCATTAAATTCTTGGATTTATGTATCAGGTGTTTCCTTTTCCCCCTTAACAAAAGGATGAACATTACACTTGCCCCAAAGACCAGCCCAACTATCAGCATCTGTCATCTCAGTAGACAGACTTGGTTGCAGCATTGCAAATTTAAGAGATATGGCACCACCCTGGGGAAACCCAAAACAAGTCTGAGTGAGTGCACCTCCCCCTGAAGGCCTGGGATTTCACAGGTCTGTATATGATAATTGGTTTAAAGCCAGGTTCTGTCACAACTTTGAGATCCACCACTGAATTTAGTGATGGACTTGATACTTTTGAGGATTTGTATAAGATTTTTCAGGGTCGGTTGTCAGTTTTAGAAATATCCAGATTAACCGTACTTATGTCTTTCTCCTCTAATTTATGATAAACATATAAAAAAGAAGAGATGGACCGCCTAAATCAATGAAATTGTGTATTTGCGGCCATACAGTGTAACCTCTTGTTCTTAGACGAGAATTTTGGCTACCTGACACCTGAGTCTTCTTTCTGGTAGGGGTGTTGCTCTTTTAATTAGAAACACATTATAACCCAAATACGTTCTGTGGTTATTATATCAATGTAAACCCCAAATGCATTAATAAATTAACCCAGAGATGAGATACAAAACTTTCTGTGGTTTACAATTTTCTGCTGAAATGAACTCATAACACCACCAAATTCTTAAGCTTGCCTGCCTTCAACTTTCAGTTGGGAACATGAAAATCTCAGAGGCCTTCTCAAACTCTGGTGACTCTTAAATAACTTTCAGGCCCAGCTTCTTGGCTTCTCTCTCTCTCTGCCACTAGGTCCTTTCCTTCTTTCGAGCTGGAGGAGACAGTCAGGTGTCCTCTCTCACCCACACAGTGGGGCTCCAATGCTTGTCAGTATGTCTTCCCTTCTTGTAAGGCATCCTCTTCTCCTCCTTCACACTGTTTCTCAAGCTAGGTGATAAACTGTGCTTTCACTTGTGACAGCACTCATACAACAGCTTTTCCTGGTTGCAGCCGATGTCCAGTGCCTCAGGCACTGATTTTTCTAGGCTTTTTTCTCAGACAATGTTAAGACACATTTCAGGACTGACTTCCCTGTTTCAGTGAATAAACAGAGGTTTGCGGGGCCCAGACCTACCCAACAGTCTCTTCAGTGAACTGAGTGAGGGGAGAGCACTGGATGGTAGCTGGAAGTGTCAGTGGTGAGCACTCTGTGGGTATTGAATATTTAATGCATTTAACACAGGAACAAGGAGATAAGAAATGGTCCCTCATCAGTGTGAAAAACTGTAGCAGACAGTAAACTTCACCACTATTTGAGGACAAGTGCTAGTAGGATTGAAAATGCATTGAGACTTTAAGTCTTATAAAATGGAGCATCCCTGTAAGATGTTAATTCCCCAAAGAAACATTTTGGGGATTGTTTGATTTTGAGATTCCAGGTGAATCCAACTGCACATCAGGCAATGCAAAGAAACTTTTTAGCTGAGATCCACTTAAAGCTTTACTTAAGACTTTCTCCTGACATACATGTATTTTAGTACAGTCTAGGCATAAAAAACACCTTTCCATTGAATTCTCTTGATGAGCTGGCTTTTCAGTTGAGGTTATTTTTATCACTTCTTTGTGGCTTGCTTTCATCTTAACATTTAATCTCTTCCAAGAAGGACAGCAAACTGGTTTGCAGGCACTAAATATACCTGCATAAAACAATTACTGCAATGTGATCTGAGAGCATGACAAATAGAGAGGGACCTGGCTTCACATCATACTTGCTAACAATGATATTGTTTTGCACAGTGGCACAGAGAGCTTGTCTGCAGCTAACAGTGCAGGTGTAAGATTTCTCATTTGCGGACCAAGATGTAAACTAGCTATTCCTTTCCTGTTATGAGACAGCAATTAGTACTACATTACAAAAAGAGAGACAGAGAATACAATAAAATTTACCACACTGTAGTACCGAAGACACCACAGTGATCCCCAGTTGGTGGGGATAGAGAACCGCACAGTCTGCGGTATCACAGAGTCTGTGGTGTGGTTAGTTTGCCATGGACTGTGTAAAGGACATTTTGCTGACTTACCTAAGTCCAGTGTTTTTCTGATATTTTATCTACAGAAGCTACTAAGGAAATGGTATCTCTGTCCTGTGAGTAAAAGCTCTTGGGAGCTGATTAGGGACAGATTCAGTATGTCCATAAATTGCTGTAACATGGCTAGCAGTTGGCTTCAGACTGTTGAACTCCCTCTCCATGGGTGGTATTCATAGAAGGTAAGGAGACTCTACCGGATAGCTGCACAGGAGTGTAGGGCCAGTCTCTGAGCAGACTGAAAAGTATTTGGGGCTGGTTGTGTCTTTAGGAATCAGTTTCATTGAGGAGCCCTGCAGATAGCCATGAAAGAAAATCCTGGAAGACTCACATTTCAGAAATGCCTAGTCTAGTGCTAGAAATACTACTGGAATCTGCAAGCATGTCATAAAGCTGGCACAAAATCCACCAAGGGATTTAGGTACACAGACCTGAATTTATCCAACCTACCCTTAATGTCTACTGCTACCAAGTAAAATAAGCACCTTTCCTTTACATGTAAACTTAGCTTTTCATAGGTGGCCTCCGAGGTTTTGTTCGTCATGTTCCAGGGCCCAAGGTGAAGACCAAGAGCCAGAAGTACAAGGGTGCAGCTACAACACATGGGAATTGTTCCCCACCATAATGCATTGCTTTGGAGGAAAACAGTTCATAAACCAGGTTCCTAGAACAAACGTATGCTTGATGATGTTATTCATAATCTTGGCACTTCAGCTTCCTTGTTGCATAGTGGTTATAACTATATAGATTCATCTCATAAATGCAGTGAGAACAACACCGTAGTATCTGTGAAGAAATCACGTATTACACTAATCAAACTAGAGACATGATTATGAGAGGGAAAAAAAAAAAAAGAAGAAATTGCAATCTGAAAAGTATCTGGATGGCATACATTAAATAAATCCTGGTCCTGCACACCTGTGAAGTAAGAGTCCCTCTTCTGGGATGATGGCTCCTGCAGACTGACCAAGGTTTTTTGATGTGTGTACCCAAAAGGTTCACTTGAAGGGCAAATCGTGTAGATATTTCCTAGTAAAGTTCTTCCTGTTCGCTACAACTCAGAATATCTTAAAAATATGTTGATCTCACGGTTAACTTATATCTCAGTTGTCAAGTCTTCCTCTGGGCTTTATGAAACGCCCCAAAGCTGTGTGGCAGTACTGAGACTCCTGAGTGGCTGACAATGCAACTTGCACATGCCATCAATAGCAACCGTGTTTTGCTTTTATGCATCTTCACACCTCTTCTAAAGCATGATGTCTCTTCAGAACGTGTGCATGGCTATGAGGACATAGTGGAAGAGGAGGATGGCCTTTGCAGCATCACTTCTGTAACATGATGTGGAACATATACCATGTTAAGAGGCGTAAGCAGGGTGTAGTTTTCGTAGTGACTCAGTAAATCTGTTCCTGTATCTGTTGTGGTTCATCAGCAGAACTGATCTTTACCTCCGTAGCACAGGTCTCTTCTTCTTCAGCAGAGGATGTAGACAGCATCATCGGGCTTACCTGATAAAAAAACAAGCTCAGCCCCAAAGAACAAAAATCTAAAATGTTTGCTTTGATATTTTTTTCCAAAATAAAAAGTAATTTATTGTCAACAAAAGTCCCAGAGATTTCATTCAAGGTATCCGAAACGTTTGTTTGGACTGTCTAATCCAGTTTTATCAATGTAAAAGCTGGCTGTCTAGTCTGAACTCATTGCCTAGGCTCTTTCTGTCGCTAAAGAGAGATCCCTCCATATGGTGATCCATTCTAACCTCCTAAGGTGGCATAGCTTAGGACAGAGGCAGTTACCCTCTGCAAATACGTACCTCTATCTATTGACTATAGAGGGAGCACATAGACTGGCCAGCTGGCTACCAGCTATGGGTGCGAAAGCCAACTCCTACAGCCTGCAACACGTAGCTTGAAGGACTCTGGAATGAAAGAAATGAAAGCAGAACCAGGCAGAGAACCAGGGGAGCTGGCTATCTCTGTTTTCCCTTCCAGGAAGTAGCTCACTGTTTATAGCACTTACCTGAAAGCAGAAAAGAGTTACATAAAATGGAAGCTTTTCAGTTGAATCAAGGCAAGGACCAACATTAGGACTCTCCAAGTACGGTTATAAGCTGTGGATGCTTTAATGTTTTTACCTGTTGGACATCTCAAGAGAAAATGTCATAGTATAATTGTACATGGGCATCTGCAAATGTTTATAATGCAGCAAATGTTTAGAGAGCAGCACTGTACACAGCAAGAGCAGTGTAGGGTTTTCATTATCTACTTAATGCTAACAAATACTACACAGAAACGCTGAAACAATTACCTATAATAGACCTTGCAAATTCTTCCTGTGTGCCCCTCCTCATGCTCAACCAAAGCTGCCACATGCCCGTCCCTGAAAGCATGAGGAGAGTCAGCAAAATTTTTCTACAAAACAAAACATCTACTTCACTTGTTTCAGGTTTGCCAGTAGTGGTGTTATGGCAGCTTCCAGAAAGTCCCAGCTGAGTAAGACGCAGACAGTTTTGCTGCAGCATTTTTTCTTTTTTCTTTTTTTGATTCTTCCCTTCAGCAGTGCTTCCCTTTTTATAGAATTTCAATTGATCAGCATAATGAAGTTCATGTACTCTTTTCTTCCCTTCTTAACCTGCCTAATTTAACAGATGGAGAACCCAAGCATCTCTCTACTTTTACAGGGCAAGCACTCTGCAGCTAGCAATGTCTCCCAGTTTGGGAGGTTTTTATCTAACTGCTTTCTTTGCTTCCACTTCCTAGGAAGTTCTTTGAATTGGTTAAGGTTCACAACGTTCACTAGTCCCTTACAGGAAACATGCTAAGAATAAAATTGTAGAAAAGAAGTCTGAGAGCTCTCCAAAGGTTATCTAGTCCTTTCCCAATGATTTCTCACAGGGCATGCTTTCTAGACCAATGAATATTTCACTCTTTTTCCTGGATCTCTTCAGAATCCCTGGAAAAGGGATTTTCAGGTTGTCCTATCCTTTCTAACAAGCCCTATCTTCTACAATAAAAAATAATAATAATTTAGCTAAATACAATTTAAAAAGTGGTTCCAGGTGCTTAAAATTAAGTGTTCAATATGACATGCGTCTCCTCTTTTGAATCTTTCTTCTTTCCTTTATTTTCATCTCCATCAATCTTTCTGAAGCATTTCAAATTATTTTCACAAGTGTTTTGGAAACAAACTGTGCCTGATTTTCAAAGGTCAGAGCAATGGGAGCTCAGGCAGCTTGAAAACACTGTCTACTTGTTTTCTACCCGAGCACTCAAGACTGGAGGGATGAAGAATTAGAACTCTTTCAAAGCAACGTGTACAAAACTGTGCTTTCTTTCTCAAATGCTAAGTCATGAGTTCACCATTCTCCATCCCAAGAATCCATTGAACCCACTATGCCACGTTCAAGACCCCTGCTTACCTCACAGACTGTGAAGCTAGCATCTAACTCCAACAATGACTTCTGGGATTTTTCCTAGACTGGTCTCAGCAAGAGAGAAAATGGAAACAGGAATTTATCCATTCCTGAGAGACTTCAGATTTTAGCAGTTCTGTCAATATATGAATTCTTGCAGGTTTGTATACAATTCCTTCGTCCACACACGTTTAGAAAGCACTGTCTGCATAGGGTGCTGTCCACACAACTAGGTCTTTTTTCTTCTCGTGCATGGGAGGTATTTAATTCCAGTGCTGCATTTGCTAAGTTTCCCAAACTTCTGCCATCACTTACATGTTGGTTCTGCTATTTTCAGCAATAGCTGTTTTTTTGTTTGGGCAAACTGATAGAGCAAACAAAAAGCAGACTCCAGAAAGCCTCTGAAAAACACAAAGGGAAGTGTCAGTGTCACAAGACAAGAGGGCATGAGAAAGCAAGCATTCCCTCTGGTACCCCTAGACAGTTATACCCACCCCTCAGCTCCCTCCTTCACTCAGAAGCTGAGACAAACCCTTTCTCTTGGTGACCACCCCTCTTTCTCATAGGGCAGTAAAAGTGAAGTGTCTTAGACAAAGATTTTTGAAACTGCAAGCTAAGCATTTCTTTACCCAAGACAGTAGCCCACAAAAGTTTAAATTTACAAACAAAACTGCTGAGCTATCAGCCTATATCTTGAGTAGGAAATGGTAAAAGAAAACATGATTTCAAATTCAGACTGCAGCTCAGAGGGAGGTGGGATGGAGAGAAAATGTGGGTTGAGTCTCACTATTACACACTGTGTTCCTGTAGGGAAGGCCCCTTCTGCCCAGGCTTTAAGTTTTTCAGTGCTTTGCAGTCTGCATTTACAGTAAAATCTGCACACTGCCCTCCAGATCAACAGGAAAAGTTGATGCTCTTTCAGCCACCACAGAGACCCCTCTTCCTAACGTCTCGCTTAGGCACACCTTCTGCGACAGCTCACAGCTCTGTTAACCTCTTTTATACTCCCTGCAGTGTTAGTGGTCAGGTTATGTATCGCTGTTTCTATTGAAACTCCACATAGATTTTCTAGGAAATGACAAAATCTGGCTACAATTTTGGCAAAATCCAGCCTTACGCTCTCTGAGTAATACTGCAGGAAGCCACCCAGCAGGGAGAATGGTCAACAGCTGCTGCTAAATAGCTGCAAAATGCAAAAATGTAGTTTTGCTATAACTTGCAATGACAGCTTAACAGGGCCCCTCAGGGGGCAAATGAGTGGACATAATATTCATCAGTCCTGGTTTACAATGGTCACCTACACAGGCATCATCCGTCACTCCAGCAGCTGGGGATTGTTGATGTAGGGGTGCCAATGGAATTGATAAAACAAATGTTTCAAAAGAAAGTCCATGATGACAGCCTGTGCACTCAGCTATACTTCCTGTCCTGCCTTTGAAGCATTACCAATTCTTATATCTTTCTCCCTATTGCTTTCAATCTTCCTATTGCTTCTCAATTGCTGCAATGCCACCACATCAAAAACGGAACGAGCTGCAGGTCCCAGCCCTTCTCACACAACAGCCTCTGAGAACCACAAGTCATTACAAATGACTTTCCAAACCTCACAACGCGTGTTCGAGGACGGGTATGCATCCCACAGGACAGTGTGGTGCGGACTGTATGAGCTGGTCTCACAGCTGGAGGGAAGGTAGCTCCAGCACCACCGTGCTCTGCCTGACCTACATAGCCCGAGGAAGTGTGTGCTAGCACAAGGCCCTGACCTGTTTCCCTTCATAAGACTCACAAGAGGCAAGCGTGATGCTGTCTAACATGGAATGTATGGTATAGATGTATTTTTTAGATGTATCTTTTTGCTTACAGGTTCTTTCTCACCAGAGACGACAAAAGGGAGAACTGGGAACCATGTAGAAATTACGTAGAAGTCAGTAAGAGACCACATGAATGAAGTCTAACTTGGTGGGATTGTTTCAACAGTCATTTTGGAGACCTGAATATAATTTAAAAATCACACATTCTGTATGCCAGATATTTCGTACCACTCTCTGCTGAGCTACAGAATCATCTAGAGCAGCTGCAAATACTTGCTGTCCTGAGAACATGATTGAATTTAACCACCTAGCCTTAACACTGTAGAGAAAAAAAATAGTTTAGGCACTGAATTTCAGCAGAGGCAGAAAAAGTACACACCCACTTCATCCCTCTGTTCAGAACTTGGGTTGGAAACTGATAATTTTCAGAAAGAAGAACTGTGCCCTTGATTCTTGTAGTGTTTTGCAACAGATCACACAGGAAGTGCCGTTTCCTATTTTCAGATATAGGGTTTAACTATATGTTTGTTCACAAAGACGAAGGCGACACGGTCTGATAAAACAAGCTTGATAAATCAGTGAGTAGCTCTTTTTTTTTCTCTTATATGTGAATGTGTAAATACAGATTCAAATTTGTTGTGTGGGGGACGCCTATGTGTCTAATGACAGTGGGAGCAGAACTGCTAGAGGTACTGTCTTTAGTGGCAATTGGGTCTTGTAACCAGCTTCCAGCTCAGGATAAGGCTAAGTGTAAGAGTTTTGAAGTGTAAGAGAATTGAACTGGACAAATGGTGGAGAATATTAGTTTCTAGAAATGTCTGGGGTCTTGCTTTTGAAACTGTTCTGGGAGGTCAGTAGCTTGAAAATGTATTCCTCTAGGGATATAAACTGATCAGACATCAAATCCTTCACATTTATTCTAGTCTTTTGAAATCTAAGCCACATCTTGTTCTATCAGGTGCAGACGACAGATGTCCTTCATTGCTATCCTATCACAGTATTCACAGTTTCTTTGTATTATCTGAGAATTTAACATGCTGAAGGTGTTTTATCATTATGACTTTATGAAGGGTTCTTTGGGATTGTTTCCTCTTTTAAGGTGATATCTCTGAGCAAGCAGAAAGTCTGTACTCTATCTCTCAACTACAGGTACCAGTGTTATGGCCAGCCAGTAGCTTGCAGTTGCCTTTCAATGAAGTTTTACATTGGTAAAATTCATCAGTACTTTGCTGAAATTTTACCACTCACACCTCTGCTTTGATAAACGAGACTTGCTACTTGGGCATCAGCAAAAAAGCTACAATAGTGTAAGAACAAATATTATATATATACATATATATTTCATTTGGTATATTAAATATACAGCTGTAGCAACAATTGCTTGGAAAGCATGTAATACCTGTCTTGGTTTCTCTTTCTCAGATTGCTTATTTTGAGTGCTGATGCTACTCCCTCACTGTACATTTATTTAGATAAAAACACCTACTTCTTTTGTCTTGCAACCGCAGAACTAACTGCAGAAGAGCTCAGAATTTTCAGAAGGCTGCCTTTCTGTTTTTATGGGGAATGGAAACAATTGGATCCTGAGCATTCATAGAGAATTGAGTCTGTTTTTCCAGCCCAAAACATATTTTTAGCTTGAAAGTTCTACAGGAAGGGAAAAAATAATCAGGTGTCAGGCAAGCAGCTCCAAAGGGAAGAAGTGTCTAATGCTCAGCTGCTAGAGGAAGAGGTTTCCAAAGTGAGGTTTGATTTTGGACAGGACTGTCTTTCCCCAGTGATATCCTGGAAAGAAATCCTGTGGTTTCTATCACATGCCACAATGTGTTTGAGGGAAAGTATCAGCTCAGAGTCTTACAAATAGCATTTAGTTTGTACTTCTACATTTTCCTTCAGCTTTCTTGGTACCTCAAGAAAAGTGTGAACAAATGCTTGCTTCCCGAGGTATCTCTAGTCCACACATGGACTACTCTGCAATTTTGCTTGTCCAGAGACTCCTTCTGGAAAGACCAAGGCAATGCTGAAGGGATAGAGCTGCTAGCAGGAAACAATGGTCACCTCTCTTACAATGCCTGCTCTGCTTTTTGTAGGGTATTATTTTTCTTCATTTAGGTTCCGTTTTTAATCAGTGCTACGACACAATTCTCTCTCTTCACAAAGTGCCCTCAATACTGCTGACATACCTTTAAGCTGACCACCAGTCATTAAGTTATTTCTTTTTCTGTGTGACAAACTGCCATTCGTGAAAAGGAGGGGAGCAAGGAGTAGCATTTTGAGAAGAAAAACCTTGTCTTGGGCCCTAGAAAGGGAAAGGGAATTTGAGGGCCATTCCGCTTTGAGATGAGCAGCTCCATTCATGTGCTTGTGTTCCTCTATTAGTTATGACTTTGGTGAGGAAACCCTGTCCAAATCCCACTCAGGGCACAGCAGGCTCAGCGAGCTGTGATGACTGCCATCTCCAAATGAATCAGTGTGGCAGGGCAGGGGCTTTCTGAGCTTGAATGGAAATGCCTGATAATCATACCAGCACCTAGACACTCCTGTAGGAGAAGGTGATAGTGTAAAGATAACAGCTAATACTCAAAAGCTAGCAAGGCTTCTCTTGAAGCAGCCCAAATACCCAAATACAACAATCTGAAAGATGTGATTTAAAGATACATTCTCATTGCAAGAATCTCTGACAAGAGCTATGAAGACTGGCAGTAGGTATTGAGATTGCCATCACAAGGGTATACTATTGGGTATACAGCCAGTGGGAGAGTGGGCCTAATAAAATAAGGCCCCAGAAATGTGCTGTTATAGCCACAGGCTGTCTGGCAGACCTGGAGCAAATTGTTGTGGCTGCCTCACTTACATTTCTTTCCCAGGGAGCAGGTATTTGGAACAAGGCTTGGTCACACTTCAGAGTATCAAACTTCTTGGAGACTCAGAATATAACCAGTCCTCTGAGGGGAAGCAAGAGTGGCCTCTTATTGAACTACTCGTATTTAGATGCTTTAGAGGGAACTGAAAAGAAAATACCCCTTCTCTTAGATTTCAAGCTTATATTTGACTTGTTTGCCCGCTTTGGCAGAAAACGTCTAGAATTTCTGTTAACAAACAAAACTACTCTGAAACTGTGAGTCAGTCCTCTGTGGTGTTAGCAGGACGGTGGGTTAGTGATGGCCTCATGCAGTCCATCGAGCCAGTAAGAATGCCCTGCAAATGAAAATCCTTATCCTTAAGACTTCCTGAATATTTGTAATTTCAGAAGAAATAAGACAAACAATCACAAGCCCGCAAATCAGAATCAGAAAAAGACTGTTTATACTCACAGCACAAGAACAGAGATAAAACTTGAGATCCCTTTGCTAACACACCCATTTCTGAAGGCTCGTGACCAAACCCTTTCATAGCCAAAGCCAGACTTACTGCCAAGGGCTACAGCTTCCAGAAAAGACATTCCTTTCTGCATGAGAATGAAAACTGGAAAAATGGTTAAAGATAAATGAATCAGAAATGAAATGCAAACAGCTTGTTCCAATATAATTTCTTAGCAAGATCAGTTTTCAAGAGCTCTTGGTGATTAACTTTGCTTGTGTGCAAAGGATAAGGAGTGTTTTAGAAAGCATTTCAGAAAACATTTTCATGTTTTGTGCTTGTTGAGAAGAGGTGGATCTGACTTCTCTCCCATGCAAAAGCTCGGAGATTTCCCATCAGGTCATAGACAGAAACCAAAATAACCACAGCACATGCTGTATTTCTGGGCAGCATGAATATACATTGTACAGGGAAAGAGCTGCATTTTGGCAGAGGGTAGCTGTACTGGGCCTGGCTCACACAGCGCTGTGTTTCACATTTATGACTACAGCTGGGACGGGTGACCCATACTGACCAAAAGATATTCCTTGTCATATAATGTTGTGCTCAGCAATAAAACTGTGTTGGAGTTTTATCAAAGCAGGTATTGCTGGAAGGCTTGTAGGGAATCAGTTTGTTTAGTGTGAGGTGGCAAATGCATCACTTCTTTTTTCATTTTGTTTCCTTCACCTATCAATCAGTCTTTATCCTAATTCACAAGTTTTTCTCACTTTTGGCCTTCTGATTCTCTCCCCCATCCCACTGTGGGGGGTGTAAGTGAGTGACTGGATTGGAGTTTAGCTGCTTGTTGGCCAGGGTCAACCCATCAGAGAAGGTAAGACTTAGACAACAAAGAAGACAGATCACAAGAGAACCAATTACCTTCAGTTCTGTTACTCCCACAATTATATTCTGATGTTTTTACATCTCAAACTAAGTTCCAAACTAGATAACAAAAGCCACAGCTTAAAATGGTAATTAAATTGAGCTTCAACCAAAAAGCAGACCAGCAGCCTGCCTCAGCACCACTCCAACCACGGGCTGAGCTCTTCAGCTCCATTTAGTCTTGCAGAACTCGAGTGCAGAGACTGAAGTGATGGTTTTTACCATGTGGTCTCTGCAAAAGACATCTGCAGACTCACAGGGCAGACCTCTCCACTGTTAAAAAAGTGCAGAGCAGGGCTGCAAACAGGAAAGGAGCAATCATTGCTGCGTTTTGTGAGGGGTCAGAGATGACACAGCAAGTAGGGACAGGCGCAGGACCTGAAGATTTCTGTTTCAGAAGCAGTCTGCTGCCTTGTCAAGAGAACAGGCATCATTCTGCCATGAAAATTCACTGCCTGATGAAAGCAGTCATCATGATACCCCCTTCAGGCCTCAAAAAAAAAAAAAAAAAGTGTAGGTACTTGCCCAAATGGCAAGTAACTCTATTTGAGTGGCTATGAAATGCATCAATTTCCCCACTTAGTGACTGGGAAGCACCTTAGGTCCCTCTTACACCTGTCTCCACAAAATCCTATTCCCAGCTCCTCACAGGACATGTAGAAATTCTTTTATTTTCTCCAGGAGCCCGTGAGAAGACATATCTCCTCAGCCTTTCAGAGGCCAAATTACACAAACCTACACTTCAGCATCTGGCTCCCAGTCCTGCCAGGGATTTGGGAAGAGGGGCAGGTGTGGTGGCAGGAGAGGAAGGGTTTGGTGGCATCCAAGTCTCATCCCTTTACCTGCTTGCACTGTAACAGAAGTGGCCAAGGACTTCCACAGCTCTGTTGCACCACTTACCTCCTAGACTGGGACTCCTCCGTCTCAGGGGAGCTCCCTCCCTCTCACAGCCCCCCAGCCAAAATCGGGGGGACAGAGATTTTGGGCAGCCCTTGCACTTCCTCAGTTACTGTGCTGCAACTGCTGTGAAGTTGCCACACCACATATTGATCGTCAGAACTGTGACTTCAATAAAATAAAATACGGAATCAGGAAATCATTTGAGCAGGGGTATTAGTTCAGTAAAAGCCTGAACAGAGGTTTAAATCAAATCCTGAGAGAACTAAAAATTCACAGCACTGTAATTTTTTACTTTCTTTTGGCAGTTGGTCTATATGCCATGCTGACAGCAACTGAAACCATTTATGCCATTCGAGAAGGTGTTGCCTACCAGTTCTTTCTGTTGTGATTTTCCCGGCAGGTCATCAACTGAGTGTGCTCAGCATAACCTGCACAACACAGGGCTCCACAACATTTTTATTCCAGAGTTACTGAGGACCAGACCAGTTTCATGACCTTGGCCTGACCAACACCCTGCAGACCAACACCGTCGAATTGCTGCTTCCCCAGCTGGGTACGTTTAGCTCCCCTTGCCAAGGGGCATTTCTACACCTCCACTGACCCCACTCCCAGAGGCCTCAAGGCTCAAAGCCATGAGTAACCTCAACAAGCAGTGATCACTGAGGGTTTATCAGCGTCAGAGCGCCCTTGTGGGCGTATACCTACACCTCCCTGCTGCCTCCTCTTCCTTGGGTGAGGCTGCGGAAGGGGCTGGCACAATGATGAGGTGGCCAGGCCCTGTCACTGTGTTTCATTACCCTGACTGCCAAGCTTGCAGTTTCCTGCAGTTAACCACCCTTCTCTTCCTTTCCAGACCAACACACCATGGAAAACGATACTATAGGCTTCCTTGACATGGCTACAACAACAGAATTTGACTATGGCGATTCAGCACCATGCATGGGGACGGAGGAAAAGCACTTTGCAGCTAATCTTCTGCCACCGCTTTATTCTTTGGTGGTAATATTTGGCCTCATAGGCAACGTGCTCGTTGTCGTTATCCTGATAAAATACAAGAGATTGAAGAGTATGACTGACATCTACCTGCTCAATCTGGCAATTTCTGATTTGCTGTTTATATTTTCTCTTCCCTTTTGGGCCTACTATGCTGTCCATGACTGGATTTTTGGGGAAGCGTTGTGCAGAATTCTCTCAGGTGTCTACCTCCTCGGTTTCTACAGCGGCATCTTTTTCATAATCCTGTTGACCATAGACAGGTATCTGGCCATAGTGCACGCAGTGTTTGCTTTGAAAGCGAGGACAGTTACCTACGGCATCCTTGCCAGCATTGTCACTTGGGCTGTTGCTATGCTTGCCTCTGTTCCTGGGATAGTATTTCACAAAACTCAGAAGGAAAATTCACGGTATACATGCAGTGCTCATTTTCCAAGTGATAGCTCAATAAATTGGAAGTACTCCTACATTTTAAAGATGAACATCCTGGGACTTGTCATTCCAATGTTCATTATGATTTTCAGTTACTCTCAAATTCTAAAAACATTATTGGGATGTAGGAATGAGAAAAAACAGAAGGCTGTCAGACTTATTTTTGTGATCATGATTTTTTACTTCATCTTCTGGACACCATTCCATATTGCTTCTTTTTTGCATACGTTTCAAAGTTCATTTTTTGACCCAGATTGTGAAACCCAAAGTAAACTGGAGAAAGCAATCCAAGTGACAGAAACAATTTCAATGATCCACTGCTGTATCAATCCTGTGATCTATGCGTTTGTTGGAGAAAAATTTAGGAAATATCTTTATAACTTTTTCCAAAAGTATGTTGCAGCTCACCTCTGCAAAAAATGTCCATCTCTTTATCGTGAAAAGTTAGAAAGAGTTAATTCCACATTCACACCATCCACTGCAGAACATGACATCTCTACTGGACTGTAAAAATACATCAAAAGACTAGCTAGTAAATATTTGCATTAAGGGCTGCATGACATTATTGAAGAACTTTATGTCAAGCACTACTAAAAACTGCATGACCCTCAATTCTTGTGGTTAATCCCGTGGATTACATATTTTTTTATATTCTTAAACTAACAGAATCTATCATTTTTCCAAAAATTGTTAATGCCATAGCTGGATCACATCAAGATTTGAATAGGGCCCAGAATAGTTTTATTCTGGTGGTTGGACCAAGTTCTGTCCGATGAACAAATGCTCATGAGGTTTACCGGGGGGGAAATATAATGTTGAAGAGACTAAAGAGTAATAAATCATCTTGCAAGAAGCATTTGCAGCTATGTGAACAACACAAGATCAGGAGGAAGCTTTGAGGATTGATGTGCCTGTTCAGTATATACCATTAAGCAAACACCTAAAATCCTGATTGCTTTTGGAAGTGACAGTATTTCTGCCACATAGCCAGCCATCTGGTAGTGGGAAGCTTTCAGTCTTCTTCATTTTACTCTTCATTCCCTTATGTTCCCTACATGAATAAGAGATGTTTCCACGAAAAGGATGAATATGAAATATAACAAGAAAACATCTCTCCTCTGATGGGAGAGTTGACTGACCTTTATGTTGCTGCAGCCATTTAACCCACGGATTTATCTGTTAGTTAATAGTGTAGTTGTTTTTAAAAGCAATCCTTTCTACTATAGACTAAGGTTTAGTGTTTTTATTTTAGGTCTTTAATTTTATGCCAACCATATCAGTGTTCAGTTGACAACATTTTCCAAAGTGGGTTTAATGGGTAACATTGTGATTTTTGTGGGTGCAGTTTTACACGTAACTGCACACACTGATTTTACTGACTGCAAAGAAGTCAATGTTGTGCACCCCGCAAAAACATATCATATTCCTCCAAGAAAATCAGCACTTGTCCAATAGAGGTACATCAGCAAAGATCTGCAAGGACAGAATTAAAATTACTTTGGTATTTGCTGTGCAGGATTCTGTATGAAAATATCAGGACCCTCTGGAGGATTTTGGAGACCATGAGCTGAGTACTGAGGGGAGGCCTCCCTAGTTCTGGATATATAAATCACATGTGGAGAGGCAGATTTTGCGTGGCAGATGCAGAAAGCATGTCAGGGTAGTTTCCTGCATGATACAAACATGTCCTGGACATGCACAGCAAGTCTGTTAGCTGGGCAACACTTCTAGGAAGACAGAAACCTTGGAACTACAAAAGCAACCAACTGTAGGGGAGATACAACTCCTTGCCTTCCCAGGAGAAGAGCACTCATTGCCTCTGGTGCCGCAATCAGGACTGCACCCTTACTGAAGACTTGAGACCATTACTCACTGGTGTCCTACGGCCATAAATTTATGCCATTACTGGGAACTTTCCTGTAAAAGAAAATGGTATTCTAGGACATGATACTAACTTTAAGGTGTTGCTTTAAACTGTAAGGAAGTGCAGGTGAACAGTCCTTATGTGAGTGAACAGTTTGCTTTGAGGGACACCATTCATGCATGCAAGCAAGGCCTTGCTCACAGAAATCTGCAAGGACAGGTTCGACTAACTTCCAGGCAACATGAGGATGGAAGAAGGGACTCCACACCACTTAACATTAGGCATGTGACAGATGCCTACATTGACAGCAAATCTCTTCAAGATCCTTCGATGGACAGGAGGGGAAAAGAGACACTTTTGTCAGAAGCAGACATGATTTAAATGGCATCTGGGGGAGATGACCTGTCTGACTGCTCCCCCGTGAGGTTAATAGCCACAGATATACAAAGGAAAGACCAAAACTATGCTCACAGTAAACTTTCTTAATTGGAAATATTATTTTTCCTTTCTTTTGTACATTTTACTGCACAAAAGTGAAAGCACCTTTTTAATGTTAAAGTATAAATTAGATCAGTGTGATACAAAGCCTGCTGTAGCCATGGTATTTCTAATGCTGTGCTTTATTTTCATAGAATCATAGAACTTTGAATGCTTGTCTTGTTGGAATTACGTTCCTTCCTATTTTTGTGTTAATGAAGTGAAACTAATAAAATCTGTCTGAAAAGTGAGGTATACCTTGTAGCCCATGTTCTCCTTGCAAGTAAAAGGGCATCAGCTCTGCTCTCAGAATGGAGGTAGAAAAAAGTTGCAATGATGGACTTTAACCCTCACAATACTACACTTTGACATGAAGCAAACCACACAACCAAGCAGGGAATGGTCTGCACAGTCCAGAAGCTACTGTGCTGGCATGGCTTTTATCCACCAGGAAGTTTGAGAAGAGCAGATTCCAATGGGCTTTGGGAAAAGCTTGGGGGCACATATTTTAAATAGGCGACATCCGTCAGGTAGGAGAAAGAGGGCTGTGTCAGTTATAAATAGGAAAAGGGGAGGAATACAGGAGGGAACTAGAAGATGGCACTTTTGTCTTGACAGGAAAACAAACCAAACCCAACCCAACAGGATCAGCTTATTGTTACGTTATGTTATTCATCCAGCCCTGGCAGGATGAATCCAGATCAGTCAGAATTCATTGCACATTCATTGCAGAAATCATTCAGCTTCATTGCAGCTTTGCAATGAGACAAGCAAGGCATTAATATGCTCTAGGTAGCTTTGTTGCAGGCTGTGAATCTTGACAAGTCAGATGGGGCTGCAGTGTGGTGTAGCTGCAGGCCAGGTAGCTCCGACATAGGGTAGCAAGACTTCAAGCAGTCTGGCCATAGCAGGACAGAGCTACCCAGGGAGGGTTTAGCAAGATCCCAGGCCCTGTGAAAAAGGGCAAATTGCCTTGGCAGAGAGGTGGGGAGAATTTTTGTGTACAAAATACATAGACATTTTGACACAAATGTTCCATAATAAGATCTGCAGGGAAAGGATTGAGATGATGATGCAATATATATGTGTGTAAGAGCTAGAGAAGCAGGCAGAGATTCACAAACTGTGTGATGAACTAGAATTAAGTTAAGAAAAAGGCAGGACACCCCAGAACTGTAATTACAACAGAGAAGAAACTAATGCAAGGAAGAACCACTGCAGTGCTTGGGAGGCATCTGACCCTCTCTGGGGAGATATTGAGGAAACAAAAGCAAGCATTTGAGAGAATGTGCAAGTAGCACCAGAAAACCAAAGATTCAAGACCCTGTGAATGCTACAAGTAAAATGTTGATTTTAAACAAATCTAGAACTGCTATATGGAAACTGTTAGAAGTTCAAAACGTTTGGCACTGAACTACTTACGAGAAAGCATGTCTCAGGCATTATATTCCACACGGCATGCTTATCAAAGGAAACTCTGCGTGTCTTTGACAAATAGACCCAATCAAACAGATTAGTTTAGGTACAGGACAGGACAGATCCCAACTTTTCTGCTGGAAGATGCTGCTGCCACACATTCAGAAGCATGGGGGGAGGAATTCCCCACGCAGCAAAAGGTTGTGCTGACTGTCAGGCCACTGGCAGACTTCCTAAAGGGCAAAAGGAAATGTAGAAAAAGTGCATATATGGTATCAGTGAGCGCTAAGCAATACTCAGAACCAACCACCGGATTTATTATCACTGGCATTGGTTGGTCTGTGGCAAAGAGAAGCAGTGAAATTTCTGGTAACCAGTGCATGGGGGTGTTCCTGTTTTATGACTTTCTTATTTGCTAACCCAACTGTGACCTTACGTGTATGTATCTTACATGAAATAAAGGTAAATGGAGTGTAAAGGAAGAGAAGTAGATGAAAATGGACAAATATGGAAAAGTAGTGGCAAAATTTGTGAGGATGACTTTATTAGTCTTAACGGAGGCTAAGAAAGTAATAGCCAGAGTAATAGGAAGATCAGAGTACAAACGCTTCAACATATTCAGGACGTTAAAAGATTTAAGCACATAGCAGAGACTTTTAGTTAAGAAGCTCCAAAATATCACTCCTTCCAGTAAAAATTGTAAGAGGGCTAAATGCAAAGAACATAACGATAAATTCATACTGTATCTTATTCAAGTTAACAAAAAACCAAGGAAATTAAGTGACAAGCGAATGACATGATGCTGATCAGGTTAAACAGCACAGCAGACTGATACTGCTGCATTTTGAAGTTTAGTTTTACAGCTGTTTTCAACTACTGGTACCTACTGAACTTCCAGTGGCTACTGTGGTTACTGTGGCCTGAGAAGGACTGCATCTTTGTACACTATAGAAAAAAAAATAAAATTAAGGCAGCAGGGGAAATAAAAACAAACCAGTAAATTCTGGTGCATTTGGAATACAAATAGCAATCAGCTAGACCAAAACAAGGATGCTTGTCTAGAAATAAGAGTCAAAGGCATTGCTTTGTACCCACATTCTGGTGACACTTGCCTACTAGGAGCTGTATTTCATTCTGAAAATGCCATGGTTGGGAGAAGTTTGTATAATAGCTGAGCAGTTTTTTAATTACCATGACAGTGAGAGCAATCTCAGTTTGAGTGTTTTAAGTCTGCAATGACTGATCGTGGAAGGTGGGGCCCACCACTGAAATGGAGGAGGGTGGCATTAGCAGATACACAGGCTGATATGCAAAACTGCACCAACCTTCCAGTGGCAGTCAGGTTTGCAGAACTGTCTACAAGGTTGTGCCAGCAGGACAATCAGCATACAACAATAGCAGCACAACCTATCCTGATACCAGATTTTTTGAAGGGAGTAGAAACCAGGTGGATGGGAGTGAAGAAGGCACCTGGATGTTACTTCCTGGGACACTACCATGAGGTATGCATGATTATAGACTGTATATAATTATAGACCATATATAATTATACACTAATCTTTGGCATTCTGAAGTGTTTTCTGATTCCTGGTGTATACCTTGTCATTGTATCAATTCTCTCCATTCTTTCTGTGACCTGGTTTTCACTGAGAAGAAATTTAGTGTGTGATTTTCCCAGCCTGGCTGACCAAAGGTCCAGGATATACATGCGTAACGGGGAGTACTCCTGGCTCACAGCTTAGCTAGCCACAAACAGCACCTCTAGACAGAGAATGTATATACTGTAAATGCAACTGGAAACAGCAAAATGTGAGAATTAAAAGCCTATGTAAAAAATGGGGTTCTCTGCTGGAATTTTTTTGGGATGTATAGCTAGGACCAAAAAGTAAAATCTACTGCACTACTTCTTAATTTTATCTATTTATTTATTTATTTTTAATGTAAACTAGGGCGGAACACATCAGAAGTCTGGATAAAAACAGTAGAAGGAAGCAATGCTCTCTTCCTCCTTGCTATATCAGGAAGCATAGCTAGATCAGCAATAGCAACTCAGGGAAAGCCCAAACAAAAATAATACCATAGCAATGAAATTAGTATGTGCTGCAATTAATAATTTCAAAATTTATAATAGAGAAACAAATAGAAAACAGATTAATATTAGGAAAACAAACAAACAAACAAACAAACAAAAAAACAACCTACCTTGATTTCACTGCCAATAAACAACATTGTGAAGAAGCAGTGTTAATCCAGATTAAAAATGCTTGTGTCTCTTAGAGTGTTTTTTTTGTTGTTTTGTTTTGTTTTGTTTTGTTTTTTAATCCAGCTTCCTCTAATTTGTGAAATGGGTAAAAGGTTGTTTTTTTTTTTTTTTTTTTTTTTTTCTGTTTACTAATCTCCATGGCAGAAGTCCAAGGCAGAATTTGGTACATAATGTTTGTCCCCATTTTCCTCAAAAGTTTACATCTAACAAGTGTAAGGGCTTTGCTCTTAAGAATTTTGCTGACTTCCTTCTTCCTGCTTTTCAGTTTTACATTGTTAAGTTTTTATTTGGGGGATCCTCACTGATAATTTTGGGTAAGATTAGATATACTTTATCTCATTTCTTAGATGGTGTAATTGAACAGTGACCGCAAAATAAAAGTCGAAAGAACTTGTAAGCCTGAAAGATAAAGCTTGTAAGAAAAACAAAACACAAAACAAAACAAAACACAACCCAACAACTAAGTAGTTTCTGCTACTTGGATGTCTTTATTCAGTCTCTCTAAAAAAAAAAAAAAAAAAAAAAAAACAAAAAAAAAACCACAGAACAAAACAAAACAAAACAAAACAAAACAAAAACACTAATATTTTACTGATTACTGGGCACATACGCTCATGCTACCCTAATTTAATTTGGAAGCAGATTTTGTTGATAGAAGAAACAAAATGAGATGTGATGGGAGGAACATATGGAAAAGGAAATGCATCAGGTCTGTGTACACATCTTCATTAGACCCCTTCTCCAGATGGAAAGGATGATCTGCATTTGCTGGAGCTGTAGCCTTTGATAAGAGTGTTATGCACTATCGTATCTTGTATCTCTAAGAAAGGTATCTGCCATTCTGCCCTAAACTTTATTATTATTATTTTTCCTGCAAAATGTTAGCTGTATTTTCAAACTGCTGTACCCATAATTGTCTGATGACATTTGTATGTCACACGAGTATGTGTGAGTCTATTATGTGTCCTAGCAGACACAGGACTGCTGCAGGCTTCTTGTAAATGGTGGCATCTCCATGTGGAAATGCCGTACTACTGAGTTACTGAATACCTTAGTGTGATGGTCCGATATCCTTCAGGATGAATCATATAATCAATCACTGGACAGAAGAGATTGATGAATGCAAATTGAATTGATGGGGAACATGGCTGCACACTTAGAGTACATCAGCTTGAGCCCCGCAGGTGAGGAATAAAACCCGCTACTATTTCTGGAATGTCTTTACGAGTGTCATGCCACTAAACATAACTCCTAGTCGTCTCTGAACGTAAAACCATCATAGGTGACATCCCAAGCCATACCAAACCATTTACCATTCCTTTTATTTTGAACAATAGCTTCAATTTTGTGGTAAAACGCTGAGGTTTGATGAGGTTCACCTCCTCAGGGAGGAGGAGGTCACGCAGCAGGATGATGGCCGGTCCCAGGCTGGTGTGATGGAGCTTTGGACTGGATGGGAAGTCAGGTCCTGCAGGGGCACGTTGACAGCCACTGAGGAAAGCAGGGCAGAGGAGAGGGAGACAAAAAAAGGTCTTGTCCTAACAGCATCAAGGAACAGCATAACACCAAGATATGGCCCCAGAAGCAGGCGAACAGCACAAGGGGCCTGGACTCACCTACAGGCACACAGAAGATCTGATCAAATCGGATTTTCCAGAAGCCCTGCTTATCTAGGATCAAATCTGACTTTCCAGAAGCCCTGCTTATCTGGAGTAGGTGTAGAGCTAACCGAACATCTCCTGTAGGCACTGATAATAAAGTCTCAGCCCAGGCACCCGCTGCCAGGGTGTGTCTGTGGTTTTGGGCCGCCAAGTGTCATAGCTATTCAACCTCTCTGTGGAGGACCTCTCGTCCACCTTTAGGGCCCAGCTGGTGAGGGTTGTGAGGCATCGGAACAGGCTGCCCTGGGTAGTAATTGAGTCCCCATCCCTGTGGGTATTTAAAAGCTGTGCAGATGTGGTGCTGAGGGATGTGGTTTAGTGGTAGACTTGGCAGTGCTAGGCTAGCATTTGGACTTGATGATCTGAGAGATCTTCTCCAGCCTAAGTGATTCTGTTTCTATGATCCTATGATTTTTGTGAGAGCGCATTTCAGAATCAAAAGTTCGATGAAAAACAGACAAGTCCAACAACAGGTTTGAGACTGTTGCCTATTCTTCATATAGTGTGAGATCATGAAAGATTTTAATGCCTCTAGCAGGTTAAGTAACATGTAACAGACAGTGCTCAGTGGGGACAACGAAGCAGGGCAAACGAGTCAGACTTCAGAAATAAATTCTAAAAATGACTGTTGATTTTAATAGGCAGACTGCTTACAAATTATGCATTGAAAACTTAATTTTTTTATGACACCTTTTTGGAAAATTCTAAGAAATCATGATTCAAGCACCTGTTTTTCTCAAATTTCAATAAAGTACTAAAAATACACTGGAAAATATTATGTTTGGGAGCAAAGCATAAACTAGTGCTAATATGTTGTGACAAAAATATAGTCAGCATAGACAGAGCTTGTAAAAAAATAGCATCATGGGACAAGCAAGCAAGATTGTTTATATAACGAGAGACAATTCATTAGAAGATAAAGATTGCAAAGTGAAATTCCTTTCAGGGCATGGCCTTTCATGTTTGTTTTTTTCTAGGATTCTCATCATTAACCATGCTTGCCACCTCAAATGATCAAATGCAGCAGCTGTGCAGGTACAGGTTCACTGGTGGAGAACTAAGGAGGCTTTAGCACGGTCTTACCTTGTCCTCCTGGTATGAGGTGATGCTGTGGCTGTAAATCTGTGCCACAGTCTGGTGGTGAGCATGCACTCATGCTGTATAGGTGGCTGCCCTCTGCTCACACAATTCTGATCTGAGATCTCCCTTGAGCTGTAAAGTGACACCACGTTTAGGACAGTCAATCATGCCCCCATCTGGTTATGAGAAAACACTGAACTGACCATTTCCCCATTCCATTGCTACTACTTTTAATAAGACAGTAAGAAATCATACAGAAAAAGATTGGAATTAATGGAAGTTCAAGCTAAGAAATATAAGTCCACTTCTAGTGACTGAGGCTTGGATTAAATTTTGCATGTGATTAAGGTATTTCTTTGCTGCCTCAGGCAGCATTTCTTGCATCTTTTTGTCACCACTATCAGGGACAGGATTATGGACTACAGTCTGAAAGCTGAGCTCAGAAATATAGCATGTTCCCATATTTCAGTGAGGGAACTGATATATTTTCTTCCATTTTCCCTCTTACTTTTGCATCGGTGAAGAGATGTAGCAATCTTCAAGCATGATTTGAGTCAGCCAAGTATGACAGCAATTTAGGACCGTAATACAGGTGTACTGGAAAAAATTTAAAGAGCAGCTCTTTGCACTGACTCTATAGGGGCTCTAATATCAAGTAAGGTACTGTGAATATAATCTTAGAATATACTGCAGCAGCCATCCATTTTGATGCTAAGATACCAGCCTTTCAAGAGCTCATTGGAAAAGTGATGAAGGAAGAGAAAAAAAATATAATTTTATGGAATAAAGACCCTGATCAGTCCTTAAAGCAAAGAGGGGTTGACAAGGCACACAGGTTGAGATTTTCCCATTTTACTCTCCCCCCAGTCTGAGATCTAACTGAGAAGCAGTGATTCCCCTGATTTCCATCAAAGAAAAGCAGCACCCTGCCCTGTGATTTCAGCTGGGATAGACTTAATCTTCTTCCCAGTAGCTGGTATGGAGCTGGGGTCTGGATTTCAGAAGAGAGTGATGCTGATAGCACACCAATCTTTTAGTTGTCACAGAGCACTGCTTACACAGAGCCAAGGCCGTTCCAGCTGCCCACACCGCCCTGCCAGCCAGGAGGCTGCGGGTGCACCAGGAGCTGGGAGGGGACGCAGCCAGGACAGCTGGCCCAAACTGGCCAGAGCCACGTCCCATACCCTATGGGGTCGTGCTTAGCAATAACAGCTTGGGAGGAGTTGTCTGGGGGAGCTGTTGCAGCTCTAGGTGTGGCTAGACATTGGTCAGCAGGTGGTGATCAATGGCATTGTGCATCACTCGCTCTGCGTATTTTTTATCTTTATTACTATTATTTTCTTCCCTTTATTTTCTGTCTTACGACATTGTTTTTATCTCAACTCATGAGTTTTTCACTCTTTTTTTTTTTTTTTTTTTCAATTCTCCCCCACTGTGGGAGGCAGGGGAGTAAATGAACATTTGTGTGGTGCTTAGCTGTCTACTGGGTAGAACCACATCACATCCGAAGCAAGACATTTCCATTTGGCATTTTAAAATCTTTTGAGGATACTATGGACTGAGTGTGGGAAAGAGATCCCTTTAGGGTCTCCATGAGGTTGATTGGAGAAGATACTCCAGAAACCTTAAAAAAGAGGGTCAAGGATGTCAAGGGGAGGCAGGGGTTTGTACTTTATTAGGTATCTACTCAGGGCTTCTCTCTCAGGGGTTCTCAGACATCTGACAAGACACCATCTCTCGCTTGCTTTCTCTGTCCTGTTCCTCCCTCCTGTGTGGTTTCTTTGATGTCTAAGAAGGATCTAAAAAGCTACTCAGCTACTCACAGTGCAGACTTAGTTTAACTCTGTCTAAAAGTCACAGGAATCAACCACAGTGACATAAATGAAGGACAAGGAAAACACATTTTATCAGGCTTTCCTGAAGCTTAATTCTCTAGAGTAATAGTGCTGTTTTACAAGGTTAGACACACTACACAGACTAAGCCAAAGTTTGAAAGACTAGTTTGGAGAAAAACTGAATCAATCAAATCTGCTAAAATATAAGAACTGCAGCTCAGAGCAAACCAACACAAAGCACAGGTAACTCTGTGGATATAAATGAATAAAGGGGTATGCTAATTTCTCCACTTCTGTTAAGGGACAAATGTCATAAAAGAAATACAATGATCGAGAAATGTAAAGGGGTGAATCTCATGTAAACTTTTTTTGACTCAAAGAGGTCAGCTAAATGAGAAAGAAAACAATATAAAAACCTTTTTCTATAACTACAGCTGTAGATTGTGAAACCTTGAGTTCAGCTCCTAAGAGGATCCTCCACAAATTTCAACATCTCTTTGCACATCTCAGTTAGAAAAGTAACATCTGATGACCCATTTTTAGAAAAAAGAGAACTGCTCCTTGATTTTTTTTAAAATGAAAACAGATTTGCTTGCTAGAAGTTTTCAATCTGATACATCCCTCTTCATGCAGGAAGAGGTGTTTTCAACCTTCTTCTAGTGGGTAACAAATCGGATAAGCATTACTCTCGATGTACTGACCCAAGCCATCACTTCCACGATGAGATATATGGTAAGTTATCTTTCCTTTTTTTTCCTTCAACCTCTGCATTTAGTAGTTGTTTAGGTACTTTAATGACCGAGGTGAAAAAAACAACAACAACTGAATCTTGACAGTGTACTCAACATTAAAAAATGCCCCGGGGAAACTAATAGGATATGTTAAATGGAATACCCTATTTTTAAAGGACAGAACTGCTAGAAGAAACAAATCTCTACAGGTTGATTGGGGTATGAAATGTAATGCAATATGGCTCTTTGATAAACAGATTACACATGAACATTTATTTTCTCTGAAGATGATATATCATGATGGAAATTTGGATGTTAAAACTGTGAATGCAAAAATAAAACATCTTATCTGAGTGAAGAGTACTTATTTCCCTTGCAGGATGTGCAGGAGTACTTATTTCCCTTACAGAAAATCTGATATATTTTAAATGCTCTGCCTCGTGGAACCTGTTTACATGCAGCATAGCTTAGCATTTTACCTCCATTCACTGCACCTTTTCTATTGTTATCATTTTAAGGCATGGTGCAAATGAACTGGAACTCGTTTTAACAAAATTTTTGTCTCTTTAAAAAACAGAAAGCTCTGACCTGAAACTCAGTACGAAACAGTGACTTAAAATTTTGCTCAGCTTGCCTATGGAAGCATTTATCTTGAAAACTGCATAACTAGCAGTTTCAACCAAAACAACAGATTTTTTACAGGAGACTGCAATTTCTAGAAGTATTGCATGTATCTAAGCTCTATTCAAAATAATACAGACCTTTTTTTTGAAATGTTCTTTCTTCAGAGATCTTCCAGGATGATCTTTGTTTTTCTCCCACTGTTAGGAAACACAAGCCTGGTCAGATATTTCTAATTAGGTAAGCAAGCCCGGTCAATGAATCCAGTGAAGCATTCAAAACACTGAGACTATAGGATTAAGTACAAAACTACGTGGCAGTTCCCTTTTCCATTTTCCATATTAGCATCTGTAGCTTCCATTGTCAGTATAAACTGAATACTACACGCAATTCAGTGTAATAAATGCTTTTGCAGAGAGAGACTTCTTAAGCAAAGGCTAGACTCAGTTAGCGGAAAGAACCACTCAGACGAGAGACCACAATTTAAACATGCAAAAGGGGTTGAAAGGAAGAAGATATAAGAAACAGGAAAGGTACGGTTCTCATTCCAAGAAGGCAGAGGAATGAAAGAGGAGGGAATGCACTGAGAATGGAGTGAGCAGGAAGAAGGGGCTGCCATGAAAGGAGCCACTGCAGTAATATCGAGATAGCACTTTGCAATGATATTTGCATGAGCCCTACCAATCAATCACATACTTATAAAATCCCACTCCGGGTTTATGACTCAGTTGCTTTTCATAGCCACGTTTATGTATGGGCATCACGCAGGTGTACAAATGATCAAGATCCAGAGTTAACAGGCTGAGAAATAACCCTTCCTAAGCGCTGCTGAGTGCAGGACATGCTCCCAGCCCCCCTGATGTGGTTAGCGGCCTCCTGCCTGCTTTGCGGTTGCAACTGTTCTTCTGGGCTGTGGTTTCAAACCCTTCCACCATGGGAGAGGAGAACACACACTTGTACAACGCTTGGCTTCTGCCCAGCAGGACAATCTCCTCATTTTCAGCAATGGCTGATGCTCTTACCAGTTGCTGGTCAGACTAGCAAGGGGGGTCAGACTGGCCTTGGTCCTAGGACATGCTGGGGTTGGCACTGTTGTGCAGCCAGTCCCTCATCCCACAGTCCCTGTGCACAGTGGAAGGACAAACTGGAAATGGGGATACTTAGCTATAAGCAGTACCAGGGACTTAGGCAATCAGGGCATGCAACATAGATCAAGATGAAAGGAGTCTTAAGTCTTTGTGCAGTGCTCAAGTCTTGGCATGTTTTTGAAATAAAGGAGTTAATGTTTTGGACCAAGAATTCCTTTACAAAGGTGCTCGGTTTTTATTTATCTATTTATTTATTGAAAAAGAAAAGTTTCTGAAAGTACTTGAAAAATTTAAACCCTTAGAGACTTTCAAATCTACTTATTTACTGTCAATACACCTGAGCCACAGCCACTTCCTTTACCAACAAAACCATGATCTCAGTATTGTAATGATAATGTAGTTAGTACGGCTGTGGAAAAAAACTGTTTCACAGAGGTCATCACAACTGCCTGAAAAACAGTTTTTGAGGATTTTGACAATGCTTATTGCCTCCCCAAGAAATTTTATCTTGGCACCCAACTTGTTAAAACTTGCCAATTTTCTTTTATTCCTTGTTCTCCAGAAGCAAACCTCTTTCCAAACTCTACATGTCAAAGCAATACCTCAACAAGAGCATTCTCGATCTTGATACACTGGCAGCAGTTAACAGCCAGACTCTGGAAGAAAAGGAGGAAGGGATGGGGGAAGGTCTGCAAGTGCAATATGTCCTTTTGTTTGGAAGGTGCAGACTTTGCTCCAATAAGGCTTTCCCCTTGTTGGAGGGATCCATGTCTGCACTATTCTGTAACAGAATTGCCATAGCAAGCTCAGGAGAGACTCAGATCATTTTTAAGGTCACACGAATGTGGACAAAGACACACCAACCAGCCCCTTCTCCAAGACATTAGATTTAGCTAAACTATGCATTTAGCTGAAAATTAAGGTGAGGGCATTAGCTTTTCGAATGAACTGTTCTTACAGCAGAAAATACTCCTTTCACCCAAACAGTTATCTCTAGACTCAAGATGTTTCAGTGATTTCACGTAGTGTAAATCAGAATGGATGACTAAGAGCTACAAAAAAGCAGACCAGCAGCCTGCCTCAGTGCCACTCCAACCACGGGCTGAGCTCTTCAGCTCCATTTAGTCTTGCAGAACTCGAGTGCAGAGAGTTCTATGAAGTGATGTTTTTGACAACGTGGTCTCTGCAAAAGACATCCGCAGACTCACAGGGCAGACCTCTCCACTGGAAAAAAGTGCACAGCGAGGTTGCAAACAGGAAAGGAGCGATCATTGCTGTGTTACACAAGTGGTCAGAGATGACACAGCAAGTAGGGACAGGCGCAGGACCTGAAGATTTCTGTTTCAGAAACAGTCTGCTGCCTTGTCAAGAGAACAGGCATCATTCTGCCATGAAAATGCACTGCCTGATGAAAGCAGTAATCATGATACCTCTCCCACCCACCCCAAAAAAAAAAAAAAAAAAAAAAAAAAAAAAGTAGATATTTTCCCAAATGGCAAGTAACTCTATTTGAGTGGCTACCAAATGCATCAATTTCCCCACTTGGTGACTGGGAAGCATCTTAGGTCCCTCTTACACCTGTCTCCACAAAATCCTATTCCCAGCTCCTCACAGGACACACAGAAATTCTTTTGTTTTCCCCAGCCAAAATCAGTCTTTGCACTTCCCCAATTTCTGTCACCTCACTGGCAATAGTCACTAGCAAAGGAGGAAGGATGATATCAAACAACAGATACAGGAACTGTTAGTGCACCCTGACAGTAACAGCCCTGTCTGCTGTCTGTGCTCTCTCAAAGACACGTAGCCAAGCTAAACTTTGGAGCTACTGAATCATGACTGTTAAGGATCAACTGAAACAAGGAATCAAAACTTCTTTATTCCCTGAGCACCATGGAGGTTTTTAAGTTGTTAGGAGTAATGTTGCAGGAGATGCAGGTGTTAAATGCCATGCTGACAGCAACTGAAACCATTTATGCCATTCGAGAAGGTGTTGCCTACCAGTTCTTTCTATTGTGATATTTCCCGGCAGGTCATCAACTGAGTGTGCTCAGCATAACCTGCACAACACAGGGCTCCACAACATTTTTATTCCAGAGTTACTGAAGACCAGACCAGTTTCATGGCCCCGGCCTGACCAACACCCTGCAGACCAACACCGTCGAATTGCTGCTTCTCCAGCTGGGTACGTTTAGCTCCCCTTGCCAAGGGGCATTTCTACACCTCCACTGACCCCACTCCCAGAGGCCTCAAGGCTCAAAGCCATGAGTAACCTCAACAAGCAGTGATCACTGAGGGTTTACTGGTGCCAGAGAGCCCTTGTGGGCCTTACACCTACACCTCCCTGCTGCCTCCTCTTCCTTGGGTGAGGCTGCAGAAGGGGCTGGCACAATGAGGAGGTGGCCAGGCCCTGTCACTGTGTTTCATTGTATGGGGTTTACATGGCAAGGGCTTGGTAGCAGGGGGGGGCTGCAGGGCTGGCCTCTGTGAGCAGAGCCCAGCAGCTGCCCCACGTCAGATCAGATGAGAGCAGGCTGTCCCCCTGCAGCCCATGGGTCCCACATGGAGCAGATCTCCACGCTGCAGCCCCCCCAAGGGTGGAGGAGCCCCCGGTGGAGCAGGTGGATGTGGCCTGGAGGAGGCTGCGGCCCATGGAGAGCCCCCGCAGGAGCAGGTCCCGGGCCGGAGCTGCAGCCCGTGGAGAGGAGCCCACACAGGAGCAGGGGTCTGGGGGGAGCTGCCCCCACCCGTGGGGGACCCGTGCTGGAGCAGTTTGCTCCTGGGGGATGGATGGACCCCGTGGGACGGAGCTGTGTGGGAGCAGTGCTTGGAGAGCTGCTGCCTGTGGGCAGCCCCCGCAGGCTCAGTTTGGGAAGGACGGCATCCCGTGGGAGGGACCCCACGGGGAGCAGGGGCAGAGTCACCGTGAGGAAGCTGCAGAGATGAAGCGTTAGGGACTGACCACAGCCCCCATTCCCCGTTCCCCTGCACTGCTCAGGGGGAGGAGGTGGAAGAGGGTGGATGGGGTGAATGTGGGTTTTTGCTTTTAGTTTCTCACTTTGCTAGCTCACTAGTGATAGGTAATAAATTATATTAATTTCCCTACACTGAGTCTGTTTTACCTGTGACAATAATTGCTTCTGATCTCCCTGTCCTTAACCCTCGAGTCCTTTCCATCGTACTTTCCCCCCTTTAGCTTTGAGGAGGGGGAGTGAGCGTGGTTGTGGTAGAGCTCAGCTGCCCAGCTGGGTAAAACCACTGCATTCATTTCCCTGACTACCAAGCCTGGAGGTTCCTGCAGTTAACCACCCTTCTCTTCCTTTCCAGACCAACACACCATGGAAAACCATACCGTGGATTTCCCTGACCTGGCTGTAACAACAGAATTTGAGTACGGCGATTCAGCACCATGCACGGGGACGGAGGAAAAGCACTTTGCAGCTAAACTTCTGCCACCGCTTTATTCTTTGGTGGTAATATTTGGCCTCACAGGCAACATGCTCGTTATCCTTATCCTGATAAAATACAAGAGATTGAAGAGTATGACTGACATCTACCTGCTCAATCTGGCAATTTCTGATTTGCTGTTTATATTTTCTCTTCCCTTTTGGGCCTACTATGCTGTTCATGACTGGATTTTTGGGGAAGCGTTGTGCAGAATTCTCTCAGGTGTCTACCTCCTCGGCTTCTACAGCGGCATCTTTTTCATAATCCTGTTGACCATAGACAGGTATCTGGCCATAGTGCACGCAGTGTTTGCTTTGAAAGCGAGGACAGTTACCTACGGCATCCTTGCCAGCATTGTCACTTGGGCTGTTGCTATGCTTGCCTCTGTTCCTGGGATAGTATTTCACAAAACTCAGAAGGAAAATTCACAGTATACGTGCAGTGCTCATTACCCATCAGATCAGAGAAATGTATGGAAGCAATTCCTGACCTTAAAAATGAACATCCTGGGACTTGTTATTCCAATGTTGATTATGATCTGCAGCTACACACAAATTATAAAGACATTACTCCAATGTAGGAATGAGAAGAAACATAAAGCAGTCAGGCTGATTTTTATCATCATGATTGTCTACTTTTTCTTCTGGGCACCATATAACATTTGTATTCTCTTGCGTGACTTTCAAGGTTCATTTTCTATCTCTAGTTGTGAAGGCAGTGGGCAACTGCACAAAGCAACCCAAGTGACAGAAACCATTTCGATGATCCACTGTTGTATCAACCCTGTGATTTATGCCTTTGCTGGAGAAAAATTTAGAAAATATCTTCATAGCTTTTTCCGAAAGCAAATTGCATCCCACTTTTCTAAATACTGTCCAGTTTTCTATGTTGACCCATCTGAACGCGCTAGCTCCACCTACACGCAATCTACTGGAGAACAAGAAGTTTCTGCTGCATTGTAAGTTGTGCCTAGCAAAAAAAGTGGAATTGACTTTTGTGAAATCAATTCTTGTGATGAAAGCCTGGAAGAATCTGTTCTGGATATTAGCTCCAAAGCAGCTGCAAAAGATCATGGCACATATATCTATAAAAGCTTGTATGTCCTCATACTAATGGGTATTTGTACATAAATGAAAAGGATGTATCAAATTAGCTATCTAGATGTGGTAACATAGCATTCTGTAGCAAAAAAAAAAAAAAAAAAAAAAAAAAAAAAAAGTATTTTTTTGGGGGGGGAATGTGGGGAATGTAGTTGTATAGTATTATACTACAGAGACCAAAACCATAAAAAGCTGAGGGTTTAAGCTAGCAGGCTCATAAACTGATATTTGAAATGAACTAGAGGTTAGAGATTGATATTGGTTCTTTGGAAATATCTCTTCACTGTACTTTACACAAGTTATCTCAGTCATTTAAACTCAGGCTCAATCCCATCTGGTTGTGTATCCCTGTAAATAATGCTAAATTACTGAGGTCTGTGATGAGGAATCTTTACTAGCAAAATGGGAGAATATTGTACATTCCAGTATTTTAGTGTGTATTTCCTTTGTGTGTCATTGAATACTAACCCTTTGGGTTTTCCTCATATTATTCTAAAAATAGTCTTTACTATTAAGTGTCACAAATAAGTGTCACTAAGTTAATTAAGACCTTGATATTTCAGGATGCTCTTTCAATCAACTGCTGTTTTATATATTACTTGTATTAAAATGAGTACAGTAGCCTGTTATTGATCAGCAAATCAGTATGTTTGCAATATTTCAGAAATGAAGTATTACACATGGAGCTTTAACTAGGTTAACTAGGTTACTAGGTTAACTAGGATCAAGAGCAGACAATTAGTTAATAGGGCTTTTTAGCTTCTTAGTGCAGTTATTTTGTTTGCCATTTTTCTGGCCTACATTAAGAAAAAAAAAACTTTAAAATGTGGCATTAATGCAGTTGTAAAGGCTGCAAAAACACAACAGCATTAGAGGTGTGAAAATGTTTTTTGAACAAGGTTGACCCAGATGTTTTTAAAGATAAGCATATGCTATAGACGCTTAAGGTGTCAAAACACATACACAAAAAAGTAAAAGGATTCACTGACCTACAGAGCCAAGGGCATAGAGCATCTCTCTAGTTTTAGAAACAGGTATCATTTAGGGGCTATGACGATTTTTTTCTGTTGTTTGGGAATTTTACAGAAAGCAACAGCTTCCATAATGCAAACAAAATTGGTAATACTGATGGCCAAATATGATTGTGTTTCCCCTTTAAGTTCAGATCTGGAAAAGCACTTGAACACATAGAAAATGTGCTATTGCTTTAATTCATAAATAATTTAATTAATAAAAGGCCAACTTGGTCTTTCTAGCATTTCTTACATTGCCCCTAGTAGATTTGGTTTTGGACAACTCAGGAGGCAGGAAAATCAGAGCGAATATTTTTATTGCTGTTCTTATCCAGTAGGGTAGTCTCTATTTTCCAGCTCCTCTAGACAGCCTTTTAAATATTTGCAAAGAAATGTTTCAAAGAGTCCCAAAGAAATTTTACATTGCCAAGTGCATGTGAAAGCAGGAAGTGAAATAGGGAAATCTTTGCTTATCAGACCACTTGATTTAAGTTATTCTGTTTTGCCATATTAAGCACCACTTTTGGACTGCATCCGCAAGGGAAATAGAAGAGAACTATACTACGCCTTTTAATTCAGACATTTTTTTCAACTGCATACTATTTTTTAAGATACTGCGTCTATTTTTATAAGTGGTATAAATAGAAATCAGGTAGTTTCAACATCAAATGACAAATATTTGCATTTCTGTTTTAAAGAGACAGGAAACTACATGCAGTAACTTTTAGATAGGGTGGCCTCCCCCTTCCACCCCCTCCGCCTTCTGTAATTCTTCTTTTAAAAATGTTTTCATATTTTATTCAGCTCTTGACAAGAATTTTTATTTGGATCCTAAGACACTTTTTCTTTAAGGAGTTACTTGCTCTAGAAGGTTTGGGTGCCGAGCAAGGTATGCGTCTTGACCAGCCTCACAGGAGCAAAGCACAGCTATCAAATGTGCAAGAGCACACTGAGAAGCTTTCCTGAGAGAGATGTCAAAAAGCAGCTTCAATCCTTTGCGGTTTTCTCCTACAGCACAGATCTTTTCAAGGGACAAGAAGCTTCCAAAGGACAGAACTGGAGCTTGGAGATTTGTGGCCTAGTAGATCAGCAGCTTATCAAGAATTTCCGTGACTTCACTGCAAATGGACCATGATTCAGCAAATGAAACAAGCCAGGTTTCAGCTACTGTAGCAATCTGTGATTGATATTGAAGGTGATAATAGAAAAGACAGTACTTGGTAGCACTGCTGGTTCATTCAGTTAAGGACTCTGCCAACAGGCTGCAACAATATTTAGTTACGCAATCCATTAAAGTTGGTTAACTTTTGTGCGTTAGGCTTCTTGATCCGTTCTCCCTCCCACCTCCCCTTTTATAGAATAGCCTTTAAGAATGAAAAAGGAAGAGAAATTCCTCTTCAAAACAGGTTGCTGTAATGCTGAAAGAGCAGGCGGGTCAAATTCAGGGTTTTACAAGTGGGCAAAGCACCAGCATCATTGAGCAACGCAGGGCCATCGGGACAACTTCAGTGTCCTTAACTGTTTGTCACTAGCAATCTATTAATAAACACGCTATTCTGTTTGGCATTACATCTGGTTTTATTATTAGACATGGGAGGAGCACTACTTCACAGACTGTCTCTCAACTCACTCTGATCCTAGAAGATTAACGCTGTTTTTAAGATAAACAAGAATACAAAAGAGGTTTTAGTATGTTCAGCGTCTACCCCTAGCGACCACAGAGCTAACCTCGAGTAATTACAGATTGCACACACCAAGTCTCTTCGGTCCTTAGGGCTACAGCGCCATCGTGGGGCCAATTGTAATGTTCAATGCTGCCATTCAAACGGGTTTGCTCCTTTCCTTACAAAGCATTAATTATTCTGAGAGGATCTTCTGTCAAAGTGACTGCCTCTGCTATGGGCAGCGTGCGAACAGCAGCAAACCTGGGAGACCAGGAGCTCCTCTGATTCATTGGGTGTTGTCTGCTTTTAATGAGCCAGGCAGCTGCCATAGCGTGGTATGGGAGAGGCAAGGCTCGTTTTAGTTCCTGCACAAGTTTTGCATGTGCTCGTATCCGGATTCCAGCCAGCTGCTGTGGAATGACTGCCTTTTGCCTTCCTATGCATAGCCTGGAAGCCTCAAAAATAAAACGGCTCTCCTCTACTGTCTCCAGAAGGATGGCTAGGGTTGAAATTTAGCTGGAATTGGGATGATCACACTCCCCCAGCCTCCCTGCCTGCTGTTGTTATAAATGAGGTCTCAACTCAATCTGAATTTTGTAATATTTATAAAACAAATATTTCTAAAAGGTATAAAAGGCAAGTAAACAGCACTGGGTGTGCGGGGAGTCCACGCTCCACCAACACGCACACACAAACATCAAACATTCTAAATATACAGAACATCGCTTTACATACTAGACCCGAGTATGCCTATACATATGTACAATCAGGAAAGGTAACAAACAATCCTTTAAGTTCCATGACTTAACAGTCTCCATTTTCCATTCCTTTTGAACAACATGTCTTGCTTTAAGTTGTCAAGCAACTCAGTCTTCGGGCCTTATGTATCCCATTCTTCCCAGATCGAAGAAAAGCATATCCATCTCCTTTTCAGGGCCAATAGGGCCTGGGTCACAAGGCACGTCCAGGTCAGCAGGGGGCGTAACAGCAAAGGCCTGCGATGGCTGTAGCAGCAGAGGGGCCCATAGCGTAGCAGTCGGATCAGTAAAGGAGCCTGCAGCTCCCTCACTGTCTGGCAAACCACACGTTTCTGACTGTGGCTCCACATGGCTCCTTGAGGCCTCAGAGACTGCTCGCCGGGTGCCGAGCAATCCCACTGCAACCTTGTGTTTAGTTGCAGAGTCCCACACCTTGACCTCAGTTTGGTCCCATATTTCAGGATCATAAACTGTCCGATTGTTAATAAGGAGAATAAGCTGTAAGGTTACCAGGACAGTCTTTGTTCCTAAGGACGAACGATTCCCCATAATGCACAACTGCTTAACAGCGAGGGGCAGCTGTGTGCCGGGTCCGCTTCTCTCAGCTTGAGCTTCCCAGCTCCGGTGCGCCTGTTTCCAGCGACTTTCTGTACGAGCCTCTCTGAGCAGTTTGCTGAGTTTGGCCGAACCCATCTTCACGAGGCGATCAGTGTGCCTGTTCCCGTCCTGGTCTCTGTTCTGCTAGCCTGTTCCTTTTCACTCCTTTTTTTCTGCTTCTTTATCGATGACATAACTTCATCCCATCGTGTTGCTTTCTTTTTTTTATCTTGAGGGCAGGCTCCCCTCTTATACCCTTCTCCCCACAGCAGTTCTTTTCAAAAACAACTTTTCATTGGTCAAACAACTTTGAATGTAACAACAACAGTAAACGCCCAGAAACTTCCATGCCTTAACGGCTGGAGAACAAGAAACTGGAGACTGCATGGAGTCTCCTGAATCACCCTTCTTTGTTCCCTCTAAACTCTTTTATATTCCTGATGGCCTCATCGTTAAGAGTCTAATGTTATCTCAACCACGGGGCTTTCCAACCCCCATGGCCACACTCCCAAATCTCCCCCTTCTTTATTAGTATCAACCATTTTCTCAACACGAATTACCACTCCATATCACAGAATCACAGAATCACAGAATCACAGAATTTTTCTAGGTTGGAAGAGACCTCAAGGTCATCGAGTCCAACCTCTGACCTAACGCTAACAGCCCTCCACTAAACCATATCCCTAAGCTCTACATCTAAGCGTCTTTTGAAGACTTCCAGGGATGGTGACTCCACCACTTCCCTGGGCAGCCTGTTCCAATGCCTCACAACCCTTTCTGTAAAGAAGTTCTTCCTAACATCTAACCTAAAACTCCCCTGGCTCAACTTAAGCCCATTCCCCCTCGTCCTGTCACCAGGCACGTGGGAGAACAGGCCAACCCCCACCTCGCTACAGCCTCCCTTGAGGTACCTAAAAAGAGCGATAAGGTCACCCCTGAGCCTCCTCTTCTCCAGGCTGAACAAGCCCAGCTCCCTCAGCCGCTCCTCGTAGGACTTGTTCTCCAGGCCCCTCACCAGCTTCGTCGCCCTTCTCTGCACCCGCTCAAGCACCTCGATGTCCTTCTTGTAGCGAGGGGCCCAAAACTGAACACAGTACTCGAGGTGCGGCCTCACCAGAGCTGAGTACAGGGGGACGATCACCTCCCTAGCCCTGCTGGTCACGCTGTTCCTAATACAAGCCAGGATGCCGTTGGCCTTCTTGGCCACCTGAGCACACTGCTGGCTCATATTCAGCCGACTGTCCACCATCACTCCCAGGTCCTTCTCTGCCTGGCAGCTTTCCAACCATTCCTCTCCCAGCCTGTAGCTCTGCTTGGGGTTATTGCGCCCCAGGTGCAGGACCTGGCACTTGGCCTTGTTAAACTTCATGCAGTTGACCTCAGCCCATCGGTGCAGCCTATCCAGATCCTCCTGCAGAGCTTTCCTACCCTCGAGCAGATCGACACACGCACCTAACTTGGTGTCATCTGCGAACTTACTGAGGGTGCACTCGATGCCCTCGTCCAGATCATCGATGAAGATATTAAAGAGGACCGGCCCCAGCACCGAGCCCTGGGGGACGCCACTAGTGACTGGCCTCCAACTGGACTTGGCTCCATTCACCACGACTCTTTGGGCCCGGCTATCCAGCCAGTTTCTAACCCAACGAAGCGTGCGCCAGTCCAAGCCAAGAGCAGCCAGTTTCTTGAGGAGAATGCTGTGGGAGACGGTGTCAAAAGCCTTGCTGAAGTCAAGGTAGACCACATCCACAGCCTTTCCCTCATCCACCCAGCGCGTCACTCTGTCATAGAAGGAGATCAGGTTCGTCAGGCATGACCTGCCTTTCATAAAGCCATGCTGACTGGGCCTGATCGCCTGCTTCCCCTTCAAGTGCTGCATGATGACTCTCAGGAGGATCTGCTCCATGAGCTTTCCTGGCACTGAGGTCAAACTGACAGGCCTGTAGTTTCCTGGGTCTGCCCTCCGGCCCTTCTTGTAGATGGGCGTCACGTTTGCTAGCTGCCAGTCGATTGGGACCTCCCCCGATAGCCAGGACTGTTGATAAATGATGGACAGCGGCTTGGCCAGCTCCTCTGCCAGTTCCCTCAGTACCCTTGGGTGGATCCCATCTGGCCCCATCGACTTGTGCATATCTAAGTGCCGTAGTAGGTCACCAACCAGTTCTTCATGGATAATGAGGGCCACATCCTGCTCCCCATCCCCTTCCACCAGCTCAGGGTACTGGGTATTCAGAGAACATCCGGTATTGCCGCTAAAGACTGAGGCAAAGAAGGCATTGAGCACCTCCGCCTTTTCCTCATCTCTTGTAACTAAGTTTCCCCCCGCATCCAGTAAAGGATGGAGATTCTCCTTAGTCCTCCTTTTTGTGTTGATGTATTTATAGAAACGTTTTTTGTTATCTTTAACGGCAGTAGCCAGATTGAGCTCCAGATGAGCTTTGGCCTTCCTAATTTTGTCCCTGCACAGCCTCGCTACTTCTTTAAAGTCCTCCTTAGTGGCCTGCCCACTTTTCCAAAGCTTATAAACCCTCTTTTTCCTCCTAAGATCAAGAGGATGGAGCCCATCTCTATTCTGTTGTGCCCAGCGACAGGACAAGTCCCCCTGTACTTGGTACTGTGTTCAGTTTTGGGCCCCTCGTTACAAGAAGGACATCGAGGTGCTTGAGCGGGTCCAGAGAAGGGCGACGAAGCTGGTGAGGGGCCTGGAGAACAAGTCCTATGAGGAGCGGCTGAGGGAGCTGGGCTTGTTCAGCCTGGAGAAAAGGAGGCTCAGGGGCGACCTTATCGCTCTCTATAGGTACCTCAAGGGAGGCTGTAGCGAGGTGGGGGTTGGTCTGTTCTCCCACGTGCCTGGTGACAGGACGAGAGGGAATGGGCTAAAGTTGTGCCAGGGGAGTTTTAGGTTGGATCTTAGGAAGAACTTCTTTACCGAAAGGGTTGTTAGACATTGGAACGGGCTGCCCAGGGAAATGGTGGAGTCACCATCCCTGGAGGTCTTGAAAAGACGTTTAGATGTAGAGCTTAGGGATATGGTTTAGTGGGGACTGCTAGCGTTAGGTCAGAGGTTGGACTCGATGATCTTGAGGTCTCTTCCAACCTAGAAATTCTGTGATTCTGTGATTCTGTGAGAGGCGATGGGCACAAACTGAAGCACAGGGAGGTTCTGACTGGGTATGAGGGGGACACTTCTGTACTGTGAGGGCGAAAGAGCACTGACATGGGCTGCCCAGAGGGGCTGTGGCGTCTCCTCTGGAGATCCCCAAAACAGAGGACAGAAGACAGAGGACATAGGAGAGAGGAGAGAGGAGAGAGGGACACCCCGCCCCAGGGCAGCGTTATCGCGGCCGTTACTCCCCACACACGGCCCCGCCCCGCCATGACGGCAGCGGGGCGACCCCCTTCCCTCCCCTTCCCTCCCGTCTCCTCCCCCGCGCCTGCGCAGTGCGAGGCCGCCGCTTTCCCGCCTGCGGCGGGTGCGTGAGGGGCCGGAGTGAGGCGGGAGGGGAGGGGAAGGGTCGCGGGGGTGCCGGGGGAGGTTGGGGTGGCGGTGAGGGGACAGCCGGGGGTTTCACCGGGTCTCGGTGTTCAGGTGGAGGATGACAGGAGGCCAGGAGCCGTTTTGCGTCAGGTTCGTCAGGTCTGCCGGCAGCTCGGGGTGCTTTTGGCAAGCTCTTGAGGTAAGTGGGCAGCCCCCCCCCCCTCCCCCCCCCCCCAATTCCCCCTCAGGGCCGGTGAGGTGGCTCCGGGGTGGGTCTGGAGGTGACGATTTGGATGCTAAATGTTTTAAATCTGACGGTTGTGGAAAGCTGGGGGGGTGTTGAGGAGCTGTTTGGTGTTTTAGCTTTCTGTTCTGCCACTATGCTCTTGCCAGGGAAGCTTTTTTTGTGGGCTGTGTCGGGGGGATGTGCTTTTATAGCTTCCTCAGGATTAACTAACTCTGGTTTGTCGATTAAATGCATGTAGTTACATGAGCTGTTTTCCTGCAGTCTATAAAAGAATTTCAGTCGGAAGAACGTCTCCAGATCATTGAAGAAGAAACAGCACTCAATATAAAAGAAAATGATAAATCCCTTTATATTTGTGATCCTTTTAGAGGCGATGTTTTCAATCATCTCAAAAAGGTATGCTACCCATCAGTTTGCTTACATTATTCTTTCTTTTCTAGGAGCACTCATGGCCGTGCTTATACACTTCATGTTGTTCTCACACTAAATACAGTAGTATTCAGTATACCCAATAACAACTTTAAAACTTCACTGCATGCTGTATTTAGGGATGAAGAAGATGAGCAAATAAGGATTGTCTTGAAGCAAGTGGAAAAATAAAAGTAGGATTGGTTCTGGTTCTGCTGGAGTCAGAAAATGAGCTGGCTCTCATTTTCTTTATTCTTGAGTAACGTGAGTTCATTTGACCTGCAAGGAATTGTCCAGCAGACAAAGACTGTCTGGAATTCTGTGACATGCTAGGTGTAGCATCTGTTGCTTTTATTAAGACCAGAAAACCTAAGAGGATTGTACTGAAAATACCCACCAGAAAGTAAAGCAGAACTGTCACCTACCTGGTGATGCTAGAGGAGGACAGAGGACAGGCCTTGCTTTGTCACTCAGGATTCAGTGACAAAGGAAACCTTCCCTGCACCAGTGTACCTTCTGCTCATTTTCCTTGTTTTCTGTTCTTGTTATTTCATTGCAGCTTGGCTGTAGAATTGTTGGACCACAGGTGGTCCTGTACTGTATGCAGTCCCAGCGATGTGTCCCAAGAGCGGAGTATCCTGTGTACAACATGACCATGGCCGATGTAACGATATCCTGTACCAGCCTTGAAAAAGATGTTAGGGTAATGCGTTGTACATGATGGATCATTTAGCTGACTTCTGTGACGTTTGCTTCAGGTGGCTTATTGCTAAGGCATCAATCACAGTATATATACTAAGTGTAACTGTGCCTGTGCGTATACGTGTCCAGTCTTTCTGTAGTTTGTACACTATGTATAGTTTATGTAAAGAATTGTATAATTGTATGGAGAAAGAGGATGTCTTCCTGTAAGTATGTAGTTTACAAATATGCATGTAGTGGTGTATCTATGCATGTACATGTATAGTATTATATAAATGTATATAAAAGTGTAAGACATCACTAACATGGGCGTAAACGTATGTTTGGGGATTTTTATTAGCCGAAGGGGTAGATCATTTAGCTTGCTAGTTTGTCTCCAGCTAGCACGCTACAGATAACATACTGTATTTTTGGTTTCTCAAACTACGTGGTAAACATTAAACATCCAGCCAGGTGTGGTGTCCATAGTTTATCTTAAATACTTTCTTTTAATTATTCCAGCATCTCTTTCTAATTTATACTACCTAAAAAACCAATCATCAGTACAATTTTTTTTCCTGATACGGTGTGATTGTAACATCTTTATTAAGGATATGTATTATATTCAGCTTACCGTAAATGTAAGTAAAATTGGATTTATATTTGATATTTTTGATCACTTCCATATGCGTATACACTTTGGATTTATGAACAGGTGGGTTTTTTTTGTTAGGAGAAACCACATAGAACTAATTTTTTTTTCTTTATTTCTGTTTTTCCACACTCAGGAAGAAGTTCATAAATATGTGCAGATGATGGGTGGACGTGTGTACAGAGACCTCAACATGTCAGTAACTCATCTTATAGCTGGAGAAGTTGGCAGCAAGAAATACTTAGTAGCTGCTTCTCTGAAAAAACCTATTCTGCTTCCCTCTTGGGTTAAGGCACTGTGGGATAAATCTCAGCAAAGGTAAAACAAACAAAAACTTACTTTGTGATGAGGACTGGTAATTCTTAAGGTGACACACACTTCTTTCTTCTACCAGTTAATTTTACTTGCTTGTTTGTTGTTTTTTTTTTCTTCTCCTTTTCACTCCTTTAGCATGATGAGATACACCGATGTTAACATGGAAGACTACGCTTGTCCTATATTTCTTGGCTGTACAATTTGTGTAACCGGCTTAAGTAGCTTGGACCGGAAAGAAGTCCAGCGCCTCACGGCTGAACATGGTGGGCAATACACGGGACAGCTCAAGATGAATGAATGTACTCACCTCATAGTTCAAGAGCCAAAAGGTAGAACTTAGAGAAAATATTATTTTCCCTTTTTGAATTGAAGTAGTGTAAATATGCATAAGAGTTTAAACAGTCTGCGTCTGCTTCAGTCGTAGTCTTACTGCTTCTATGCAGGGGAATAGTGTTGATGAGAAAAGTAACACAGGACGCACTGGCTTTGCTCTAAAGGCATACAAAAGGAGAACAAAAGAAGAAAACAGAGGTCCTGATAGAACTGAATGGAAGGGAAGAATAAAGAATAATCCTAGAGGGAAGGGAAGAAAAAAGAAAACTAAGTTTTCTGGGGGAGTGGGATGGGACTTAATTTATACACTGATCAAAATTAGTTGGATTAGTTGAAATTAGTGGATTCATTATTTTTAACTATTATTTGTACCTTCTGGATGCTATGTGAAGATCCTTCCTTCCCTCTTGTTTGTTGGTTTGTTGTGGGAAGAATGAGAAGCTTATTTCATAGCCTAGCAGAATGAGAATTTGGAGACAAGACAGTTATGTCTGATTTCTTCATATTTATATGTGCAGGTGCTGTCTGCACTTCACAGCTCCTTTTTTTTCCCAGTTGATATAGCGATGTTACTGAAAACATTTTGTAGGTGGGTTTTGTCACCATGAAATCACTTATTTGAGTTATAAAATTTTAATGTCAATGCACCTTTCAGCAATCACTCTTGGAAACATTAGTTTGTTAATAACTCGTGTCTTTTTCTTTTATTTAAATTTGAAAGGTCAGAAGTACGAATGTGCCAGAAAATGGAATGTGCATTGTGTGTCCGTGCAGTGGTTTTCTGACAGTATTGAGAAAGGCTTCTGTCAGGATGAGACAATGTATAAAATAGAGGGCAGATCAAAATCAAGTAACACACCCAGTACCTCAACGCCTACGAGTCACGCCAGCAAACCTGATAGTAAGTAAGACTTTTTAAGATGCATTAAAGTAGGAAACATTTATAGTACTAAGAAAGAGGAACGGTTTTGAATTAGTAGGATGCTGCCTGCTTTTGCAATGATAATGTTTGGAAAGTTTATTTTCTGCTCTGTTTATGCTTAAAATGCAACAGATTACTTTTATGTACATTGTATATTCCAACATCTGTAGACTTAAACATGTGAATAATTGTTTAAACAGTCAGTTTGAATTAGGTATACCTGTCCACTTAAGAATCAACAGTGTGTAACAATGTCCTAAAAAAAAAAATAAAATAAAAAAATCAACAGGGCTGTTCCAACACTTGTAATTTAAATCAGGTGTCAGTTGTGAATTAAACCTTAGAACAGCCTTAGAGGGAAAACAAATGCTGATTTTCAAGTTTTTTTTGTTTGTTTGTATTTTACTTAGCCTGTTACTTTTTTACTTTATATTTCATTTTTTCCCTTTATTTTTCCTTTATTTTTATATATATATTTTATTTTACATTTCCTTTATTTTTCCTTTTTTCTTTTTTTTAGGCTTCATATTTCCTTTTTTAGACTTCACATTTCCTTTTAGCACAACAAAATCATATGTATCAGTTTCATATTTTGTTCAGTTAAATTGTGGAAAGAGAGGAGAGAAAACTAATGCGTCTTCTTTTGTTTCTACTAAAGCTCATAACTTTTCGGACGTCAGCCACATCTCCAATATCAATTTGAGTGGTGTCAGTGAAACTGCTTGTAGTTCTGCTATGAGCAGCAGGCTGGATCCTCCTCCTGATGAGCTGGAAAACTTGGACATAAGTTCTTTTCAAGCCCCTGAAGATTTATTAGATGGCTGTCGAGTATGTTTAACAATCTGTGTTTTGAAATGTTCAGTCTTACTCTGTGGAAGCAAACTACACTGAGGTGCTGACAGTTCTGCTAGAGTAGATGTTTTATCAGCCACAAATGCCATGTTTATGTTGTGGCCATATACTGTAGCTTGCATGTCACATGTATATGAAATTAATTATATTAAATATATACATATATATATATATAGAGAGAGAGAGAGATGTATTTAAATACTGTAGTGAGTGGGTTCTAGAACTGGTGTACAGTGTTTCTTGATTTAAATTTTATTCTGTTATACAACTTCCCTATTTAACTTTTGGCTGGTGGTTCATTCCATTAGTAAATATCCAAATTTTACTAAAATAGCATACAAAGATTACTGCTCCAGTTACTGCTTAACTTCTTTTTTGCTGCTTCTCAGAAACTGCACCACTTGTGTTCTACAGCAGTTGTAACAAATAATACCAAAAAAATCCTACCACATTTTTTTTTCCCTTTTTTTGTCTTTGTCAAAAGCCTTTTTTGTTTCTGTGTTCTTGTCACAGATCTATCTATGTGGCTTCAGTGGCAGGAAACTGGACAAGATGAGAAGGCTCATTAACTGCGGTGGTGGTGTTCGATTTGATCAGCTTAATGAAGATGTTACCCATGTCATTCTGGGGGAAAACAGTAATGAACTGAAACTCTTCTTGGACAAGACGCTTCACAGGTTCTGATAATTACATTGCCTATAGTCTATTTCTTCTGTGTTTTCTTTATCCTACTGCCTTGTAAACAAGAAAATACATATCGGTGTGAAAGTCTTGTTTAAGACAACTGTTTAGGAAGAATCACAACTGGTATTTACAACTACATCCTCATGTGCTTTTGAATATGCTGAGTTTTGGATAGCCATGGGTCACATCAATAAATAGAAAGCAAGCATTCTTATTGGTGAAAAAGAGGTGTTGATGTATTAATATATGGAGGAAGAAGGATTTGGCAACCCAGCAGCATGCAGATAAAATTTACACTGAAGGAGAGTAAGTATGAAGCTCTCTGTGCTCAGACTGAAAGAATTAAGAAGCCTTAGGGCCTGTAAAGCGCACAATACTTGCTTAGTGTTGGAGTTGCAGACTTTAGGTGCATATATGTATGCGTGTGTATACACACCAGTAGTTTGCAGAGTGGGAAGGAAGAATCACGGTTTTGAAACCTGCTGTAACTTATTTGTATAACGCTTTATTTTATAGGCCTCATGTAGTGACAGCAAAATGGTTGCTGGAGTCATTTACTAAAGGTTATCTATGTGCAGTGGAGCAATATATCCCTCCCAACTACCAGCCATTAGAGAATCCGATTTTGGATCAACCTGGCGTGAAGTCAATTTTTCCCAAAACCAACAGTCTTTTGAAGAAAGAAACTGTGAATGTTACAAAGCGCCAGCAAGCTGCAGAAGACGACTTCTTGTCTCAATATCTAAATAATGATTCTACGTTAGGTAGGTTCTAGGCCCAGCACGCCAGAGAGCTTGTGAATTGAATTTGAGTTTTGCAGCATTTACTTCTTAAAAATTGAATCGCATCTAGTGTTTTAACTTCTGTATTGTATTTTAAAATTTAAATTTAAACAGGACCATATAGAGCATTTTATAATTTAAAGCTGATGGAAGACAGCAAAATGCTACTACTTCTCCGTGAAGCCATTGAGTCACCTTCAGGTTCCTGTCAAACAACTTTTTCTTTTTTCTCTTCCAGTTGAAGCTGAGAAAATACCATCTGGTGGCTTTAATGACGTTACTCGTGTGACTGTTCAAGAAGAGAATAATTCTTCTGTCTGTAATGGTTCTTTGGGAGAGCCTTCTGCACTGGTTGAAGGAGGCTTATTTGCCAGAAAGAGATTTCTTCTTCTGGGTTTTGGTGAAGAAGATGAGTCCTGCATTGCAGATATTATAAAGGAGAACGCTGGGAAAATTGTGCCGCCGCAAAGCAGAACCATTGCGGACTATGCTGTGGTGCCTTTACTGGGATGTTCTGTGAAGTCAACTGTTGCAGATGTTGTCACCAATACGTGGCTGGTAAGGAAGTTCACTTTTCGGTTCAGTAGTTAAGTAGAATGTATTAGATATAAGTCTTGTCAGAAAGCAGAGTTACTGGTGGCTTGTATGCAAATAAGGTACTGAGAAATTGGCCTTATTTTATTGGAAATGTGCTAAATGACAGCAGACTTTAAAGCCTTTGTGTGTTTGAGGTATCTTTCACTTGTTTGAGTTTATTTTCTATAGTTTTGCTAAATAAAAGTTTGTTGTCACAACTCAAAGGCTTTTCATATGAGATTGTACCAGTATTTTCTCTAAATAATGAATTTGTAGATGAAATGTTGACTAATAATGATTTCATTTGACGTCTTTGTGCTTACTGTTTCTTGCTACATGCTCTCTGCCACATCAGAAAGCTGTGGAAAGCAAGTCATCTTTATAACTCAAGGTCAAGAAAACATTAATTACACTTATCAAGAGGGGGCACATGATCTAGACTAGCTGCTGATAGTAGGTTTTAGTACTAGATAACTGAAGTGAATCTATGCAGAGCCTCAGGTCATATGTTGAATTACTTCAGGGGAGTCTCCAGAGTTGGAATAGTAACTGAGAAGTTCTCAAAATGTCTAAGTCAGTCAAACCTGGCAAAAATAAAATTATCTAGAAGAGAATGATAGCTTGTGAAATAATTTGTCTCAAGCATAAGAATGGAAGCAGGTTGCTTGTTACTGAGTCCATAAATGCTGTTGTACTGTTCCTGCAATATTGCTGTTTGCTATCTATTTGGCTTGATTGCATTTTCATCTCTATCATCTTTTTTTTTTTTTTTTTTTTTTCCCTAAGGTAACATGTGTGGAAGAGCAGGTCCTTTTAGATCCCCAGTCCAATCCACTTTTCACACCAGTCCCAGTAATGGAAGGATTTACTCCCTTGGTGGACTGTGTTCTTTCTTTTAGCCAGTTCACCGGTGCAGAGAGAGATTCCCTAGCTTATCTGGCAGGACTGCTAGGAGCAAGGTATGTCTCCTGTTACTGTTCCTTCTTGTTGTTAGGCAGCCAATATGATGAAATCCTTCATGCATTTCATTTATTCTTTTACAGGACTTAAAAAAATCTTGGTGTAAAGCTCTTTCGGACTCTGTTAATTTATGTTGCTGAAGCTATGAGGCATTAATATGCAGTTCTTTATTTCCCTCTCCTTTAGAGAAGTTTAGTCTATTTTCACAGAGACTAATTTCTGTCAGAATCCCCTGAGTCTCATATTTCTAATATTTGCTGACAAAAAGGACAGTTATTCAGATACTGGGCCTTCTGAATTGCTCTTCAGAGTCCAGGAGCAGACTGTTGTTCCTCTTCAGTAATATCTGGTCCAGCCTCATAACCAGTGCCAGTGCACCATTTCCTAGAATGGTGAATTACTTGCTTACAGTCCATCAGGAGCTTTGAGAAGCATTAACAAAGCCATGTTCAGTCTGGGAGTGGCAAAAATGTATATTCTCATAACAGAGTATCGTTTGATCTGATTTGCAGTCTGTTTGAACTGAAGTGTTTGCTGGTGAGCTCTCGGTTCTTCTGTCTTGTAAAACTGGGTCCTTCATGATAAGGGAAAAATTGTAACATGAAAACTGTTGTTTGTGTGGAAACAATGTTTGTCAGCTCCAGAAGGGAATCCAGCCTGTCCTGTTAATCTTGCAGAAAAATCTTAGGCCCAGTACATGGAGTGTACATACTAAGTGGATGGCCCTAGGTAATTCTGCTGGTTCTCCTTCACTTGCTTGAATGTGTTTTATAGTACTGTAAACTTTCCCTAAGTTAACCTTGTCATGACTAAAGAAATGTTTTATTAATCTAATTTTAGAGTCCAGGAATTCTTTGTGCGAAAAGCCAATGCAAAAAAGGGGATGTTTGCCAGCACACATCTCGTGGTGAAAGAGCCGAGTGGTTCCAAGTACGAGGCTGCAAAGAAATGGAATTTGCCTGCGGTCACTGTAGCTTGGCTTTTGCAGTCTGCAAGGACAGGAAAGAGAGCAGATGAGAGCAAATTCTTGGTTGAAAATGCAGAGGCTGAAGGTTGGTTATTAGCAAGCTAAGGGAGTATGGGAAGAAAGGTTAGGTGAATGAAGTTGCTATTTAAATAAATGTATATGAGATCTGTGTTTAAAAGAAAAATCAGATTGCATGTTTATGTTTCCTTTATTTCATTTAAAGATAAGGAGAGTTCCGTTACTCAACTTAATGACAAGACACCAGCAACTATTAAATCTCCCGATTCTCCAGAACGACCTACTTATCTGCTTGAAGCTGGAAAAAAAGCACCTGTGACCCCTCTTGATATCAACAGGTTCCAGAGTAAAGCTTTCCAAGCTGTGATCTCTCATCACATTGGGAAGACCACAAGCCCTCATGCACAAGGGGCACTGCCACAAAAAGAACCGTCTTTGCACCTTGACACACCATCAAAGTTTCTTTCCAAAGACAAGTTATTCAAGCCCTCCTTTGATGTAAAGGTAATGTTCTTTGCAAGTTTTTAAGTCAGTAGAGCCAGCAGGGTAAAAAGTATGCATAAACTTAAAAAGAAAACAGAAACTTGATCTTAGGTCTCTTTAAGCTGTTCACATGCAGCCTTCCCATTTTGAATAAAGCAGGAAAAATGGCTTTATTTATTTACATGCGTTTCTAGTTAATGACCTGTGGATGAAATCTATTGTGTAGTAGATATTGTAATGTCCTTAACAAAGCTCCTTTGTGCCTATTGCATCTTAGAGGTTCTACACCTCACAGCATGTATTCCTCCAGATACTGAAAAATAGTTACTTGTTCTGTGATGAAATGCTACTTTAAAATTGTTATGTTAAAAAGTATCATTATAACTGCTATCAAGCTGTTACTGCAAGTTGAAAAATGGACTGGGGCTTTGGGCTCCTTGTCTCATTCTGAAAACCGTGAAAAACTACTAGCCTTAAAACAAAACAAAGAAGCCTCTGACACTTGGGAGTATCTATGCTGGAATAACTCTTTGAGTGATCTGAGTGCTCTTGGGAAGTCTTCAAGTTTGTTTTTGTCTTCAAGGCCTTCAGTAAAAAGTGAATTCACTGAATTCCTGCGAAATTATTGGGGTTCTATGCATGCATGCACCCCTTCCCCAACATAACAAAACATTACAGAACTAGAATTATCAAATGTTCTTTTGAGTTAATCCTGTTTCATGAAACTAGTTCTCTGCTTTTTGAAATCTAATAGTTTGCTACCTTGATAACTTTCAAAAGCAAGATACTTTAGGTTAAAATTCTTCATTAAAAAAAAAAAAAAGAGCTTGGTGTTTTAATAGTTTGGAGGGAATCACATATCTTCCTTACCCAAGAAGTTGCGTATGAATGTTAGTAAATTAAAGCACTGGTTTGGAATTAAGAATACCTGGGTTTGGCTGCTGGTTTTTCCATTAAAGCAATTTTCATTGATAGCAATGAAAAAGATCATTAATCTTGTTTCTGTTTTACTTAATCCTATTCTTAGGGTCTGCATATCTTGTACTGTTTTTGTGCAATGGTACTGTGTTTGCACTTGCTTACCACTACTGTAGTACGTGGTCCTGGTTTATGAGTATGAGATCTTACTACTAGATTTATGAAATTTGCACTCGAGTGAAAATATGGGTTGCAATGTGTTCATGAAAGTCAGTCGGTTACTTCTTTTTTTGGTAGGATGCTCTGGCGGCTTTGGAAACTCCAGGAGGCCTTGGTCAAAAAAGCAGGAAGCTGAGCACACCTCTCTCTGAAGTCATTGGCAGGAACTTGAAATTGGCACTGGCAAACAGCACACGGAATGCAGAAGCTTTTACTGCCAGCCCTCAGTTGAAGGCTGCACAGCCAGAAGCGGTAGGAAATGCTGGAAAGCAAAGAATTTGAAATCTGTACAACTACCCAAATACTAAGTAGTTGCTAAGCAGCATGCTATATATATAAATCTGTAGCAATCTAATTTTTGTAATATTAGGATAGGAGGATTCTATCCCACTTAAATTCCTAGGCTTCAGATGAGTAGGATCAAATAGTCTGCTTTGGGCTAAAGTTCAGGGTTGTATTCTGATCTACCCTAAGGAAAGAAAACAGAAAAAGAAGCAGGAGAAAAGGATGTGTACTACTTGCCGTGGTAGTCCACAGTATATTGTAAAAGAGGGGCAAGAAAGCTAATGGTGTTCAGTAAAGGAAGGCTATCACTTGTTATTTTGTAGTTCTTTATATTGCTCTTTTTCGTTCCAATACAGTGAAATATGTTGTGGCATCAGGTTTGATAATTGCCTAATTTCAGTGTACAGGAAGTGCTCAGTCTGTGATGAGAGGAGAACAATATAGTTTGGGGAGGCTGGCTGAGAGTAAATCTTTTGTCTTTGGTTTCCTCGTGTTTGGAATGATAATAGTGCTCTCTTGACCATGGGGACTGGGAGTAGCAAGTACAGAAAAAACGTGTTTATCTTTCTTGTTAGTGTATATGTTATCACATATTACACTAAATATTTAAATATTGTTATTGATACTGAAACCTTCTAAACATGACTTTTTTTTTTTTTTCCTCCTTGACCAGGAAGAAGAGCCCAAGCCTCTAGCTGATGTTGTTATCTGTGTTAGTAAAAAGCTTAGTAAGAGGCAAAGTGAACTGAATGCGGTAGCAGCTTCTCTTGGCGCAGAGTACAGGTATCAGCTGATCTAAACAGCTTCTAAGCTTCTGCACTGTTAGGAATTCTAACAAATACGAGTCTTGGCATTATAATATTCTTATCTACATGACCTTTTGCTATAGCTGAACTTTAGATTTCACTATCTTAAATGATTTCTATTGCAAAATATGCCTATCTTTTTCTGCTGTCTCTGTGTTCCTGATAAGTCTGTCTTGGAAAGACTGTTTGTCCTGAAATCTTCTAGAAGCACAGGAAAATATTCTTTCTTTCTCTTTTTTGCAGAAGACTCTGAAGGTGTTTCAGCTTTTGAGTAGTTTAAAATATATATTTTGGATTTTGAATCTGATCTTCGGTTCAAAACTAATTATTTTACAGATCGTAAGCTTTTCTAAGAACAGAAAGTTTGCCATGCTTAACTAAAATAGGTTGTCACTAGGAGGAACTACAAAATAACTGCTGTGATTTAAGACAATTCTGGTCTTGCTAAACCCTGTTTATGTATTTTACTACTGACTGCTCTAAAAGTTTTCATTCAAAACGTGGATGATGAAAATGGAGATTAAAATTGATATAAAAAATATATATTATTATTTTATGTTATAATATATTAATATAATATATAATTATAACATGTATTATAGATATATCAATATTCATATATTTTATATTCTAATTGAAATAGCATTGGATTTTTTTTATCAGTATAAAATTATTTATTTTGAGCTTCAAGAATTAGCATTTCAGTTGCAGCTCAGTGCATCAATGAAAAGCAAAGCTCTAATACTATGTCATACGTTCTTTTAAAAACTGATTTGGAAGTTCATTTACTTAAATAAAAAGAAAAACAAACAAACCCTCTTTCATACCTTTCTCGGGCTGACTTTTGTTTACTTCAGGAATATTTTCAGAAGAAACTAAAGGTGTTCTATCTTGAAACTCATTGCTGCCTTTTTTTTTTGGTGAAGAAGCAGGCTCATTATTTATTTAGGCATAAAAAAATAAGCAAAACAGTATTTTATCATGAGCGAAGGACAGGAAAATTTCTGGGATTGGCTTCTGATCCTTTCTGGTAGCAAATTATATCCTAAAGTTGCATTTCATTTTCCTTTCTAGATGGTCTTTTGATGAATCAGTAACACACTTCATCTACAAGGGAGGGCAAAATGACAACAACAAGGAGTATAGATCCGTTAAAGAATGGGGGATACATATTGTTTCGGAACACTGGCTTTTAGAGGTATGGAAATTGCTTTGTTCCCTTACTAAAAGTAAAGGGAAACAGAAGCTTAAAACTAGTTAGACAGCAATTGTTTTTCTGTTTAAATTTACATGGAACATATGTAGGAACTGATGCTTTATGTTCCACTTCGAATTTATAAATTGAACAGTTTTCACTAGTGTACTTTTACCTTGTTCTCCATGAGGAGAAAAGGAATTCTATTCCATTTGACAATTCTGCTACGTTCTTCGGAATGAGAGCTACATTTTTCTCTTGTGAAATCTACCTTTTCAGTGATGCTTTTATTATGCTTTTCCTATGCTTAGATGTGGAACTTCTCTTATTTTTCAACCGGTTTCTCATCTTTCATATGTTAACTGATGTTGTTACAGAGTGCCCAAGAATATAAACGGCTTCCTGAATCTCTCTTTCCTCACACCTACAATCCCAAAATGAGTCTGGACATCAGTGCAGTGCAGGATGTCAGGCTTTCCTCCTCGGGTAAGCTTCCATCAACTGGAAAACCAGCAGAAGAAAATGAGGTATAGTGTGTGATATAAATTCATGTTCTATGACACCATGGGGATTCAGTTCACTTAATCGTTATGTTTAATGAAATAAATAAATTTGATGCTTAGTGATGCTCTGGATCAGGTTTAGCTAGTAATTAATAGCAGCTACTGCAGGAGGATCTTTCAGGTTTTTCCTGCATTTGTAACCCTCTTCTAAGGCGGTGGAGGGAAACCCAGACACTTCAGGATTCAGTGTGCTTTCCAAATTTGAAATAATGTAGTTTATTCTTTGCTTTTTCTTGTAAATGAGTAAGAGATCCAAGGCATAAACTCAACCTAGCAGACGTTTAGACTGCAGAGCAGGTGTTGCCATTGATGCTGTTGTTCACTGTCGTGCTGTCATTGTGGTGGCAGAAAGGTTAGCGTATTCTAAAGCAAGACTGTTAATCTTCAGAATTTGTGCACGTGTTGAACAAGGGTAAAAAGCAAAAATTTGGGAGTTTGAGAATTCTACTTGTCTTCATTGGTTTTAGATTATTCCAGTGGATGAAGATGATGCTGAGGATGATGTCACTACCGACCAACTAAAGGAAATAGTCCATACAGGAGAAGAACAAGCCGTAACAAGTGAATCCAAAGGAGGTAAATAAAAATCCTTGCTTTCAAAATAGTTGCAGAATGTCAAACTGCATATATAAGCTTTTTACAGTGCTGAATGTTCAGATCTGGAAGTTTTAGGTACCATGTTTATATACCAGTCAAATACAGCCAGCCCTCATCGTTGCTGCATTTGAGAAAAATGTTTTGCTCTCTAATTTAAAGATTTTTATTGGCCCACAAGAAAATTGTGATCATCCATAACAAATTACTTGCCTTCTGTTTCTTTGTTTTTAAAAAAACTGAAGTTTGATTTTAACGTGACAAATCAATATTTTAGACTATACATTTCCATGTAATATACAGAAATGTGTTACAGGAGAATTGTTGATACAAGCTAGGTCACACGGGCAATTTCAGAAGGGATCCAAATGGGAATTCCTACTTGTGCTTAGAAATACACATTATGTGCATACACATTATGCACACTTGAGGTGTGCATAATTTTCCTAGATACTTTTTCCACCCCTTAATATATTGTCTGCTTCTTGTTGTGGGGGAGGGAAATTTACTTGAATCTCACCTGTTGCAATGTAACACTCCTGATCCTGCGGGCTTTGTCTATTCTCTTGAAGTTTTGACCCAAGCACTAGAAATGAGGGAGAACTTCCAGAGGCAGCTGCAGGAGATCATGTCTGCCACATCAATAGTGAGACCACAAGGACAAAGAGGATCCCTTTCGAGGAGCAGTTTTGACGGTTCTCCAACTACTCCCGATAGCACACGGCCCATGCGAAATGGCCGCAGTAGGGTTTTGGAAGCTCTAAGGTATTGATTTGCATTTTGAAGCACCTTATTTTGTCCTCTGTAGTCATTCTCAGATAGTCACTGAAACATGAACAGGTCTGCAGGGTTTTCAGATGTATTGTCTTTCTCTACTGATGTACTTCAGTTGATTCTTTTGTAATTCAGTCTTTAACAAGACCTGCTAGACAGACTCAGAATATTCTATTAATCCTAAGATTACCCGTAAGTGGGTCTGTCTCACTTTTCAAGCAATGGTAGAATGATTGCTTTTTAGTTTTGAATTGAATTATGCTGATTTCTTTTTCTTCAGATTAGTTAATGTTCTTAGAGATTTTTTTTTAAGAAAACAGTGTTGCAGTACTTCAGTACGTAGCTCATATACAAATAGTTCCTTACAGAAGCGCTTTGCAGGAATATTGCTCCTCTTTTTCTTTTCTCTCTAAATCACAGTGAAAAGAATTTGAGCTCTAACAGAGCTGAGCTACAGTAAGAGATTAATTGAAACCTTGCAAAATTATTCCATTTAGCTTGGTATTTATTTGCAAATTAATAGGTTCAGTAAAGAGCAAAGTACACTGATTATGGAATAATTTATCAGCATGACATGTAATAAAAAAAATTGCCTACTTATGTTTTGGCTGACTTTTTTCAGCCACGCTGACACTTAGACACACAAAGCCAGGCTTCCAGGGTTGTTTTTATGTTGAAGCTTTCTCATTTTCTGTCCGTGCTTTCTAATAAAGCCACTTGGATGCTACAGTTGATGTGATCCTAACACATTACCTTCTAGGATGGTAGTGTTCTGCAGAACAAACAAATATTTGAAGTACCTATGCTTTTTGCCTCAGGCAGTCCCGTCAAGCACTTACGGATATAAACACCGAGCCTTCCCAGAGTGAGCAGATAATCTGGGATGACCCTACTGCAAGGGAGGAGAGAGCGAGACTTGTCAGCAACTTTCAGTGGCCCAACAGTCCTTCCCAGTACCCAGAGCAAGTTCAGAGTAACGTCAATAAGAACACGGATGAGTCTGTCTTCAGAGAATCCATAGGTGATTCAGAGATTGCTGGTATAGGTAAGATCACAAATAAAATGTTTTCTCTTTGTAACAACATCGGGTGGATCTCTGGGGCTTTTAAAATATGGTGGTGTTTGGATCCTACTTTAAAAACACTAGAAAGTGAGCATTGTTGGTATTTCTTGGATGAAGATACGATTTTACATATTTGAGCTCTGTTATGTGTTGCTGTTTCTTAAAGAAGTGCTTTCCTATCCATTTGCCATTTGTGGTCAAACACCAAGGCAGAACTTGTCTGAAAAAATAGCCTGGATCAACTTCAAGAAATCTCTCTTGTATTTTTATTTGGAACCCCATCTGGTTTCCAGGTAACAAGTCAGGTAGATGGAGTGGAATGCAAATGGAAATGCCAGTAGCGGAGTCTTTTTAATCGTAAAACCAGCGGGTGGTTTTTGGACATTTAGAATAATTATTTTTTTTTTACTTTGTCCATAATTATATTCAGCCAAAGACAAATCATGTAACAATATTTTACTTTCACAGCTGTTCCTGAGGCTGAGGATGGAGATTTGATGGAAGGTGTAAAGAATCCTGTACACAGAGATCCTGAAACACCCATTAAGGATAACCTGATCCCCACTCCACAGGCTCCCAGCATTGCTTTCCCCCTGGCTAACCCTGCCGTGGCACCACAGCCCAAAGAAAAGGTTTGTCTTATGAAGAAATGTTAATAAGGACAGGTGCTTTAAGAGATACAACTATACTTTAAGAAATTTTGAACTTGACTGTGAATATCTGAATTTAAAATCTTGAAGTGGATTACTTCTTTGCAGCTCAATTTATGTCCCCTGTTCTCCAAGATTTTGAACAAATAATGGCTGCGTGAATAAATAAAGCTCGCTTGTCCAGATAAATTAAACTTTTTGCCGTGTTAGCAAAATAGCTCCTGGTGGAACGCTGAGGTGGGCTGTGGGTGTTACCCAGAACTTCTCCAGCCATATTAGGATGATGGAAAAAAAGGTTAGGCCTTTGTTTCCTTGGTAGTATCTGGAATTCATGCTGAAGTACAAAATGAGTATGTGGCTTGTGTCCATCTGCCTCCCCTGCCAAAGACCTGGTTTAAAAATTCCGTGTGTTATAGTGAACTTGGAAGGCGCTAGGAAAATGAGTTGAGTCTTTTGCTTGCCATGCATCACGACAGCCAAACTTTAGAGGCATGAAGTGCCCTGTTAAATGAGCTGAGGTGGAAATGCATGAAAGCCCTTGAAGTTACAGAAAGCCTGAATGGAGGAAGCAGTGCGATAGGTGGATGATGGCTGCGTTCAATTTGGCATCCAGTGACCCTGAATGAAGGATTAGTTTTTATGACAGATCTGTTCAGTTGTGCCCTGAAGAAAGGGGGAGCCAAGAGGACGTTAAGCAGGAGCCTAATGTCGATTTGATGAGATCCAGCTTCTGTCAAGTGATTGACGGGTTTGGTTCTTCTTTTCCTGGCTAAAAGGAAATACAAAAATAACCCAGAATGGTTGGCAGAGATACAGTCAGCTGTCAGCGTAGTCTTTGTCATATTTTCAAAATGTCTTACTGTATTTTCAGGCCGTCGCAGAAGATGAGAAGGCTGATGAAGAGCCAGAAAAACACCGTAAATTTCAGCTGTCTTCTCTTAATCCTCAAGAAAGATTTGATTACTGCCATCTGATTGAGGAATTAGGTACTAGATCCTTGTGAAATGCACAGAATAGTGTGTCTGTAAGCTGGTCAGCTGTGGCTCTGGGAAAAGAAAGGGCTTCTGTTGATGACTCACCAGATTGGAGGCCTCAAATTTATGGTTTTCTGTGCTTGTGAGCAATTCCTTGAATATATTGTTATTATGTGAGTGATCAGCTTTGCCGTAAAACTGCAGGAGACAAAAACATTGCTGTTCCTTTTAGCTGTCTCCACAACAGCCTCATTCTTCACTGTTGGGGGTGTTTAGGATCTGCCCTCCTCTGGTGTCTCGTTCCTGTCTGTGTTACATTGGCACTTTCTTTTTATCAGAGCCACTCTTTCTGCCTGCTCCTCCTTCCTTGGCAGCTTCTGCCCATGTCACTTAGATTGGGGTTATCCGTGTAAATTTGAGTTAAGTGTATTTTTATTTGAATTCATTCAATTCGTGCTTTGAGTGATCCTTTGTGGTACAGCCTGCCCCTTAAATAACTTTCAAATTCATTCCTCAATTCCAAGGTGGAATAGTACTTGAGAAGCAGTGCTTTGATCCAAGTTGCACACATATCATCGTGGGCCATCCTCTTCGAAATGAAAAATTCCTGGCCTCGATGGCAGCTGGGAAGTGGGTGCTTCATCGTTCCTACCTGGAGGCATGTCGAGCAGCTGGCTGCTTTGTTCAGGCATGTAACCTTATTGAGAAATTAGGATGTTGCACTTCTTTTCATGTGTGTGTTTTTTTTTGTTTTTTTTTTTTTTTTTTTTTTTTTAACCTGAGAAATGTTTGGCAAGCTTTTCTCTGAAAACTAGTCACAGACAAAAACTTGTCCTGATCTAGGACAAATTAAAGATCTATACTTTATAATTAATTCTGAAAATTGAAGCTTGAGTACTTTTTGGTAAACTTCCACTGGTACCAGCTGTGAAACTAATTGTACCAGGAATTAAATCTTGATTTATTTCAGTAAATGAATGTTAAGTTTTGAAGATTCCAACTCTATAATCGTGTATGTAAACCCCTTGGACACTCTCTGCCAACTCCACACCTCCCTAACAATTCAGTTCTCCTGTGTCTGGCAGTCTTTTCACATTGACCAGGCTAACTTAAACTGGGTCATATCTTTACATACCAAAACCAACTTGAATTGTTTTGGAATATACTGTAAGAGTCCAAAATAGTGAGTTGTATTGGATTCCCCTGTTGATATCCACAGGAAGAATCTGGTTGTGTATGATGTGAATTGATGTCACAGAAAACATGAGTTGATTTAAAACAGGGGGGCAGTTTTTATGCATGGGAAAGACACTTCTGTGCAATTAAGAGCCATATCAAATTTTAACTAATGCCGTATTCCCAGATAAAACTGATCTACAAAGCTACAGTGGGTTGGGATTTTTTTTGGACATTGTTGTTTTTATTTGTTTTTCTTTGCCATCGGGGAAAAACAGTACAAAAGTTGGGAGGACTTCTTTGTAATTCAAGTTTATGATTGTTCTAGGAAGAAGATTATGAGTGGGGAAATAATTCCATACTTAATGTTTTGTCTGGAATCAATGTAAACCAGAAGAAACTAGCGCTCGCGGCCATGAGATGGAGGAAAAAAATTCATAAAGGAAGGCAAGAAACTGGTATCGCTGAGGTATTCAGAGACTTGTTGAATGTAAGCTGTACGGTGTGGGTGGCCAGGCCAGCGGTTGTCACCAGAACTTCACAGGCAGAGAAAGTTCATCTGTCATCGTAATAGGAACAAAATGGCTTAGCTGGCTATTTTCCTAGTTAAGTAATTTTGTTTTTTTAAGAAGTTTTTTGTGCTAATATATTAAAATTAGGTCCTTATCTGTTCCTGAGCTGTTGTTCATTCTTTTGCAAAGCTAGACACATACATACCAACGGGTGTAAATGTCCATCAGCCGTCAAGGTGCCATTGTTTCTGCTTCGGAGCTCTGACCGGGTACCCAACTTTTTCTTAAAAGGAAACCTCAGCTGGTGATGGCAGTGATAGAAGTGCTGTGCTGTGCCATATAGGTGAACACAGCTCCCTGGGCAGCATTTCCGTAGCTCTAGCAATGAGTGTTCTATGCACTGCAAACAAGGCACACGTTTTCCAAAAGCACCAGCTGTGATTTTTACCGTGCAAGTTCCACAGTGTTTCAGTGAGATTTTTGAAAGTGGGACTTGAGCTCCACAAACCTTTTAAACTCCTCTCTCAAACCAGGAATTGAAGAGTTCAATGAAAGGTAGAAATGCTGCCCCTGTGTCAGTTGCATCAGTGTAACGCTTGACTTGAAGATATTTATAGTAACCTTTTTAAAATGAGTGCTTGTAACAAACCCTCTGTGCCACTTGCCTATTTGGAGACCCAGTGGCCAGAGGTGCTTTTACTATAACAGTATGTAATACAGTGCACAGAGCAGAGGTTAAAAATGTTGTTTTCAGTAGCTGTTTTTCTTAAAAATGTGGTTTTGTACATCAGTGTCTGTTCTGGAAAAAAAAAATACTCGTTGCCAAGTGTTTTTTAATGCCCCTCTCGCTATGTGGGTGAAAGGGCTTGGTGGCAAGCTGCTGGAGTGTGTGGGGTTGGCTCAACAGCTATTAGGAATCGTTTTGTTGTTTTTTTTTGTATTTAAGAAAGACGAAACCAGGTGATAGCAAATCTTCATCTGATGGATATTCCTGGAAGAGATAAATGATGGATCCCCTAAGTGTGTACTTTTGTAGTAAATTGAGTTTCTTCTCTAGGGAGCCTTCAGTGGCTGGAAAGTGATCCTGAATGTTGATCAGACCAAGGAAGCAGGGTTCCGACGCCTTCTTCAGTCAGGAGGAGCAAAAGTATGTATGTTTTTGTTTTAGTTTTGTTCTTGGAAAAAATAAGGACGTTTTTATCTCTTTTGTATTTAAGATATTAGTAACAATTTCTGGCCCCAGCTCTCATAAGAGGATCAGCCTTCTTGAAGGGTACACGATGGTACAGGAAGCACTGTAAATGGTATTTAGTTTTGTATTGGTTTGCTGCTTAACTTGATGAATGTGAATTTATAGGCCATGAACTGCATTTGTCTCCCTTGGGGAGGAAACAGAAAAATAAGCTAGTTCTTGTCTTTCGTGTTTTAATTGGCAGGTGTTTTCTGGTCATTCCGCATCTTTCTTCAAAGAAGCGACTCATCTCTTTGCTGACTTCAGTAAGCTGAAGCCAGACGACTCCCGGGTGAACGTAGCCGAGGCAGCAGCCCAGGGAGTGAACTGCTTGAAGCCCGAGTACATCGCCGACTACCTCATCCAGGTGCGTGTGCCCGGGGCGCTCTCAGGAGGGACGGGTCAGGCCCCTCACCTCTAGCAAGCCAGGTCACCGGGAGCCTCCAAAGTGGCTGCTGCTGTGTTGGCAACGAGCCTCTTTGCCAGCAATTATGGCCACAAATGCCTGCGCTGAGTTATTTCGATCCGTGGCTGCAAATTTTAACAAGTCGTGCTGTAACATGACTTGTTCCAGTGCTGGCAGTCGGATCTGTTGCAGGGCAGGGAGTTTGCAAAATATTCAAAATGTAGGTGCGCAATGTTCATTTTATTACTTTAAAACTTAGAAAACAAATGAGCTGTTTCTTCCTTCTCAGAAGCTTCTTGAGCTAAGCCACTTCTTTTTCTCCCTTCCTTTATTGAAGGAGCCACCTCCCCCGATGGAGTCTTACTGCCTGCCAGAAGCTGAACTTTATTTTCAGAACAACAAAGAACTTGGGACTGGATTATCCCAGAAAAGAAAAGCAGCGGGGGAAATGAGCAGAGTCAAGAGATCCAGGATACACTGAGAAAATTCGGTGTTTTTAACTTGTACATTTTGTATTTATATTTTTTCATTCTTACCATGAAAATTAAAAGCTTTGAGTACCACTTCTAATTTGTCCTGAGATTAAAATAAGCTTACAGGAATACTCATAGGAAAGATTGCTTTGGTTACTGGTACCATCCAAAACTGTTGCAAGAGCTTATTCAAAAAATATTTTGTCTCCATAATGTTACAGTAACTATTACGGATTTGGTTTGGAGACACCACTGTGTAATAGTAGTAAAGAAATACTTTGTGAGGGGCTTAGTCCATCTTTTATCTGTGTGTTGTGGGAAAAACAGCAGCTGATGAGAATGCTGTTACATTTGCACACAGCAATGGACTTAGAAGAGGAAAACCATAAAACCTGTTGGTTTCTTTTGGGGCAAAAAAAGGGGGGGGGGGGGGAACAGACCAAAAAAGGGCTTACAGATTTTGCTACTAATGGTGGATATAATAAATTATTTCTATAAAATGTTTTCTGTGTTTCTGCCATTCTGAGTGCTGATGATTGTGTTAAACAAACCTAGAACTAACTCTTCTTTGCAGGAGCTGAAGTCTGGCTGAGCTCTGTTTGAGGCTGCAGCAGGAACCCAGAGGTAGAAGAGAGCTGTTAGTTTCCAGCTGCTGGAAATGTTCTTGGTCAGACAAGCAGAATGTTTGACAAGTTATTTGACATTTCAGTAGCTGTGGGGTCTGGGTGTGTTTGCTGAGAGTGTGCTGTATGCCAGTTGCACCATGCTGGGCTGGGTAAAGGTGCTTAGCCATGCTTTTTAAATCAGAAGAGCTTTATTTAAGCGGCTGGAATTGCTGCAGCCTGTTTGAACAGCAGAGCACAAGTTCCCCTGGCCAAGGCCCCAGTAGAGGTGCCCAGGGAAACGTGTGTAACATCCTCCAAGTCTATTTAGCTATTTTTATTGTGAAGGTGAGGGCTGGTGGGGGCTGTGTTCTACTTTTATTTTCTAGCTGCTGAACACCCCCTGTATTATAAACACCTCTGCACCGCCAGCAGTTGTGGGTACCAGGAAGGAGCAGCCACCAGGACCCAAGGCTCAGTGCAACCAGGGGGAGAACGGCCCCTCTGCTGCTGAAGGGACAGGACAAGGCCTGAGCTGCGGGAGTCATCAGGTGAGAGAGCAGGAGCACGGCGTGCCTTTACGTGCAGGACTGGAGGTGCCAATGCTCATGAGGAGTTTGGTTCTTTTAAAAGGTGAAATCCAAGGCCCTGGGAGCAGAAGCTTAGAGATGGCTAAATTGAACTGCAGTGACTACAGTCATAGCAACTGCTTTGCTTTATCTTATCAGCGTGATGCTTTTTACTATTTGTGGATGTCAACCACTACATCTCTGCCTTGCTTTAGGGCCATGTACAGAAAAATAAGTTACTAATGTCTTAAAATCACTTTTTTTTTGCATTAATTTTGCATTTCAGTGACACTTTGCTGATTTACTTCTAAAATGCAGCTTTGTGTTATAGGAATTTTAAATAGGTGTGGGTAGTAGGTGAGACCCAGGAGGCCTGGAGGGTGCTTTAACTTTTCTTTCATCCCTGCTGCTGCTCTAGGAGGGCAGTGCTGCTATCCCCATTTTATGCCCCCTACCCCTCCACTTTAGGTAAGCTTTAGAGATGACTTTAGAGATGACCAGGAGCTCCCCAGACACACATGCACACACACGCGGGGCTTTTGAGCACTGTCAGTTCTCCAGGCACTTGTTCAGCACAGGTGGTGAGGCAAAAAGGGCAGTGAAGGGTCTTGGGGGAAAGCAGGCAGAAGGCAGCCCTTCCGTACCCAGCACTAAGTGCTTAGATTTGCTGAAGTGATGAGTGAACACAAACTGAGACAAAGGTGGAGGTATAAATTCAGTTGCTGCTGTTAAGATAAATTTATTTTCTTCAGCTTTCTTCACAGGAAACATCACAAAAGTGCTTTACAGAGTTTGATACCATTACTCTAACATGGGACAAAAAGACAACAGGTGTGTGCACTGCACAATTAGAAGTTGTCATATGCAGAAGCCATGATAGGTAAACCAGGGTAAAAAAATCTACTGACAAAAAATATATATATATAGTTCAGGTTTTGAACTTAAATTATGACTATAAAGATATAATTATATAAATATACAGGCATCATTAGGTTCCTGTGATAACTGTGGGAGGCCACACAGTGATTCTCAGAAATAGATCCCGTTGTACTCCACTTTGCTGACGCGGTTCCTGCTGTGCTGAACGGGCTCCCGGCCAACCCTTTTCCCAGCTAGACAGCATCCTTCTTTCTTTTGTACTCTACCGTAATCATTCCAAGGGCTTTATCTTCAGTCCTTCAGGTCAGCTCTGGTGCTGAGGCATTCTGGTACATCGCTGAATGCAAATTCAGTTCCCTATTTGTTCATTTATTGGTGCGTCTTCTTTCCTACTCTTCACTCATCTCTTTATTAAAAAACAAAAACCCTAGAGGCTAGACCATGCCGCTTGCTATCCAACTCAGGCAGTTCTCTTTGAGCTGACAGGCTACCAGTCCTGCACCCCTATTCCTTCTCGTTGATCACGGTAGAACAGTTGGGCTGTGCTACTCCTTTCATTTTGCTGTGTTCTATTAGATTGAGGTTCTCACAGAGCCTTGGATGATCTAGATTTAAATTCCTCAGCACTCAAGGACATCCCACTTACATGCTAAGCATTTTACAACAGATGCGGAGCTGCAGGGGTGGTGCTAGAGCCCTGACTGAAGGAATAGAGCCTGATCCAGACTCATGAGTTCTTGCTTGCAGAACTGCTTTCTAAATAGATGGTGAGTAATTCAAAGCACCTGGCTAGAGCTCCTTGGCATGGTAGCACAGCTAAATTAAAAAAAAAAAAAAAAAAGGGGGGGGAATATTACAGTGGAAAAAAAGGTTAAATGTCAAATACTTGAGAGATTTTTGCTGTGCTCTGAGTTGCAGGAAAAAGAATAGCGGAGCCAATTACATAGAAACAGTCATGCCAGCTTACAGAGGCAGTTCGCCTTCTACCTAACTGCCAGGTTAAGGACACAGTGCAGTCAGAGAACCAGCCAGGCGGGGGGTGCTGACTGGTCAGTAGGTCACACACAGGGCTCTGGTCTGTGGTAGCAGCACAGCTAAGTCTTTTCAGATGCGTAGAAAAAGGTACAAAGTACTACATTCTGACACAGGGTATTGCTACATCTGTTCTACCTCTGCTCTCAGAGGGGTTGGAAAAAAACACACAACTTCACCTCCAATTTGTAAACTTGATAAACCCCCAGCAGCCACAATCATTTTTGGCAATCCTAGTAAGCACTACAGATTGAATACCTAACCTACAATTTATTTGAAAGCAAAATCCAAGGTATAATCCTCTCAGAGCTTGTTAATAGCAGAAAGCAGCTGTTTTGTATGATAGTAGTCCAATACTGAGACAACACAGCTGGTAAGAGGTAGGCTGTACATCCTAACAGGCTTGAGTCCTCTGTTATACCACCTCTGCCGTATTCACAAATGTAGCAGTACTGGTAAACGCTGTCAGTACTTAAAGACTTAGCATTATTTACAGCTGGATGATCTTTAAAGTACATGATGAGAATGTAAAGAGATGAAACAAACCACAAAGACTAAGCCTGCCCCCCAGCGTTGCTGCACTGCCTTCATCTCAACTATCTAATTTCAGCGTCCAGTTTGATATTACAGCAGGTTATGTTGTATCAGGCGTGCTGGAGCCCTTTTGATTGCTGGCCAGAGCAAATAAGACATTTTGCTTCAACTCTGCCAGGAACAAAGAGTAACCCAGAAATTTAAAACAAGTCTGCGTTAGGGCTTTTTCTCTCTTGTGCTTGATTCTGGCTGCTATATCTAGACTTTAGAACTTCATTTGAGATTTCACTTAATGAAACTCATCTCCAGTGACAGAAATAAGGAATAACTCCACTGAAACCAATTAAATCGGATCTCCCAGAGCCTAGCTTATATGCACTTTAGCTGCTTGTCATTGCATTTGTTCTCTTTTTATCAGCCTGTTTTTATGGTTTGAATCATTTTGTTATTGTTGTACATATTCTGAAAGAGATACAGAATAAGTTACTTGTTTTAGTTAAAAGAAAAACATGACAACATTTTAACTAACACTTTTCTGTTGGCATATTATTTGAACTAAAGCAGACAGTTATAACTTGATGGCTTCAATGCTGTAACAACTGAGCTAGAAAGAAATGCAATACAGAAGATAGACAAGAAACGAAACAGAAAAGGTCAGAGTGAGTAGAAGTTAGTGTGCCATGCTAGTTACTGGTAAGAAGAGTGAATTATATACATGAAACTGAAGACTTCAGCATATAGGGTGGCAAAATCCAATGCCCATAGAAAATTAGTAAGTTTGTCAGCAGTAGGGAAGATGGTGATTGCCGGGATAAGCTAACTCTGTAAACTCGGCAAATAGTGGCAAATGGATGTCAACAGGAAAAAAAAAACAAACAAGGCAATGAATACTGGAAAGGCTTTAAACCACTCATACATGCTCTGGTGGATTCTGAATTAGTTGTGATCTTTCAAGGGGACGATCTAGGCATCACCATGGACAGCTTGATGAAGACATCTGCTCAATGTGTAGTTGCAGTCAAGAAAGCGAATAAGATGTTAGGCTGTATTAAAGACAGAACAATATGGAAAAATATTACAGCACATATTTCTCTTAGAGGGTCTCAGTGAATATTTGCTGTTTCATCAGCACCTTAAAAGAAGTGACACGTTAGAAAAATACAGGGAGAAATGTGATCAGAGGCTTGTAGAAGCAGCCCTTCGTTACTGGAAAGACAGTAAGAACAAGGTAGTTTATTTGTAAAGGGAGAAAAAAAAGCAGATGATAAACATCTTAGAAATAGTTCTCCTACCCACCATGTAACAGGACATTTCTTGAAGTCATTTTAAACCTGCTACCAGTCTGTTGATCTCATTGCTACAAAAAAAAAATACCACTCATCATCATCGTAAGTATGCCAAAAAGCCCCCTATGTTCGTCTTTAATGTTCATTATTCTGCTAGTTGAGCATTTCCTCTGAAGGAACTGCAATAGTTCATTGAAAGTTAACAGTAACCATTTCTGACAGAGAATTGTCATGTCTGATACACATTAACAACTATCCTAGAGATGCTGTGATGATAAAAACATCAGTTAGAGGAAATAGCTGCTGGGCCTCATCTCTCTGGCCAGTGCCCGCCAGAGCTCTGGTTTGTCTGCACGCACACCGCCTTCGTGTTCTCTGCTTCCTCACAGAGGCCCACTGTAAGTGCTGAGCAATGAACCTTGAAGTCACCAGCAACAGCCAGCAAGGGCACATTCATAAAAGTTATTTCTTCGTGTTCCTCCTACTGCAGTTAACTGCTTAACCAGCAAACAGTAAGCAGAGTAAGCTTCTCTTCCGCATCCATGTTCCTTCCTCTCCTCCCTTCCCAGCTCTCCCTGTGCTCACTCCCCCCAGCTCTATCTGATGAACATTTCCTTCCCCCCAGCTCTTCTGAACACTTCTGTATCTTACTGCTTCACAGAAACCTCCACAAGAGTAACTATTTCCTTGTGTTTTTCCTTCCCTTCACCTTCTTCTTCCACAGCCTGCCTTACTATCAGATTTTAACAGTTTTGAAGGGAAGTTTATTCTCTCCCTCACGTTTATTTTGTATTTGCATGCTACTCCACAAGACAAACAGTAGAAAGAACGTGTGTTTATATGCAGACAGAGGAAGAAAACTACTGCTACACAATACCTCTCAGTATCCTGACAACTATATACTTTGATGAGTGAACATCTCATTCACATCACTTGAACAAACTTTAAAACAGCCACATTATAAGAGATGGCTGTGAGCAGTTTACTTATCATGGGGTTTGCAAAATTCAATATTAATTGAGATGTATTCCATGTATGAACAAAAAACATTATGCTAATACACCATGTAGTTAAGCAAAGAGAGGAAACAGAGTGCTCAGCCTGAACAATGCCCTTGCCCATACAAATTAAACATCTAATTACTAATACTTGACTAGCACATATATTACACTCTGTAGAAATAAGTTCTTCCCACAGTAGCATTAGGGTACCATATCAAAAGCGAATGTAAAGTCATTTATTTTTATACAGATTTTAGTCCTTCTGTATCACTTTCCACCAGCACCAGCCTCACAAAACCTGAGGTTTGTTTCTTTTTTGGTACACGTGGGGAAACTGAGGCAAAGTGACACTGAATTACTCAGAGTTAGCAGCAGCTCAGGGAAAGAGCAATAGTCAAATCCCACTCTTGGCCTTATGTTATTGCTACAGAATGTGCTTGCTTCTTCTCACTGCATCCAGTCATACAGTGATTAACACTTTTCATTCTAGTTTTCCAGATGCACTTTTTCTGATGTTCCATTAACGCTGTGGTGCTTTTTTAATATTAAAGCTTCACTAACCTTGCTATATGAATATGTATTCTAAGCAACTGTATGTCAACCCATGATATACATACCATTAGAAGATGCTTCACAAAAAAGGTAACGTCTTCGTAGCAATTTACATCAGTGTCTCAGGTTTTTACCATCCAAAAATAGAAAAAAAGTTTTCTTCAATATGAAGCAACTTATTTCCTAACAAGACTGTTGAATTATCTTGGAAGTTGTGCTTTCTTGGTTCTCTGTCTAGACAACTGGTTGGACAGCTTTGTGTCAACGCAACCATCCCCCCACCCCCTCTCCAGGCACACTTTAAAAAAGGGAAAAAAAAGAGGATACTTTCCCCAACTACTGAACTTCAAATGCTTCTGCTGATCTGAAGTTGGATGGATCGGTCATGACTGAAAGTAGTCCTGACCTCTGCAGCACATTTCCTCTTACTATCTCACCCTATACATTAAATACTGCTGCTTAGCAAAAACCCTTCCTATTCCTTCTCATTTCCCCCCATCCCGTGTTATATTTGATTGCTTTCCACTTTTTTTTTTTTTTTTAAAAAAAAGGAAAGATTTTATTTTGCTTCCAACAGAACACAGTGAAACTACACCTGGTACTTCAGCAGTCAAGCTAGATACATGACAGTTATAACTTAGCCAAAACAGAAAACAAACTGAGGAGTCTGTCTTTTCCCACCTGCTACAGCTTGTAAGTTCTTAGCTTGTCTGTATTCAAATTAACTTTTAGTTTTTCCTGAACAACTTTTTGTTGAATATCCTGCCCTCTTTTACTTCTTTCCACATCTGAAAGCAACATGCAGGTTTAAAACTGCTCAAGCAGGGTAGCAGGGTTAATTTTTATTTATTTTATATATATATATAATTATTGCAAAAGCCCAGAGAAGCAAACTCCAAGATGTGCAGCCTTATCAAATTTTGTATGGTTTCCTTGACTTAAACAGCATACATGTCTCAGCAGTGTTGTGGTGAATGGTTTCAAAAGCCAACAGATGCAAACACCAAAAAAAAAAAAACAAAAAACACACGCTAGTTCCTATGATGCCCTAACACAATTTGTACCTTTAGTAGCTCATCTACTCCTAAGTAGAAGAGAGTTACCTTAGTAATGACTGGTAAAGCTAGCTACAAAGAAAACTGAAGCAGGAGAGGGTCCCTTCTGCTTGTCAATCCCTTCATTTGCAGCTCAGATGAAGCCCAGCACAACTACACCAGTGAGGGGGGTGGGTAGGGGCAACAACAAAAATTTCTCCCCTACATTTCTCATGAGCTCAAGTAAATACATATGCCAGGTTCCTACAGCAGACACTGGGAAGTCCAACTGTTTCAAAATTGCTTAGTTCAACATTTTAAACACGAAGTACTGCAACACCAAGAACCACAAATACAAACTGTTCCTTTCCCAGTCAGTACTGGACACTTTATGTTCTAGCAAGTTGCTAATTTGATGGCCTTGGTAAGTTACAGAGTCTGTGGTTTTATTTTAAGCCAGAAAAAGTACTACTGAACCCTTGAGGTGGAAATTAATAACCCACCATAAAAATGTTGCAGGTTACAGAGTTCCTGAGGCAGCACACAGGTACGTTCCACTGACTGGTATGGAGAAGCTCACATCTACTACTGACAATCCTTCATTTATAGCACGAGCCTTCAACAAGCACTTTGGAGGAATGGAATTGGCATTCTTTGCATGCCTCAGATGAACGCAACAAACAGAAAGTTGGACTTCTGAGTCCCAAAAACATACTGAGCTTCCAAAGAGTACCAATTTTCAACATTTCCGGCATACAGAACAATTAATTGTTACATGGAAAACACTGACAAGAGGCGTTTTGATAGCTGCTGGCAGTGATTTTAACACAAGAAATGCTTCAAAATAGCCTAACATTCCTTATTGTGGAAAACTGCTGCGTTTTTTTTCGTTTTTTTTTTTTTTCCTTCGTGCCCTCCAGAAAGAAACTGGAATGATACGCTTAAGCAAAGACCCCCAAAATAACCCCTCTAGTTGTCAGTAGCAGATGGACTCCTCAGAGACCGTTGTACGGCAGCAAGCAGACCTTGCCATTCTTCAGTTCAGCGGAGCTACGGTAAGTGAAAAGCAAATCAAAACTTCATTCACGTTCAGTTCAGTCTCAAACAGTCCAATGGTGGCAGCAAGACACTGACAGGTAGCACACTCGACTTCTATGTATAGAAACCTATTAACATGCACTGCTGCACGCTGTTAGCCATAGTCCACCTGACTGTAGTAACACTGACTACCACCCACTCCACGGCCTGTCCCGTAAGAGACCCAAATACACTGCATTTGCTCAGCTGTCGCAGGCCCAGAAGCTAGCACTAAAGGCAAAGATTCATTAGACTCCAGGATCCATGTATATTTTCCATTTTATTTGATTTTAAGCTGTTACAGGATTTTCTTGAACTGCCAGAAGTCATGCCCCAAAACCTCAAAGACAGTAAAATGGACAGTCTCATCTACCCGTCATACAGTAGACTAGGACTTGATTCACACGTACTGGTGATTTCGATTGCTTTAGAGCATCGGGACAAGGTTTCGCATCTCTACCACATCAAGCGACATGTCCATTTACCATGAATTCCACAGAAACTTTTAGTGACACATCAACAGTTTCGCTGGCAACAATCTATTTTCAAGGAAGATACATGGCTAAGAGCTCAAGGTATCGGTACCAGCCTTTCAGTGGGGTTTTGGTTCCAAACGCAGCCTCCAACTAGAAATAGTCTTTTGAGCCCTCTGTTTAATAGCAGCTTCTAGCAAAAGTTTTAAAGACTTAATTCCACAAGGGCAAGGCCAGTTTTAGTTTGTGCACAGAAGAACCAGGTGAAACCCCACCCCAAAGTCAACAGCAAAATTCCCCTTGGCCTCAGAGAAGTAGATTTAAAGCAAGTCAGCAGTTAATCAAAAGGAACCAACTATGCAATTCCAGCACTATCCTCATCTGCAAATGCACAGTACTCTCACACAAGTAAGCGAGTTTTGTTTTGTTCCCTTGTTTCTCTTGCCATTGGCAACTCAGATGTTGGGTCTTTTTTTTTTTTTTTTTGGCATTTACTCAGTAATCTCAACACTGGACCATGCCACTAATTGTACTTCATTTTCCTTCTGGCATAAGAAAAGAAAAACAGTTACAGCAGGACACTTTGAGCACTTGTCAGGTTTTGTTCACTGAATCAAAGTTAGGGGCGATGTCCTATACTCTTAGTGTACCAGTGCCATTTTGCCTACTTCCATTAAATTAAGTCAGAAATTAAAACAACATCATAGGGAGGTCACTGCCTTCCATTATTACGCAACTTCCTGACTTGAATAAACACCATTTACGAGTTTCACTTGGAGGATTTCTGCCTCAAAAAGCCTGCAGGCTTCACCAAAGCAGCCAAACAAATAAGGCTTACCAAGCTTTAGTTATCCCTCTGTATACAAAGTTATTTTGGTTATCAAGCAACCATTGCCCTTCAACAGATAAATACCCATTCTTAACGGAGAAGGGTTTTTTTAAATCTGGTATTACTACTGCCATGTATCTTACATTTTTAAGACAACAAAATCCGATGACTGTATTTGGATTCTGGATACTTCGGTGTCAAATCAAAACTCTAAGTTTTGGTGCCTTAGGGTCAAAAAGACAAACTTCATGACAAAAATAAAAACAAACAGCCCTATTTCACTATAATATTGTTATTTAAATATACTGCAATTTGATACCAGAAACAAGGAAGGCATTTTTTTTTGTTTTGGAAAATAGAAAAATGCTTAAACAGGTAACTGTGAAAATGTCTAATGCAAACAGACTGTTCAAATCCATCATTCCTCAAATCTGATACTGAATGAGTTTTAATTTGTTTTGCAATTACTTCAGTACAGCTATCTAAAAAGGTAAACAAACTACAGCTCTGTGTTATACTTGGATAGTATGAGTGGTATGGTATGCTCCAGAAGTCTTTAGTAGGCTATGGCTACACGTGACAGGATTCCTCAGAAGGGGAACAGAATAGGTTTTTCATTAAGGTCACTTAAATCTTTGTTATAGCAAATTGGAACCAAATGGCTGACTTCTGCAGGATTTCTGACAGGAATCCAGTAGAGCTGGTTTCAAGTTTCAGATGGCCACTAAAACAGCTGTAACCTTCTCTTCCAGAAGTTGTGATCCACATGGTGTCCACAATGAGTGCAGCAAGTCTGAGGTAGTCAACCTTTACGAAGGCTCAGTATCTGAACATAAAAAGATTTTCAAATGACCACTGGCTGTAGGTATCTTTCTGAGCATTAAAGAACACTGATGACTCTTGTTCAATCATTTACATTAATTTGCCCCATATCCAATGGAGAAGTTGTAACATTACGCTTCCATAGTGCAGGAGAACCAATCAGTTACGCCAAAGTAGTCTGCACTTGCTGCAGCAGATCCAGCAGAAATAAGGTGGCATGTTCATCATAGCCGTTAGCTGTAGTTTAGTTACCTTAGTAGAAGGGTTACCAAAAAAGCATTCCTTAATTGTAATGTGTATGCAGCTCTACTGATCCCCAAGCACAGCATACTGGTTGTCTAGCTGAAGTTTAAGTGCCTGGTTTTTTGAGACCTCATCCCTACCTCTAGTTTTGTGTTTTACTACTTCAAAGCTCTTCTCCATTTCTTTATCCCTACGGGAAAATAAATGTAATCAGTAAATATCTTATCTCTAGCTTGTGATTTGTGAATTTCTATTAGATTTCCCCCCCATCCCAACAAAAAAACATTACACTATGAACATAAAACACCAAGGCCTAGAGTTTTAACAGAATAACCAAACATTCCCAAGCAAATCTTGTACAGCCTGTTCTCTAGAATCAAGCTCATCTTCCAGTACAGTTCCGATTACATTCTAAGTCTCAATACTGACATTCTCAAAGGTAAATTTAAAGTGCATTTATGAAGGATAAGTTTTAGAAAACAGATGTTCATTCACTTTCTGGAACACACAAGTTTTCACTGTAGCCCAATTTGTACCATTACAGCCCTAACGCAATGACAGCATGTCTCACTTGCCAAGTAGACAAAGCCACACCAAAAATAGATGGAAACAAAGCTTCAGTGAGGCTGTATTATTCAATATCACATTGAGAAATCACAAAACATCAAGTGAAATAGGTATTGGGCTAGTTTTCTCATTTATAGGGAATTTATGGGAAGATCAGGACTCAAAAGCAGGGTGAGACTCAAGTCTTCAGCACCACAAATGCTTCAGCAAAGTTGGGAGGCTCATTCTAAACCACAGCTCAGACAGCACGTTTACAAATTTGCATTTGTATTAAACCCCATTCCTCTAGTTAAGTTACCTTCACTTCTCTGATGAGAAGGAACTGCATTCAAGACATCCTACTCATTTCTACTGGCAGGTAATAACAAAGAGCCTCACCACGGCTAGTATGTAGCAGAACCAGATGCTGTCAAGAGCAGAAAGTCTACTTAGAGAAATCCCTCAGCAAGCCAATTAGGTAACTGGCAGTCTTGTTTGGCTCTGTCCTGTAAAAGTTATTTCATGGGAAGCCCTTCCTATAGTTGGAAATTACAGTTAAGACCTTTCCCATCTCTTTGCCAAACAGAGACTAAATTCTTGGTTCGATCTTTCCTCTGTGGAAAGATTGTTCCAGGGATTAAGCCCAAAAATAAGAACTTCAAGACGGCAGTTTAAATAAGTCTCCTAGGGAACTAATGGCATGTACTTACTTTCGACTGTCTACAAGCTTGGCAGTGGACTGCAGCGATGGAAACTGCGTATCGCTATAGATTTCAGGTGGTCCTTGCTGTGCTCTCCGTGGCCTGCCGCCCTCCCTGGCGCCAGGCGGCCTGTATACACCACCAGTTTGAACTGGTTCAGGGGGTTCTGTAACTGGTTGGAAGAACAACATTTAGGCAACAGAGTTAAGTTTGCATTCATCCCTAAAACCACCAATTGACAAAAAATGAGAAAAACTTACAAGTATGTTTTTACGCATCTTAAAGCTCTAATATTTTGGACAAGGCAAGAAACGAGGTGTCACCAATTTAACCCGTCCTTAGTAGCCTAAATAAAATGAGGCTCTAGTGTACTACCTCACAAAGCTCAGGGTACCAAAACCACTGAGGACTTCCTTTATCTTTTTCGCAATCTATTAGCAGCTTGTATTTAAAACTTGAGTTCTAAAGATATAATTATGTATTTGCCAAGTCTCATTCACAGCACTTCTGCATATTCTGAAGAGAATATTCAAGTAGTTCATATTTAGAGTAACGATCTACAATGAACTAACACAGTAACTTTACTACCTTGCCTGTACAAACAAAAAAACACAGCAGCCCACTTTTTAATGAATTTCTAAGTGGAAGAGAATAGTCTGAACTCGGAATCATGGCGAAGTAGTTTTTCTCCACAGAGACTAAGAATTATATTTAATCAAAACTCAAGTCCTTTCCCAGTAAGAGAATTCATTTTGCAATGTCATGTTCTGCATACCCTAGAATTGATTTGAAAAGAAAAACCCAGTGTGCTACTAATCATTGAGCCTTACTCAGGAACTGACATATGAAACATCAGATATTGGCTGAACACCCACTTATTGTCAAAGCAATATTTTTAGATCAACAGAAACGCTTCCAACTGATTTCTTGCAAATTGCAAAGTAGAAGGATTTCATTTAAAAATGGGACGCTTTCCACCCCCGCCAACCTGAAATTAAAAAACAACCTCCATTCATGCTTATTGTGCTTAAGTGACAGCATTACCAATTAAGCTCCTCAGAACCCTGCACAGGAATAGGAACTGCTCCTTGCTCTCAACCTTCTGAGCAGCTTAATTCTGATCAGTAAAATCAACAACTCTGAGGTAAATTTACCAATTGGTTCAACAACAGGTGCCGGCGCAGGAGCTGACTTGTTCCAAGGCCCAGATGATCTATCTACACCACCACCGGTTTCCTCCCAGTTGTCACCAGGTTCTTCTCTTTTTTCACTTTCATCCTCTTCTTTTTCACTGTGAAAGAGAATTTATTTTTTACAAATAGAGGTTTAAGACTCAACACAGATTACACAATCACCATAGACAAGATTTCATGGCTACTGTATCAAAGATTTAACCAGACTATGTTAGTCCTGTGACGGCTGTGCTAGTACTTCTGCCAGAACAGTTTTTGGTACAGAGCTACACAACTTGACAATTGATAAGGGGGAAAAAAAAAAGTAAAATTTAAAGAAAAAAGACAAGTCCAAAATGTACTAAGTGAGCAAATACAGTGATTTATTATTTTGAGCTTTAAGACTTTTTACTAGTGTGATAGACAGGCATTTAAGAAGTGTGCTGAGATGACAACAGAAAGCAGGGAAGGGCTCCAAGTCCAGCTTCCATGAAATACTGGTCAGGTGGAAGGAACTGTGAAAAAATAGTGGCAGAATACCAATGCTGAGGTCCTTTTCCTTATAACCACAGGCAACTGGAAAACACTATTACCCAAATGCATCTAAAATCTTGGTTGGTTTATGCTTTTTTTTTTTTTTTTTTTTTAAAAAAAAGTGGCCAACCCAAAAAACAGAGACTAGAATATCCTTTTTTTTTTTTCCCCAATAAATCCTATGCAAAAGCCTGACAATATATTCTATTCAGACTATTTTGTTTTGCACAGAAATAGCCAGAAACTCAAAATAACGTGCTAGACCAAACTACTACAAAAAGCTGCATGGTATAACGGGACATACATGAAGGGTGAGGCTGTTTAAAAAAAGACACCAATCTGAACAGCAAAGCGTGAATACAGAAGAACTTTATAACACACCAAATCCTACTAATCAAGAAGAGAGAGGCTTTCTGTAAAAGCAGTAATCAGAGAACAGTCAAAAATGCTTAACACTTCTGAATATTAAATGGCCTTTCAGTGTTTGGCCACACTCAACAAAACCCATAAATGGGACCAAGGGCCCAAATGCTTCTCTGTCCTATCTGAAACTACAGCCAAAAGCAGATGCCTACAGACCAGCAAGAACAGAGTAAGCATATACAACATTCTCCCCCCTCAAATTACTCCGTGTCTTGTTTTCAGCTTAAAGTTCTCCTGAGATGGACAACTAAGAACCTCCGGTGCTTTTTTCCTCCATTTGCTTGTCCAACCTCCCCCTGAATCCACAAACTGAGCAGTTCCAAAATGCTGTGACAAAGTCCCACGTGCCTGAAAATATGCCACAGCATCAAAAGTATTCAGAACGCTGCTTTTGTCTGGAAAGCCACAGTACTCGCTTTTCAGTCCACCAGCGCCAGCAGCCAGGGAAGCAGCAGCCCCACTTGTTACTTGTCCTTTTGGACATGTCACTGGCTGCTGTGACACTCTGATGGCACGGAGAGCTGGTGGACCAGAAACGTGTAAGTGGCCTAAGAGGACCAGCTGTCTTCAAAGAGGAAAAAAAACCTCAAGAACTACGTAGAACAGCGCATGCCTGAGGCCTCCTCAAACAGTGAGGATAACATCTATTACACTGGTTACAGGTAAAATGATTTTAACATTGCATAGATTTATCAATACCTGGACAAGGAGGATTATGTGACAGTTCTGGCCTGAAACTAAGGTCATTAATACTTTTTTCCAGCTTGAAGAAACCGTTTTTTTAACCAGAATAGACTTAAGTAGACTTAAATTAGACCAGACTACAGGAAAAGTCTAATGGAAAAGTAAGCAAAGAATCTTGGATGACATTCACAAACGCAGTCCTGTGGGGTCTTGTCACAGAACACTGTTTTTACTAAATATGTTCTTGAAAAAAAAAATAAAAAAAAAAATGCAAGTGTTGACGAATTCACCACAGATGGAGTCAGATATCCTTACATCAGTCAAGTGATTCAAGGGGAATTACTATCCTGCATTTCTCTCAGAGAAAGTCCCATTTTGCACTCTTGAAAGAAGGGAATTTTAAGCATTCATAAGAGAAATTGTGAATCCCAACCAAAATATAGACCCAAAACAAAGTGATAGGTAACCTAAGCTACCCCACAGCAAGTGTGGTTCTACGCTAGCAGGAATAGATCTCTGCTTCACTGGACTCCATAGAGGAAAAAAGTTTTTAGAAATATGAAATGACTGCCCCAGGGGGAAGAAAAGGGGAGAAAAAAGTACCTTATTTGCATGGACTGAACTCTAAGACCACTATAATCAATTTCTTCCTTTTGCTCAAACTCCTTCCAGTCATCCTCTTCCTGTAAGAAGAGAAAAATGTAAGTTACCACCTTTATACCATAAGATGAAGAACATAACCAAGATAAGACAAAGAAAACTAATGGTGAAGGCACAGCTCCGTGGCAGATCAATCCGTGTGCACCACTGCCAACAGGGAAAGAGATCCCACTCCCTCCTCCCTTAACTTACTGTATGCCATCTACGATGCACTGGGGAGATGATTCTAACTCACTAGAACAGCCACAAAACGCCTCAGCAGAAAAAAGGCACTCAAGTGAAAGAAAACCAAATCAGCCCAGTAAAAAAAAGCCAGAGGAAAGTCAAGGCACAGCACAAAGTAGGGAACAGGACCGTGCAGTCAAGAGCAGTGAAATGCAAGGGCAAGACCTCTCCCTTTTACTGTGCTTCTATAACAGCCTGAATGCACATGAAGCTTTGGGTTTAATTTTCCATCACCTATTTCTTGGGAGCCAAACAATAAAGAATACTTGGGATAGCCTGCAGTAGATTTGTGACAAAGATTAATATCAGTACGTTCAAGTTTTCACCTTCACAATCACACTTACAGCCTCTTTATTTTAAATAGTGTTTCTCTGAAAAAATACTAGTATAAAAGCAAGTGTCAGAACTACGGCAATTTTACTATAGAAAGATAGCAGAATACCAGTCTTTAGAGAGAACTTGCTCGAGGTTTCAAGACGGGAGTTTGGTTAAGCATTTGGGGAAAGAGACCCACCTAAGCGAGCCAATTTTGTCCTGCTCGATCAGCAAATTGCGGTGCTATTACAGTAGGCCAGAAGCAGACCAGAGCAGATAAGCAGCCCTCCCATGCTCCTCGTCACAGGCTTAACACACAGCCTAATTAGAAGGTTACGCGCTTCCTATGCTGCATTACTTGAAATACGAAGACCTGGCAAGCAGGGCCTGCCGATGGCTTAGCCTCCTTCCTGCCGAGCAGCTGGGAGCACAGCTTGTTAAAGAACACCGGCCTAGGCCCTTGTACGCTATCAACCTCGAACAGAGGAGCCGTGACCTGCTTTAAAGCACCAGCTGACGCAGGAAGGGCCCTCCCGTTACGGCGCTGCCTGCTGAGGGGTCGGCCTTTTTTTTTTTTTTTTTTTTTAAGAGCCTCCAAGACGGTTTGGGTTTCCTCCACCCCCATCTCCATGGAAACACCGCCGTCTCCACATTAACGCACCTCTCGCATTTAACGACTTATACTCCTAAAATAGGAGGCCCTGCCAAAAAAAAACGCCGTTCCCCCCCCCAGCCTCCCCAACCGCCCGCATGGCCGGGGCGGCGCCGCTCCCGGGGCTGCCCCCTGCCGGCAGGAAGGCGCCGGCGCCCCGGGACCGCGGCCGGAGGGAGCCGCGACCCTTCCCCCGGTACCTTGCTCTTGGCCGAGCCGCCGGCGGCGCCCGAGGAGGCGGCGTTGGAGCCGCCGCCGCCGCCCCCGTCAGCCGGGCGGGGCCCTTGGGCCGCCGCGGCCGCCCCGGCGGCGTTGTGCGAGGCGGCGGCGCCAGAGGAAGAAGCGGCGGCGGCGGCGGCGGCCCGGCTGCTGCGCTCCTTCCGCTTCTTCTTGTCCCGCTTGGCGAAGAAGTCGTCCAGGCTCCGCTCCTCCGTCTCCGCCATGGTGGTGGTGGTGGTGGTGGTGGCGGCGGCGGCGGCGCTGGCCCTGAGGGATCGCTGAGGGGGCTCCGGGGCCCGCTAACGGCTGCCCAACGGCCGCTAACGGCTGCCCGGCGCGAGGAGGCCGCCGCCGCGCCTCACGCCGCCGCCGCCGCCGCCGCTTGACACGGCCCGAAAGGCAGGGGCGGGGCCTCCGCGGCCTGACGCGCCCCTCGGCCAATCAGCGGCCGCGCAGGGAGCGGCCGCCAGCCACTCACGAACCTCCCCCGGGCCGAGGCGGGCCGGCGGCGGCCACGTGGGGAACGCGTGGCGGGCGGGCGCGGCCGCTGATTGGACGAGGAGGGACCCTGGAGGGGGGGGGGAGGAGGGGGAGAGGGAAAGGGGTGCGCGTGCGCACTGCGGGCGCGCCCGGCGGCCGTTGGGCCTCGCGCGGCGACCGTTGGCCGCTTCCCGCCGCGGGGCAACGGCTCCGCCTCGGGACCCCCGGGGAACGGGCGTCGTGAGGGAAGCCGCGGGGGTGGCGCTGCCCGCTTGGGGGCTGCGGCTGTGAGGGAAAAGCTGCCCGGGCTGAGCCGTAATTAGACGGAGCGCTGAGCGCGGTGGCTCGCCCTGCTGGTCAGCCCTCCGAAGGAGACAGCCCGGCTGCCGAGGTGTGAGCCCTGACGGAAACTGCCCGTCAAGCAGCCGTAGGTGTGTGTGGTAATGGCGTGAAAATGAAAATATCCGGGCTTACCTGGAGGCATTTTATGCTTTGTGATGTTTTATCTTAAAAATATATGTACGTGTATCTTAACATACATGAAAATTTATCCTGAAAATGTATGTATGTGTATATTAACGTATAAATGAAAACGGTTTCTAAGCTTCAAGGCGTGTTGGACAGTCTCTGTAATCCGTGTCTCTGAAAATACTATCACTTAACATTTGCCATCCATAATCCTCAGCTCGTTTGAAAAAACATGCCGGTGTCACCGTCATGCCACAGAAAGGCGTCAGGCACTCGGTGTCGTTCCCTCTGTTTTGCAGTCAGAACTGAATCACCAAAGTCAAGTGTTCCAGACGGAGAGGTTTGTTACAGTCCTCTTCATGTCTCTGTCGTGCTGTGCTCTCCCTACGTTTTTCTATTGCCACTGACATCCTGTGCTCCTAGGGGATTTGATCCCACACAGAGCAGGCCCTGACAACTAAGCTGCGAGCGTGACAGTTCATCCAGTGACACAGGACGCTGCGTGATCAATGACACTTTCTATTTCACAGTAAGCATCATTACCTAAGGGAGAACAAATTCCGTAGCCGTCCCATTTTCTCTGCTTCCTTACGTGCTCCTGGATTTTCGCCCTCATCAGCCGATAGGATGGGGTCACGTGGAAGGGTGGCACCGGGCAGCTCAGTGCCAGACACCCCCTGTGCTGAGACGCTGCCTTCCCTTGTGTTAGTGCCACGGTCCTGCCCGGGAAGCTCACACACAGCTCTGCGCTGCACCACGCTGTGACTCGCAGGCTCAGCTCCAAAAACAAAATGCAACCAAGCAGATAATTTGTACCCCTCAGGTTTTGTAGTGGGTAAGCTAATAACGACCACTAAGTGCAGTGCTGGGTCTGATTCTGAGATACACTTTTTGAGTTTCAGCAGCTGGTAAAATATTTTCGTTGTGTTATTGTGGGTAATCTCTGCTATCAGGCTGAAGAACGTGAACCTGATGTCTTTTCGCTGCTTTTAGCGGCTGCGTCACTTGTCCCTCGCAAACACAATACTGTAAGGCTGGAGCGACTCTGGATTAGAAACTTAATACCTGCCAGGAGCAGAGCACCAGGAAAAAATTCAGCTGTTAAATCTGGAACAGACCCAACGGAAACCATGGAAAATATCAGCAATGATTTAGGCCTCTGAAGGCTTAGATGCAGATTTAAAGACATGTCTCAGTTGGCACTGTAAAGGAAGCATTAGCTATGCAGTTATGCCTGGATTTTCCTCCCACCTCTAGCTTTATTTTTATGCAAAATCGTGAAAATGTGCTGATGCGCAGAATTTGTAGCTCTCGGTGAATGCATTGCATTAGCTTATATAGTCAAGATCGTTGCTGCATTATATGCTAGAGCCATAAAAAAGGGTCGTTGTGGCAATTGTTTCTTTTTCTTTTCCTCTCTCAAATCTAGCTATCCTCTATATCTGAGCAGAGGACGTTTGGCTGAAGACCGGCTTGTGGGCACTGGCTGGCAGAAGCAATGCTTGTGATGCGAGGACTCCGTGCAGCGTGGCAGTGACAGCAGCATGAGCTCAGCAGGCAGGTTCGTACCACACGGTGTAGCCCTGCCCGGAGTGACCAGCCCTCAGCGAGGCGCGGTGCTTTGAGCGCCTCTGCTCGGGTGCAGGTTTACCCGGAGGACTTTGTCTCTCTCCTCCCCATTCGCAGTGTGTAATGCAGCGTGCACGTCATGGTGTACAGAGGTGCTTGAACTCCTCTTGTCTCCGTGCTGGGGCTGTGATGCTGCTCCCTGCGCATCGTGGTGCATTTTATAAAGCCTGAGGAATGAAATACTACTGCACGTGGGGGAAGTGCCACAGCGGTCACTGCTCGTGTGGAGAAACTGCAGAAAGGGAAGGCAAAGCAGGTTGTGGGTGATGATTGCGAAACCTGGGCAAGAGTTAGGAGCAGACTTCCTTCCCGTCATCCAGTGTTTTGTCTTATACCACCTTCTTTGTACCGAATTATCTCCATCCTGTGAAATGAAGGTGATAGCCCTACAAACTGCTTTGGCATTTGCAGATCATAAGCAGAATGCTTGGTAACACTTGGGCAGGCTAAGGAAATGGGAGAAGCTGCCCTTAGGAAAAGTGCAGCTGCTGTGCAGGGCAGCTTGGAGAAGGAATCAGGCAGAGTCCTCGCCACAGCATGGGCCCTGGTTGTCTTTAGGAGCTTAACCTTCACGTCAGCATTGTGCTGCTAAGAGTTTGCTGTAATTTAAGACCTTTACAGCTGGAAGGGGGTTGTGTTATGTCCATTTCTCCACCAGTAATTGCCATCTGAAAGCATTCTGTGGTGGCAACACTGTGTGGTGTGGAAGTGTTAAATTTTACACAGTGCCAGCTTGAAGTCACCCTAAAATAATCTTTGAAACATAGGATCAATAATAATAATACTTATGCTAAGATGTAAACACGAGGATCATAGGCTAGAGTACCAAATCCTGGCTGGTGTGGTATGTCCCTACTCAGTACCAAGTCTGTAATGAAGCGTGGGCTAGCCCAAATAGCCCAAATCTCGGAAAAACTGCTCTCTTGTATGACAAGGATGAGGGAACGTCATGCTTCACTGACATCAACACATAACTATTCCTAGACACACCCAGTTAACAGCAACCCAAGGATCGGTGCCATCGCACCTTTTGTACAACTGTTCCTGTGTATTTTCTATCAGCATCGCTATTCTTGATGGATTCACAAAATGGTAAGTTCTGCACACATATGGAAGAAAGTGTTATTGCTGCTCTGAGGAGCCTGCGACCATAAGAGGAAAAAGGAGTTTGCCATTATCTGTCTTTTGGGTTGCTGTTCATTAATCTCTTAATCTTTTTTTTTTTTTTTTTTTTTTTTTAATAAAAATCTTTCAGGTAGTATATGCCAAAAAGGGCTTTTTTTTTTTTTTTTTTTTTTTTTCTTCCCAAAAATTGATAAATTATTTGTCAAATAACTGCATGAGGAAGGACTTCCCATGTGTGGGGAAGTGGGCAAAGGAAGGTATGAAACTTGCATGCTGCTTCCTCTTACTCACTGGTGGAGCAAGTGTAGTGGATTTGGAGTGTATTTGATGTTATCGGTCATTACAACTAAACAGCTTTGTTACCTAATGGTTCATTAAAGATTACAATATCTTCAGCGTGTCTCCTGTGCTATATGCCATAATGTTCTCTACCATATCCCATTTCTCAGTAGTCTTTGAATCCAGTTAATAAACATTTTATCCCCTTTTTTAACTGTCCCTACTGTCAAATCCCAATCCAACAAACACAGTGGGTGTTGAAAGGATGTGACCTAGGCAGCAGACAGAACTGCTGTCGCTCTCCTTCACCTTCAGCTTTTCCAAAAGTTTAGTCTAGAGTTAAAATATATTTACTGAGTGCTGCTGGGGTGCTTGCATTACTGCTTTTGCTGGCTTATGTATTGCAAAATTAATTGCATCAAGTTGATGTCATTTAACTGCTTTAGCCTTATTTGAATTACGTTTCGCACTAATGAGCTGCTGGTCTTGTGACACAGCAGAGCACTTGCCATTTGTGCCGTTTGCACAGTGGAGGAGTAGTTCAGTCTTAATGCATTTAAACCAAAAAAAAAGTTTACTTGCTGGAAAGTGGAGGTCCTGTGCTATTAATGTAGCTCCCCACAGCTATGATGAAAAATACTTAAAGAAAAAAAAAAGACAAACAAAAAAGCTGATATTCTTTATTTTTATTATAATTTTAACAACATGAGTAAATTGAAATCTTTAAGCAAAGCAATTACATGAAGAGGGTCTAATAAAGTTGTTCAAGCTACAACCTACTTCGACTGTTGAATCAAACTGAGTAAAGCAGGCTGCTTTGATGGGTTTTTAGCTTCCACGAACATACTTAGCAGTGACATCTTCTTTTGCTTTGAATGGCAATGGTCTTCCGTGGGCTGGGAATTTCATAATCAGCTGAAAGGTAAAAATAAAATTGATCACTACTGCAAATAGGAAAAGTGCTGAACCAACTATCTTCAGTTCTACTGGTGAGACCTCATCAACTTCGGCAGGACCTGATTGTGAAGCAGAAAGCAAATCTGGTATACTTGGGCTTTTTGGTTTTTTTTTACAATTTCTGTGTGAGTACAAACTTTCACCCTGACCTAAGCAGAGTGCAAGTCAAAATCCATGGATCAGATTTCCGAGAGTTCCATAACTAACAGTGATTGAGGATCTTAAAAAAAAAACCAACACAACAACAACCAAGCAACCCGACCACTGCAACTGAGTTTAGAGGTTATTCCCAGAGGACAAACGCTGAGCGTGAGTTATGTTTCTTCACAAAAGGCACAGTCAGTGCACCAAGTTCTGTTCTCAGACTTCAGGGGCAACTTGTGTGCTGAGAAAGGGAGCTTCCCCAGGATGACAGCTGTAATATTTTGACTGGACAGTGGGAGGAGGAGGGAAGGCATAACATAGGCAAGGCAAGAAACAAGGGCACGGGTGCTTTGCAGCCCCTAGATGCTGCAGTAGTTTTTTAATCTCAGATCCCAAGTCTTCAGGGAAGTGAGGATGATAGACCTGCTGTACTCCCAGATCTCATCCTTTTGGGGCAGTGCAGGAAAGCAGCCCTCTCCAATACATTGGGAATCTCAGCACAGATTTGGGGTGTTCGTCCCCCTTGGCAGCTTCTCCAAACCTAACGAGCTAGCGCCCAGCCTTAAGAAACACGAGAACCACCCTGGCCACAACTCCTTCCCACGGCACACTTGTTTTCGATAATGGGTACCTGCTTTGCTCTCCATCCAGAAGGCAGTGATACGCAGCAATGTCTTTCTCCAGCTGTTGCTTGTTGGTCAGCAGATTTTCACGATCCCGCTGCTGCTGCTCAGTTTCTGCTTTGATTTCTGCCATCTCTGCCTCCAGCTTGGAAATGACAGAGCCCAGGTTCTGCAGTTCGATGTCATGCCAGTGCTTGGCATCGTACAAGGAGTTCTCCATACCCCTCTTCTGTAAGGCCAGGAAGCAGACATTAAAACAGTCAGTTTTCATATGCTTCAGAGTAATATTTATTCAGGTTTGGCCAATATCTTCATTGACTATGCTTTAATATGAGAACTCCTTTCTCTAGACACTTTGAAAAATGTGTATTATCATTACAAAGGTTGAACCAGTTTGGTTCCAGGCTAGCCCTGAAGAAGTCAAGCAGTTGGACTTGATCTTTGAAAGTCCCTTCCGGCTGAACTACTCTATTCTATACAACCCACACAGCAATCTCGGTGAAATTTATTAATAAAGTGAGTATGAAGACATTGAAGATAATTGAAATTTGGGGCTCAGTTTTCAAATGTGGTACGTTCGGTCTACCCCATCAATTAAGGAGAGCTCAGAAATGTCTGGCATCTCTGGGAACAATATCCACTGGAAAAAAGCAATTTGTTCTCAGCTCTGCACCCCAGGATGGGCATGCTCTCTTCAGAAGGCACGATGAATTCACACAGAAGATACCCATACAGAACCGACGTTACTTACCAAGGTTCTCAAGGATTCAGTTTCGGCCTGCAAGCTCTGTATTTTGCAGGCAGTTTCGTGGAACTCAGTTCTGAGGCCCTCCACCAGTTCTTCCTCCTCGCTTTGCACGGCAGCTGTCGCTTCAGCCTGTTGCTGGTACAAGGTTATGGCTGTCATCACAGCGCACTCAAATTATGCTTTAGTTTCCTTACATACCCAAATGACGGTTAAAATTTTCACAGTCTGTGGCAATTCTGATTTTGAGTTTGATTGCTATATATTAAATTCTTTGCTTGAATGCTTTGGGTACTTACTAACATCAAACTTACCTGTTCTTTTATGCATCTACTGTAAAATGGCTCACATGTGTAAATGTACATATTTTATCTATGTTGACAAAAGCTATTCAGCATTTCTACTAGTACGTTTAAAATGATCTATAAAAGAAAACATTACTGTAATTCTGCTTTTCTTTGTAGCAATGCCATAACATATTTTAAAAGTTAAGTGTTTTCATTTAGCCCGTTTGATTTCAAGTATTCACACCGTGCTTTTTCACATGGGATTCTATGAATGAGAGAAGAAGTCATGTCACATAAGGCAGAAAAAATAATTTCTGTTAATTGAATTAAGATATCCTATGCAATTTCATGCTCTTCTTTGCTTATGATTTTTATATATGTTCAATTCAGGCTCCTTGAAAATAGCCAAAGGAAAATTTACTTTAGTAAAAATAAAATTTCTATACCTCTAATGGGGGCTGAGATCAACGTTTTCAGGCTAGAGCTCTGAGCTCTCCAGCTAATATGATTCTTCAGTCAAATCCTATATTTCTTCTCCTGGTTGACCTTGCAGTTAGACTATGTGAAATGCTTCCATTCCACCCAACATTCATCTTGGTCCTGTCCTGCTTTTCTGATCATACATTCTTTTATTTTAAAGGTAAGATCAAATAATTGTGTTGAGATTGTTGTCTGCACATTATGATGGTACTAGGGCTGTAAATACTTAGGGCAGGAAGGATGACTTTTCATCTATATTTACCGCCTAGACATATCACATGAAGCCTTGCATTCACATTTACCTTACCGTGACCCAAATGCTACCTATCAATTCCCCTTCCCCTCACCACATGTGATTTTGGGGCTTCTTTTGGGGGTACCCTAAGCTCTTACAGCTTCCTAATGCTGGTGATGTCAATGGCACAACAGGCAGACGGAGTACATGGCAGTGGCCCATCAAGCCCTAAATACCGAGGATACATGTAGCACAGCTACCATGTGTGCACTGGATGAGCTACAAAGATTTTGGTGCACAAGGTTTCCCCGTTCTCCTTCCAGGATTATCAATTGCGTCACCTCAAAGAGCCCATGCAGAGGGTGCTGCTGGGCATGAAATTTGGCCTCAGATTTGGGGTTCCTTCTGCAGAGAAGTGCAGACGTAATGTTTGTGCCCTCTTCATGGGGCAGCTGGTGCTGTCTGGGGGCCCTGCTCTTGCTCTTCCTGAGACACTCCATGAGGAAAGACTGTGCTGAATCATGGTACACACAAACAGCTGGATTAACAGAGGCAGAGGATGAAATCACCCCAAATCTTTAGCTTTTTAGTGCTCGAATTTCTTAGGAATATGTGGATTTCAAACATACCTGTGCAGTTCTGAGCCAGGCCTTGTACAACAGTGCAGAATCTCCTGTTAATCTCTTTTTAATGAAATCAAGGCAATTAAAGGATGATTAGGGATAGAACGCCAACATCTGATCAGCTTGGTATCTGCATAGGGGAATGGGCTTTGTTAATCCCTTAACTGCTCTGGGAATGCGTTAGCAAAGCAGTGGAGGAGGGAGAAACAATTGACACAATCCACAAGGTTTTCAAAACCTTTTATGCGATCTAACATAGGGAGTGAGAAAGGAAGCTGTGTAATCGTGTGCTGAGGGCAGAGCATTGCCATGGATCAACAGCTGGTCAAGAAAATGGACACAAAGAGGAGGGTTAAGGTCTAGCTTCATTACAACACAAGTTTAACAGCGTGGTGCCTCAAGGTTTACTGCCCTGGGGATGAATCATGAACTAGAAAGATTTATGGGTGACAGAAGACACTACAGATTAGTAACGTGTGGAATCAAACAACATGACTGAGCAGCAACTCATCGCTAAGCGGACATCTATGTAGTTTGATGCAAAGTAAAGCCTGTTTCAGGAGAAAAAATAGCTTGCATGCCTTACAAAGGTTTAAATAACTGTGTCAATTCAAGGAAAAAAAATGTGCGTTACAGACAAATACGTGCAGATCTGAAAACAGTAGACTGGAGTTTTAAGGTTACTTATTCACCTAAGAAATCCCATGTAAAACCTGATTAGGTATGAATATAAATCGCTGTGTTTGGTGCCCATGAAAAATCTACCCATGACTGTGAGTCTAGTCAGAAGGAAAAGCAAATGAGGCAAGGAATTGGTCAGAAAATAATGAAAATTCTGCTCTGACATGTAAGTCAGTGCTAGGACGTCATTTGAAATACCTCGGTCTCAGCTGGTCACAACAGTGCCAGAGACTGTGTACAGAGAAAGGAAATTAAAATATTAGGAACCACGGAAAACTCACAAAGAGAGACTGAAGAAAGTAGTAATGAAGAGCAAAGGAGAGAACTGCTCTCCCTCCTGCGATGAGGAGGGAGCAAGGACAAATTTGTCACCGTGTGGATGACTAAATGGTGCGACTCAGCAACGCAGGATGGCAGAAGGCCACACACTTAGCTGGACATAATTAGTTAACACTTGCTATCTGTATAAATAGCAATGATCTGTATAGATCTGTATGAGGTACAAAACTATGAGTGGTACATCTAGGTTTCATTTGGGGACCAAAAAGAAAAAAAGAAAACCAAACCCAACCCTAGGATGTCATACCAGAACCTGGCATTTGGTGTGCCATGCTCTGCTGTGGTAGCTGACTCAGAATGAGATGGCTGCTAACACAGGATCGTGAACTTAATGCTTCAGCTCTCCAAAAATACGTCAACCAGCCTGGGGAGTGAGTGATCCTTCATGACCAAAGAAAAGCTGCAGTAAAGGGTTGTTTCGGACCCAGCATCGGGAAAGGAGACAACTTGCAAAGGGAATGTTTGTTATCATCACTTTTCATTTCCAGATTAATATCCAGTTTTCCCACTGCTGCCAAAGGAAACAATTTCAAGGAGAAACCCACAAGGAACGCATAGCTATGTAATTAGTGTCGAGCAATGTATTTTGCCCTTTTGATTTATGGGACCCTGTAAATTCTCCAGCAGAGGAACAGCCCTGGTAAGCAGGATAACGGCTGTGGCTCATCCTGCATGGGAGGCATCAACTGATTAAGTTCATTTTTTGTAGACAACATTTCAGAGCCATTAGAAGTCTCCCACAGATACCTGTGATATCAGCGGGGCCACTTCCACTGCTACTTAACTCTATGCATCCCAAGAAAATCACTGATATTTACGAGAGTGTTTTTCAGTGGACTTACTATCAAAATCTAAAGGATTTCGGTCTATTTTTTGTTGTTAAACAAAAGACAATTCTCCAAGTTACTGCAGAGTATTAGGAAGATGTTGTGCTTGCTTCAAATCCCTTGATGCTGGAGTGAGTTGTGGAGGCTGGGGTCTGTGCTTACCTTGGTACGGAGCAGGGCCCCCGTCTCAGCACGATTCTTTTCGATGTCTCTCTCCCAGTGGATTCTGATTTTTTCCAGTATGTTGTCCAGGCCACTTCCCAGGGGAACATCAAGTTCTTCCAGCTGAGATCCAGCAAGCTGTTTGTACAATACCTTCACGTCCTTGAACAAAAAGAACAGGCGTTAAGAAAATGGGAAATGGGCAACTGAATGGTAGCATTTGAATTAGTTCAGGAAAGTCCTTGGGACATTTTTTTTTTTTTTTTTTTTTTTGGGCCAGAGATCAAATGGAGCAATTGCAATAGCTGCTTCCAGCCTCTAGTCTGTTCTACTTCTGTTGATCAGCCTACTCTGGAGCCACTGAGAATGGGAAATTTCCCATGGCAGGGAATTTTCCCTTGCCATGGGAAAAGCAGATTTGTGCTGGGCTGGCCCCATGAGTGCCCAGATGATCCTGATGCAGAGCATCCTTCCACCCTGCACAGGCTCTGCACTGTCTAAATGTGGCGCAAGAAGAGCAGTGGGAAGCTGTTGTTCTATTTATGCCACGTGTACAGGCAGAGAACAGCAGCAACGGCAACTTTGCCAGTTTCACAGCAAACATGGCATACATGGAGTTTTAAAGAGGCACATGCATATTTCTCTCAGTTTTCTGTGTTTTCCCTGATATCTAAACCAACTTCCGTCTTTCTCCTGACTTGCAGTGGAGCTGAAGCCACTGGCTACATCAAAGTAGAGAGCAGATGAAGCTTTATCTTGGCAGGCCAAGTTTCTCTCTGCATGCCTGCCAGTGTTGCTCAGATGTTGCATTTGGAAAAATCACCTATAAGAAATGTAAGCGAGAGTGCCTCAATTCCATGAAACATCCCAGTTCGATCTCTCCTTTAGAGGCGTCAGTAGATAAATAGCAGCTGCGTAACTGTGCTCCCATCAGCGAAGATCTGGGTCAGATCCCAAAACCCTCGCTGAAGGGAATAAACCACCTTCATGCAAATGGTGCCGGTGGATGTAATGAGAGGTGTATTGCAAAACTGGGTAATGAGGTGCTCCTCTTCCAGCTGCCTGTCCCTGCGGCTTGCTTCAGTGGTGCATTGCTCAGGGCAGGCTCAGTTTCGGGAACCGAGCAACTTGGTCAGCCGAACCCAGTTAATGCTCAGTGCCAGTGCAGCCGGGGCTGGTTCCCTGCACAGGCATTTTCCTTCCACAGCTCTGTGGCTGAGAATCTGACCTCTCGCTGTTGGGATTTCAACACAGAGACTGTCCACCCCACGAATAACTTGAGGTGTCCAGCAAGATATGAAGTGACAACATCTCTTCCAAGTCATATATATCAGACAAAAAAGAGTTAAAACTTACACCTACATAATTTGCCTCAAAGGTTAGCACTTTAAATTAACAGAGAGGAGAGAAATAGGAAGTTTCTCCCCATCCAGACATGGCGGGTGCAGCTTTTCAATGCTTGCTCTGCCTGATGCACTACGCCAACCACATGAAGCAGGCACACATCAGCTCTGCAGTGTCCCAGGCCTGGACTTACTTCTTCGTGATTCTTTGACAGCAAAGTCAGCTCTTCTTTCATGCTTTCTATCTGACTCTCCAGATCCATTTTAGTTAAATTAGCATCATCAATCACTTTATAAAGGGAATTAATTTCATCTTCCACTGCCTTTCTGAATGGCTGCTCATTTTCATACCTGCAGAGGGATAAAAGCAGATAAGCATGGCTCAGCAAGAAAAACTTGCATTTTTTCTAAAAGACACCATTTTGCTAATTAGCTCTCGTGTCCCAGACAGAGGCACAGAAACACATGAGGTGTACTCTGCCCTCACCTTGTCTCGATGTGCTTCAATTCCACTGCCTCAAGTACCTTGTCATTAACTCAGAGCCTAATGAAACTGGCCAGGCTGTCAGCCTGTGGTGTGGCATTATCAGACTGATAGCGCTGCTGAATAAGCACGGAGAGGCACGTGGTCTCCTGCCAGGTCTGGTATTTGTGTACCAGATGAATACGTGTGGATTTTTCCCTTCCTCAGACTTCAGTGTGAATTCTTCAGCTGCTGCTGCTTCCTGCTCCCTCCCTGCTGTGCTTTCAAACCATCAGGATATACTGCATGATAATGGTATGGACATTTCTAATTTCATCACTGTTCCACAGCGCAAACATGAACTGGCATCAGGTGGCAGCTGCTCGTGGAGCCAAGACCTCGCTCAGGGAGCAGGAGGTTTGTCCCTTGAAACTGTGGCTGGCTCCTGGGTTAGACGGGAGCCAGCTTTGTGAGACAATTCCTGTGCCCTGTGATAGCCACCTTTGTTACTGGGAATTCAGCAGCAACGGAAAGGGGAAGCTGGTCCCAGCGAGCACCAGGAGCTTTTACTATGTGGTGGATTCATTTAACGTTGTTTTGTAAGCTCCTTGGACAAGTCGGTGGACATTTTAAAATTATTTTTTTAAAACCACTTAAAATACGAGTGGGGCTTATGGGATGGAAAGCACCAAAATGAGTCACTCAGAGCTGTACCTTTCTGGAATAAAAGGCAAACCTAAGAACACGACTAACACATGTTTTAGTGTGATTAAGTAAAATAATACCAGGGATGGCAAAAATCATAAGAAATAAAAATCAATTTGTTGGAAATACTGCTTGTATTACAAATATTACATAAACTATTGGTCAATGATTGAGACCATTATACAGACAAGCTAGAAGTGTCAGACCTTGTGAATAAAGCTTAAAGAACTTCATGTACCCATGTACATAAATCTTATGCTTTGCAAACAGAAAGGCTTTAAAAGAAGCTTATCAATATTTAGGATCTTTCGCGACTCATTTCTCTCAGTAAAGACAAGGAAAATCAGTGCAGCCCATTTCTCTTTTCTTATCCTATTCTTATCAGTGAGGTTTGCAGTGGTGCAGTGTCTGCTTTTCAGGTACGGCAGCAGAACAACTACCAGTTCTGAAAAACATTTCTGCAGCACTGAAAATTAAAACTAAAAATCACACAAATGTTTGCCTTTACAAAATATCAACCCGAATTTGAATGAATGCTGACCTCCCAGGAAGAGATCAATGTCCATCTATCAGACTAATATTACGTATTAATAAATTATTAAATATTACTCTTAAAAATGTGTTCCAAAGCACTGGTAGCATGGCAGCTATTTTGTGATGTTAGAGCAACCCTCACTCAGTATTCCCAATGAACCCAGTGCTCACTAAGCACCCCTCCCCTATCGAGTAAGCAGCTGCCAAGGCAAAGTTTCAGAGAAACTGGGCAGCCAGGTGCCACCACGGGTCTACCTGTCCTTAAAGTCTTCAGCACAGGCTTGAATGTTCTCGGTGTGCAGCATGAGACGGGCGTTTTCCAGGACTGCTTCACCCACCTGCAAGGGAGAGACAACAGAGCTCAAGCAATTAGGACTCGGCACCGGCGCTGCCTGCACGGTCCATCTATCTTCAGCAGATGAATAGCTCTGATTCTGAAAATAATCTTTTAGCCTAAGGCCGTTCACGTGACTCATTCCAGGTAATTTAATCACTGAATTTTGTACATATCAATTCACAAATTGTCTGCAAATAGGCTGCAATTTTTCATCACACTGTTCACTGCTCCCAAGCATTCATCTTCTTGTGGAAACACATTTATCCCGATTGTCAGCTGGTCACAAGGGGTAAAATTCATTACTGCACACAAGGTACGTTCAGCATTTAAGGCCCACTTAGAGTTTCTAGGTACGGTTTAAGCAACACTTATGCAGTTCCTATTCTACTTCCCATATCAGCAGTGCTCCTCAGGGCCATCCTCCTCCATGAGCCAAGGGATATTTGGTGCCTCGGGTGAGTGGTCCTCAGCTCCCAGAGCGCTGTTTTTGTTCTCTGATGGGATCGCGTAAGCTCTTGCGATAGATATGAGACCTGGGAAGCAGGCATTCTTCAAAGATTATTACACCGAATGGGAAAGGCTTTTGGAGAGATTGTGCAAATAAGACTGTGATATCATCGCTACACTTCTTTGGTGTATCTGTAATCCCCAGGAGGCACTTGAGGGGGAATCAAACCTGAAAGGCTTGTGGCACAGCAGCCTGTTGGGATTATATAAAATGATTAAAAAGGTAAAAAAAAAAAAAAAAAAAAAAAAAAAAAGACACGGCCTGCCCAGGAGGCAGATGTGCACTGCGCTGTGGAGGTGACCAAAGAAATGCCCAATTTGGTACTGGAGTTAGAGCAAATACCTGGCTGGGGGCTCCCTGGGCCCGGCCACCCCGAAGTCCCTGCTGGAGCTGAACCCAACCTGAAGGTGGAGGTGCTGAGGTGGTGCCTGGGGCTGAGCTCTCAGGGCTGGGCATACGCTTGGCTTGCAAACTGGAGCTGGAGCCCAGCTGGAAATGCTCCCCATACAAATTCGGCACACCAGGAGGTACCTCAAGTCCTTATCTACAAGAGAGGTGTCCACCTGACAAGTGGCCTCCAGTACCCGGGGAGATCTGTGGTGGAAACCAAACCACCACATGAATAGGAGCAGCTTTCTACGTGGGCCAGGAGGGTTCTCGATGTAGAAATCGTTGGATAATTAAGTCTGCTACCAAATGGGATTGCAAATCCCCCGAAGCACGGCGCTCTCCCGAGGTGAAACAGGCCGTGCGGCGTGGAGGCATCAAGGCTGCGTCCTGACAAGTCATCTCCAGCACCACAGCGGGGATCGTTGCCTGAGTGTGGGCCGCCCACCTGCTCTTTGGCCTGCTGCTCGGGGCAGGGGTGGAGGGGGAAACACAAGGCTGAAGTGTTTGTGTGTGGAAATTAACATCGATCCTCACGAAAAATGGCTCGCTGCCCTAAATGTCTTACAAACGCATGGACTAGGAGAGAGCGGGAGGAAAAACATATTCCCCGCATCGAGAAGTTCATAAAGGATCATGAATTTAATAGCACTCCACATTGCTTAAATCTGAGGAGGAACTAGAGGAAAAGAAATGATTTGCTTATTTTATACCTGCTGTTAGAAACAACAGGAAAAGGCAGCCGGGGCTGGTGGCCCATGGTTGGAGGCCTGCTCTACCAGCTCCCGCTTAGCCTGGCTGCCAGGGAAAACAGCTCACCCCATGGCATGGACTGCCCAAATTGCCCTCTGTGTGCCCTCTTGCACACAGAGCAGCACTCAGCACTTTGTTTCCCCTTTGCAGGCTCTGACTTTCTCCTGAAAGATGGAGAAATGACCTCAAGTTATCGCATGGCAGCAGCAGGGGGGTAGGGGCAGTGCTTTGACCCTTACACTGAATCTTTTTTTTCCCTTCAATTTTAGAAAATCTAATCTGGGATTTTTTTTTCCTTAGTTTCTACAGAAATTATTGTATTTTGTCTTCCTGCGGCCACTCATACGAGTATGGATCTTCACAAAAGCTTTTTATTTTTTCCCTGGCTCAACTCAGGGAAAACGCTGCCTCGCAATTTGCCCTGACCTGCCAAAACAGGTCCATTTGCCTCCAGCAGTGAGCCCACACAGTTGCAATACCTGGTCAAACGGCTCAGGAAAATGAAAGCCTTTGAGGAAATTGGGAACATCGCCTGAGCAAAAATAGCATTAAATTCTGTGAGCTACACAGTGCAATTCGGAGAGGTGGTGATCGCTGGGTTGAGAAGTTGAGCTCGGTGCAAAATGGCTTTTGCTCTGCAATGGAAGCAGGAGCAGGGAAGAGCGAGTTGTTTTCCTCTGACTGTTTCTGCCTTTATGTGGAGGCAAACTGCTTCTTAAAAGTGCTTTTTAGTAGTAAGCTTGTGGTTTTATTGAAGCATTTGGGGTAACTCGTCCTGACCCTCTCCAGCAGGCCACAAGCAGCCCTCCTGATGAACCTGCAGCCGGTGCCAGATGTTCCTTGGCCAAGTCTGGGGCTTTCCAAGACTGGACACAGACCTGAATTGGGCCACAGAAGTAACAAAGGTATAAAAAGACTAATATCTAGAAGGCTTCAGAAGATGGCAGGCACGGCTGAAATTAGCAGAAATCAGCTGTGTGCAATTTAAATACAGCAATGAGCCTGGAGGATTATTACACCATCGTCTCTATCTAGAAATCAGGCTTCCTGAGAAATTCTCTCTGATTTACACAAGCTGCGAAAGCCCTGTTGCAGGCTTAAAAGGAAGAGATGTGAGACTCCCATCTAGCGGCTCTTTTGTTTGATTTAATTCTCCTCATAATCAACAGCTGGATCCACAGGCACAGCGCTAGTGAGGCCGATTTGTGGCCACTTTGCTGACACATGTAGTAAAACACACGACACAGCAGTTCAGGGAACAGCCTTCTGTGTGCTCAGGGGATGTGCGAGGGCTTGAAAAGCTGCGGGCAGCCTCACCGGGCAGTGCCTGCTGTCTGCAAGCTCCGTGCTGCCTCGTGGTACTGCGGGGAGGCTTCACTCACTGGTGCTCACGGGGCGTTTTGAACTGCCAAGACAGCAAGCATTACCAAATTGCTAATCCTGTTCCTAAAAATAGCTCCTTTAAGCCACGTCTTGCCTTTCTACACTCGGATCTGTGATGTGCACACCTTCAGAACATGGTGTGGTTTATTTATTATTGTTTTTTTCCAGTTCAAATTAACCCTGAATATTTGTTATATAAAACAACTAGAAAGCCTCAACACTTTTCTTCGACTTCATTGTGCCTTCATGGACATGAAAACACAACTTTAGCTTTTAGCAAAAAAATCTTATTTTCAAAGAAACTTCAGGCACTGGCCCATTTACTGGGTTAGGTCTGGCAACAAGGAAAACCAGGTGCTTCAAGGGGGTTTGCAGACTCCATCCTTGCTAAATTGGCATGTGATATAGACACTTATGGGGTGAACTTAGCCCTGGTTTACCAAAACTTTTGATTTTTAGCAGACACCTGACCAAACTTGGAACTGCACGACTTTCTATGCCTTTCAAATTATTAGCTGTGCTTTACTGATAGCTTTGTGTAGTTTTGCTGTTTGTACAAATGCCTGGTCCCTTTCTGGATGCTTCCGAGTTCGTGGCCTCAGGTGCGTCCTGTGATAACGAGTCTCATGGCTTAATTATTCATGCAATGGAAAATCATTTGGGCTTTTCATTTCACAAATGAAGCCTTCATGGGAAAAGAACAGAGGCTCCTGGTCTGGTCTTTCCTTCCACATGCTGGAATAAATGGTTTCTATCAGACCATTGTCTCCAACACATCTTTACAGCTAAACATGAGGATAACAAGAGTGGCATTTGTTGCTTCACCTTGGGAGAAGCAGTACCTGGATGGAGGCTGGGAAGATTGATGTGTCCTCTGCTGATTCCTGCTGCCTTCAGGAAACTGGGATTTGATTTATACATCTAATATTTTATAAGCAGTTGGGATTGCATCAGAAAGATGCCTGGCTCTCCAAGAAATATTACAGACAGTAGAAGTGCGCTGTGTTGCGTTGCAGCACATTGCACGAGATGCTGGCCTGGTGTCAGGGCAGGGGAGCCTCCTGCACGGGGGCTCTGCTGATCCCACTGCAAATGCGTTACCCTAATGAGGTGATGGCTCGGGCTGTCAGCCCCGGATATTCGCCACACCTGGTACTGACACCGAGTAAACGCCAACAGGAGGGCCAGGAGCAAATTAAAGCATCCCTGTGAACTGTAGTGATCTTTCATGTTTTCCCAGCTATGCATGGGAGTCACAGGAGTGATGAAACTGGTCCAAAACATTTATTCCTTCCTCTGCTGTGTCTGTGATAAGTCTCTCTGTCTCTGCGTCTCCCACACATCCATAGCTGAATGGCCATGGAGGCTGAGCTAAGTCCTCTGCTCTGCTCTGCTCTGCTCTCCCCTCTTTTCCCAGGTGCTGCATTGCTCCCCAGGAAGGATTATCATTGCAAACAGCCTTTTTTTTTTATTATTTTTATTTTTTTTTTTGTGGAAGAGGCACGTTTGATGAGACATGTAAATCTCTTTTGCGTTTCCCATAAGAAGACTGGTGTGAAAACTGGAGGAAAGGAGTGTGACCAGGACAAAAAGAGATTCATTTATATTTCTGTCACATGAGTTGCTCTCAGCAAGGATTTCTCATTTCACCTTCTTCCTGCGAAAAATCCTCCTCCTTCGTGCCTGTCCTAGTTTGTGTCCATACACCTGCTCTGCTAAAAGCCAGCTGCCCGCACTGACGGCCAGTGCTGCAGCCTGGATGGGGGCTTCCCCTCTCAGCTCTCTGCCAGCGACCCCTCTCCATAAGAGCTCTGATGGGGGGCTTTCCCCCAGGACCCTCCGCTCGTGCTCTCCGATCCACCCGCTGCCACTTGCGGTGTTGTGGCCAGATCCAGGCTCTGCTGTGGCTGCAGCAGCTGCAGGATCTGTCCCCCAGAGGGCTCCCGCTTCCCTGCGTGGGTCCGTGCAGAACGAGATGCACGGCAGCTCCAGCTCTCTCAAGCACTTATTTAGGGAGGTTTCTTCACCTGTGGCTTTGCATAGAAACATTTTTATTTATTTATTTATTTTATTTTTCAGGGGCTGTTGTGCTAAACCCGTGGGCTGCTTTTTCTTTCTTTCTCTACTATCTTTTAGTGTCTCGGTGTAAAGATTTCTCTTCCTAACTATCTGCAAAAGCCAATGCTGGAAACAGGGATGAAGTCATGAGACCTGGTGGTTGAGTTTGGTGCTCCCAGGATTTGATCAGACCTCAGCATGGGCTGCTTGGAAGCGAGGGTGTTTCTTGCAGGACAGCAGCACGCAAAGCTTTCCTGCCTTCAGCTTCTTCATCCTCCCAGCAAAAGGCACCGGGGGGATGCGCTCCTTCTGGGCTTGTTGCTTGTCCACAATGATGATGCAGACACATTTGGCACCCCCACAGTAAATGCTTTCCTTTAGAGCCCCCCCAGGGATGCAGCCTGCACTGCACGGAGAGTGGGGAGAGAGGGGCGGTGGGGCGGCCACAACTGGAAGGGAAGGAGGCTCTCATTTGTAGCCACGTAATTAGTATTTTTAAATAAATAGAGCTTTTGAAAATGTGATTAAGCAAACGAGGGAATAATGTAAAAATCTGAATTGCTAATTAAAAAAAAAAAAACACACCATGCTTGTAATGATACCATGTTGATGGATAAACTAATTCAGTCCTAGCAGTTTTCCTTTAATAATTTTGATGTTCGGCGTAATAACCTCAGCTAAGGAAAAAAAAAATTAAGAAAATCACCCATTTTAATCAGAGCAGACTACGGCGCCTTGGGGTGCATTTCAATCGCCCCCATGCACAGGATGCCTCAGGCAGTTCTCCTCCTTAATAGGCATTTTCCACGCCACACTGTGAAATGATAACGCTAATTATCATGAAGATAGATCTACAACCCTCCGGCTGGGGCGCCGCGTGCTGCCATCAGCCCGGCTCCTCGCCAGCACCCACCCTCGCCGCTCAGGGCCCGCCGTGCCCCCGCCGCCGCCCGCGCTCACCTGGTGGTAGATGGCCTCCCAGCTCTCCCGCAGCGCTCCCCAGCTGCCCACGCTGGAGGATTTCTTGTCCAGGTAGACTCGGATGTGCTCCTCCAGCTCCTGGTTGACCTGCTCGAGGGCTCGCACCTTCTCGATGTACTCCACCAGGCAGCCGTTCAGGCTCTCGTAGGAGAGCGCCCTGCCCTTCTCCAGCCCCGCGGCCAGGGGCACGGCGGAGCAGGAGCTGCGCAAGCCCTGGAGGAAGACGCTGCTGATGCCCAGGGCTCGGCGGGACACGCGGGTGCCCAAGCTGCTCACTCCTCCGGTGGGCACGGAGCCCACGTAGACGCCGGGAGGCCTCGACAGGCCCCCCACGCTCACGCGGCGCCCGGGCCCCGCCGCGCTCTCCGTCGCGGAGGCCGGGGGCTGCTGCCCCAAGAAGGACGACCGGCGCCTCGGCAAGGGCATGCTGCCGCTGCGGCCCGCTCAGCCCCGCCGCCGGCCCCGCACTGGCGGGAGGGATGTGCCGAGCCCAGCAGGTTGGGGCTCGGAAGGGGCTTTGGGCTTTGTGCGACGGCTTTCTGGAAGGCGGGCTTTGTGCCGCGCTCGCCGCATTGTCCGGCCGGCCGCTGGCTCAGCAATCCATTTCAGGGGAAATCTCCCTGCTGCTGCTGCTGCAAATGCGGCAGATGAACAGCACAATGGTGTTTACGGGCACCGCGGGGCAGGAATTCATGACAACGTGCGTGGGAGAATGCCAGCCGTGTTGTCTGCCTGCCTGCCCCAGCCAGCCAGCCGCGCGGCGCACGCTAGCTGCTCGCACCCGTGCTCACAGAGCCTCCCGCACCAATGTTGCTTTGGTTGGTTTCTGGATATTCTGGATTGAGATTTCCAAGCAAACTGTGCTGGCTAAGTGAGAGGAATCCTCCAGCGCGTTTGTGTATTTCAGCCTATTTGCTCCGTGTGAAATGCAAAACAAATCTGCCTGGCAAAAGCAATACAGTGTGCCGAAAACAAATGCAAAAATGCCGCTGTTTTTGCAAAGAATGGGGTTTGGTTCTCTACCACCCTGCCAAAAACATGCAGGAGCTGAAGATGAAGGCCCTCACATGATTGCTTTCACTCTTGGCAAGATGCTCAGGAAGCTTTTACTGTCATCCACCAGCAGTTTCCAGGAGGCCGTTCAGTATTTGATCACGAGGACCACAGACAGCACACCGGGTAGCATCTAGCCCACGTACTCCCAAAGTGCCCATCTGTGGCCGCATATAGCCCCGCCTGACTGCCTCCCCCAGCCTCCTCCGAGGGAAGCGGTGAATTACTCTCTGAAAATCCAATATCTAGATGAGCCACTACCATGCTTCAATTTTCTCATTTTGGGAAGCCTGTGGCCCACGTTCACATCTGCGCATCAGCACAGAAGAGCCATGTGTGGGACGGGGAGAAAGGAGGGGAGAAGATGCTAACGTGGCTCCCCCATCCCAGGGGAGCTGTGTCTCGGTGCGATTCCAGCTCCATTTAGCAAAGTTGGCAGCTTGCTCCGGGTAACCACAGCCACCAGGACGCTGCTGGCAGGCGGGAGCAGCTGGAGCAGATGTGCCACTGCTACAATTCCCTCCTCTGCTGCCAGATGTGCCTCACCTCGACGCTGTGCTAACCCCGTCTTGCCCAAGCCGCCGCTAACCTGAGTTGGTGGTGGTGCAAAGCAGCCAGCCGGAGCGCTCCCCGCTGTCTCATAGCCCTGATGAAGTCAGGAGTGACGGTAGAAAACAATCTGCAATGACTGATGGCCAGAGGAGGGAAGCGCAAGGCTGAGACCTCCAAGGACAGAGGCCATTTCACTTGCTGAACAATACGAGAGAGGCAATCTGAGGAGGCAAGCTGAAAATTGGTCCCGCGGTAACAGTTCTGGGTTACTCAGAGAGGGAACATCGATTTAGCAGTCACTCCGTGTTCCGTGCTGCTCCCTGCTTGTAACAGCCTGTTTTTAAGCCATCATTTAAACTTCATTCACCCCTCCTATTTCCGCACTGCTATTACAGCATGCAATCTGGAGCTTAACTGGGTAGGGCCGAAATGCCATTTTGCTCTGAAACACCGTGTTTGCATTCCTGAGGGAGGAAGGAAAACCTCAGAGAGGAGAGGGGGTAAGGAATCGTGATTCAGTGGTGCTGGCAGCATCGAAGATAAATAAAACATCAGGGAAATGGACATGTGGTCAAAGCCACCACATTCCTCTGGGGGGAGTTCCCAGTTGCCAGATGTCAAGACTTCTGATGAATTTAAGGGAGATTTCTGTTCCTGTGAAGGGGACACTGCACGTGCCTTCTTCATCCCAAAGTTATTGCAGGATGCCGTACCAAAGACGTGTGGCCTTCACCAAAACCAGCCTTACCTGATATTCTTCCAGACCAAGCAGACTTATCAACAGATTGTAAATGACAGGAAAAGAATAGTCCATTTGGCAGGCGTTTTGCTTAGAAATACCTTTATTTTATAAAGCCACAGTTTGTTCTGTAAAGTTTTACCACACTTATAAAAAAGGGGTTGACAATTTGAGGGGAAAAAAAAAAAAACAAAAAAAAAAGAAAAGCTGAAAACATTTCTTGTAATTCAGGGTTACACAAAGGTTATATTTATAATATATATATTTATTTATAATTTGGAGACAGTAGAGATGAAACTGCAAGACGAGGGCAGCTGTGGGGTCATATTTCAGAGACTTGCTCATGTCCTACAAATAGCGTCTCCTGACAGAAGGGGTTCACCAGGACCATCCCACTGTCGCGGTAGTCGCCGTTGGCCGGGGAGCGCGGCTCGGAGAGGTGGTCCTAGGAGAAAGGCAGAGGAGCAGTGTGAGTGCTTCACATCCCCTCAGTCCACTGCTGTGCGTGAAGGCACGTGAGAAAAGGACTGCTTTTGTCACTGGGGCATTTGGTCCCATCCCTCAGAAACTGCCTGAACTTTAGGGGGGCCCAGCTGCTGGGACCAAACTTCAGCAAACTGGTTTGGTCCTTTTGCAGGCAGCAGGAGCTGTGAGTGAAGACAACTGCTCGCAGCTCTGATAATCCTCTTGTCTCTGATAATCCTCAGTTCCACTGATAATCAGGATGACATGTATTTTTTTTTCTCAGTTTCGGGACCCAGAAATCAGACACATCAAACCTTAGGTCCCTTAGCAGAATTTGAGCTTTAACATTTCTTTTTTTCACTTTCATGACATATTGCAACAGTTTCCTGTCTGTCAGCTGGGCTTGACTCATGAAAGATGCATTTTCAGCTTCTTTTTAAGGTCAAAAAACCAAATACATGGTTCCAAGCTACCTGAGCACGCCCCAGTTCAGTAACATTCAGATCAGTTTTAAAGGACTGACACGGCAGCTTTTAGAGACAATGTGAACAGTGCTGTCATGTGAAAGCAGTTTCATGCTAAGTCTAGACCAGGATTCTGCTTTTAGCTTGAGCAACACAATTGCCAGGAAAGTGGAGTTAATGAAGCAATTGTGAGTGCTCATCTAGGCACATCTCAGGGATTCTGAACACTTTTTTTTTTTTTTTTTTTTTAATTTAATGAGTTAGTCAGTCAGCTGATCTCTTGAAAATCACTTTAACATAAGCCCAAATTCTCCACTGGCTCTAGGTTTTAAAAACTTTTGAAGTAAGTTATATTATTCCTCTCCACCTCTGAGGGCAGCTCTATTTCTATCAGCAGGATAACCTGCCCATGTATGAATAATACCACCAAACCTGTCAGAGCTCTTCAGTAAGGGCTGATGGCACACGCCAGCACTGCACGCTCCCATATGCTGATGTTTTTCATTGCTTACGTACTGGGAGCCCTCACCCCCTGACCTGCTATATGAGAAACTATAGGCTTACTTATTATTACCTAATAATTATTATTTATTTCATAATACACTTGTTGGAGGGTGGAAGAGGCTTTTCAAAAAAATGTTTCCCTGAGTATGTGTAGGAATTTTAAGGCTTTGTTAATATCACTTCCTCCCCCCTTCTTCCAGCACGGCTTCAGTGACAGTTTTCAGGCACTAATTACGCAAGTGAGGTACCTCTGATGTCTCCAGGGACTGGATCTCTCTCGGTAACTCTACAGCATGCCTGTTGAAGTAGTCCATGGTAATAGCATTATTCCAATAGCTCAGATTGTTTTCTGGGTTAGATGTCTTTTTCTTCCTCCTCATGCAGCAGACTGTCAGCAGAACTGCTGTCAATAGAAACACGCCATAAAAATGGTTATTTCCATTCAATAAGGACTCCTCAGTAACGGGGATTTGGTATTTAAGATACTTAAGGGGAGAGCTGGTGACCTTCATTCACGCAATTCACCCTCGGTTAGATCCAGCTCCCATCTAACAGAAACCACACAATTAAATCAGGACCTGCCCCAAGCAGACGAGACAACAGGCTGTGGCATCTATCGACAAGACAAATGCAGCATAAGCTGTTCCTACACCTGCCTGGGCATTGGTGATGTCTGAGCCTGGCCTCTTTTCTTCTCCGTGGAGCACATTTAAGTTTCTTCCAGTTGAAATATCCGAGCTTAAGGTAGAGTGATCAAGCAAAACTAAGTGACCAGAATGAAACTTGTTGCTCTAACTGTCCGTCCGGCCTTCAGGTTTTATGGAGAGGAGTAACACGTAAGATCCATGTGCTTATTTTCTATCTGTGGAATTAATTGAACGTTTGTGCTTCTAATCTAATTTATACAGACAGACAGGTAGCTGGGTACGTACTTACTTTGATTTGTACCTGTGAAATAGGGAATGCCCTGCTGTAAATTCACTCCATAATTTCTAAACCTCTCATGACAGAAAGGAAGTGAGAAAATATTCATGAAGCAGGAAAATATATTATTTTCTCAGCTAAGCTAAAATTATTGATTAGAATTATGGCCTAGAAGAAAGAAAGACTGCAGAGGTCAAAGCCACTTTGTGTGTCTTGACAAACACTGCAGCTGCCCAGATGCCACGGATCTAATTTCTTAACCCATCTACTCACATAAAATGGCAATACAAAAGTGCAAGGCTAGAGCTCTAGTTAAAAGAAAAAGCTCCTAAGAGAAGATGGTAATGGGTTTGAGTTAGGTGGGTTATACCTCCTTCACAGGGAAAGGTGAGCTGATGCTATAAATCGTCTCATGAAACTAATGGAAAAACCTCCTGCACATTAAAAAAAACAAGCCAGCCAGTATCAAACTTCCTATTATCCAGTCTTGGACTCACCTTGCTTCAGTCTTTCCGTCAGCAATAACCCGACTGCCAGGGCTGGAATTGCTGGCGGCCCGGGAGCACAGCTGGACATACATTTCGTCCTCCCACTGCTGCTGAGCATGGGGAGAGCCAGTGAACCTTGGAGCTCGCCGGTGCTCCAGCAAGAAGAGCTCCCTGAGGCACACGGCATTTCGGAAGCTGCCTGAGGAGACAAGGGCCCCGGGAAAGCCAACTCTACCTCAGTGCAAATATTTGGAAAGCCCGAGGTTTTACAGCTTATAAAATGTGGCTGCTGCCAGGGAAGTACCGGATTTGGGTTTTAGGAGCTGCAAAGCCTGACACTAAGCTGAGGGAGATCTCTGCTTCTTCCAGCAGGAGATGTCCTTGCTGCGTGGAGACGTGTTGGCCATGTAACAGTGACGTTCCCTCCCTTAATTAGGCTCTCGGCCTCCAACCTTAGCACACAAATGAGCAAACGGATGAAAGACTGTGGAAAATGAGTTCCTGAGCTTCTTCAAATCTAACACATTTTAGCAGAAGGCTGCCTGCCTAAGCTGCCTCGATTCAAAGCAGAGACCTGATTTAAGAGGGATAGAGAGGACAGAAGGGCTGGAAAGGGGGCATTCCTCTCCATTTCATACTAACCAACCTTCTTGGGGCCTATTTTAGTGAAATTAATGTAGCTAACAATAGGACCTCTTGCTCCCAGAACAATACTAGGAGTGGGGTACAGCTTTACTTGCAATCTTGGTATCTGTTCACTCCCATGGTTAGTTCCGTGTCTGTCACAGGAAACCTCTTTCCACAAGAAGTGCCCACGAGAAGGGCACTTTGGCAATGCCCCTGGGTCAGCTTAAAGCTCCCTGTGCTAGAGATGTTCGGAAACATCCGGAATTTTGTACCGAAGCATTTTGAATACGCATCCATTGACCTGCTGCTGCTCTGGAGAGAGAAATGTCAGCGTGCACATTCAGAGGCCGAGAGCTCTTGGCGTGCTCCAGCCCTGACACCGGCTTCTTTCGGGCCCTCAGGCAAATCACATGAGCATTGTCTGATCCCTCACCTCCGACACGGGGCACAATACCTACCGCAAACAGGAGACACGGGACTCTCACATTTGTAGTTCTCCAGGCTGGTGGAAGCACGGCGGTCATCTGCTCCCAGCTGCACACACAGAGCTACACCTGGCACCTTTGGTCCCCTGCCCACGAGCTCTGTGTCAGCGGGTGACACAGGAAAACATCCAGTGTGGTGCAAGGACTCGGAGTGACTGGATTTCCGCTGTATTCCCAGGAAGTTTGTTCAATGTTTAATACCCATCACGGGGACGTGCTTACATCTCGCTTGTGTGCTGAAAACCTCCAGCTTCAGCTCCTCTTCCTCCATTTCCTTTTCCCTTTTTTTATTAAAAGCCTCCACTACACCATCAGAAATTAAATGTGGGATTCAACCTTTTCTTGGACCACATACTTACACAAGTGGAGTTACGCTGAACTTCTCAGCTCTAGAATCATTCACATGGCTCCTTCCCAACCTTTTTTTTTTTTTTTTAAACATAAACCACCAGGATTATACACCATATTCAATACTGGCCTCATAAAGGCAGTGTGATGAGATCACACCAACTCCCTCCAGTTCTCTGATAGTCTTCTGCCTGTTCTTTCATTTCACCTAAATATATTGCCATTCTTACATCGCTATAAGCTCCGCTCACTCTCCAGCTCCCACATAAAACACAATTGAATGCTGGAAGTTAAAAGGCAGGAAATATTCAGGCTGCAGGATGTTAATTTATTTCTCCCTGTGCCTGTAGATCATAAAATGAACACAGCTCCTAGACAACCCTTGCCTTAAAGGCTAAAATAACGGTTTATCCATATTTCTTTCCTTTTTCCTCATTTGCTGAGGCTGTGTATCTTATTTGCCCATCATTAAACACCACTGTAAGAGTGGGCCTGTCGCTTGGGCTGCCCGTAGCAGCACAGCCTCAGCTGCCTTGCAGGTACCATGAGGGGGTTTGTTACTGACCACAGCTGCTTCCACCTGCAGGCAGGAGGCTTGTCTCGAGCTCTGTCCGAGCTCACCCCTGGGGATGAGACTCAGGGCCTGTGATCTGCAGCCCAGGAGGCAAACATCTGCAGGTTTTGCGACCGAGGAAGCGGGTGAGATGATTTTGGATAGTGTCCCAGCACGTGAAATGCGAGCTGAGCGGGGTCAGGTCCGAGGCAGTTCTTCATCCATTCTTTGAGTTCTGCTGACGTTTCCCTCCGAGGCTCAGCCTCCCCCTGGTGTTTTCTCATGTCAGCAGAACTGCCTGAACGAATTCACTTCTGCACTTCTGATTTTCAAGTTTCTGTTCTTCAACGTTTTGTCGTGTCGGTCTCTGAGTTTTACAATGAGTTCATTCTGTGTCTTGTTCTGCGTTGCAGCCAGGTGTGCGAGACACGTGTGTGTGCACACACCGAAAAATGTTCAAGGCTGCCTGAAGGATGCAGCAAAAACAACTGGAGCTGTGACATGCAGAAAATACTGATATTGGTGTTATATACTACTTTGCTTTTCTGGGAACGTAATGACAAAGAACCCTTCATTTTTGCGGCCCTCGAGTGGAGTAAGCAACATTATCCCCATTATTCACACCACGAAACTGTGGTACCAAAAGGTGAGATGATTTCCCCAGATTCACACAGCAGACGTGGCTCGTGCAGTACTGTTCAAAGCACTACTTTTCCGGCTAGATTGTGAAGGCTTCTCAGGGGGACTCAGAAACTTATACATCTTTACAAAATAAGTACTACGAGGGCTGGGCAGCCAAATCCCATCTCTCCTTTCAGCAGGTGAGCTCCTGAGGTGCAGATCTCCAGGCAAAGCTCCAGCCACCGAGCCATGCCATCAGCACGGCTGGCAGGGGCACAAATGCATGGTGGGGTGGTGCGTGTTCCTTTCCGAGGATTTTGGGCAGCAGGAACTGAGCTGTGCTCAGAAGCAACCTTGCAAGGAAGGTTTTACCAGCCTTGTTGGCTCAGGGCTTGCTGTCCCCCCTCCAGGGCTCTGATGGCTTCCTTCGGTGTGCCAGCAGCTCCAGGACAGCCTCCAGGAGGGTCCTGCCCCCTCAGGGCAGCAACAACCTCCCCGATAAGAGTCCTCGGTGATTTTCTCTGTGGCTTGCTCCCTCCTAATGCAGCTCAGGAGTGCCCTGGTTACCCCCACCCTGCAGCATCCCAAGGCAGCAGAGGGCAGCGTTTCCTCAGCCCACAGCCGTGAGAACCCGACAAAAACATTTCCATCCCCTGAAGGCGAAACGAAATCCAAAGGGCCGTGCTCTCCATCCACCTCCTGGCATCGCTGACCACACAGCAGAAGCGATGAGCGATTTTTGGCCTTCTGCCTGCAGCTGCGAGTGCCTTCGCCCTGGAGGTGGCGGCAGTCCCCTTCGCCACCACACACCCCGGCCTTTGGGACACGCTCACGGCTGCGGTGTGCAGCTCATGGGGGGCCTGAAGGCATGGCTTAAATGGCTGGGTCATGCAAACACTCAGCTGCGGTGTCAGGGCTGGTATAGGTGACAACAATTCCCTGTTTGTAAATGTGGCTAACAAACACAAGAAACAGGGTAGGCACAGTCATAGGAACACGTGCTGCTATGGCACATGGGATAAGAGAAGTGTAAACACCCACCGTAGAGCGAGCAGTGGGTTAAAAGTTCTGCCAGCAGACTCTTTACATTATTATTAATAATAGTGATACCTGCCATTAGTTATTAGCTCATACATGGCACACTGCAAGCAGGGACATACGCCAGTGTACACTCTGGTTATGGTTACTGTGCCCATGTTGTGTGTATTATGTTTTGCATTTTGTATTTGGATGTGTTCTACCCAGATCAGCTTTCTCTCTCAATACTGGCTTCAAACATAATGCTGGGAAGAATGTATTTGGTCCTGCATTTCTGGTGATGGATACACAAGGCGCTGTTCATCAGATCAGCAAATACTGCTTCTTCTTATTGCTTCTTATTATCCTGCTGTGCTCACTACATCCCGGATTCTCCTCTCCATCTCTCACAGAAGTACACCAGCACACTTGTACTTTGGGAAAGGACAAGCACTTTGTTTTGATTGCCAGTCTTTTAGATTTCAGCGTTGTTTTCGCTAGTGGTTTTAACCATGTTGGCAGTGGCAGGCCTGATGGTCCCAGGGGCACGAGCCTAACAGCTATGCTGAGCCAGCTCAATAATTTTCAGCTGCCGAGAGGCTTGGTCCTGCTCCCCTCCCAGGTGTGAATCCCTGCAGCTTCATCCTTTCCGTGTCTCGTGCTTACCTGACCCTGTGGGGAGCTGATTCAGCCCACTGTGTGCACAAAGGGAGCATTTTTGACCACTTCAGCGATCTGGAAGTGGCTCAGAGAGGTGCCAGGCGAGGACCAGGCACACAGAGGCAGGATCGCACAGGTGAGCCTCGGGGAGGGCAGGGGAGAGCAGTACGGCCCCTTTGGGCAGCCCTGTGTAAGACTGGCTCAGTCAACACATCCAACCTTGTTTTCAGCACAGCTCATGGCTGTAAATCACAGGATTAACGCTCAGTGTTGCTGGCTGCTACCCGTTCACTTTTCCACAGGCAGCAAAGGCTGTGAAATGTTTATGTTTTTGTTTCACTCCCAACAGATCAGCATAATCACATCCCATAACACTGAGTGGCTTCTCCTTGGCTCCGTAGAGCGAAATGGCAGAGAATACACTGCCCTACCTCGCTGACACAGCCTAGCTAAGCAGGGGACACACCACGTTATTCACGTTATTCAATCATGTTTTTATGCAACTGCGTCAGATGATGAGACCCTAAGCCAGCTCTGGAACCCCAGCTGGTGCTGGTCCCACAGGCGGCTGTCTCCTGGGGTCTGGGAGCCAAGATTGCAAACTCTTCCTGCTCCCTAGGCAGCTGCCAGGCCATGCTCAGAATTGAAACGGAGAGAAATAGCAAATTGGTTATCAGAATGACGTGACTTTAAAATCTGATGGTTACCACCTTCAATGAAATATTTTATTGCACTGGTTAAATTTTTGTTCCCTAAGGTCTGAGTCATTATAATTACCATTAATCTTTTGGGTTAGCAGTGGGCTTTTAAAATCCAATTCCAGGGCAAAATACAGCAGTCACCAGCTTAAAGACTTGCACAATTTTTGGTCACAGCTTAAACATTTTGAAGTAAAGCTGCTTTGCCTTTTCGAGTTGCTCAGCCTTTGCCACGTACCCTCAAATGGAGAGCCCCAAAAGATGAAGTGATTTCTAATAGCAACAGAGAAAGTATAATTTGAGCGTAAACATGATAGCCCCGCACCTGGAGCTGCTCCTCCCAAGCGCTTTGTTCAGCAGTACGTGTGTTACCTGTGTAGCGACTGCTTCTCATCTGTCTCGAGCTGCCCTGGCACCGTCAGCTCTCCACCTAGACCCTGAATCATGGGCCGACCCTTGAATTTTAAGGAATGCGAGAAAGAAAGGAAAATAAAGCAGCAGTCAACTTACAACATGAGGATATAGGTACGCTGATAGCCAGAATGATCCAGGCAATGTCCATCTTGCTGAGGCAGATGGTCGCTCTGTGCTGGGGCTTGTCCCCCTCGGTGACGTGGGAGATATTTCCTTGCACCCCGGGTTTCCAGGTCCCGGCAGGAACCAGTCTGTTGAGGAAATTCCCAGTGGCGGTGGAGCCAGCAGTGGACATGGAGCTGGACAACCTGGTGGCAGGCACCGTGGAGAGAGCGCTGCTGCCCAGCAGGGTGGTGTCCGTCACCCGGCCCTGCTGCGGCGGGGCACTGCCCGTGGGGTCCCCCGCTGCCGGGGAGGAGATGTTGACATCAAAGCTGGTCTGAACTGAGTGACCCGCCGCTGCTGCTGCAGTTCCAGGGCCAGCAAACAAGGGGACGTTTGTACTGAGATTCAGGGTTACCCAAGAGTTGTTTTTGCTCAGCATATCCCACACGCCGTAGCGGGTGGGTTTAAAAGGCACCGACACTGCTTCGGGGTCAGCGGACGGTCCGGCAGTTGTGGTGGCAAAATCTGCTTTCTGCACGACTCGCCCGGCCCCCTCCCCTCGCTCTGCCTCCCTAAAGCTTCCCGAGGTGTCGGGGTGGGGAGAAGGGTCTGAGGGTGTAGTTCTGGCCAGCCCCGTGCCACTGGGATCGCTGGGGGTTGCAGTCTGGGGCTGAAAGGGATGGTCTGTGAAAGGGCTCCTCAGGGTGGGGAAGGGAGAGTGCAGGGTGCTCTTTAGGTAAGGCTCCGAGGACTCTGTGAAGTTGCCTTTGAAAATCTGGAAGATTTTCCCCTTGGGGCGAGTCTGTCCCGAGTAGAAGGCGCTCTGGTTGTACAAGTGCTGCGTTTCCTTCTCGCCGCCCTGAGGGCCGCTGCCCGGCTCCTGGCCAGCGGACACGTTGCTCCCCGCCAGGCCCAGGGGACGGGGAATGGCGGGGCTGGGAGCGGGCTGTGCCGTGTGGCGGCCCCGGTGGCCGGGCGTCGATCCCATGGCTGAGACAGCGGCAGCGTCCGTCGGGAGGCCCTGAGAGGAGGACACAGCGGGGGACAGGACCTGAACAGAAAACACCAGCTCTTCGGTCAGTGCCAAGATGAGTAGAACACCTGCGGGAGGGACACAGAGACAGGGTCAGGCAGCGGCAGGGATGGAGGGCTGGGTGCTCGTCTGCGCCGCTCTCCCCGCAGAGGGACAAAGCTTCCCGCTCTATAGGGGCAGAAACAAAAGACGTTTTCATTTTTGTTTTGGCCAGGAGGCCTCCGGATGAATGGCCACATCTTGATGGGGAACCTTAGTCCGGTCGTTCTTCGGGCTGCAAAACCCTAAATTTGGCTGCCTCCAGCCTTGAATGCCATTAAGCAATCTGCTTCTGAGAGAGCAGCTGCTTAGCCCCAGGGAAAATTAGGTCAAGAAGGGATGTTTGATGAGGGACTTCCTAGCTCATGGTGCCTCCTTTACTTAGAGACTTTGGAATATCTAGCCTCTTACTCAGAGCATGAGATGGGGAAAATCCACAAATGGTAAAAATGAACACGAAAATGTAGCTATTGCAGTCATTTAAAAAAGATTTTTAAGGACATAACTCCATGTAACACAACTTCTCTGTACACATACACAACAGTTTGTTTGGGTCCCGTTCAGTGCTGTGGGATTTGATCCCATCAGTTTGCCTCCCTCCTCCCTCTGCAGTGTGCATCGTTTCATGAGGTGCCAGATCCACACCGCTGGGATCATCAACTCTCACATTTATTCGTCATCCAGCTAATGGACGTGGGCAGCTGCAACAGCAAAAGCCTCCCCAGGATGCGGGGCTGGCTTTCTCTGAGTGTTGTTACGCCACTTTCTGCCCCATTTGGGAATACCCATGATGGGCACCAGCAGGAAAGCGGTGGCTGGGATGGGAAAACCTTTCTGATTAGGTGCCCAGCAGGTCCTAAGGCTCTGCTGCATGTTGCCCAGACGCATGTGCCCTGAAGCATGTTTCTGCCAACTCAATACACGTAGCAGGAACTCACCAAAGGAGCAGTACTTACTTGTCTCACCAGGTAAGTGCCATACTTTGATCACCAACCACCACTTCTGACCCAGAACAGAGCTCTGCAACCAACAAAACTCACCTCACCCTGCCCCCAGCTGCCTCTTTGCGGAGCACCCTGAAGATCTGAACCCTGACTTGACAGTGTAGCAAGAGCCACTTAAAAGCAATGTGCTTTCCAGGGCCTGGTGCTAAAATTAGTTCATAGTTTTATTCCTGAAAGAAATATCTGCCAAATATGTGATCATCTGGAATACCGCTTCCTAATTCCTAGCCTGCCACAGACAATGCGCTCCCAGCAGAACACCCAGTCAGAGAGAAAAACCTCTTCTGTCCGCTGAGACGCAGCCAGGAGAGCAGCTCGTGCTGTATTCATGAAGCGTCACTCCTGGAAATGAAAGGCAGGAGTCATCTTCACATTTCTGGCAGCGCTTTTTCCGAGGTCAAGGTCAAAGCAGATATTCTGGTGTCCATATGGCTAATATTTCATGCCAAGGCAAGTTGCTGCTACAGAACAAATTCAAAGAGGAAAAGATGGAGATTTATTTTGGATTTGGTGTGTGTAGAAGATGTTTCACAAAACTTTAGGCCTCCTGCTCTGAGCACACACAATAAGGTGCACTGGCAGATCTTAGGAGATAGGAGATTAGAGGGATCACGCTGTTAGACTGCCCGCTAACATTTTGGGGTGGTCTTTGTGTAGCTACTTTCGTGCCTCACACACACACAAAAGTCTCTATTGGATTAATGTTATTTTCTCCAGGATATTCTTAAGTAATAAGGAAGATGTCAGCTTTTCTGCATACTGTGCCCTGAGGTTAGCAGCCCTGATCTTTGGCTAAAAACCTAATATCCATCTGTTCTACTTGAAATACTGATACACGGGGAGCTTGCTGCTGCAGAGATTTATAATCTCACCGGGGCAGCCTGTAGTGGTAGCAGGTCACTGCACGGCAGGCACGGGAAGCCAGGTACATTTAGCTGGTGCCTTCAGAGAGCTTGTAAAGCACTAATAATTATTCCAAGGAAATACTATGTCATAAGCCGTTTATTTGACAATAAACAATAACACCCCTGACATTTGGCTCTCTCAGGCTGTGACAGTCAGGCTGTGCTTGTCCTCTACCCTCCCTTTAGCAGTCTCTGCAGGACCATCACCGCCCCACAAGCTACAGCTCCTTAGGACTTTTTTTTTTTCCTGGTTTAATGGCCCACAGTAACTCTTTCAGTGCTAATCTGTGTCCACAACTATTTAAAAAAACGTTCAGCTTAGCAGATCGTTGTAAAAATAGCTGGTGCTGTATATTTAGGGAAAACCAGCTGGTAATAATGACTTCTCAGTGGGCTTTGCTGGCCCTTTTAAGTAGAATTAATTGGCTTTATAATTGATCAACAGCCAACTGGAAAGCGAAAGGAAAGTTGGAATCAGTGTTTTCAGATGCTCGGCGTCACCTGTGCAGGGCCACATAAATACGTGCTGGCAGGGTTTGCAGTGACCTGCTTGCCCAGAGCTCCCAATTTTGTATGACATGAGGGTGAGCAGGTTCTTACCAAATGGGGCTTGTGTTACGGACCCCAATAGCCTCACTCTGCCTCAAATGCACCTGCGTGGAAAAAAGGGCCACAGGGGGTATGGCGCTGATTGTCCCCAGTGCCTCAGCTTAGCCACAGGCAGATTAACAGTGAAAGGAAAGCTTTTAGTAGCTGTAAGGTTGTGATGGCCAGGGAGATGATATACCAGCTGATAAGGTGCACAGCAGGTGCTCTTGGCCAGTCCCGAGTCCGTTTCTGCAGCTCTCTGCCAAAGTCCTTCTGTCCTGGCTGCCTGAGGCTCCTCGCACTGACCTCACCTCGGACGTGAGCCCGATGGGGTGAGAATTGGCAGTGCTACAGAGCGGTGGCAGTACACTATGGCAAATAACAATTATTAATTATATTTCCAAAGGTCAGTTCACACCATTAGCTTTTTTTTTTTTTTTTTTTTTTTTAAAAGGGCCATTTCTAAGTTATAGGAGCTCATGCTCAGAAGGGGTCACACTGGTTTGGCTTTTAAATGCTGCGTGTCAAATTCCCACTTTTGGAGTCTAAATTTATGGCTACATTAAAACCATTCAACCCTAATGAGGAGGTTGATTGACCTGATGTCTGAGTGGTGTGCACCGTGTCATCTCCTGTTCTCGCACGCTGCACCAAGAATTGAATGTTAAGTACAACACGGATTAACTCAAGGATGAAGCACAGCAGTGGCAGCAGAGTGTACACAGAGGGGGCTGCTGTGCACTTAGCCACAAAAACCCTTCCTGACTACGTGGTGCAATGGTTCAAATCTCAACAGGACCTCGCTGCAGCACTTCTTCCCATTGTGTGCTCACAGGAGGAGTCCGTGGTTTTGCACGTGAGAAAAATGAAGCAGCTCCTTTGCAGGCTGTTTTTTGTAAAGACTGATGTCCTCAGCAAGCCTCCAGAGAGGTGGGGGTCAGGAATGTTTTTCTTTCCCAGATGAAGAAATCAGAAGGGAGTCTCTACCCAAAGTCCTGCCTTTGAGAACTGTTTGGGACCTTGTCACTCTTGTTTTGAGGTAGGAGGCAAAACTGGGTCCCTCCAAATCAGAAAAACAAAGCAATTCGGGCCCCAGCAGCTCAAATTCTTTGACTGCTGTAGGTCAGGACGTCAAGAGCCCCTGCTAGGAGCCGGTGTCCTGGCTTCCTGCAGGAGTTAACACCACCTGGTGCTGCAGTGGAGTCTTTATGGGTACTCCCTGTGCAGCTTTTCCAGATGATGGCAGACCTCGTGTGCGGCTGTGGAGCCAGCTGACGCGCTCAGCCTCCCCGGAGCACCACCGCTGAACAACACAAACTTATGTAAGTTGTGATCCAAAGCCCATGGAAAGGTTCCCAGTGACTTTAGAGGGCTTTGGACCAAGCCCTAATTGCCAGAGATGCAGTGAAAACTTTTGAGCTGCACATTCACGTTTTCTACAGCAGATGAATTTGCACGAAGGGCTCAATCTGGCGTTTGACCCCTTCTGGCCTCTGCTACCTCGGCCCTCGCGGCAAGACAAACAGAGCCACCCCGAGCGGTACATGGCAAACGTTTCTGCTCTACAAGTCAGGAAGAGCTTTTCGTGCAGAGCCCCGCTGCTGGACTCATTATTTCAGGCTGCCGTGGGCAAAGGAAGCAAAGGGAGCTGCTCTACAAAAGGACCCATTATCCGCAGACCCGGGGCTGGGAGGCACGTGGGCAGCGTGCAGGATGCCGATGGCTCTCCGTGCTCCTCAACAGCCGTGACTTCCTAAGTGATGGCAAGAGCAGGTTGTGCAAAGCCTGCTCGGAGCAGCAGCAGTGTTATTGTTGCAAAGCAAGCTTTCTTCCCGGCACTCCTAACTTACCGTGTGGCTCTCAGCAAACCCAAAACATTACAGGGAGCAAAATGGATCTTTAACAGATGGGAACCGTGGAGAAAGTACGTAGTATTATTTTTGTTATGGCCATTTTCTCTGCAATCTGTCAAAGCAATGTGATTTTCACACGCTGTGAGGAAGCCTTTGTACAAACAAAGAGTTAAGCAAATTTCATCTCCATGATTGGTGGCAGAACTGAAGGAAAAAGTAGGTTACTCTGCATAGAAAATTCCTCTTCTCTGCCTATCAGTGGCTGTCAAGCCACAACTCCCACGTATTAACTTACAAGTTATTGTCTGCTTCCTCTCCTAAGTATTAGACAGGGTGATCAACCCCAACTTCCAAATGCAGCGTGTTTGATAAAACGGAGAGAACGAGACACGCAGCGTAGCAGCTCTGTTCACAGCAACACAGCACAGCACCAGCAGAAGCTCTGGCAATCACATGGACAAACACAAATTAAGCAGCACCCACTGACACTCCCCGCGAAACAACATTGCTGTTAGCCACGGTTTTCATGTGGCAAGCACGTCCCGGCCCTTTAACAACACACAAACGTTGCAGAACACCATTAGGGCTCCTGAGGTGCACTTAGATAAGAGAGAGTGAGCCTGTAAATCAGAATTCATTTCTGGTCCTGCCGTGATCCCCACAACGGGTGACACACGCAGGACGCTGCCGTGTAGTAACAGGGCAGGCAGCTCCCAGCTCCCTGCTGCTTGCACCACACACTCACAGATCCTAAAGGAACAGATGCTTTAGAAATCCTTTCTATTTCCTATTTATATAAATACATACAGACACCCGAGCTGCTGATCCTCCCGAAAAGGCTCGCTGACAACCTAGGACAACGGTGATTACCGAGGGGACGGTAACAAAAAGAAAGAGCACGGCTGTAGCTGCTTGTTCAGGGTGAGCACTTACCTGAAAATCTCATTTGGACTTGTCAGCAGACATCCTCACCTGCTCACATCACACGGATTTGGAAGCTTCATCACTCAGCAGAGAAAGGAAAAACGCATCTTCCCCCCGGCGAGGCAGCGGCAGGCAGGAGTTGCTGTTATTGTTGGCACTGGTTTGGAGGAATGAGGACAGAGACAGCCCAGGCAGGCGTGTCTTGCAGGGCTGTGCAGAGAGAGGGCTCGCTCCTTTATGGAGCACCTTTGCAACTGCAGGGAAAGATCACTTACAGAGCCAGTCCCCCGCTCTGCGAGCGGATCGAAGGGCTGCTTGGTATTCCAGCTTGGTTTCCCATCAAGTCCAGATACAGTTTGTCTGACACGGGTCTATTCAGATGCCAGAGGATTGCTGGCAGTTCTCGTTTTCTGGGAACAAAACAGCAACAAGCGCCCCAGCTGCACGTCCTTGTGAGGCTGCTCCTTGCCTGTTTCGAGGCAGAGTGCCCTCCCTCCGGCGCAGCATTCAGCTTTTTGTGTGGGGATGGATTTTACAGATCCACCTCCTGCTTCTGCACCTCCACCAGACCTTCCACTTCATTCAATTATCTCTAATGGTATTAATAATCCTGTCAGAGGAAAATATGTGGAATGAAATAGGGATGCTCTTCGCTCCTTCTCCTTCTTTGGCAGGAAAGCGCATGTTCTCTATGGTATTTTTTCATTTCTCAGTGATGAACGGGCAGTTTCTACTTCGCACCTATAAAATAAGCCCACAGATCCTGCGATTCTTAAAGCCATAATCCTGCCTCCCTTCTTCTGTTTCTTCTTTTCCTTTTTCTTCTTTTTCTGCTTCTCTCTTTCCCCCTGGCACAGCTGGGTGTCTGGAAGAATGCACAGCCCAGGAACACAAAAATGTGCCCTGTTCAGCCAACAACAAACCCCTCTAAAGGCAGGGGAAAATGTTGAGAGTGCAACAAGTTGGGGGCTGCTTGACAGCAGCACAGGAATCCCCTGGGAGTCACAGGACAACCCCTGCTCCTCAGTCCTTGATTCACAGCCTCTCTCATATCCAGGGGTGCTGCAACAGCCCAAGTAGTTTGTTACACGGGCTGCTCACAGAATTTGTTCCTAGTATTTTGCTAGAGGGAAAAGCCAATTTCTTCTTCTCTCTCATCGTACCAGGTGAGAGGATCACAAAGCAGCAGCACCGTGACAATAGGCTTGAGGTCTGGCAGAGGTAGCAGCTATGGGGCCTTGAACAGTGACCCCACTGCTGCTTTTAGGAGTGTAAAGTCCCTCTGAGGGAGGATATGTATATACAGGTGCGTGCATTATATCACAAGGGTATTTCACCCCTAGTTACACATACCGTGATTTCACAGCCGCAGTCATTTCACAGAGGATGTGCAAAAACAAACAACAATCCTAGCTCTGCTTTACGTTTTTGTGCTCTTGTGCTGATGTGCCTTTTCTCCCTGCCATTTGCAGCTCACTTTTCATCCTTCCTGCTTCCACTCTGAAGGTTTCTCTAAATACACTCAGAGCGTTATAGGAAAAATTGCTCCTTACAAATACCAGCTTGTTTAGCAGTTTCCAGGGCTTATTAAGAGCTCGCTGCTGAAACAATGATTTAGCGTGAAGCTGCAGCTGGCGTAACAAGAGAACCATGCCACGGATTTTAACCTTTGCTGGAGGATTTGCCACATCTGTGAATAGTAACTCACCACAGCTTTCTTCCCTGTGTGCTGTCATGGATGGAAACATATGGCTCAAAACTGCAGAGACAGTCGTTTGGAATTTCAGATGAAAACTGTTCACGAGGACAGGGCCCCGTGCTTCCCCTCGTCCCAAAACACATGGAACAAACCAAAAATAATTCTAAAAGCGCACAAATGTTCCCCAGTCTGACGGCTCCCCCTTCACACAAAGCTTGTCCAGCCCCAGCTTTGCAAATGCACATCCCTTCCTTTCCACCCTTCCCTTGGCAGCAGTTTTTGTTGGCAGGATGCTGTTGCCAAGGGAGACAGAAAGGATGTGCAGCTGGCTTTTCTTCCACCTGCACTTAGTGCCGCTGATCCTATTGATGTTGCTGCAGAACCTTTGGCTTCTAAGAGACCCAGCATCAATGTCACCGGACCCTTGGAAGAGTTTTGACAATGACACAAATAGCCGCGGCCTCTGATGGAAGGCTTAAAATAGGATCTTGCCAGAGAGAGGATGTAGCTGATGTCACAGATGCTGACTCAAGCGAGGGTATCCATTTCACAAGCAGCAATAAAAAGGGAAAAAGGAGGATTCAAAGACATCTTAACGAAGGTTTCTGACAACTGTGCAAACCTCAGGTATGTAGAACTTACATGTCTAAGGTAGCACGGCTCTGGCAGGCCACTCACCCCATCCTAAAATAAGTCTCTAAGCTGCCACGGGTTGACTAGTACCCTGCAGAGACCCCTCTCTTACCATTAGCAAAGGAGGTCACACAGGAGATGATGAGCCTTAACTCAATGTCCAGCTTCCAGATTATGAAAACCGGGTGAGACCAATCCCACCCCGTATCCCTCTATCAAATTACACAGCACCATCATGAAGCAAAAAGAGGACTCATTTAGGTCAGTACAGGGAGAAGCAGAAGTGGTGTCTGAAAAGGTTAAATGCAGCCTGTGTGTTGTGATACCTTCCAGGAGAGGAAATCCTCCTGCTTTGGATGTTCAGCACCAGTTCCTACTCAACACAGCAAGCAAACCTCAGAGAGCAACACTTCACTGGCACAAAGAGTGGACCAGGGCAGGGCCCGGCAGCCTTTCCATGGTAAAGCATTAGGAAGCATTTTCTCTCCCATATGAGAGGATAAGCGGGCGAGCACTGATTTGGCTGAGGCTTGGAGCTGCTGCCTCTCCAAGACCCAGCACGGCACCCATCAGCTGTGCCCGATCCCTGCAAGGCACGATGTCTGCTGCCTGCTGACCTGGAGAGTGGGCAACTTCGACCCATGGCTGATCTGAAGTATTGTAACACCCTGTACAAAAGCTGCCGAGGAGGCAGAGCAGAGAGCCCTGCCCATGGATCCCCCTGCTGCAACGAAGCAGACATTTCTTTCCCTACTTGCAAAAGCTGTGCTCAGATTCTCCAGCCGCAGGTACAGAAATGTTGATCCTGCAGTCAGAGGGGACGTTACAGTCATGCACAGGCTGACTAACTCCTACAGCCCCTTAAGGTATTTCAGTCATTTCGTCTGTTCACTGCAAGTAATTTGGATGATTTATTACTTATGGCCCCTTCAAACTCATTATTGCCTCCAAGTGCCTGGTTATCCCTGTGTTTGATCTCAAATGAGAGCTTGTAATGAGGACCTTGCACCGATTCGTCCTGTGAGCATGTAACACAATTAGAAAGCAACTTGTGCATAAACTGTTACATTTTCAGGGAAAACCATTACATTGACGCAGGAAAGCTTTGCTCTGATTTTTGACCATTGCCCGGTGTAAGGAAAACGCACACCGTGTCTGTCAGAGTGAGTAAAGGACTTGCTAAGGGCCTTGTACAGTTATTCACTGCCTCAGTTGGTCATCTGGGCACGTGAGAACAAAACCAAGTCAGGATCGAGGGAGTTTGCATTTTCAGCATGGGAGACTGGTTTTGGGGAAGAAAGGTCCTATTTGAACGTGAATAGTTCCCAGAGTGGACCTGGGCTGTAAGCGGCAGTGAGGGTTTCCATATCCAGATTTTCTCCTGTGAGCACAGCCCAAGGATGTGAGGCTACACATGAACCAGCCAGAAAGGTTGCAGTGTGATGGTCTCGTTATCTGCTGGATTATACAGGGCTAGCGAGGCCTCCGGAGTGCATGTGACGCTGCTAGGGAAAGAAGTGAGCTGTTATCTTTCATCGCTGTTCATCCTTCCTAAAGACCAGCGACAGCTTTCTCTTGGCTTTCGGAACTAAACTTTGCATTTCCTTTTAGCTGTTGGGAGCTGAACCGGGCTTCAGCCGAGGCTGATTTTGGAATAACTGGGGTCTGTGTCATGGCCCATCTCCACGGAGCCGCACGGCTGCTCTGCGAGGAGGGCTGCTGATGGCCCGGGGCTGCTGGTGAAGCTCCTTCCCTCCAGCACTGCATGGAGATGCTTACCTGAGCCTCGAGAGTGCCAGGGGCACGAACATCAGCATTAGGATACACCAAGATAAAAAGGAAAGGATCAAATTCTATTCTTGAAAATATCAGCTGCTCACTGCAGAGATCAAGGAAGGTTTTGGTTTTTTTTTGCTCCATTAGGTGAACTGCGAGACTGCACAGGTATTGAGATGGGGATTTTTCTTCCCAACCTTTGAAGCTAGGTATTGGACTGGAAGGAATGATGGTCCAAGTTGGAGTAGTAAATCTTATGTTCCTACATAAGTAAGGTCACAGCAGCTGCTGGATATAATTTCTGCTAACAAGAGCAGGACTCTGCTGCTAGTATTTCACTCAGTGATATTGCTCCTGCATTAGATTCAGTAGGTGGAGGTAGGCAACATCATGCACAAGGAACATAAAGAGATACAGTGCTACAGTGAACTGGATTAGTTGGGAATCAGTGATTCAGCTGGAAACACACATCAAGTCACGACAAGGACCTCACTGTTAAAAATATGCTCTAACAGTTTAGCATTTCATTCATTTCTGCAATCGTATTTCCTATTCAGCATGAGTAATGCTGCCCAACGAAGTGCAGTGTTCTACCTGTTAGTGTGGATGGCCGCTTTTTGCATGCACACTGGCAATTTTTTTAAATTCCACTGCTGCTATCATGTACAGCTTCCGAAAGTTACTCTGAACATGTACTGCCTTGCCTTTTCTCTGCAACACGCTTCATGTCCACAAGGCAGTCTGCAGTCATATGGGGTACAGACGAAGACTTTACAAATCAGCTAAATCAGCAAATCAACTAAAATCACTTATTTTGATGTTATTTTCCGTATTTAGAGGGATACTCACATGAAATGTGTATTTAAGAGATGATAATCAAGCCCAAAGATGATAATTAAGTCCGAAGCTTTAAACATGAAAGCTTTTCCTTGAGCTTTTGTTTAAGTGTTCAGAGTGGACTCAGGTCACTGGAGCTTCAGTGTGACTGCCTCAGTGTGACGGGCTGCTACTGTCACGTGTGCTTCTCTGTGCCAACAACATGAACTGTTGTTTAGATGCTAGTAATAACAGCAGGCATGAACAGCATTATCCCCGTAATACTTTATAAGCCATCTATTCTATTTGTTTTTCTTTTCTTTCTGGTTAAACCTGCCTCTGTTTGTGTACAGGACAGAAGCTCCTGCCCCCACTCCTGAAATGTCACCACCTCCACGCTCAGCTTTATTCTGGAAGGAAATTGGGCTGACAACCTTAACAACTTCTGATTATTCACACAACAGCCCTTGTGAAGAGATTAAAGGCACCAGCTTTTCCGTGCTGCCCTGTCAGCACACAGCCCGCAGGGATCCTTCTCTGGATGTGAAAGTTAGCTCAGCCTCGCTGTCCCTTCAGCCTTGACTTCTGCTTCGTTAACACCCGTTTTGCTGTCGGTGATACCACGCGGACATCTTACCTCTCCCCGTCCCCTGTGCTGACTGCTGTGCTCCCGGTAGAAGGAGCAGAAATTTATTTATTTATTTATTTATTTTTCTGGTAGAAGTGCAGGAATGCCAGCCATGTAATGGGAGGATTCAATGTGAGGTGGTTTCAGTGCTTACCTCGGTGGTAGCACCTGGCTTCACCGCGCTGCCCTTAGGGTGCATATGGCTCCCAGGGAGGGCTTGAGGTTTCCTGATGCATCGGGAACAAACTTCAAGCACAGCTGTATGCTGTTTCTTCCAAAACGATGCAGGCGCAAACATACCAAGTGGTGCATTTGGAAAGACAAATTCATCCCTGACACGGCTAATAACACGTTTCTGCCAGTTACACCACTCTGATGCAGGCTTTCCTTTGCTTCGGACTTAATTTATTAATACACAAAGCATAACCTTGGAAGTGGGGCACAGCAGAGCCAGCGACATGTTACGAACTTTCTGCTTGGGCGTTCTGCATGAGCCACAATTAAACATCACTCATCAACAGACACGTGCAGGAGGAGCCGAATGGCAGTCAGATGTTGCATGCCCACAAAATGCAGTGATAATACCGACATAAGTGTCTTGTTGCCACACTTCGCACTTATTACATTTTCCCTTTCCTCCCTCTCTTTTAAAGCATCCTCAGCTGTCGTTGTAGTGGAGCAGTGAAATTATTCCCACAGCAAAGTGCAATGTAGGGAAGCAATCCTGTTTGGAGCCAGAGCACTACATGTGGCATATCTGCACTCCAGCTGCAGGAGAGCATTAGTCTTTGCATTAACATTAACTACTGCGGCTGAGCGAATATATTAGCAGCAGCCCTCGTAAAGGTCAGGATACGGAGAAGAAGGAATATCAAGAAGCATTATACAGAGGACATAATTTTCAGGTAAAGTGCTGAGTTTCAGCCCCATTCAATAGGAGTTGAAAGGACTGGATGGATATAAATAAAGGCAGGCTTGCTTGAGGGACCAATTACAGGGCCATCGATAGCAGTGTCAGGAAAAGTCCATCGGGAAAACCGTGGCTTCTGCTATGCTGGTGTAAATCCAGGACAACTGCACTGCAATTAGTCAAATTATTCAGCATATAAATGACTCCGAGAGGAGAACACAGGAAAAACTAAAGGAACCAGAGGAAATAAAACACAGTTGGCAGCCAAAGACCAGTGTCGCCAAATGAGAAATAAGGAACTACCTGAAGACAAACAGCAATTAATAGCTGGAACAAGCAGGCAAAGGAGCAAGAGGATTATCTTTTGTTCTCTTCAAGTTTGGGTGCTGGTGGCCACAGGTTGTGCTGAGCTTTCAGGCTGGCTCAGCACAACCACGGTTTGGCTTTTTCATTTCCCCCCTTTACCTGGTTTGTTGGAAATTAGTGTTTCAGTCAAACAGGGGATTTAACTAAGTCTCAAGTACCTTTCATACCAAAAAATCTGGAAAACAGCTGCTTGGCCCAGGGTTATTCACAAGTAGCAAGTCACATATAGCAGCTAGAACCAAGCTATCTGGCATGAAGCAAGGCCAGCTGCTGAAACGCATATGGTAACAAGAAATCTGCATATCTCAGCCTGAAGTTTTGGGTTGGTGTGGTCAGAATCCGGCCACTCATTTTGGAGACAGCCTCAGCAAGGTGTCTGAGCAGGAGCCGCTTCCCCCTGACTTCAGTGGAATTGCTCGCTCGCTGGAGGTGTCACACACGATGAATACTTCGCTGAGCTGGGACCGGGGTGGGAGCAGGCAGATAAAGCAGGGGGAGCACCAAAATGAACGTGCAGCTATGCTGTTACAGGCATAAACCACAGGTTTTTGTGGGGACGTACAGCGTGCTGCTCTTTATGTAGATGCATTGCTCTCCTCTTCTGCTGCGCTTATTTACTGTATATTTATTCACAAGTGTCCCTGCTGGGAGCTGTTCCTGCATGCTCATTCACTGTCAATTACATTCCCAGAAACACGGCAGCACCTACAGCAACGTTTCCATTGCATTACAACTGTTTCCTTAAGATGACCTTGGGTCTGAGATATTTATCAGCAGGGAAATAAAACAAAAAAAAAAGGCAGCAACAGTTTGCAATAATTTGTTTGTGAAGGTGGCACGATCTGAGCTTACAAATTACAGGCAAACATTTTGTATTTGCTATGGCAGTATTAAAGCTTCTCCTTCTAAGAGCTCCACGTCAAGTTATGCCTCTGTCTAAATTAATGCTTCCAATTAGTCCTGTTTTATTGTGCATCCATCACAGGAGGTTCACTGTTAGGGCTTTGAACAATCCAAATCCATATAGTGGTAATTATGAAAAAATACATTTAGCAAGACACAAATGTTTCATATTTGTCAGCAGTGCCTTGGGCCCTTTACATTTTTTTCCTGACATATTTTTAATTTCTTCAGCCAGATTAATCTTTGGGTTTAGTAAATAACTGCAGTCAAAGGCTGTATTACTCTTTGCACTAGGCTCGGGCTTGGCTACTTGCTTTTTTCCATCGTGCCTCTTGAAAAATCATCGAGGTTCCATGCATATGTCAAAGGCAGCGGCTGAGTTTCCAAGCTACGTGGCACACACCATGTAGGGGAAAAAAAAAGAAGACAGACTTATTCCTTGAATTTGCATCATATTACCTAACTTATCCAGCACTGCTTCCAAACTTTCCTTTTATATGTAAAATCTTCGGCGCGTGTTAAAAATGTATGTGGGATAGCTTAGAAAGGGCTGAAAAGATGGTAAAGGGATTGAATGTACTTACGGCAACGACCAAAATTATGGTTCCATAACAAGCCTGAGGCTTTCAAGAGACACATAACTGTCACAATAATTATTTAATTGGGCTAAAACTTTCCAGGTTTGGAGTCAGTCCAGATGTGATATTTCTAGAAGGCAGAGAGGGAAGGAGCAGTGTAAGCAGCCCTGAACTGAAGCAGAGAAAGCGCTTATCCTCTGCTTGCTCACCGGGCTCTGAGGAGCAGCTGAGCAGAAACACTCGGTGCTGGAGCAGCCACTTCTGCAGAGCAGGGCTGACAGGTGGAGACAACGACAGCAGCTCGCAGGAGTTATTTAAAAAAAATGGTATCTGGAAACAAAATAAATACCTGTGTTTTTAAAAATGAAAGACTATGAGGGATTGTTTGAAACCACAAGTGATGCCAAGCTTTAATCTGAGCAGGGGCTTTTGGCTGATTCCTCATTGCCCCGTCACCTACAGAGCAGCTCTGGAGGCACAGGGAGAGTGCAGCCTCCCTCATCAAGACCCCTCTGATACAAAACCACGTAGCTCTGAGCTACCTTAACCACTCTGTCTCACCATTATCCCAGACTTTGACGCAAGTGTATGACAGGGACATGAACAAAGGGGAACGGGTGTAGCTGGAAAGCCAAGCCTCCGGGTTCCTGGAACGGCCCGAGGAGACACTGAGTCACTTTGCTGGGAGCTGCCCTGCTTCATTTCTGCTGGAAAGGGAAATGTTTTAATTCGTGATCCTTTGATGGCTCCGGAACAACAACGTCCTGGTGAGGAAGTAAGAGTATCTCAAGTGCTGGGGTACGCTCAGTGCACTCAGCAGCAGGGTTTTCCTGCTTGCTACCATGCCTGGGAGAAGGACCACATGGACATCTTAGCAGGGATGTAACCAGCAGGTTTTGGGGTGAGCAGGCCTCCTCTGACCCATCGTTTTGGATTTCTAGCCCAGGCAACACACACTCAACCATCTTATACATGGTTTAAAGCAACAGGCCAGATCCTCAGCTCACGTGAGTCGTTTGGCCCTAGTGAAACCCAAAAAAGCGCAGACAACATGGAGCCATCCCAGGGCTGGCTCTGTACCTGGAAAGCTGCAAGGCCAAGAGCATTTCATTGCTGGATGACATTTTTACAACTCACTCAAAGCCAGAAGTGCAGAGCAACCCTTCCAAAGCTCCAGCCCAGTGACTGCAGCACAGCTCATTAACAGCATCACGTCAAAACGTGCTTCTCCCTACACCTCCCTCCTCAGACAGAGCTGTTGAGATACCAGCCTTAAACAAACACACTGATTACAGGGAGAAGGAGGAAAGGGAGGAGAGAAGGGGAAGGGAGAAACTGAATAATATTTTTAGATGTTAGAACAAAATAACCAATTGTGATCTCCATTTAAAAAAAGAAAAAGAATCACCCTTTCATTCACAGGAATGAATATGCTCAAGCTCAACCTCCACAGAATAAGAGTTGCTGATGGCGAATATGCAAATCCCATTCTTAACAAATGCCTGACGGTGTACATTTACATTTCTTTCAGTGATGTGTGTATGATTATGCTGAGGAGTCTTCTTGTCCAAAGCAATCTCTGGATTGACAATCCATCCCTTCTGTGTACCCACTTGCACAGGCAGGTTGTAACAGCAGCTGGGGGGAATAAGGCTGGGCTTATCCACGTTATTTTTATCAACACAAATACATATATTTAGTGCTTGAGTTTTGTTCATCTTTTATCAATAAACAGATTAGAAAAAAATCAATCTTTTATAGTTTAGATCTAGGCCACTCTTCCAGTAAGCACATCAAAGTCTTTATTTTGTCTGAAGTTAGAGAAAACTAACAACCCCTGCCCAAGAAAGACCCATGGATCAGGTGGAGCACACTGAGGTGGTCTGAAATGTCCATACAGGATGTTCTCCATTGGGACAGAAGATACAAACCCAGACTTGCAAGATTTCCTGGTAGTCTCTGTTACAGGCCCCAGGCAAAACTACCTCATAGGATGCGTTATCATCTTGACATATGGCACAATCTCATACCAAGTATGCAGGGCACACAGCTTAGGAAGATAAAACATTTAAAAGGATGACTGCTCATACAAAGCGAAGCTGCAATCGTATTTGCTTAAATCTAAATGCACATCATGGTGACTGAGGCTCAGCTCGGCCGTAAGGACGGAGTGCTGCGACCAGCTCACAAGGGGTAAAATAATCCTGAAAATGGATGAGACCAAACGGATGCACCAGCCTTAGCTAAACCCTGCTGTGGGCCCAAGCAGAGAATTGCTTCCAGGGATGTCAGGGAATGGTCAGGCCATTTGGGGAGGCTTCTTGTGACGGCACAGGAGCAGACGGACTCCATTTCCGAACTGCTGTTCATCTGCAGTTCGCCTGATACAGCACGTGACAGTCCGCTAACGGGCAGGCACTGGAAAAATCCACTTTCTATAAATATGCTATAGATAAAAGAGGTTTTAACACTTAAATGCCAGCATTAACTCTTTAGTTACTGCTCATTAGCATGGGGAAGATCATTAGAGAGATCTCTGCAGACAGCAGCCTTAGAGTGTTGACTGTGAAGAAGGAAAGGAAGAAGGAAGGACAGAGGAGAGGCTCTAAGACAGGGAGGAGGGAGAAAGACAGAGAAAAGGAAAAAGGGAACGGTGGAAAATAAAACTGGAAAATGGTGCAGCTTGCATATTTTCTTACTGAGTGATACTGGATATGAGAAATATGTCCAGAATAAATAATTTTATCTGCAAAGGTTCTATTTCAGTTCATTTCACAAACCTCGCGTTGACATGGCAGAGATATTTGCTCCATGCTGCACGCACATTATTTATACCTCAACCCATGGATTGGCATCAGGGCTGGAATTGGGCCTTTCATGCAGAATAAATCTGACATTCTTCCTTTCGACCTCTGTTTAGCATTCTAGGAAAAAAACAAATTTCTTTATGAATATGTACATGTGCCAAGATGAATCTGCCCTCAGACTGGCATTTCAGGGGGGCCGCACTGCTGTAATTCAAAGCAAAACTTGGCCTTCGACTCTAATTGCTCCCAACTCCAGAAATATTGAATTGATTTTCTTCAGACACGAACTGTTTTCTCCTTCATCACTGAGGTCTATAAAACAAGCTGAGCTCAAATTTCCTAGCGTCAGCTGTTCTTGAGTTATGAGGGCAGAGGAGCTGCAACCGGAACAAATAGGAATGGCCGGGCTCTCTTCACACCCACCCGTCACAAAAACAGCCAAGCTGATTTTGCTGAGAGTTCTCAAAATATTCACCTTTAGGCTGATGCCAAACCTGAAAAGCACGCTGGCCCCTCCGAGGAACTTGCTTGAGAAAATCAGGAGCGCCTGAAAAATGGAGGCAAGCCTGGAAACAGAAATTGAGCTGAAGCTTTAATAGTGTTTTGCTTTCACAGGACTAATTAACATTTCCCAATTCTTGGTCATAAATCAGCTTTGTAAGAGCCTACGTGTTCCTGAGTGGCCTGTGGCTTTCCTCTTTCCTAGAAGAGACATTTTTGCTCTTAGCATCAGATAATCATAGGTTGTTTAGGGCAATTTTAATCTGTTTCTTATGTCTGGCAGACAGGAACCCTGCTACAGTGACTACTGGGAGCGTCTGCAAGATTTCATCCAGATCCTTGCTCTCCGCCAGCTCCAGGAACCTCATCTTTCAAGTTCAGCCTCGCAGCCAGAGCTACACGAGCTGCTAGTAAAGCCTGTCCAGTACTTTTATCATCACCCAACGTATTTGTGGCTTTCACATCGAGACACATCGACAGGATCAGGGGCCCTCACTGCGTTAGGCATTGCAGGGACATCGCGGTCATGCTGACTTGCCAGTTCATCTGTTCTCCAAGAAACACTCAAGCTCATGCTCATCTTCTGCAGCAATGGTAAGAGCAAAATAGGCTTAATAAAATTTGAACCAGTGGGAACAAAAACCCCAGGTCCATCTGCTCATAATGGGGGATGTTGCTGCAAGAAGAAATTTAAGTTTGGTGCCTAAAAAACCAACTTGCTTGGTTGCACAAATGACACACGGACTAGCAAAAAAAACTGTTTCAGTTTGAGATGTCCCTTTCGGGATAAAAAATATTTGCACTTGAAAACCTTTTGACCAGCCTACTGGCATGCACATCCTTAGCAAAGACTGATAGTGAAACACCACGCACACACCGTTTCACATCACTCCCCAGGACAGGGAATCTCTTGTACAACTTGTAGCCACCGAAGAGATCGCGTGGAGCCACCACGTGAAGACCTGTTATCACGCAGTTGTCGTGCTGTCAAAAGCTGCAACCACTCACTGCTCTACTGAGCCATGGATGACTTGGTTTGCTCCTGTTCAAGCTTTGCTGGCAGATTTGGAAGTACTGAGACAGAAGCACCCATATCCAGATCACCCCAAAGAAGGGATGCCCGGGTGCAGAAACATTGGTTTTGGGCTACCAAGGACAAGAACTTGGGCAGAAGATAGCAAGTTCTCAAGGACCTAGGCGCTTCCTCTGCCATTTCTGCTTTATGCTTCTGAACTAGAAGCCCTGCATAGTCCCCCTGTGCTATCAGGAATCCCTGTCAGGTTCATTCTTGCACCGATGCTCTGAAGATGATCAGGACATAACGAGACACGAGGTGAGCAGCATCTGCCTTTCCACGAGGCACCTGCATTGCTCTGAAGGCGTGGGGCTTACAGAAGCTGAGCCGAGAGCAGATTCTGACCCTTTATCTTCTGTCTGGTTTGAGAAATGAACTGCAATAGCAAAGCTGTTCCTGTTTGGAAATGGGTTACAGGGTATGCATATTTATGGGGCTTTGCTCCCCAAGGTGCACGCGTGCAACTCCCATTTAGCGAACGCGTTTAATGTGGGAATGCTGAGAGGTGGAGAGACAAATTAAGAGGAGGTTCACCACTCAGATCTTCCGCAAGCATATAGCATTCTTATTTAAAAATAATAGAATAATGGCATTTATAAAGCATCTGCACCACAGCATTCAGAAAAACAGGCTCATTTGATTAGAAGAACATTACAAATGCTGAAAATAATGATATGATGCAATAGTAGCAACAATTAAAAAGTAGATCAAACTTGCCCAGGGGCTTAGAGGACTAGAGGAGGGTATCTTTCATTTGATTTTATTTTTTAATTAAAAAAAAGAGTTTTTCATAGTTGGAAAATGTCATATGGATTTTTTGGGAGGTGCTGAGGTGGCGAGCAGGCATCAAGGCTGTGGGATATATCCCAGTAGAGAATACGCAGGATTTTGTTGTAGTTCATATGAAATGAGTAACATTTAGGTCGCAGGTGACCTTCTGTCCCCACTGTTTCTCCGTGACTTCCCAATGAGCAGGTGATTTAATACGGGCTCAGCTGCCTGGGATTTGCATGGGGAGTAGCTCTGTGTCCTGGCTGGGACTCAGCAGCCCCAGAGCGTGCTCTTGCTGCCTGCAATGCAAAACAGGAGCCCAGGAATGATGTCCACAGCGTAGGGAGCACTGATGCATTGCTCAGGGTTAATTTGTTTTATAGATTCACTTCCCAAACATGCAGTTAAGCAGTCCAGAATCTATAAACACCAAACCTCAAGCATGCCCTGCTGTGCCATGAGACAAGTGACTCTGAAGGGCGAGGCTGGGACCCCACGTGAATGCTTCCATCTTTCCTCACAAGGGACCTCGGCCGCACAGAGGCTGCGTGCAAAGGAACGGGCACGATTTGGCATCAGGACAAAGGGACTTTAAAATGAAACCCACACAAGCCTTGACATCAACCGTGCTGCCCTGCTGCCTTCCCAGCCGCCACCGAAGGAGCCTTCAGGTGAAGGTGCACAAGGGCTGTGCGTAGCTCCAGGGACTTCTTACGGGATGCTGCAACCAGCTGGCTTATTAAGGATATAATAAGAAAGTTATCTATCTATCTATCTATCTATCTATCTGTCTGTCTATCTATCTATCTATCTATCTATCTATCTCTACACGACATATACTGTTTTGTATCTATCTATCTATCTATCCAGTATAATATCCCTACCACTATATGACATTGCCACAATGGTTTAAAACATTCGGTGTGCAATCTCACAGTTGCTTTACACAGCCAGACACCCCCCAAGTCCATTCAAAGCATTTTTGGGTGAAATACTTGGTGGAGAAGCAGGCGGCCAGCACGGCTCTGCGGCTGCCCTTGCACACAGGCCAGGCACCAGCCAAAGCCAGGAGGGCCCAGCACCTGCCTGTGCTATTTCTGCTCTGCTCAGGGGAAGGAGCCCCAGCTGACGGGCTCGCTGCTGAGCCAGAGCTGGGATGTAAATTAAACAGACTGCACATTCGTCTGCGTGTACACAGGGGGGCAAATAGGCAGGGAGGGGGAAGCAGTTGATACATAGCAGCCACTGCAGAGCAGTAAATATTAACATTAATTTTGCCCATCACCGCTGCACATTTGTTACACCTTCCCACATACCACATCTCTAAGCGTGGATGTGCTGAGCCAGTGGCCTGCCATAGCAAGCAGCGAATAATGAATGATGTATCACCTCCCTCATAATGGATTGGTTATTTCAACCATACTTGCCTTGATGTGATGAAATAAATGACAGCAATTTGGCTAATACATGGCTTTTCTGCTCACCCCCTCCTTTCAAACAGGGCAGCAAGGTGTCCTTTAGCATTTAAAGCCTTGCAAGAACACAGTATGTATGATGGCAAATGTAGTATGCCATAAACTGTAAGTATCGTCTGGTTTGAAAGGAAGCTGATACGAGGTATAAAGGAAGTATTTTATACACGAGAGAGGTAATAAATCTAGGGTTTGCTGCGTCCAACTGGACGTAAACCCATTGCAAACATTTTTGAAGTATCACATAGTTGCACTAAGAAAGGATGCTGCCACTGAGCTGGAAGTGCTGCTGGTTCAGCTGGTAACATCACAGCTTTGCCAGTCAGACACTGATCTTATCAACCCATTTTCTGCTTCAGCCTGGTGGTGGGCAAGTACTGCATGAGCAACGTTACTGCATCCTCCGTTAAAATGCAGCCCCTGCTCCACGACCAGTGGCTACCAGCTCCTGCAGGGCAGTGCCTCGGTGCCAGCAAGCACTGCAGAAGAAAAGAGACTTCACTGGGACCTCTGGAATAAGATTACCTCAGGGAAGGAAACCACCAGGCAGCAGGAAGGCAGGACATCAGGGGGAGGATCTCCATCAACCTAAAGAGGCTGCAGATAAAAGCCTCAGCTTGCCTCTCCTTTTATACAAGCACCTGGGCCCTGCAAAACAGCAGTGGCCCAACTGCCCTCGTCCTTGGCAAGGGGACAAGATCATGCCGGGAAATCGAGTACCCCCGCGGTGTGAGGGCTGCCCTGCCTGGTTCAGCAGGGCGGGATGCTAAGCCAGCTGTTCAGTGCTGCCTGCAGCCAGCTGCTGTACAGGGCTCTCATCTTCCCTCCGAGAAGAGGCACCAGCTCTCGGTGCTAAGGCAGCTCCCCCCTCTGTCTTCTGGCTTGGACATGGATGTTCCAGCCACCCCAAGGCTTCTTGGTCCTCTCTGGTTACTCATTTTCCAGCATTCCCACTGCTTTTGGGGTTCTCAGTCTTCAGAGGTGTAGCAGACCCAGCTGACTGGACCCTACAGCAAATGTAATCACTCCCGATGGTTGTCATCACCACTATTAGTGTGGTTTTTGTTTTTTTTTTTTTTTTTGCGACGGATATTTTTCCCCGATGAATGCTGACTTGTCTCTTTCCCTTCTGCCACTTCAAGTCACGTGTGCCCTCGGAGAAAAACGTGGCAGCATCAGGAACAGGAACGGAAAGCTCTGTCACAGGGAGATGCTGGGATGCAACGTGATTATCATGTTAACCAACTCACCGCCCTCTGGATGCCTGGCCCGCGTCCAGCAGAGTGACATCAACACGGAGCTCGGGGCATGCGCCGCAACTCGCCCTCTTCTCCTGAAATGTCAAGCAGAGCCCTGGATGCTGTTGGGACCTCAGGGGCTGATCAGCAACGTGCTGCACGCCCCTGTGCTGCTGCAGAAAATACTGAGAGTGCTGAGTGGTGCCCGGGAGGAGCTCTGCACCCAGCTGGATCCAGGCTCCCCGAGCAACACGTGCAGCACGTTGCACGGAGGCAGCTGTGCCGCCTGCCCACCCGCTTGGAAAGCCTCTGAAACCACTGTGCAACCCCTCGGAGGCGAGCAAGCCAAGGGACACCACTAGCAATTTTCTCCAGCAAACATGAGGGGCGACAAGCTAAAATATTCAGTGGACATCTGGCCTTGCCTTGCTAATAGCGAGCCTTTTCTTGCAGGATTGCTTTGAGACCTTCTACTGGAACGCAAGGGTTTCAGCCAGCCCGGTGTGCTCTCCCTTGGGTAGGTGAAGGATCGAATTTGCTCCCTGCTGCTGAAGCTGTGGTGTCTGTCTGCGAGTGACTGAGATGTGAGCCACCTAGGGTGGGCAAAGGCACCCAGTGAAACCCCTCTTCCAGCACCTGGCTGCGAGTTACACCCTTTTTTTCCAGTGCTGTCACACACCAGTTGGGCTGCAGTGGAGCCAAGACTTTGCTTTAAACGCCTTCTTCAGGCCCGGGAGCAGTAGAGCCATGACCAAAATGTTGCCCTTTAGCAAATGTAGGTTCATTTCCTACACAGTCTATCTTTTGTCTTCTCCCTAATCCATCAGCGAAGTTACAAAGCTGAATTTCCATGGCAACAGACTGTGAGGTCAGAGAGAAAGTATTATGCAGGATCAAGCAGCCGAAGTGGAATTGGGGATGGGAAAGAACAAAATTACTTAAAAAAAAAAATAAATTAACAGTTGTAGCAAAGGGAAAGATGAAAAAAAAAAAAGAAGAAGAAAAGATAGGTCAGATAATCTGCTCCTGGGATGAAGTCTCGTTTTTTGAGAAAGCTGGTGCTGGTGCATGCCCCACGGGGGCAGTGGGGTTGGCAGTGGGAGGTGGGCAAGGTGTGGACGTGGACAGCAGGACTTCAGCAGGAGAGACCTGGGAGAAAGCTGGGAACACACGTTTCTCTCGGTGACATTCCCATTCCTTCGCTGAAGCCTGGGGTTGGACAAATTGTCGCACGATTGCCTTTTTTTGACAGGAAAGCTGGCAGTTTTCTCATCTTCTAATAGGGTCTCCTGCTGTGCCCGGGACACATGTGTTGAAGCGGCCCCATGCGATGCGGCGTCGCTGAGGGGCTGGGGCCACACCTACTGCGTTTCCACGTCTGTTACCACCTTCCCCCTTCCAGGGGATGATCTAGCACCTACAGCTCTCCAGAGACGTCTAATTAAGCCCCTTGTCAGATGAAAGGCGCCGATTCATTAAGTGCCGGGCACGCGTGTGTGCCCCCCAGCAGGGCTGCCGTCCCTCCCTCCTGCGCGAGCAGCACGCGCGGCACATCAGAGGAGACGGAGGCTCGGGGGGCTCTGCCTGCCCCACAGGGGATCCTTCTCCCCTGCTCAGGAAATAGGGGAGGCAGGCGGTGTCGGAGCCTGAGAACATGCTGGTGGGGTCAGGGGGGAGGCAGGCAGACACGGAGAGACCTCCGGCGCACGTCGAGGATTCATAACTGTGACTTCAATTCTTGCCTTTTCCGCCGCTTGATCTGAGAGCATGTTTGAGTCGATCTGAATATCAAAGCAACTCAGCAAGGCAGTGGGGCAAGGAGTAGGGCAAAGTCTGGCAGGGATAGAGAAAAGCAAGGGAGGAGGCACAGAGGTGGTGCTGCACAGAGCCCGGGTGAAAGGTGAAGAGAAGAGGTGACGTGCCCGGCCAGCACAGAAAGCTACTAAATTAAAACACGGCTGTATTTTCCTGCTTCATTTTCTCAAATAGGCATTTTATGACCTACTCCCAGGCTTCATGCACTGTTTTTGAAAAAAATGTTGTCTGACGTGGGGTGACAGGAGAGCTACGATACAGCTTTGCACTGAAGTACTGTGAAGAAATCCCTGCTGTAAGACAGTTCCTCCAAACCACATCTGCAGAACAAATCCAGAGCTTGACTTGGCTCCTAGGGATGCACGCTGAGTGCACCGGGCCGGAGAAAAGCATAAACAAAACCTATGGGATGAAATGACACTCTGCAACCCTGAAAACTGAAGAGGAACGTATGTGTGCATGGTGGGACACAGCACAGCTACTGAAGCGCTCCAGCCTCTTCACCACGCGTGGCTGTTGGCAGCTCGAGGAGGGGGAACATACTCCGGCCCATAAAACAGAGCCGGAGGAGACAATGTGTTTATAGCCCCTCCGTAGAAGAACATACAGAACATCTAATTGTGCCATATAGCTTGAAAGACTGTATTACTGCTTCTTTTATTAGTATCACCCATTTCCAGCAAAATACTCCTCGTCCTTAATGCCAGGAGAAGACTGGAAAGTATTGAGAGAGGGCATGCCAGCTCCACAGCATGCTCCCCATCACTCTGGCTCTACACAAGTCCTTCACTGGGTCACAAAACAAATTCACACATGTGAATAAAAACCTCAGCCTGTGCTTAGTATCCAGGGATTTACCAGTAATGGTGTCACCAATGGTTTAAAGAGAGCTGGAGATGCTTGCAGCTATAAAATTGTACACATACATTTTATGTGTGTGTGCACGTGTGTATAAATATCTACGTGCACACAGATACACAAAACTATAATTAGTATTTTCACACTCACAGCTTCTTAAACTGCCCCTACAATATTATTAGCATCATTATTCTATTAGTTCATTTTTTTCTGCTGTGTTGTATTTGAAGAGCACATATGGTGGTTTGCATTACTGAAGTATAAAATAATCAGCCTCTGTTTAATTCTGAGCTAAGAGTCCTCTCACTTTTCCCCATATGTTGTTTTGAGGGTTAGCTTTGCTGTGATCTCCTTCCCTCCCTTATTGATATTGAAATATTCTTACTTATGAGTCTTTCTTCATTGCGTCTATTGGTTTCACACATTTTCTTCACATGGTCATGGGTACTTGCTGTTTTTATGATTTGCACGTTTCCACCCATCTATAAATTGGCTCTCATACAAGTCAGTCAAAATCACATTTTGATTAAAAAAGATATAACAAAGTCATTTTTTTCCATCACATCGGTTTTGAAATGAGTTAATGAAATCTTGGCTTGTTTATCAGCAGTTCCTAGGCTGGCTTATAGTTGCATTTGGGTGGTCATTTTCTGCCTCTTTGTTTTGTTTAGGATCTACTCCAAACTTGGCAGTCACTTGAAAGTTGTGTGCTCCTCTCAATGCTTGTCATATACCATCTTTACTCAGGCATTGCACTTGGCTACCTTTTGAGACTTAAAATTAACATGTTATTATTGTTTCTGAAGACCCTTCAGACTTTGACTCCTACCTATTGGAGAAATTTTGATTTCTGTTTATGTACTTGCTCATAATTTGGGTTCTGTTTCCAATCTGTCACTCGCGAAACCATCTGTGCCATCTGGAATGTGCCTGGCCCCAGTTTGGTGGGATTCTCTTCCTTATGAAATTCATGAGATTCAGCCTGCAGATGCTTTCACTGCTTCCCTGACAAATTTAGTTAATTTGGCAGCCTTGAGGTTTGCATTTTTCTCAGTTTCTAGGACCGCATCTTGTTCTTGTTGTTATGCTATAGGTGCCGGGGGTCTATGGAACATGTATACTTTGGAAACACTATAACCCTTCCAGCTTCAACAGCTTTGACATACAAGTTAACACAAACATTTCAGTAGTCAAGATCCTTATGAGCCATTTTACCTCCTGTGTGCCAGAAAATCAAGGGGACTTGAGAGGGCAGGTATAACGTACATGAAATTCACAGCTGAGCAGAGGGTCACCATCACGTCTATATTCTGGATTAAGTGGTACTGCAGACACAGCATTGGAAGGACCAGAGTTGCCAAGACACTGGCTCAAATATTCCACAGAGGTAAAATCATTACTTAGCCATTGGTAGATAAACCTGTAACGTTTTAGTAGATAAAGAGTTGTTAGTTTCCAAGAAACAAAACATACCGGAGATCTAAGTATTTGACTTTGATACTTTCCAAACCAACTAGGTGGGCCCAGTAGGCTGATGAAGTCTGGCATTATAAAGGTTATTCACTTATCAGTGCCCAGACTTAAGGACCATACAGGATTTTTTTTCCCTACTTCTTCTATTTGCTGACTCAACCCTTTTCAGGACCACATTTACCTCTTAGGGACTAATGTTTTGGTGTACAGTGATGGAAGATTTGGTCCAAAGAGCACAGTAAGAGACAAGCATCAGTGTATTAGATTTCAATGAAAGAAAAAATAATTTTTCCATACATTTTCCCCCCAGCCTTCATAGAGAAATCATCAAATGCAAACATGTAAAGTTAAGTATGTTAACGTGTATTCCAGCACCTTACAAAGTGAGCCTACTGCCGGGGTGGTAACCCCACACAGCGGATGTGATTTGGAGAAAATGAGAAAACCCAGGTAATGAAGAATGTCTGAAGCCAGATGGCACAGAAGTCCATCCTGCTGTGCTTACCTCTTTTTCTCTGTCACATTGCTGCCATGGCTCAGTCTGCTTCATACTATGGCATTAAACAAAGGTCGGCATTTCTGTCAGCTAGGTCATCATCAGAAAAAGCTCAAAATGAGCAGAAGGTCAGGGGCAAACCTTACCAAACCAAAAGGATTGTCATCTACATTGAGAAGGAGAGGACACCACTGACACCAACCTCCATGTGATCTTTTCCTCACCACTGTAAACGTTGCCTCTCGCTTTGTGGGGCTATCACAGCTCTTTGGAAAAAAAACAGTAGTAGGACCACAGCAAAGAGGGAAGGGGAAAATAAACAATAAACAGGCTTTGCTGGCTATGTTTGCTTCAGTACAGGGAGTCATGGAGCTGTCTTTTGTATTATTAACAGCAACCCAGTTGCCACAGCTTGAAGCTCCTACTAAGGCCGGATAGTGAACCTGATACCAATTTGTGGATGCTCGTTGTATTTCCGCGTCCTAACACTGCTGCCCCCTTCAGATATAATGTTTGCTGTTATTGTGATTACAGTTGTCTTTAGTAACACCAAAACACACAAAGAAGCCACATAAGGTTAAAAGGTGCTATGTGAATTTATATTTGTTCACGTCATTAACGTCAAAGGCTCCTTTGGAGGACCCAAAGCACTGTGGCCAAGATTGATGCTAATGGGAAGCTCCCCAGCAGGAAGACTGATGCATGCTTTATCACCATGCTGGAAGGAGTTTGTCTGCTGGCCAAAATCTCTCTCCTACTGTTTATAAAACACTATCTCACTGAACTAGCCCCCTTTTTACAGTTCATTACTGCACAGTCTTTTAAAGGGGTTGGCTGCTATTCAATTTCATGGGTTCAGAGGTGCAGAAAAGCACCTTTCAGGGCATCTAACCTTCCCTCCAACCTCCTGGCTCCTCAGAGCGCTAGGTAATATTTCACTAGGTCGCTTGCTTTAAAATGCCTTGTTCTCTGCTCCTTCGATAATCCCAAGTGAAGAGAAAATCCATCGATCTTGTGTACCACAAGTAATTAGAACTGGGGCTGCATATCATTCTGGTAAAGTAGTATGGGTAAGGACTTTAAATATGAAGAGATTTTCAGTAGTTCAGCACTCTGCCTAAGAATAATACAGCCGATGAATTGAAAATGCCTTTAAAAGATGACTTTTTAGTTCTTCATTGTCTTCAATTAGTGTTGCTATAATTTAAAATCAAAGCTGGTATTTCTCCTGTTTCTCCTTAGGTTTGTGGTGAAAAGTACTGCATTGTACATTTTGTAACTTTTACTTCTCCTAACAATTTTTATGATTCCTTTCCAATTATCTCCCTTGTGTACTCATATTTTCACTTCTGATTGCAGGCATTTAATTTTCATTACCATTAAAAAGCATTCTGAAATCCTTTTATGATGAGTTTGTTTAATTTATCTTGTCTTTGGCCTGTGATGAAAGTGATGCCTCCAACTTCAACTTGCAATATATACAGATCTGCTGCAAGGGTAGGTGTGTATGTATGGGCTTCCACAAGCTCGTGCTGGCCACCAGCACTTTCTGCCACATCTCTGTCAGAAAGTAATTTATTTGAATGCACAAGATGGTTTTGAAATAAAAGAAAATGCACATCCTTTTGGGGTACCACTCAGCTGCAGACAAAGAGTATTCTGACCTCTGGGAGAGCTGATTAGGAACATTCATAATCTGACTGACTCACCTCAGCATTCCAATGCCTAAATAAATTAGTCCTGTCCTTATGAGATGGGCATTTTTTTTCGGAGCACACATTTCTCTTGGCAATGCATGTAGTTTATGGGGGGACTGCAACCTGGGCTCAGACGTCTCAGCACTGGGTGAGACCAAGAGTGGCTGAACCAAAAAGCTTTGCTGGGGCCTGCTAGGATGGTGTTGTTGAAGGCTTTTGTAACCTTGGTAGTTGTTACAGTAATGAAATATTTTTGCTTAGTAACTGAACACAAATTTGGGTTAATAGCTTCATGTACTGCAGGAGGATCTCAAAATGAAACTAGCTTTGTAACTGTGAGAAACACACTAAAAACCAAGGAAAACAGATTATATTTTCAGAAAATTGGAATACGCTAAGGAGTGAAAAAATATGCTGATTCCTAAGGAATTTGCCAATTTTCTTTTCAAGCCTCTTTCTAATGCACTTACAAATGCATAAATTGTTCTAATGCTCTTTCGTTCATAAAAAGCAAATCTGTAGGGTAAGAACTGTTTTTTCCTTGTCAAGCTGGGCACCCTACCTCGTTACAGAAATGAAGACAGCCTGCTTCCTTCTCCCCATGCCACTGTGATCAAAGGAGCAGGATGTGAAAAATTTCCTCGCTGGGACATACTGTTATTCAAAGCCCTTTGTAGGCACCTCCCAGCAAAACACAAGTGTCTGGTATGAGATAAAAAGGAGCGCGCATAGATTTATTTATTCAGGATGGCGTTTTGCAGTCCAAAACGGCATGTACGTATGCGTGTATGCATTCATGCCCCTACATGTGGGTCGCTAAGGCGGTGAGTGCTGTCTGCAGGGCTTTCTCCTTCCCCTGGGCAAAAGCTCGGTGCTGAAGAGGACTCGCAGCCTGCCGCTGCCTCCTGGCAGGGCCCTGCCATCCCCTCCTCCGTTACCAGGCAACACTATCAGCGATGCTGCACATGTGCGCCGGACATTAATTACCACTTTCTGTTTTCGTTTATGCATTTTACTGAGGAACCATGAGGTTTTCTCGAGCGAATGAGGGTTTCCTTGAAAGGATGCCAGTACCCACAGCTGGCCCAGGGGTGCCGGGCGAGCCGATGGCCTGCACGCTCCTGCCCAGCTCCGGCCCCACTCAACATGGCGGCGTCAGGCCTGGTGCGGCCAGGGAGGTGCCCAGGGCTCCCAGCTCTCACCCTCTATATCAGCCACTCACTCCATCATAGCATTAAACCCTCAGTCCCCCAAATCTGAAGTGCACTAGGCTCAGTGGAAATTTTACCTGAACTGGGGATTTTACCGCATGAACGCGTTGCCATCCAGTTAAGTCGCGGTGCGACCCTGTCTGGTTTTGATGTCAGGAACCAGACACACGAAAAGCCAAGTGGTTGTTGCCAAGTAATTTAGTGTATGTCGTGGTAAATGCCTGGTGATCTGTCCTCCAGTGAAGGACGGTGTAGTCCAGTCCTTTGAGGGCAGCCAGCACTCTTTAGCCGTACATGTAAGAGATGTGGAAATGTCCCAGAAGACATATGACATGACTCCAGAAAGGCAAAACTATCTATCTGTCATTCCCCTGCCTACAGCTTCACTTTATGACACAATACTTCCAGTCTTTTACAAGAATCTCCAAGAAAGAATTTAGGGTAGATGGCTTTTCTAATCCTCATAAATCTGGAATTACCCCAATTACAGAGAAGAGCCGCCATTACAAGGGAATGACTGTGCAACCACCTTTTCAACGTCACTGTCACTATCCTGACAATTTAATTAAAACTGCTGTGGTGCATTTAGTTATAATTAGTTCCTATCAATACAGAAGATAGAGATTTTTTGAAATTCTCATAATGTACTTTAGCAGGGACTAGGGACTACATTGGTTAACAGATTTTATCAGTCTTGAAGACGCATGAATACCTCAAAGTAAAATCCTTATCTTCATGCAGGATCTTCATGCCAGCATATAAATGGAAATGACTATGAGTAATCACCCTGACCACAAGAACATGACCCCGAGTGTATAAGCATCGTGTTCATTATATCATACTCTATATGTTTTGCCCAGTACATTGCTGGCTGAAGTTGAAAACAAAACAAAAGAAATGTGAAGGAATTACAAGGTAAACAAAGAAAAGATTAATTTTAAATTGATTGTGGTAGTTTTTGTCAGCATAATTCCACTCTGAGTCTGGTCTCACTCACTCAGGTGTAAACCTGGAGCAGCTGCCTTGGTGCCTGTGGAGCAGGGAGAGCCAAGTGAATGTCCAGTGAAAGCCGACAGTGTTCTCCTTCTGAGATCGAAAACTCTCCTCAGTTTTTCAGTGATTTCTGACATCTCCTGTGGCTTTCTTCAAACATGGAAGCAGACCTGCTGAAAAACTCTGCTTCACTTCTTAATAAAATATGTTTCTAACCAATATACGTGTGAGTCTTTAATGCCTCAATATCGAAAGGCAACTAAATTAACGCCAACCACATTTTCTAATCTCATATTATTTAAGCCAATCTCGTGAATTCTCAGAGCCTGACTAATGATTTTCAAACACTCAGGACTCTGACAACTCCAGCAGGGATCTGATATCCTCTTACTTTATTTAATAAATTAGTTTTTAACAACTGCTTTTCTCTTCAGGTGTCTGATTCTTGACATCCACTTGTATAAAAGCTGAGCCCAAGCCCGTTTCAGCAGGTAGGCTGTCACTCGCTTTAGCCAGACCCTTACTCACTGTTTTTTCAGTCTGGATACACATTCACTGGAGAATATTCACCTTCACAAAGCAGAGCTAAAGATGACTGCAAGACATATTTGGTCTGGGGATGTAAAAGATGCCGGCACAGCAAAGGAAAGGCCAAGAAGTGACAAGAAAAATCCTCACTGAAGTCAAGGAGGTAAAAGTACACTGAAGGGCACAAAGGTTGCCTTTGACCTTCTGTTCTTTTTTGATGTGCCAATCTCTCTGGAAGGATGAAATTCAAATATGAACTCTGTCTATTTTCCTGCCATGCACCTGATTTGCAGTCCTTATCAGATAGAGGGAAGTAGCAGAGTAAGGCAGATGGAGTAGTTTGCATGCAATTAGTGTAAAGAAACAGGTAGTGCTTTAAGTGTCAGCAGGTTGTATCTGCTGGAGCAACACCTGGCTCTCAGGAACTACTGTCATGACATCTAGAAAAGAAAACATGCACCTTAAGAGCTGGATGTTGCACAAAAAGCCAGTGCTGGCTGCAAGAGTGGGAGATCTGGGAAGGAAAGCTGAGCAGAAGGTTAAGCTGTTATCTGCCAAAATGATTGCATCCAAAAAGCCTCACTGCAGGTTAGACCCATGCCTGCATCTTACCACACACCTTAACTAATGGTGAAAAATGAGACGTGAAGTTTGCTGAAGAGGAAGCATCAGGGAAGAGGGAAGGCTTGCTGCAAAGATCATCATCTGGGAGATGAGTTTTGTGTTGTGCTTTGTTTACATAGGAAATTGCCATCAAGACGTGTGCTTTGCTGCTGCTGCTGCTGCTGTATTTCTGACTTTTCCTCCTTTCTGGGAGCCGTGTGTGTCATCTCCCAACTGTGCTGTTTACGTTCTCCTCAGCTCACGTACCAGCTGCGTGGCAACTCGCTGCAGGTTGCCAATAAACCCAACTGGAAGCCGATGAGACGAGAGCATCTTTGAAGATTCAGGCGCAGTGTTCTCCTTGGGGTGATGTGCCATGTCAGATTCAAAGCTCTCTGCATATCCAGACACGGACACTTCACACATCACACATACTAGATCACTATGGTCACCTCATGATGCAGGAAACTCAAGGTAGCTTAGCTTTTATGTTCAGATGAACAGCACAGTCAGAATCATTTGATTTATACACCCTCTCTAAACATCATTCCTAGGGAGAGCTTCCAAAACCATTCAGATTTTTGATTACATACTGTCTGGTTTATTCAACTAGACATACCATCTGTAAGGTTCCTCATTCATCTCGCACATGCAGCTGAATCTCCACCTCAGACCTTCCCCTCCCCAGCTCCCCCTCTATTCCCCAGGTAACCCAGCAGACTCCCATGACCACTGATGGTATAATTTAGTTTTGTCTTTTCTGAAGACAAATGTCCCCCAGGCTTCCCCCTTTTTTCCAAAACTGCAACACATTCAGTGTTTTCAGTTTTATACAAGCTAGTACGAAGTATTACTGACTAAATCAACATTTTCATTGAAAAATGTGTTCAGAACCCCCATTGTTTAAAAAAAAAAAAAAAAAAAAAAAAAAAAAAAGTATCTGAAAAATAGAGCTTTGCTCCACAAAGAATGGAATCTGTCTGGACTCTCCACCATCTGATGCTTGGGGAGAACATGAAATACTCCTACAGTTTTTGGATTAGGTACTGAGATATGACTCAGTGCCACTTAGAGACACTAGCTCTCCAAAAGCACTTATATTAGCATCAGAGCCCCATGCAGACAGATTTGCTCGACTCCCAGAAGAAGCCTTGAGTCATCCTGCTGTTTCTCCTCTACAAGGAGGACCAGGGAACTCGAAACAACATGGCACAACTGCAGATATTCTGACTAATCTTTTTCAGAGCTTTACCCGGGAGCATAATCACATCTCTGAGCTGAGGAGACTTTTGTTTTGTCTCCTCCAAAATTCACTAGTGTTGCCCAGACTTAAAAGGCAAAGTTCTTCACTCTCTTTCACCCTTTGTAATCCCAAATCAT